>NC_137583.1:84357460-84957460 GCF_963210335.1 Falco punctatus | reverse complement strand
GAGGGCAGAAATCCTAGCAATGAGTCCTCACAGGCAACAGCTTCTTACTATGCCTCAGTCATCCACAAGCTGAGACCATGAGTATCTCTGGTGTCGTCATTCAAAAGCTAGCAGCAGTTGCATGCTGAGGGATGCTCAAGGATTTGGATGCAATATCCGAACACCCGTGCTGCAAGGGACCGTGATGGTGGAGAAGGGGAACAGCAGCGCCTGTGAGGGATGCTCTGGGCTCCAAGGACACCTCCGTCCTTGCTTTTGGAAGCTAGCAGGGAACTTGTGGGATCAAAGAGGTTTGCAAGGTCTTGAGAGGCTTGTTAAAACGTGTAGCTCTGAAACTCTTCCCGCAATGTTCTGTCAAAGGACCAGCTTGGGAAAACAGCTGAGAAACAAGTGGGAGGAGAGCGTCGAGGGCTAGCCTGGGGATGGGGTGGTCCCGCCTGCAGGCTTCCCACTGCAACAGAAAGCAAGTGATGGGGATAGTCTGTCTGTGACAGCAACGAGGACCTTTGCAGAGCCAGCATGGGCTGCACAACTTGGGTGCACACCAGGCCCCCCACCTCCCTGCCTCCAGAGGACCAGCGATGGGCAGCGGCTGTGGGCAGGGGCAGCACATCAGGAGCAGCTGAGAGTGCTGCATGGGGCAGCAGTGCTTACTGGGATCACCGTTCCCCAGCTGCCAAGCTCCCCTGCCAGATGGCACTGTTTTGGCACAGCACCACCGGGGCACTGGCAGCCACTGACCTGCTGTGAGCGAAGGCAGTGATGAGGGCATGTGCAAGCACGTGACCAATCAGCACGAAACTCCTCTTGCTTTTCATCCCCCTTGTTTGGATGCCGGCAAACCATGAGACTAACAAACCTCAAACCCGCTGACACCCGGTTGCAGAGCCTCCGATTTCCGCCCTTTGCTGGGCAGGTCCCCTGAGCCTCGGTCAAAACCTCCTTGCTGGTGCAAGAGCTCTGTGTCTTCCCACTTTTACTCAGCAAACTGCCGGCAGCAACCCCCACCTCCAGACATTTGTGTTCAATTACCCTGAATTTCATCACAGAAAGCAAATTTTGCCTGGCTGCAAATTTGAAAGGGGCGAAACCAAATGCTGCGCGTCACAGCCTGTTACATCTGAGCCACTCTCCAGATTTACCACCTTTTTTTCTCCTTTTTTTTTTTTTTTTTTTTTTCTTTTCCCCTCCCTGTTATGCAGCATTAGTGTCAGATCCTCCTCCTGGCCAAACACATCTTGCAGGAAATTTGGTTATTAATCAGATCTTGCAGTTTGGGGCAGGGGGAGCGGCATGAAATAATGTTATAAATTGCAATTTAAGGAAACTTGCAAACACAAGCGGGTGGGCAGAAAGCTCTCACTGTCCTTGTGAAACTACTGCTGCTGTTCCTCTACAAAAACACACTCATACTTCCTCTGCTGCAACTTCTCGCGCCCCTCAAGTTCCCCAAGGGAAGTGAAGAAGAAAACTTGACAGAGAAACAGATTAGGAGCGAGCAAGATGACGACTGACTGTCAGGGGACTGTACCAATGGCACAAAGCGGGGATTTTGGGGCATAAAATAGACACAGTACCCACGAGCTTCTCTGGGTTGCTACCATGACTAGCCACCCATGAATCAGAAGCAAATTAAATGGTAAAGTCAAATACTAAGTGCTCTTAAAATCGAGGGAACTCGTTACCGAGGAAGGCCCTTGGCTGAGGGGTAGCCTGCATTATGGTGGCACGCTAGTGCCGACAGGGCAGGAGATGAAAGTTGTACCTGGGTCACATCCGTGGCTTCCCTTGGGCTGGAGGGTGCAAGAGGCTGAGCACAGGCATGTCGGCGGAGCGGCAGCAGCGGGAGGCTGCCCGAGCCGCCCTGCCCCGGTGGGACGGAGCCCTGCCGCCTGCCTCCCCGGCTGGGGCTGCTGGCCGGGCGATGCCTGCCACACGCACCCAGGGCTGGGGGCTGGGCTCTCACACCAGGACTTGGGTGGCCTTGCCCAGGTCACGCTTCTGTAACTGGCTCAGACCTCAGTTTATTAACCAGCTCTCGCCGAGCATAACGCCGAAGTCGCACCATCGTGGCACAAGAACCAAGGTGTGAAACCTTTGGGATTAGAAATCACAGTTTCCCCAAGTATCCAGATGTTTATGTGCCTACATAAAAAAAGGGCAGAAAAGGGGAGAATATTAGCTTTCTGCTGATATTTTTTGTTGGCTTTTTTGACTACTGTCAAGACCGTTCCTCCCATCCCAGCTGCAAGAGAAGCAGGAGCATAAGCCGGTACTCGGATGCTCAGTCAAGTCCCATCCTGCCACAGCCCAGAGCAACATGCTGGTCTTCCAGTGACGACTCAGCTCGATTCCTACCAGCCTGCTGCAGGCAGGAGCGTTAGCTCAGGCTCTTCGGTTCCCCCCTTACCCAAACCGTGGAAACGTTTAGTAGATTGACTTTCTCAGCAGTGTTTCTTATTCTGTTGGGTCATGCATTCAAATGCCAAAATTGTGACTCATTACAAGGGCAAGCTTGGGCTGGGGGGGTGCAGGAAGGAAGAAAAATAGCCTGCAAGAGCCTTCCTGTTTATCCATGGCTTGGGAAAAAAAACAACAGAATACACACACCCTGGCTCCATTATCTTTGCTGGCACAGTGCTGGCTTGGCTCTGTCCCTTACCACTCCAGGCCAAATCCAGCCCTGCCGGGAGGGTGTCTACTTTAGAGGAGTTTACTCGAGAGAGAAATCCAGCCCCCGGAGCCTGAATGCTTGCAGTGTGCAAGCAAGCGCACGGGCACCGGCAGCCCCCGTGACAACGCGCTGCAGCGCTGGCCCGCAGCCACACCAGGGAGGTCATTTTCTTTTCGGCAATTAGCAAAGTGGTGGCATCACTAAAAAGTTGAACAAACACATTCAAAGCGGCTGGGTCCCAGGTTTACTCTGTTCTCACCACCCTTCCTTCTGGGCACGCGGTGGGGCCCCAGTAAGCAAAAGCCCGATGCCTGCGCGCTGTGCTTGCATTCAGGCCTGCTTGGAAAGGGCTTTTAGGAAAGAGGAGGGGAAAATAACCTCTTGGGTTTGGGTGGGTTTTTTTGTTGTTGTAAAAAAAAAAAAAAACAAAAAAAAAAAAACCCCAAATGTCTTCCCTTTTTTCTTTTCAGGGAGGAAAAATGCCAGCTTCCCTAAGAAAACTGCAGCAAATGGCTGTTTTCATGGGACTGTTCAGTGGCGGGGGATGCCTCGTGATGTATAATCTTATGCAAAGTAAGTATTGGTGGTGTTAGCAACCTTATTTCTCCTCTGTCCCTTTCATTTGCTTTTGTGTAGCAGGGAAAATAGCAGCATGCAAGAGGTGAAAAGCAGATGGAGTTAAGGGAAGTGTGGTGGAGCCTCTGGGCTCTGCCTCCCCGGGCTTCCTGCTCCGCTCCGTTTTCCAAGGGTGGGCATTGCCTAGGGAGCAGGCTGTGTGGTCAGGAGAAGGTGGTTTCTGGGGGCTTTCCTGAGGGCGAGGGCCAAGTGAAGAACAGGCAGTAATGCAAGTTTCATTTCTTATTGAGATTTTACCAATGGGCAGGAGAAGACGACCATCTGTGAGAAGGTATTAATGTCTAGCGGTTTTATCTGTAAATCTCCCTGTGGTGCTGGCCCTTAAGCACAACACGCCTGTGAAAGTGCTAAGACATCATTAGTTTCTCCTGAATGAAGGGCAGATAAGGGCCCTCAACACTGAGAAGACCAGGGCAAGGAGAAAAAAAAAAAGCTAGAGAGGTGCCGTTTACAGACAGCTTGAGTCACTACATGTCTTTGGGCAATAATCCAAATTATTAGTCCAAATGATAAGTGTTTATTTCTTCTAAAATTTTTCCTAGATATTTAACATCAGACCAGAAGGCAGCTTTGCTTCTCTCCAGGGGGGTGCTATAGGCCTCTTGGCTCTGTGCCTCTCCCTTGCCGGTGCTATCAAATGATGCTGGTTTTCACTTGCCCTTCTATCAGAAGATGCTGCCAGGGAAGTGCAGCCAAGCCTGTTCCTCAAGCCCTCAGATAAGCTCTGAAACCTCCCCTTCATTTTACACGTGTTAATAACAGATCAGACAAGGCTGGAAAGCAGGTTTTAATTTTAGGCAGCTAATGCCCTCAAGCTCTGGAGTAAAACAGCTATATGATCCTCTTACACTTTAAAATATTGAATTTGGCTTTAACAAGGACATTAGCATTTTTTAATTTTCAGCTTCAGCATTGTTATCTAGAAATCTCAGCGTGCGTGTGTGTGGAGTTACCCCCTGTGCTATACAGAAGGGCAGAGGGCGCATTCCTGGCATCGCTTAGTGTGCCATCAAGCGCTGCCACACGATGGCTACTTTGCTCTGTTGCACTATCAGTGGCCACCGAGTAGCTGCCTGATGAGTTGGTGACAAGCCAGCTGGGCTGTTGAAAGGGCACTTTCTGCTGCAGAGTGCGTCCTGTAGCCTCCAGCAGATAGGGGAGCCACACTGGGACCCTTCCTTCCTTGGCCCACACCCCCAGCCATCCCAGGCCCTTCTGCCCCTGCACAGAACTGGCCTGTACCGGGACCTGTGAGGAGCAAGTAGGCTCCGTAGCAGTGGGAGCAGCGGGAGGGGGCTGCAGGCTTTCAGTTCAGCCTTCAGGCTGAAGGGAGGCTTGTGGGCCTGTGGTCTCTGCGAAAGCTTGCACAAGCACTCAGGTAACCCTATTTCTGCTCACTCTGTTCACCCCCACCTCATGGGAACAGCCTCCCCCACCAACCTGAGCATCCTTTCAGCTCTCCTATGGAAAAACACATGGACAAATGGCTTAGGCATTTTATGTCCAATACACAAGATGCTAATGAAGAACAGCTGAGAAGGAGCACCAGGGAACTCAAACCCATTTCCCCTCCACCCTGCAGGATGAGCACAGCATACTTTTAAGTATACTTTTTGTACATGGTCTGGGAGGTTGCTTGCCGTGATGTGTAGGCACTAAAGGGCTGGTGTGCTGCAGACCCTTTTGCTGGAGCTCCTTAGGATGGCCCAGGGGCCAACGAAGGACCAGCACAAGCTGCAGCCTAGCAAACCTGCTTCTATGCTGGCTGGATGCTGCCTGCTCACAGGGGATGCCTCTAATTAGGGAGAGGGGGAAGCATCCTTCTGCCTCACGTTCCAAGAGTAATAACAACAGGGAAGAGACCAGGAAACAAACCTTATGCCTTGTTTTAAACTCTCTGGAAGGTGAGAGCAAAGTTGCCAGAGTAGAATTTTCACACATGCACACTCTTAGCTTAACTCTGCCCTTCCTGATGTCAAGGGAGTGATGTTAGGCTGGCGTGAAGTGCCTCTAGAAACCTCAACAGGCAAGACTTAAAACTGTTTCTAAGCAAATCTCAGCCTCCTCAAGGAGGGTTGGCAAGTTTCCAGCCTCACGGCTCCGCATTGTCCATTGGTGACCACTGCACAGCATTTCCCAGCTATACATAGCAACCAGACACTGATAAATAGCAATTTACCACAATTGTCCTCCATATGCCAACACCGAAGCACCCAGACTACTGTGCTATTGTTGCTGCTTGACCATTAACTCTAATGGTGCTTCTTTGTGCCTCCCTTTTAATGCATCCATCAGTGGAGCTTCAGCTTCGTGGCTGCCACCTGAAAAGCTGTGAAAAGACCACAGCAAGAGTTTCAGGGCAGCAGCAGCTGTTCCAGTCTCACACCAATGTCTGCAAAATATTTCTCCATTCTTGAAGTATTTTCTGTGCCTCCTTTAAAAAAAACAAAAAACAAAAAACAATTTAATTACCTTTAGAACATTTGCAGATATTCATCCTTGTGCTTTTTGGGTTTCCTTTTTTTGTTCCTTTTAGATGTCACACAAATGTATGAAAAGCAGGGAGAGACAGCCATGAGCTGAACGGTGTATCGGTATGGAACAGGTTACATTCACTTAAATGAGCTGAACAATATCACAGTTCAGCACTGCTTCTCTGATGTAAGGGTGGGTTTCCTTCTTTAGCCAGATTTCTCCTAATTAATATTTTTGCACTGTTTTTCAGGGAAGGTGGGGTAGTCTGGAAGAAATGTCTTTTTTTAACTTCTATTTTAAGTGGACAGTGTCCTCACTGCCCTCTTTCTCTCACCTAGAAGGTTTTGCCAGGACCCAGTATTACCAGCAGGGTTTGGAGCAACTGAACCACAGCCCTGATGCCCTGGAAGCCCTGGGTGCCCCTCTTAAAATCCACAACATCCGACTGATGGATGGGAGTAATCGTGTGGACACAGAAAGAGCACAGGTAACGCTTGAGAGGTGGCGTCACAGCGTGGCCCTCCAAGGCATTGGGGTGACAGGGAATCAGCTGGGGGGGGTTCAGCAGGTCACGAGGCACTTGGGGGCACTGGAAGGCTGTGGGATGGGATGCCAGTTGTTTTGGAAGAGGCATGGATTTCCAGAGCATAAATCTACGCTCTTATGTGAGAGACTAGAAATAGCAAGGGCGGCATTTTCATGTCCTGCTATTGTAAACCACAAAATAATTATCAGAAACACGTCAGATCCAGCTTTAAAGCAGAAGCTGCCTCCCTCTCCCTACCCGGTATGTCTCACGCTGTTTTAAAGCTCTGCTCAGAGCAGTTTTAGGGCTGCCTGAGCTATGCTGTGGTACTGCACATCAGCACGGTTTTCAGAAGCACCTGTGAGTCTGTGCCACAGCGGCCAGCTGCCCGGCATGGGCTGGAGGAGGCTGCGCAGAGTGCTCAGGTATTGCACAAGGCTGCCGGCTGTCAGCCCGGGCAAACCTCACAAACATGAGTCCCCTTCCACTCGGGCTTGCTGCCTGAAAAGGATTCTCCGTCAGTGTTTTGACCCTTTAACCCAGGACTGGCTGCCCTCCCCTGGTTTTGCTGGGGGGTGCAGAATGTCCCCAGTGACCTGTCCAGGTCCCTTACTGGAGGATCAAAATTTGAAATAATTTTATTCCTCCTGGCGAGTGGTTTTGAGTCCTGGGGATTAGGCAAGGGCATTGAGGAATGGGGCAGACGGTCCAGTGAAGGAGAGGGGCTGTCAGGGCAAGAAAAATCAACCTTTAACTACTCACTTAAAATTCCACTTTCCATCTCACCCTAGTCAGGCTTCACCCTGAGCTAAAACATTTCCCAGGTTTTAGAGGTTCTACCAGGAAACATATCTAAGGCCAAAAACGCACAAAACCCCACACAACCTCTTATGGCAATGGAAAAGGAGAACCTGTCCCACTGATGTTTTCCTACGTCACCGTTTAAGAACGCCGGTCGCTTGGGTGACTCAGGGTGAAGTCAAACCCTGCTGTTGCCGACCTCACCCAAGAGGCAAACCTCCAACTTTCTTCTGCGCTTTTTCATGCTCCTAAGCCTTCATGTTCTTATGAAATAAACTGGTTAATCTAGAATGATTTACTGACTCCACAGTATTCCCAGCTCCTGGGCCTGTTGGAGAACCCCTGGCATTTTCTGTTTGTGATTGCAATACCACCAGCAAATGCTACACCTGAAACAATTCTTTTATTCAAACATTCGACCAAATGCAATTAGCCACGGTCACCACTGCAACTCCTGGCTTTGTTAAACAACAGAGTGGTAGAATTTGTGATGCTAAGGAAAATCGTTGAATGTCTTATTCTCTCTATGCATGTTAAGGGACTGATCTGTAGAGGATCTCAACCTACAGGTTTCTTATGGTTATGGGAAGCCCTAACACAGCGCAGGTCACCTCTGGATCACTATACGTGCTGGTAAGGAAAGGTGTTTGCTCATAAATATTTCAGAGAGCGAGTGGTTTTCCCTGGGGGTTGCAGCTGTAGCACAGTACATTCTTTCAGCAGAGATTAACGTATGGCAGAACAGACATACTTGTATAGCCACGCACATGTTAGCCGTTAGAAAAGCTCAGTGAAACTCTGAAACATAGTAAAAAAACTATCAGAATCACATCTTTGACTGTAGAAGGATTAAATGTCCATTTCATTACATGCTTCACTGAATCCTTAACGCACTTTTATGTTTGCAGATCAAGTTACCAGTATCTGGAACAAAATCAGCAGGGTACCTCTACATTAATTCGGAGATGGACCACTCCCGTCAATGGTGCGTACGGGGGGAGGTGCCAGGAGAAACACATAGGTGCAGGGAGAGAAGTGGTAGGAGAAAAGAGTGGAGCAGGGTATTTGTTTTAGTCACCCGTGCTGCTGAGATCATGCACACAAAGGAAGCGGAAATTCATGTCCAAAGGTCTTGTGAAAGGTTATTACCATCATTATGGCAAAAATGTAGATTAGTTGAGAAATATATTGAATTTGTCCCTATGAATACACATAGAAGAGCAACATGAGCCACCCATTTGTGTGAAATGTGTTCTGCAAACTATAGCTCAGTATACATACGAATACTGTGATCCAAGGTAACATACTGCGTGCCCCCCACCCCTCCTCCCCAAGGAGGTGCAGGAGCTGCTCAGCTGCTCAGCTAACTCCAGCCTAGCACTATGTATTGCAGTAGGGAAATTACACATTATATCAGAGCCTGCCAAGGTGAGCTAAAAATCATGCAGGTTTGGGCTTTTTTTCCAAGCTATCCGACAAATAGTGCCCTTATAGTTAAAAAAAGTGCTAGAACAAATACATTACAGTAGAAGGATGCTCTGATCCCCCATCATATTTACATTTTTGTAGTACTGAAACCTGAAAACCTCCCTTGTCAAAGGTAAACCGACTTCTAGAACTGAGCAAAGAATTGCTATGTGAATTCAAAGTCCTTTTTCCATTGCAAAAGGGAACATTTTATTAGACGCAAAACCTTTTGCATATACTTGTTCTTGGAGTTCGTAGGCACTTCTGTTAGCTCTAGTTAGAAACTCAAAGCTGCAACATTTTTATTCAGCTGCCACAGCCATATGGTAATGGTTTCTTTTCATAATTAGATGAGCACGACTTACTGGGTTTCTCTTCTGAAAAACTACGGGCAGTAAGGTGTAAGGGGATGT
Organism: Falco punctatus; assembly: GCF_963210335.1. NCBI lineage: Eukaryota > Metazoa > Chordata > Aves > Falconiformes > Falconidae > Falco > Falco punctatus. The sequence goes on along the minus strand of NC_137583.1, from coordinate 84,948,468 downwards.
GAGGAAGGCACTAGAGAGACTCGGGGGGCCAGGCCTGGCCTCCTCCCTCATGACCAGAGGTGGCCCCAGAGGTCCCTGGCCACCTTTCTTGCACACCTGCGCTTCCCCGAAGCCCAGCTCTGATCTCCTCGCTCCTCCTTATCCCCTCCTCGCAGAGGGAGTAACAGTTCCCTTCTGCCTCACTCAGTTACTGCGAGGGTAACTGAATGTTGCAAGATGTTAAACTACAGCAGTAACTGAAGTGCCTGTCTCTCAGAGTTTTGTTTTAAAATGAACTCTCGATGCACTTCTGCAAGCTTAAGAGAGGAGGGGGAAAAAAGAAATCATCTCCTGTAAGAGGTTTTTATGGCCGACAAATCTGTTAGACTCAACCACCTCTGCTTACATTTGGGTCCCGTGCAGAGCTCCGCTTGGGGCCAGGTGCCCTTGCACCTGGCCAGGCAACTAAGAATAAAATGGCTGGTTCCCATCTCCTCTACAGAGAGAAGCTCCTGAAATCCCCAATGGGAATGACACGTAAGCAGGCCATCCTGGTGGGGCTCTGCAGGGCGTGTGTGGGGGCATTTCCAGCAGAGCCCAGGGAGGCAAGCGGAGCGATGCAGGCAGAGCCCAACCGCACCAGGAGGTGAGCTCTCAGCGCAGGGGTAGCTGAAGCTTCCAAGCCACCAAAATGCTTCTGACTCCGAGCGTGCAGTCCGCCCCTTGTGGTTTATTTATTTATGTGGTTATTAAAAAAAAAAAAGAGAGTAACTAGAAAAAAAAAGAAAAAAAAAAGGGAAATTTGGAGTGTGTGGGCTGGTTTGGACATGGAGGACGTGGCATTCACCCAGGCGCAGGGAGCGCAGGGATGGGGAGGGCACCTGGAGACAAGGGCGACCAAGGCACCAGTCTGGCAAAATGACGCTTGCCTGCCCTGCAGCGAGCGGAGGGAAGGGCCGAGAGCCCAGGCCACGCTGAGGGGAGCGAGCAGCTGCCCCTTCAGGCCCTGCTATCAATGAGGCAGTTGCTCGTCCCGGGTCGGATGTAGGCGGAGGGCTGGCAAGCGAAGAGCCATCGCACAGAGGTGCGGCAGCCTCATTTCTTCATGGTATGTACTCATCACCGACGCCAGCAAAAGCAGGGCTGGGTGAGTGCCAGGAGCTTTTGAAAAAAATCCTATCTTAGTACCCCAAAATAATAGTCCTTCCCAGCTGGAAAAGCAGCACGAGCAGTCTCACAGAAGTGGGTTTGGAGCAGGGCTGAAAGGAAGGAAAAGGCTCCCTCTCCATCTCCAACAAACACTGTTTTCCTTCTCCTTTGAGTAACCACTGCTGTACCCTGCCAGGGTTTCAGCAGTCACATTGAGCGATCACACAGCGTTCAAACTCCTCCAAGCCAGGCTAATTCCTTAGCAACACAGTCTGGCTCCGAGGCTGGAGAGGAGTGGAGCAAGGAATGCACCCGCAGGATGGAGAGGAAGAAAGGCACCAGGTTGGGGGAGGAATGCCCTGTCTAAAAATAGCTGGCAGGATTTTATTTGAGTTGCAACAAATAGGAACATGCATCCCAGTCCTTTAAATCTGGGCTGTGCTATGCTGTTAGGGAAAAGAGCTTTCAGAAGCTAGCACTCACAAACCAAGTTTTAAAACACTTGAGAGAATTTTTAAAAGCAGTGAATGCATGGAATGATTTGTTTCTTTGTGCCAGCTGTTTCTACACTGACTTTACTACTATTAAAAGTGATTGAAACAAGTTAAAAAATATTTTTTTTATTTTATTAGCTGGTGCCTTCAGGATGTCACCTTGAAACTGCGGGATGGTCAGAATATTCCTGTTTACCACTCCCCAGTGGAAAGCACTGGTGTGCAAGAAGGTTAAAAATCAAAGACAGCTGCTTCTCCACCTCCCATTGAGCCGAAGGAATCATTAATCGATTGCATCCTGCTGTGTCCATGAATGTACACAGTTGCCCAAGTGACAATTTTACTTAAGTGGGTGCTCTCAAGACAATTTTCTCTCTTAAGACTGACCTCATTATCGTCATAATTGTAATTTCTTTATTTTGCTGGTGTATTCATGTGTTCAGCAGAAGCCTAAAATAAATATCTTGCAAAAGACTTGCTGTTCCTGAGAAGCCAGGTGTTATGCCCTATGAGTGCTGGTATTATGAATTTGAAATAAATAAACAAACTGCCAGGAAACTGAGCTTTTCTACAGTTGCAGACAAAGTCAGGAGCACTGGGCTACTCTGTCATGGCTTGGAGGCAAAGCCATCTGCTCAGAGCTACTCCCTTGCTGCTTCAGGTTCCCCCCATTTCCCAACAAGGTGTTACCCACGGTAGGAGGGGCAAAGCAGCCGCCCCCTCCGCTCCTAATGAATATTTGCATATCAGGTAGACTTGCACCCTTCACAATTATCATTAAAAAGCTCATGAGAGCACTGAGACCACTCACGGTAACTCAGGAATTCCAGGAAGAGACTTGCTGCTCATGCTCAAGTTTATTCAGAAAGAAGCCAAAGCTTCACACCAGCACTGCCCAACCTGAGCTCAGGAGACCACATTGACTTGGGGAGGAAAACCCTCAAGAGGTGCTGCACAGGTGAAACACTGCCATGGTTTACTCTGACTACACAAGAGGTTTTTGATTGTGCCTTGATTCTGTCAGTCAGGTAGAGAATCGCCCATCACCAGAAGCAAGGTGAGGAATAAGCAAAAAACCACCCAAACCACCACACTGTTTCCACCCCCTGCCCCAAACTGCACATTCAAACAATTGCAAAGCCCAAGGCACAGCCCGAGACAGCAAAGAGATACCTCTAACTGTCTGTCCTGCCTTCATGCCTTGAAGTACCATGTGAGCCATGAAGAACGTCCAGAGGAATGTGTATTTTGGATTTATTGTAAGACAGCAGCTTAATCAAGCTGCAGCTGGGGGAAAGCCCAGAGCTTATATCACTCAATTCCCTTCTCTCCCCGCCATCTCAACATCCGGATGTGAGTACTAGAAATCCACCAAGGGCACAGGCAATACAGAGCTTTTCAGGAGCAATGAGTATTTGATAAAGAAGGGGGAGCTGGAGCAAAAAATCATTAAAAGACCAGCAAGCATTTTTCCTGCTCAACAACGTGCCAGCAAATTGGGCGAGTGGCTTCTGAACAAGCCTGAAGAGCAAATGTCGAAGTAAGGAGGAAACGCTAACAGACCACAGCAAAGGTGTCTTGGACAAACATTTTTAGAAGGGAACAATACATATGAGCTTTAGTTTGGGACTTAGAAAGAGCTGCTGGGATGAACAGCACTTGTGAGACCTGATCCAAGCCACGTGGATGCCCAACACACCAGGGAAAGGATTAGGGTGAATCAAGGAGAAACAGCATCTCAGCTTTAAGACTGAAATCACTGCTATCTGGTTTCACAAAACAAATTACAAACGGTGTGATTTAAAAACATTAGCCTTGCACTACTGCAGTCCACCTAGCAAGAAAACCACATGGGAGATATGGAGAACTCTGGCCACCTGGTGTCTCAGAGTATGGTCGGCTCTGGCTTTCGGTCACTGAAGAAGTTTGGTGGGGAATCAAACAGTTGACAAGGGAAAGCCAACCCAACCACTTCACATCCATCAGTTGCAACTTCCCTGGCCGCAGCTTTGATTCGTTACTAGTCTCCAGAGGAGCTGTGGGAAGCGACCGGAGCCTGTGCCATCCCTCCCCGTGTCTGTGCCAGGAGCACTTGGCACACACTGCCTTTTGTCACCACTGTGCGCTTCGTAAGCCTGGCACTCGCAGTGGCTGCAAGGTGTCCAGGAAGCCCAGCCACAGCCACCCCAGCCTACAACACAACGCTTGCTCACCGCCTTCCTGTCTCTCAAGCTGGCACACGCAACGTCCCCGGTCGGGCTTTGCAAGTCGCTGCACCACAAATGCCACCGCCCAGCCGTGACCCTGGTTATCCCAGGCCCGAGGCAGATAACCCCACACAAACCCCGCCAGTGACACTGGGGGTTTATTACCTTGCCTGGGGGAAAGCAGAGCTTGCAGAAAGGTTCCTTTTCTCACTTGCCCCCTCAAGACCTAGCAGAGCCCCTTTAGCACTCCCGGCGTCCTGGTTTAACCCTGGCCAGCAACCCACGCAGCCGCTTGCTCCCCCTCACCCAGAGGGATGGGGAGGAGAATCAGGAAGGAATGTAAAACTCAAGGGTTGAGATAAGAACAGTTTAACAGGTAAGGCAAAAGCTGCACAAGCAAGCAAAGCAAACCAAGGAATTCATTCCCCGCTTCCCATGGGCAGGCAGGTGCTCAGCCATCCCCAGGAAAGCCGGGCTCCATCACGTGTAACGGTTACTCGGGAAGACAAACACCATAATGCCAAGTGTCCCCCCACTTCCTTCTTCTTCCCCCAGTTTATATACTCAGCATGACACCATATGGTCTGGAATATGGTGTCACCCTCTTTGGCTAGCTTGGGTCAGCTGTCCTGGCTGTGTCCCTTCCCAGTCTCTTGTGCCCCTCCAGCCCTCTGGCTGGCAGGGCCCAGGAACTGAAAAGTCCTTGATTTAGTATAAATATCACCCAGCAACAACTGAAAACATCAGCACACTATCAACATTGTTTTCACACCAACTCCAAAACAGAGCACTGTGCTAGCTACTAAGAAAAAAATTAACCCTATCTCCACTGAAACCAGGACACCTGGTCACCCTAACCAACCCCACAGGGTCATCAAAACCCTGAGGATGGGCACCATCATCATATCGTACCAGTGTTTCTCAAAATCAATTCTTTAAACCTGGAGAAAGAAGCAAGCATTGGGTGAAGCTGGAAGGCAGAAAATCAGTGGAGCAGGACAAGAGTAAAACCACCTTCAAATCCCTGCTTTTGTTTTACTACCTAATACCTGGCAAGCACAGAATTTCTTACCTTGTGACCTCGAAGAGCCACTTCCTTGCTGTGCTTGCACTCTTTTAAGATGCACATATTCAAAGAGAGAAAAAACCGGCAAGCTGGTGTATTCGGTGCCAAGCTACTTCGGCCTTGTGGCTCCCGTTAAATACACCACAGCCCACGGCAGCTGCTTCCAGCAAGGACACAGGTGCAGCAGGAGCAGCCAAGATTGCTGGAGCACAGCAGGCAAATGGGGAGAGCAAAGGTCTCAGAACTACCAACAGCTGCTGAAAGCCCAAATAACTTCAAGAGGGCACCTGGGCACCCCTCTTCCCCATGTGGTCTTTTCTTCTAAGGGACACTGGAGCAGATCAGGTTGTATTTAACTTCAGTGGGTCATTGAGGCACTAATTCATTACAATTATATTGCGTTGTGTGTCACTCAACACCAGCCTGGGCAATCATTTTGGTTTTATTGAAAAAATATTCATCTTTTGATAAAAGACCCTAAATCCACCAGTTAGACTCCTTTAGAAAGCCATTTTTTTCTAATCACAGAATGGTTAAGGTGAGGAGCAGCCGCTGGAGATCGCCTAGTCCAGCCACCTCACTCCCAGCAGGATCAGCTGGAGTGGGTCTCCTGGGGCTGTGTCCAGGCAGGTTGTGAAGGACACCAAGGATGGAGACTCCACAACCTCTGGACAAGCTGTACCAGCGTTCAACCATTTTCACAGTAAAAAACCCAGCTTTTTTTCTTATGTTTAAACAGTATTTCCTGTGTTTCAGTGTGCCTGCTGCCTCTTGTCCCACCACCAGGCACCACTGAGAAGGACCCAGCTCCATCCTCTTTACTTTTCCCCGACAGGTATTTATACACGCTGGTAAGATCTCTCCCCGAGCCTTCTCTTCTCCAGGCTGACAACCACAGGTCTCTCGGCCTCGTTAACAGGTGCTGCAATCCTTTAATCATCATTTTCAGTATGTTAAACAATTTCTTTTAAATTGACTTGAGTATTTGCATAATTCCTTCTGCTGTTGTTGGTGTGGTTGAAACAACCATCATCTTCATGACCTTTGCCGGATTGCATGTTTGTTTCTTACTGTCTCGTTTGATTTTAATAGCTTCTGCCAGGCAGTCCTCCCCCTCAAGGAAACCATGCAGGCAGCAGGCTGTTCAGGGCACGAACTTAATTTAGAGCTGAGGAACAACAAATACTGCTTTATGGACTGTTAAAACGCTTGTGCCTATTTGAGATGGACCCAACTAGCACACAGGGGCTATATGAACCCAAGTGTTTTAAAAGCTCTAGCTTTGTAAATGCTGAGCAGGGGGATGTTCGCCCTTTCAAGCATGTTTCTCCTGGTAGTAACATGGTTTTGTCCAACTCAGCCCCGGCAGTTCACTCTCTAGCTGGGGCAGAGGTCTTGTGTTGCGCAGGGACCGTTAGCTGTTTGGATTCACCTCCCTATTAGAAATGAGGGCACATCCAGTTCTTTCCTGCATCTTGGCTGCTGGTCAAAGCAAAATCACTTTCCTGCATTTTTTGCTGCAAAATTGGCTGCAGGGTTCCCTGCAGCTTGGCCCGGGCAGTCCTGTAACACCAGTAGTGATGGAGACCCACCACGTTCTTGGCGTTACTTTGGAAGATGCATCACACCTGGCTAAACACCTTTGGTTCATTTTGTGTAGCACCAAGTGTATGAAAATACTAGAATCATGTTAATTTCTTGACCAATCTAATGCAGTTTCTGACAATTGGCTTTCCTAGAAGATTTAGATGCAAGCACCCTGAGTCAGTAACTTCTTGGAGACAGCCTTTACCTCTCTGTGCTTGGCGAGTCCCGCGACAAGAACTTCCACCCAGCCACCAGACCAGCTGGGTCTTGCAGGGTGCTCCTGAAAGGTGGCAGGCAGCAAGGCGATACCCCAACAGCCCAGGAGATTTTCCTGTCAGGATCTGTGGAAAGGCACCTGCGCAATTCGGTCTGTACTGGGATTACAAAGTAATTAAGAGGTGGGGTACACTGACTTCGACACCTCACCAGCTTCGCTGTGATTCTGATGGCACAGGCAAGCAAAGACTCAGCACAATTAAATTCTCTGCGTTTATAGGAAAAAAGATAATCCCTTCAAGTAGTTAAGTTCCCTTTCCTCTCTTAATTTCACAGTAACTGTTGTGGTCCTAACGCTTTCCTTTGCTTTGACAAATCATAACCTTTTCTTAATTAAGGTAATTTTTAACACACTCATATGACTTAATTTTTTTTTTTTTGTTGTTGTTCTATGAAGCTTCTGGGTTGTATTTTTATGGAACCAAAATATTTTACTTTCACAGAGGTATACAGTTATCAGCTGTCTAATAACAGGAGCAATTAACGAAATTAAGCAGTGTTAGAAGAGGAAATGCTTTTCCACAGAAGAGGAAATACTTTTCTTACCCAGCATCTAGTTGATGCTCTGACTTTCCCCATGGGAAAGTCACATCAGGCAAATAACAGCCCCGGACATGGCGCATCCTGGAGGGGGTGTTAAAATTTCACTGCTTTGGAGCACACATTTCAGCAGGATTTGTGAAACCTGGAATAATTCTGATTCCCATCTGCTCCACCCTGTCCTGGATGCACAGCTGTCCTACACCGCACACCATTCACTGGCATTTAAATAGCACCTTTCCAACCCCCAGCATCTTCAGGAAGGTAATAACAGTCCAAAGTTTAATGGAAATATACTTCTAGGTTTATTATATACCAAGAAAAAACCCGCAACCAAACCAACCAGGAAGCTTTACATGGATAATGTGACTATTTATTAATCCCAATGACAGCTTAATTGAGCATCAGTAATTGCTGTATTGTGAAGACCCCTGCAGTGCAAGCATACAGCTTTAGACTGGAAAAGATTATTGGTGCATCTTACATTTGCTGTGCAAATGTGTAATTCAGAAAACTAAAATATCAGTGAGCCTGTCCTACAGGTGTTGAGAAAAATAACTTTAGGTAGGCCCTTGGAGAAAAGCAAAGGCATTTGAACAGGGGACTCCATCTAATATACCACAGCCCAGGCCCAGCAGTATTTCTAGCGAGCGCTTGAAGCCAAGCGTGAAGGTGCACAGCCACCAACCACAGGCGAGTTTAACATGCAGCCGTTCGCAGGGCAGCACTGTACTTTAGCTTTACTGTTGATCCCAGTCATCCTGCACCAGAAAAACTACTGTAACTTTTGGAATTGTTTCAGATCAATAATGCTGTCTTGAAGAAAGAATAGGGTTTCTTTTTTTTTTAAATGGTTTAAAGTGTTTCCCAATGTGTGAAGAACAAAAGACCCATCAGCTGTCCGGAAAACAAAATTTCATTTATTGTAAAGTTCCTGAAACAGTAAACACCTTATCAGAAGTACAATGAGCTGGCACTATTTATTTAAAATGTGAAATTGTCTTCCAGGAGCAGCACCTGGAATATTCAAGAGAGATCTTAAGCCATGGAATAACTTGGTGCATGGTCCACCTTCCTCGCTGTCCCCTGCCAGTACCACCAGTGGAGAACAGGCACTGAATTTCTACTTGCATGTCCTACCTAACAGCTCTCAAGATTTACCTGGTAGATCACGAGCTGGAATTCACCATTTTGTATTTAGGGACCCTCAAATGAAACGTGTAAGAAATGAGACAAATCACCATGCAAATTCAGCTTTGGGGGGGGCGGGGAATGATTGTATAGAACTTTTAATGACTATAAACTCTACAGCCTCTTGCTTGAAGAGGTGGACCTAGCAACAAGACAAGAGGGGACAAGGCTTTGCTTTCAACTAGACTTCGCTGTTTATTCCAGCTGCAAGAGGCCTGGACCTGCCCCGTTTGTAGCTACAGCTTGCGGCTCTTGCACCAGAACCACAGAAAAGGCAGTTCTCCAGCAACTTCCATGAACATCTGCACTCCCACCCCTTCCAGCTTCCCGCACTCCAGCAAAGAGCAGCCCTGCTCCCAGCATTACAAAGGCAGCCGGCAGGTGCCGGGCCTGGAGAGCAGGGACAGAGCATTGCCCATGAGGGCCAAGGAGTTGATTCCTTCCCTGCAACCACCCCCCTCCCCACAAACACCGTAAGGCATAAGCAGCTTTCTTCAGCAAACGTACATGCCGATCCCATATTCACAGAGCTGCAGAAAACCAGCTCTTCTTCACAAGCTTGTGATTTTCTTCCTACTCTTAATGTGTTACTTCACAAGTAACTCAGCCTTTTGAGAACATGAGCCTCAATAGCCCCTTTCTACAGCGCAGGGTAAGAATACCTCATTTACAGCTTTACCCACACTTAGTGGAACAGAAACAGCTTCAAGCATGTGGGACCGGCTGACAGTCCTGCTGTTACGTGTTACAGAAATTTTTTCCTATTACAGGGCCAATCTAAGATGCCTTGTTTGTAACTTACACTATTAAACTTTCACAACTTTATACAAATTCTAATGATGTTAAAAAACACTTTATAAAATCACCTTAAGGCACAAGTTAAACAAATGCAGCCCACTGGAAATCTCAAAGCAGCCAAATCAAGGGAAGCTGGCCTTGTAATAGTTCATTTATACACATTAAGCTTCATTGTCATACATTTAAACCAGTAAATACAGGACAAAATGTATGCTGCTCAGCATCTACACTTCTTCATTAGTACCAGTTTCCATCTAAGACATGATCTGTGGTTACAAATAGGAATTGAAACAGGTGTATGTCCCTCAAATGATTTGCTTTGAGCAACCATGAGCTATTACACATTTAGGTATACAGATACAGAACATTGTCAGGGTGGGATGTCAGCCCCAGCACTTTGCTCTATTTGTAAAAGTAAGGAAGTAGAGATGCAAAAAAGGTCAAAATGGCAGCGATGAAGCTGGGAGAAATTGCAATTTTGCACAAAAGGATTTCGTGAGTTAATGTCCCCTCACCCAGTTGTCATGGGCAAATGGCTGAACACTAAAAGATGCCCATGAAGAGCAGTGTCATGCCTAAAAAGCCTGAAACAGATCGGTGTCGCAGGTAGGGTCAGCACCCATGCAGTAACACAGCTGCCGCCCAGCTCCAGAAACACCCAGATAACTGCTCTGTTGGCTCAAAGATTCTTGTTTAACTTCTAACGGCCAGCCACAGCGATCCAAGAAAACCTTGCATGTAGCTTTGCAGGAAGAATCTGTAGGCTGCTCTCTACAAAAGGAGGGAAAACAGTGTGAAAGGCATGTCTGCATTAAAATATAAAAAACCCACATCCAAACTCAATTATGAGTACTACTGGGTTTTCTTATATGAAGGTCTTCAAGGAGGGAGGAAGCTGCCCTACCTACAAGAATATTCAGTATGTAATCCCACAGGGGAAGAAGCTTGACAGAACAGTTTAATTTAGGTGCAATTTTTCTGATGTGGCTTCAAGTGAAGGCAACCAGACCACTGGCAATGAAGCCCTACAGAAAAATGCTTGTTGCCCCACTTGGCGTCACACTGGCTTTAGCTCAATTTTCTTCTTTACTAGCACTTTCTCTCCCACCCTTACAGCAATGCTAATCAGATCACCCCAGCACTGCTAAAGCTTTATTAATAAGCCATCTGCCTTTCACGTGAAGGAGGAACCGAAATACTAGCACAGAGCACTGAACTGTTCACTACAAGAGTAAGAACGTTCTTGGTACATTTGAAATTAGGTAAGTCTGTAGCAACATGGAAAAAAGGAAAAACTACCTTAAGAGTTTCTATTCATTGCTTTATAGCAGGAAAACTTTTGTCAGGGTTTATTATAAAGAAACAGCATAAGGAAACCAAATAAATAGTTGAATAGTTAACAGTATGCAATATAATAGTACTAAACTTCAATTACATAAAAATTAAACTTTGGAACAGCATCATTATGAAATATTTCTTAGAAAACCAGCACTCTGAGATCCTCAGACCTGTACATTGCAAAAACCAGTCAACTTTGATGCCCAGTTGGTCCCAGCTTTGTTCTCTGAGGGACCGTGCCCATTGAGAACTATGACCCATCCACAGAGCTCCCTAATCCCACTCTGCCCCGTCACACACATGCTGTTTTTCCAAGAGGCTAAGGGAGAGCAACCAGGAAGCACGAGGTATGAGTTGTGCTTCACTGTTTCAGAGGAAGCAGCATCTTCCTCATCTGATAGCTACATTGAACAAGGTTACGCAATTTAACCTAAGGATGCTTCTTTCTTCCCTAAAGCAGTGGTTAGAGGAACAGAAAGAAGGCAGAAACGACCTCATGCTCCCAGTAAAACCCCAGCTGGGTTCTGGGGGAGGCGGAATCAAGGGCTGATTTATCGTTAGTTGGGACAAACTGTCTGATGTAACATGTTGAAGTCAGTGGACAGAGTAACTTCAGCAGGGCTACATCTGACTGTCATTCTTTTTTCCACTCATCAACACTATGTAGTCACACTGAGCTGGATTCTGTTAGCACATCTCACCCAACACGGGAGGGGAAGGAAGCGATCTTTGCTAGCTCTCAAGAGTGACCAATGGAAACTTTTCACCCTCCAGAGCAGGATTTTACCATGCTTCCAAATAAAGAAGTATCACCACTGAGGATCTGGAATTGGTCCCTGATACAGATTTCTTTACCTGTGGGACACGTGCACCTCTTCCTAGAGGAGCACAGCTCACTGTTTGGCTACACACCAGAGCAGGCTGTGTCTTTGCCTTGATATAAATGAATTACACACAGTATAGCTTTGAAATCTGTATGTCAAACCAGTTGATCAAATTCCCCCTCATACAATTTTTAGACCAGTAGACAGTTCAATTGAAGTCAGGAGTGTTAAAAGGTGTCTGAGGAAAGCCCAGCATTATATATTTGCATTAAATGCCAAAACATATCCTAAAATACTCCTCTTGACATCTGTCATTGAAACACTTCCAATATCAACTTCTCCAAAACACTGGAACAATTAACAAAAACTCTGCTATCAAGCAACAAAAACACAGAAATAAAAATTACAAACAAAAATGAGCATTTTATCTTTGTTAAATTCCTGTCAGCCACTTGAAATTAAAACTTGGCACATTTTCCCTGGATGCCATTTATCAACATTTTATCTAGAACATTTATTGCATATCCGAAATTCACTTGGCTAGGGTATTTTTGTTTAGTAGAAAACACTGCCTTCCAGTTATAACTATGAAGCTCCACACAGTTCAGTAAATGAATTCTCCTGGTATTTCTTGCAGTAATGGTTCCTCAAACTTAAATCGTTTGGAAATGGCTTTCTGCTCAGTTACTTTTTCTTTTTCTGACTGCCTACATTGTCCCAGTGTATATGAAGCCACTACAATTAGTTCTTCTGTCACTATTGATTCTTCCTCTTCAGTCTTCTCAGCATCTACAGATTTTTCAGAGGTAGAATCTCCATCTTTCTGGCTGGCATCACTGGTCTCCCCTCCTGTACTCTTATTCCAGGACCTGCAAGCAGGATTATCGCTTTGTTCTAACCACGGGTGTTGAAGACATTCTTCAGCAGTTGCCCGGTCCCTGCAAAAGGAGCAAAGTGTTAAAAATAAATGTCCAAATGAACTTGAAATCCAGTATACCTTGCAGAAGAGATCCATACAAATTATTCCAAGGATATGTCTGTATTCAAGACAAACTAATAGAACTTTAAAAAAACCCCAACAACAAACAAACAATGAAACACACTGATAGCCATCTTTTACCAAAAAAGACCAATAGAAGCCCAAGGAAATGAAGTGCTAACATCTAAAATAAAGGAGTTCCTAGACCCTTACATATCAGTATGTTCCCCTGTTGCCAATCAACTTTCATATACAGATTATTTTTTTAATATATAGGAAAATTACCCAACCCTTGCATTCTTAATCTCCCATAGACAAGCAGTAGGCAATTTCAATAGTTGACATGTCCCACAAAGAACTGGTGAAGTTCCACACAAAACACCTCTTCTATTTTGAGACCTGGAATTTCCAGTTTGCTGCCCCTTGAGAAAAGCATATTAATGAACCAGAAAAGAGTAAGGTACTCCACTAACATAAAAAATTAAAAGGCTGAAAGCACTGTTCATTTAAGAGACATCAGCAAAGAACCAGCAAGGAAAGTCAGTATCCTGTACCACACGCATTCATATAGTTTTCTAAAACCAGTTTGAGTTCTGATTACTAACACTTGGACACACTCAGAATATGCAAGTTTGGAGGGAAATGGAGGAATTCTCTTTTCATAGACATGAAAAGTAATAGCACAATGAAATATGAATAATCAAAGCTCCCTTCCCTTGTACTTTACAAGTGAAAATGCCAGCACTTGCCACATTAAAAATTAATCCAGTCTGACACATTAGCACACACCGTTGTGTATTTTACTTACTCTGGCTTCTTAACCAGCAGAGTTTTGATGAAATCCACAGCAGACTCTGATATGAGGTCAAAATCCTCTCCAGAGTAACTTACGTTCATTTGAGATATATTTAAGAATGTTTCTTGTTTGTCATCCCCTAAGAAAGGCGATATCCCTGTTAGCATAACATATGCCAGTACTCCAATGCTCCTAAATTAGAAGTAAAAAAAACAAAAACAGAAAAGCAGTGTTTTAGGGTGTGTGGTGGTTTTTTTTACAAAAACCCACTTTCAAGTAAAGTTAGTTAATATGACTATTAATTTGTTCTACTTACCACATGTCAGTTGCTGTACTGATTGGGTCATAACTCAGAATCTCAGGAGCTATTCAGGGAAAAAAAAACAAGTTTTTTTTTTGTCACATGCAGGCATTATATTGTAGTTATATAGTGCAATGTCGAGTATGAGGTAAAATTTAAGATAAGTCATTTGAAGTATGACAGTATGAAGTATGTCTTTTGAAGACAACATGTTTCTATTCAAGTTACTTAAGTGAGTATTATCATTCATTGGTTTTAAGTAAAAAAACATAATTGTTTTCCTTTTATTGACACCTTCAGAAGCCAGGCTAGTCTTCTTCCTAATAAAGCTGTACAACAGATTCCTTATGGGAATAATCAGAAGTATCTAACATTGCATATTCCAGCACTGAAACCCATACAGATATACCAAACAACTTAAAAGTATTTTCAAGTACATTTTGAAGGCCTGGAATTATTTGTGGTATTTTTGTTTGTTTGTTTTCATTAAAATGGATACAATCCTCCACAGGCTAAAATATTTTATTCAGAGACTGAATATGTAATTTTGAACTTTGAATTCAAATGGTACTCATTATCACTGCTGCTAAAAGCCATATAAAGCGTGTACTCATCTTCAGCACAAACACAGCATCACCACTCAGACCCGCAAGGCTGGCCAGTTCTACCTTTTATAGCAGTACCACATCCAACCTGACCTTTCGGCACAGCCAGTCTGGCATTCACCAAATGGAGGTGGTTTCTTTTCACTCCACAAGAGCCTGGACTTCTACATCACTTCTACAGTAACAACTTACCTACATATTCTGGAGTTCCCATAATTTCTCTTAGTTCCTCACTGCTCTTCATTATTCTGGAAAGGCCAAAATCTACTATCTTGATGTCTCCCAGAGGAGACTTACTGGTTAGTAGAATGTTTTGCGGCTGAAAGACAAAAGGAGGAGACTTTCAGGATCACTCAAATCTAATGCCTATGACACCATCTTGCATAATTATTTTAGCTCATGAGTAGCAATAATGCATTCCATAACAAGTATGACACCCAGGATCATTTATTTATTTCCTCATATGATACCCAGGATCATTTACTTATTTCCTCCAAGGTGAACTTGAAGACACAAGTGGGCTAAAAGGAGTGGCGGGATTTTCTGTTTATAACTGCGAATCAAACGTCTACCTTTATTAGCTTAGAACACACAAACCCAAATGCCAATAGCTATCATTTAACAATAGCATATAAATACCTCTGCATAGTACCTTTAGCCCTCCATATCACCTTTTTAACTCCCCTTCTCTCCTTGCTTCCTTCCATTAGATGATGTAAAATACCTCCTTGTTGAAGGGTCTCCAAAAACACCCAATCATTTTACAAAGCCTGAACACATAAAACTATTTTGACTACACCTGTTTAAAGAAAAGTCTGTTGCAACTGACCTCAATCTTGTTCAAAGTACAAACAATTGTATTACAGAACACTAACTGAAGAACAGTTTAAAAAAAAATATAGCAGCCTGAAAAACAGGTTTTTAAGAGCATCACCTTTGGATAAACTTGTTTGCTCTGACGTCACTAGATCTTGGCTGTCATCCTTCAAAGCAACTTTGTGGTCATTAAGAAGTTCCTTAACATCTGTTTTAAACGCTAGCTCAGTTAAAAAAAACCCTGAAAACTAACTTAAGACAACAGGTCTTAAAGATTATTTTTTTTTTGCAACTGAAGCATATCCTTGCCAAAAAATAAAGGTGTGACCCTCCCTGCCCCCAGGCCAATGATCACATTGGACTCTATCATTAACTTCTCTGAATGGTAACACTGACAGTTGACACTGTGTTCATGCCCCTGGTGAGCACAGGTTTCACAAAAGCGAACAAGCCTTTATTTATTGGGAACCTGGATCATCTTGCACCAGGGGTGGTTGAAAAGGGAGGAGGGCAAAAGAGTAAGAACACCAAAGCAACCACTGACTGATAATCTCAACTGGATTACCACCAACATTTATACCTTCTCACCAACCCCTGCGCCATTCTCTCCTCATCCCTAGTCAGTGATGAAGGCAAAGGCATGCTTTCACATGAAAAGCCTTGCTTTTGAGCACAGAAATAAAACTCTGCAAGAACATTTTAAAAATCTTGAGCCAGTTCTCCTTGCTGTGAGACCTAAACATAGTCAAGTTCTTTCATTCCTGCAAAGCTAAGCCATGGTATTTCAAACTCACTCCATGATGTTGTCAATCTATTTTCTGTTTGTAAATCCATGTGTTAATAAGAGCTTTGGGTTTTTTTTCTTTTTGCTTACAAACTGGAATCTGGTGGACAGGCTTTTGGAGCTGCGCATTACCATATGCTTTATAGTTCACATTTTTAATTCTGTATTTGTATTAGAAAAGCAAACTTCCAAAAAAGCTGACCATGTCTCCCTAATTAGCCTCTCAGATGTTCTTCCCAGTGGGAAATTTAGTTACTGAGGAGCCAAATCGAAAGTATGAGAAAAACATTTGTTCTCTATATTTAAATGGAGAGAAGTCTTTAATATAAAGGTTTTGTTTTGTTAAGCTCTGTTTTATAACATTTTGGTAGATAATGTAGTTGCCAGAAGAGGTTTTTATTGTCTTTTTTAAAAACAATCCTATTACTCAAAACACACCTATGCAGAAAAAAAACCCACCCACCTGTCTACAGTATGAATTGAGTCATAACCCTAAATCAATTCATAACAAAATAACAGTTGTTTTCTTCTTTTAAGGAATCATTATGGGGTTCATGTGAGGTGACAGTCTAAACACCAGCATGAAACCTTAAAGAAGCCATAGCTTTGAACTTACCATAGCTTTCAGCTCAACACAATTACTCTAAAGCTTTAAGAAAAGGAAGGTCATTTTCCCACATCTGTAATGCTGTTTCTCTTTTGTTTTTCTTCTGCTATAATCCATCTAGGTTTGCCTAATGCTGATGAGCCCACAATGGCAAGAGAGATGCAGGCCAAAGGCTCTTCTGGTAGCTGTTCCGAAAAGGGCCTTTCACTCTTACCATCAAGCAGTAATGAAATGGCTGATGAAAGCTGTGAAATGGCAACATTGGAAAACCTCCCCCTCTACCGCAGTAAGGCTTAATCATTCCGATTTAGATCCTATGTTGTGCACTGAAGAAAAAACACACAAAAAAATCCTTGCCTAAACGGGCGATCTGAATGGATGCACTTTGCTGCAGGATTGGTATGTGCACAGAAGCCACATGGTGTGGCCACACGAGTCTAGCCACTGCCATAGTCAGTACAGGCAGGAACGGGTACTTTGGGAAAGCATATAGAAACAGGACAAAAAGTTGTATTTTCCAGGCATGCTGCCAAGAAGCAGAAATTTAGGTTTTAGGAATTTGATACGTTGGTTGTACCCGTATCATCATGTTAAGATTAACAGCACTGAAAAGCATAATTTATACATTGCAAATATTAACCAGTGTTACATTTTTTCACTCAAATTGGACTAAACTACCACCACACGAAGGCCATAGCTTTCTTGACACTACAAACATCAGTGCAACGGCCAAACTAAGGCAATGCGTACAAAGATCTGGTCTCATTTGGAAATTTATTCTGCAAGTCACACAAATTGTTTGTTACAAGTGTACTTAATAATATAGGATACCCTTCAACTCTACCTTGCCAACAGGTTTTGGAATCATTATTCCAGCAGTTTCTACAAGGCTTTGGCCCTAATATTGCTCATATCTTTAGTTGGTTTTAAGAAGACTATGACTGAGGAACATAATAAAGCTCATGTTTTTAAACTAATCAATGCCTCACCTTAACCTGCAACATTAATGAAGTTAGGTATCTAATTTATAATACTGCAAAAAAATCACATGCCTAGAAGAAAAGACAGGAATTATCCAAGGAATAATGGGTGGAAACAGGAAAAACTGGCTAGCTGGGATACCCTAGCTATATTGTTTGTAAAGATACTAAACTAGGCTGATCAGTCTGCCCTAAAACAAGTGAAAGGACTCCCGTATCTTTAAGAAATTGAAATGCAAGAACAGAGTTTTCTTGGGGGTCGGTTTTTTTCGGTCAATGCAAGTGGGAAAAAAGCTACAGTCACTAAGAGAACAGACATGACAGATTGGTATCACACTATCCCCCCAAATATGCAATGCACGTCCTATACATTAAGAAGTTCTGCAGAACCTGGATACTCTATACCTGCCTATTAACAAACTGCTTTGCTCTAATTGCTGTAAAGGTTTGAACTCCAGATTAAACTGTTCTTTTGCCTTGAAAAAATGGTATTTTAATTTTCACTCTTTTCTTAAGTTTCCTGAGTGTTGCTTTAGAGAAGGAATACTACACTTCTATTACTAATACATATCTGTGCAATAAACATTCCACCTTAATCCACCTGTAAAGCTCAGTGGAGAATATCAATCTGTAATGTTCTTGTAACAGGCCGCTTCTTTTGCAATTGTGTTAGTTTGCTTTCAGAATATTGGTGTAAAATGACATCCAAAACAATTTTAATCAAATAATGGTTCGCTAGTTGCCCTCACTGAGCACAGTATCTTGAAAATGATACAGAATAAGGGCAAAGCTGTCTGTTGGATCACCATACTATGAGACTGCTGCTTGTGGCAGCCATTCTCCCAGACCCCAGGGCCATGTAAGGATCTTTACCTACCTCTGCTGTAGACAACAGGCAGCTAGCCCTTCCTCAGCCCCCACACCTTTTAAAATTCTCTTCCATTCCCAACTACTTTAAGCTTTTACCAAACACCAATTCAAGATCGAGCCAAACAGCAAATGAAAACACAGGGAAAGGAGTCTTCCCTTACTCTGCAGCTTTCATACACCACTAAGTAGAGATGAAAGACTCCTGACTGCAATCTGCAAATTAAATAGCATCAACACAATACTGCCAAATGATACTTAATTTGCACTCAGTAGCATTATATTTGCTTTCTCCAAGTCAAAACTGGATTACATGACTGTATTGTGCTATTAAAACAAGCCATATTTCAACCAGCTTTCAGGAGAATCATGCTTTTGGAAAGAAATTATCAGGTGGCAACCTTGCTCACCCACATCAAAATACCCAATTTTTCCCGCAGCGTTTAGTCTCACAGGAAAAATCTTGTATCTGTTAAGGGGGCAGACAGAAGTTAAGCAAGGTAGCTGTCAGTGTCATAGCTGTGGTCAATTAGGTTTATAAATAATCTACAACAAGGTGACAATCACATACTGGCAACCATTTTGACTTAAATTATTCTAGGCATAGAGCCAGACTTTTTTTGAAAATTGGATGGAACATACGAAAAACTGGATGGACCTTTCCAAAGGTATTGGTACCAGACAAATGAAAATGAAACCTTTAGACACCCAAAGGTGAAACTTTTGGTTAATAGCACAAGAAAAACATCTTAGCAAGAATTTGAAAGCTTTCTGATATTGGCAAACACCTTGCTTAACACAGCACACTTTGCAAATATCTTCCAAATGTCACCACAAAACCAAGTATCTAGTAAATTCCACTGTGTTGTGAGCCACTAGGTAAAGCAGCATGAGCCATACTACACAATAGAAGACTGTTTGAGGCCAATGGGTTAATAAACACACAGCCAAAACCAGCACCCAACTTCAATTTTTGAGTTCCTTGGAAAATGTACCTTTTTATAGTCTGACAAGGCACGTGGGTCAATCAATCTTCTCAAGTCATGCATTTTAATACTACAGTTCCCATCATCTTTATAAACATCAATAAACCAAAGACTTCCCTAAACCTTCTTTTGCAAAAGACCGATGGTCTTATATATCATGAAAGTAATCACACTGTAATCAGGACTCATTAAAATCCACTTTTCAAAAACACACTGCATTAATGTATAAACATATTAAACACTAGACAACTTGCTCTGCTAATTAACTTCTATATAAGCCAGCAAAGCAATGCTGAATCTTCCAGTCAGAACTGGATATGTTCAGTTTTATAACAAGTTTTCTGATCAGTTGGAAAGTTTCTAAGTAAGCTTTTTCTGAACTCTGAAAAAGGTACCTGTCCACAAGCTGTAATCAATAACCTGTCTACTGTTGCCTTTAAGTACTGCAGTCAAATAAAGTACAATGCATTTCTGATTACAGATAACGAGCTTATAGTGCTAAGGAACACTACAGCTTTAACTACAAACACATGTATAAATATATACTGTCCACAAAAAGACATGTATTTATTTTACACACTTTGCTTCAAGGAAATTCAATGGTCAACCACAGTACAGACACTGAGTATCCTCTGTAAGCATACCGGAATTTTAAGGAATTTAACTGCTCATTTTCGGTCCTTCTGAACACTTGTTCTCACATCACTTGCTAAAAATTTTCCATTATTTATTTTAGTTCAATTATTAACAGTCTATGTGTATGACTAAATCAATGGGCTACATAAAGTTTCAAAGGCTTCCACAGATAATTTGAATAAATGGTTGGAAAACCAGGCAGGTGACATATTTGTGTGCAAATATTACGCATCATCTGCTTTAGCTGATGCAAATGGTTCATGATGTGCTAATCTACTAAGTATGTACAGCTTGATATGGGAATCTACTGGTAGCTTTGTAATACTGCCAAAATGCAATTAAGTAGAAGTAAGGATCTCAGCAACAGAACAAACACGTAGCAGCTTACTGCGAGCGTAGTAAATATGGCAATTGGATACCTAAAAAGAATTGAAAATTTTAATGCAAATACGTTTTATACTGCATTGCTTAGTAATAATGTAGTTCAACCTCAAAATGAGACAAAACTGCATCTTCCATACGAACATAAGGATGGAAGCTAAAGAAAAATAACTGCAGCTTGCTGCCAATGGAAGTGGTCAGTTTTCTGGATTCCTGTTACAACTCCCTTCTTAACCATGAGCAATACTCTGGATTTCATATGATAACAACTGTACTTTTCTCTTAAAAACTTTCTCTGGTAAGAAAAAAATAATTTACTCCAGTAAATCATGATAATTTATGATCAATAGGGTGTTGCCCGACTGTTTGGCAGTAAATGACAAACATTTAAATAAAGTTTTACAGTAATTTAAAAAACATACTGAAGTGTTATAAAATGTATTTAACACATTAATATACTGTTTACCAGTCCTGTATGAACATTACAATCTGAAACATTACACTTTATACTACTAGTGGCTCCTTCCATCCCTCTGCTTCATTAAACCTCAAGACAGTACAAAACCCAAACCTAATTCCATATAATACCCAGACATTTTTAATGCACTTTAAAAATGAATCAGGTCTTACCCCAAAGCACTCAGTCGCACTTTAAGGTGTGATGCAAAATCACTTCTGAATTAATTAAATTTCTTTTAATCAAATGACATTTATATTTGACATAATCAAAGAAACTCCCCCAAAAGGCTTGCAACCCTGGTGCCTACTGCATCACAAAGGGTGAATTTTATTGTTTGAGGAGCATCTAGGTAAAAATTGTATTATTTACAAATAAGCATTACTATGACATACAACCAAAAATAAAGTCAGCAGATATGAATAAAAATAATAATAATACAGCAACAATCTTACCTTTAAGTCAAGATGAACCACGTTGTTTCTGTGCAAGAATGAAACTCCTTCCAAGATCTGCTTCATAAGCCGTTTAATATCTTTCTCTTTGAAGGCTTCCTCTCTTTCAGCCACACACTGGTCAAAGATTTCACCTCCAGCAGCACTATGGAACAATATGAATTTGATTATTTTGAAGACCAAGTTTAGCACCCATTTTGTTCTACTTGCCCTATTTCATTCAGCGTAAGCAAGATCAGCAGGTGGTAGCATCCAATAGCGGTATTTTCAGTCACTGAACATTTGGTAAGCTTTTACAGCCTAGGAAGACTTCTCTGCAGCGTAGCAGCTTTGGAGAGAAGCAAAGATCTTAGTCATTTAGCTTAGAGAATATGAATAGTACAGAAATTTTGGGGACTGTTTTGGAAACACTACTGACATTGCTTTAAGATGAATGCCACATTTGTTTAAGGGCTGTGCTTACATGAAAGACATGCCTTTTGCCATTCCTATGAAATTATATGGATATTTGGCCAAGGTAAGTCTTTGTAAACACAAAGCAAAACAGCTCCGCCCCCAACCCTCCTCAAACCACTTTGCATACACTCAAAAGACTAAATGTAAAGCCTATAATTGATTTTTTTTTTTGTGAAGTCTCAAGTATACAGGGATGCATTAATTTTCTAAATGGTTTTCATCAAAAAATGTTCTTGAAAATTTTAGCCCTCAACTTGCTTCCTTATAGTTTGTTTACATGTTAAAAAAAACAAAGTAGCAAAAAATATAAAAATAGAGATGAATTAATGTTTTTAGTACTCTGAAGGCATTTGCAGTACTTTCTCTGTATAGCAATGACTCCAGAGAACTAAAATAGTTTTAAAACAGGTAGCATCAAAAATAAAATAAGCAGAGCAGAAGCTCCATCTTAAAACAAGAACGGACATAAGAACATTAGCATGGGGCCATTTTGCATATGGATTGTTGAATTACCACTGTGAAATCAACATATACATGCTTGTTCTGAATGAAATTCTATAATCATCCCTTAGTGAAAGCTGGTGAAATCCATGAGGATAGCATCTTCTCCAGTTACCCCAAGCTGGGACATGCCAAACATGACTTTGCACAAGTGTTAATCTTTATTGATGTATAGCCATTTACTCTGCCTTGGCTTGCTCTTTTCTAATAAATTATATTACCTAGGCAATCCAGAAGACAGAGACATATTCAATACTAACATAGTAGCAAATGACAGTTCTGCAAAAATGGTGCATTTTGATTATGTACCCACAGAAAAAAACACCTACATATACTCAAATTTTCATTTTGTCTATATCGAAATTGCTGCTACAGTCCTAGTACCTTAAAATGCTTCAATTATAAAAAAGGTTTTTTGCCTTCCCAGATATTACTGTTATTTAAAATTCTCCCTGCAAATTGTCTTACAAGAAAAAAGAATTTAAGCAGGCTACATCTTAAATTTTTTTGAAAGTGTTTTATGTTTATGTTCTATATGCTGGTTAACTGGCACAGCAGTACAATTTGATTTATTAAACTAAGATATTCTATTTAAAAAAGAAAATTCCTTTAAATAATTATTTCTTTACTTTGTATCAAAGATGATAGAGCTCAAGAATAAAATGAGCTTTTCAAAGGAGCATTACTACTTTAATTCCTCTAGAAAAACTGCATGGGCCTGACACCATCACATCTTTCTTCAGCATTGAATTTCTTTAAATTCAAGAAAAATGTTAGTAATATTTCAGCTTTGAACAGGATTCAGATATTAATGACATTTAAAAAATGGACATGGGCTAGTGTATTTTAATATTCTAAACCAAATTTCTTTAAAAAGCAACATCAATTGGATCTTCAAAATAGGGACAGAAAAACATACTGTAGTCAATAAATTAAACTTTCTGCTTTAAGAATGTCATTATACATTACTTGGAAGAATGATTTAATTCCTTGTAGCAGTGAATTATAATGCACATACAGTGATAAGATCTACTACCAAAATTACTAACACACTGTATTTGCAACAACCCTGGGATTTTGCTGGTATAGGTCTACCACTGAAAATAAGCAAACCAATACTGCTATTTAATTTTGTGAAATAGGATTTATACCCCAAACCTACTGTTCTGGGTAAGGGATCATACTTTATTTTTAATAGACCCAACTGAAAAAAATAAAATCAGCAAAGGGGGTCCTGTTTGCTATATGGTAGATAACTGTTACAATGAAGTTACACTAATAAACAAATTAAGATTGAAGTAGGCACCAAGCTAAAATGTAAACTACCTAGAATTTTAATACTGCACTTAAAGAACTTTGAATTAAATGTGTTAAAAGTCAAGGCAACAAAAGTTGAAGCAGACAATGTCCATCACGGAAATCAAGAGACAGCACTACCATATGAGAGTAGAAAACCCTCGATCCAGAGAACTTATTTTTTTTAAAGAAAGGTATTTAAGTACTTCCCAGTACTTCTGAAGATGTTTAGGTTCATCAGCATTTTTAAGAGTGAAACAAGCAAATGCAGCCCTTACATGCACACCCACTTCATGACTTATGAAATATAGCCCTTCCCAGCTATCACAGACAAATTCTTACCTTTACAAAACAGTTTCATATGGAAAGGTGGTTTCACATACAATGTTTTGTTTTTTGCTCTATAGGATGCATAGAACAATTTCTTCCACACAATTCATCCTACCCCAAAATTACCACATTCAAACAAGTAACGAGCAACCCTTTATAAGAACACAGGGAAATTTGTTACTGCAAGATCATTTCATGTATTGTTGCCAGGCAGTGAGCTTAACTGATTCCCTAAAAGCAAAACAGAACACTACCTGTGAGCCAACCCAGTCACATGTGGTTGGAAGTACAATGTCAAAGTGAACTCCAAAAAGATTCTCCTGCACACCTACGCCAAATTTTGCCAAGCTCCTTAACAACACTTTCAACTCTTATTTTGTATTCCCTAGCTATAGTTCAGGGGAAAAAAAAAAATCCAACTAATGAAGACACAGAAGGGATTAGAATACCTGCTAGGAAAGTATTACGGGCATGTCATTGCTATGATTTCTATATATACGCAGACCAGGAGTTCTCTGGTGTTTATAACATTTGCCTATTTTGCCTTTAAGAACGCATCTTCCATTAAGCTGTAGCTTTTCTAACGGTTGTTAGGAAATAACTTTGCCAACCACTGGGCACCCCTACCCAACTCCACCGAAAATGTTCCTAGGGGCCAAAAAAAAAAAAAAAAATTGTCCTTAAGACATGAAAGTAGTTATGAAAACAAGCCATCTTAAACCAGGGGGGTGGGGGAAAAGGATAAGGAAATATTTAAGAGCACAAGAGTTTTAAAATCCAGTGTTACTTAGAATGCCTTATTTCTCTGGTACACGCTCCCTTAGTGTACAAAAAAAAAAAAGCAAGACATAAGAATTCTTTCCAAACTTGACAGTTCTGGCAACCAGAATTACTTAGCTATTTTGATTTGTTTATGAAAGTACTGTTGTGCCGTTAACTTCTCTATAGTTTCAAGTGAAAAGCACACTAATGTTTTATTACTCTTGATCAGCATAAATGGACCATTTCACAATCTGGAGCATTACACTTCGTTAAAATTATGTTGTCTTTAAATTCAACGGAAACTGCTTATCTTCCTGGAAACATATCTTAACAATGCACTGTATGGAATTCAGCATCCGACTTCTTTCCAATACTAACACAGTCACTTAGCATATAATTAGAAAAAGACTGAACAAATCTATTTCAGTGCATCTGAAAAAACTAAACATTACCCCAGCTTTAATGGATTAGACATTAAGACAGTCTTCTGAAAGACTCAGAAGTACAAATCCTCAGAATACAGACATATAGACAACAAGTTCTAGAATACACTTGATTTCAAATGCTGAGTGAGACCATATATAGTCTACAAGGGCCAAAATTGTTCTTCCTGAACTTTATGCTCTGTCAAAAGCCTTTCTTGAAAGGGTTGTATTTGGAAGATAAAAGGAAATTATTTGCTTTCTGTACACAAAGCTTATATTACAAGAAGATCACACCAAGGTGGTTGTAACACTATCGCCAAAGATTCACATTCACTACAGCTGACAGTCATACCCCCCCTTCCTTGGCTAGGCATACCATTAGACAGTAAGCAAACACGTGAATTTACTGAGAATTTTTCCGGTGTAAGGCTATTATAACATACCAATGTCCCCAAAGCCTGAGAAAACTGTAAATCCCTATCTGATGAGAGGACAGAGGGGAAGAGAAGCATCCAAATGTATTAAGTTGTAGATACTGTTCTTTTAAGTTCTTGGATCTCAGACAAATGTGGTTGGGTTTTTTGTTTTTTTTTTGGTTGGTTTTTTCTTTTTTTTTTCCCCTTTTTTCCCTTAACCTTTCCAATCAGACAGCCTAAGAACTCAATGAAACACAAGAACTAGTATCATTTGAGATGTTTTCCCCTAGTTTTTGAGATTTGAGACTGCCATCTAAAATAACTTTGCTAATAGACAAGATGCAAATATTGTAGCAGCAGTTATTCCCGATTACAGTTTTTTTGCTTACAGTTCTCTGTTGAATCCCATGCCAAATGAAATAGTTTCCTTCCAGCAGACTCCTACTTTAACCAGTCACACCTCCAGTAAGTAGGACTAAGTAATGTCCAATACAAGTAGTAATATTATCCAGCCCCAAATAACTGTAGGTGAAAAAAGCACTGCATCCAGCATACCAAATAAAACCCAACACTGTCTTCAAAATGATAAAGAAATTTTTTTTTTCTTTTTTTAAAGGAAGTGTAACAAGAGTTTACTACTTACACAAGACCCCGGCAGGTGATTATTCAGTTCAGAAGCTCTTCACAAAAAAAACTTAGCAGCTGAGATTTTGAAGTTACACATACAGGTTTCTGTGATATCTGAACCATTAATGACCCACTAATGTAAACTATCCCTTCCATAGATGCGTAATATATGGTGATGAATACTTACAAAACCCACCAGTTCTTAAGCATGAGGTGCTCTGTTGCTCTTTCTTTCAAAAGAAATTGGAAAAAGCCAGGTAGGTTGCGTGCAAGTATTGAGACCCAAAGTTACCAAATTTGCTTTTTTCCTGTTACATCTGATGCATCAGGTTTCCTAGACACTCTTGACTTTTTTCAGTGAAAGTCTGGTTTTCTTTTTCAATTGTTCCATTTTCACTGAAATCTAGAAACATGACTAAATGTGACTGACCCACTGATTAATTTCAGGCTTTACATACTACCCCATCAGACTTGCCCCCTCAACCCCTACTTAAAGCCTCTGTATGAGGTCTTGGCAACAACAAACAGAAGCCAGAGACTGCTGTCAGGGTGGATGCAGCCATCACTTTGCTATACTATACTGAAGCCAACACTGTAATGGCTCATTGCTTCCCATTGCTCAGCACTTAGTAACAACAGCGGCCAATTTTGCTTTCTGTCAAAAATTGATACTGCTCGAGAGACAACCCTTCATGTAACATTAATATTTCTCTTCATGAAGGCAAAGCACTAGGTGTCCCCTTCACCCCTTGTAACAGATTCAACATCAAGACAAGAAGCTTGAAAACCATAACAGATAAAGTCAGTGGCCAACAATTAGGTATTGTTTTTCTCCTTCCCAAGATAAAGATCTGCCACACAGACCGTCAAGCTTAATAGAAACTGAAATGCCCTAGAGAAGCTTGCAGTCTAGATATGTTCTTTCATCCTCTGCATATAGAATGTCAGAAATTTACTAATATTCATACCTGTTTTGTTGCAACATGTCTCTGGAACATGCTGACATTAAAGCAGCATCCAGACACGTTTGCTGAAGTCAGGGAAAGACTGTTTTTGTAATCTACAACTCTAACACACAGCTATTTATCTGGAGCAAGGTATGACTGTTTGATGCATATAAAAACAATAATGTTGTTAATTACTTAACAACCTAGTTAATACTTTGGATTAAAATGTTTTGCAATTGGAAGATAATTGAGTTTTAATAGAAAACTAGCAATTTTACATTAAAATGATCACAAAACCCATTGCTCATACCAAACTTTGGATTCCACCACTCCTGTAGCCCTATGGGATCCAGAAATCTAAACTATATTGTAGTTAAGTTTGTGCTGCTAGCGTTTAAAGCATGTATTTACAAGTCTCCAGTAACAGCAGTTAAAATCCAGAAGCTGTCACACCTTCGCAGTATAACAGATACTTGAATATTTCATAAACCATGGATTCCATAAGGGCACAATCATGTTTACGAAAAAATGTATTCTAGAAGGAAGTTTGCCTTAGCAGACAGTGTCTCATTCCATTTCACTGAGCTTTAAAAACAGTTTTTTTGATTTCTAAACAAGATCAGATTGGGACACATGATTTCTCACCATTTCTTTTTGTTACCAAAAGCAAGGTACAAACTAGATTTATGTTAGCAGACAGGTTAAGTCAATTCTGAACTACTGAGCTTCACTTTTCCCCTCCTAATTATTTTAAATCCATACAGCTAAAACAGGATCTTAACAGAGTTCAACATCAACAAGCATTTGTCTGCCTCTTGGAACCTAGATGTCAAATATCTAAGTCACTAGTGTATTAGATGAACAGTCACAACAGCTGCAGAAATGCCTGTCTGGAGAAACTCAACTGGGGAAACCCACGCAGACAAATGTAGAGTCACAAGTTAAACGTCATTTGAAAAACTATTCTAGGTCTGAATCCTCCTACTTTTTCTTCCCCCAAAAGATAATGATTTAGAGGGTTTTTCATTGCAGGTCATAGGGGTTTTGATAGTTTCTTTTTAACAAAAACATTACTTTTTCATAACTGGTAAAACACCCCCAGATTTCACCCTATCTTTGTCACCGTCAATGAAATAAACTTCAGTTTTTGAACAGATACTCCCTTCTTCTTTCCGCTTTTACAAGTAGGGAGTGTACACAGTCCATATTTCACTAAAATTTTTTTAGCTACGTAAATTAGAGTTCAGTTTTGAAAGATAATACATAATTGGAGAAATTTATTATAATCTGCAGTAGTTAAAAGACTGCATGTAACTTCTTATAATACTGCTTTTCTTAGCAATTCTTTTTGAACTCAAGCAAGTCTAACAGGAAAGCAATAAAATCTTTTCACACTATTCATATTGATACACAGTATTTTTACATTATTAGTTTTAAGCGAATATTGCACAAGGTTATTCAGGAATTATTACTACTACTTACTATTCCAGGACTAGAATCATCTCTGTTGCAGTTTCATAAACTTCGTGCAAGTTAATGACCCAAAGGTTGCATTGTGCCAGTTCAAGGACTGCAATTTCGTGGATTATTTCCATCCGACAGTCTTGGCCCTTTCTTCTTTTTCTCATGAATTTTGCTGCAAACTCTTTTTCAGTGTCTTTCTGGATACACTTCTTCACCACTGCAAATTTTCCTCTGAAATTAAAGAATTTAAAAATAGAATTAAGTCCCTTAGTGACAACTTTAGTATTGCCCTTATGAATTAACATTTCAGGAAACGAACTAAATCACTATTAATGGATACATTTTAAATATGTTCTAAATTTAGAAAGATGCCTTGCTGAGTGATAATCCCTACACTTAAAAGAACAGCACAGCTCAATGTAATTTAAACTGTGTGAAAAAGGAATAAAACGCTATCAATTGAAAGAACCTGGATTTCAAAAATATATAATAAACAAGCTGTGCCAGTTTGCAAGATTAAGGTATCCTCAAACCTCTCATTAAAAAAGCTGGCAAAAACAAAGCGTACAAATAGACCATTTATGACTATGACTAACTTTCTATGACTACATCACAATAACCCAGTTACTGTTTTCCAAAGTATCCCACCAGATTTAAGGCAACAACAACCAGCACTATTAGTCAATAACTGCTGAAAATCCTGCGCCATTTGCCATGCAATAGCCAGACTCTGCTGTGTATTTTCACCATTACATGTCTCAAATGATAATAGCCAAAGTTTTCTGACTGTTTAACAGTTCTCAAAATCCCTTACTCTTTGTCTCACTATATAAGCAAGGAACTTGGATGATTTTAAAAATAATTAAGCAGCTTGACCAACATAAAGCTTCCTAACACACTTTTTGTGACAATGATGCTGTGAATACAAATGCACGCTGAGCAGAATGGAGCATTGTGCTTAACCCACGTTAATGAGCATCATTTCTGACAAAATGCACAACTGATGAGTTACACCAAGCCAGCAGCCTGGCTAAAACCACACTGCAGTGCTTACGTCAGAAGACTTCCCCCCACAGCATTTTGGACTGAAGTGTCTGCTCTAAACTTCCTTGCAAGAGTCCACACCACCTGCTCCACTCTGCTCCAGTCATAAGTACTGACTTTTAGACTGAAAAGGTTTATAATATCTGTCACCTAATGCAATGACCAATTCTCATACTTTGAAGTACAGCAATCTTTTTTTAGTTCTTATCATACAGGTACAAAGTTCATCAAAACTATCTTTTTTATTTACATGTAAAAATTTTCTTATAAAGCTGCAGGAATAGCTTGGAGATCTTTATTTTGATTCTTAACTTATTATGGGGTTGCCCAAACCAAAACAAAAGTCCTCATCTGGTTTGGAATACAATTACATGGGTTTTGCCTCTCCTATCTACAAGCTGAAGTTCCCAGAATTAACTAATTCGGCTCATGCCATTTTTCACTCTCACAGCTCCAAACCTATTGGCAGACTGCTATCCATGAAATGTAACTGCTGAAAGAAGTTCTAGCCAGCTCACTTCTAACAGGCATTTGTTTCAAAATTACCCAGTCTAAATGAATTAAGTCAAATAAGCACCCACAAAGCGGGTATTTGCTAGGCAATCTCGCTTAAAATAATTGGACTTGTAACCACTGATACAGCCACAGCTGTTCCTCTAGGAATCGTATTTTGCACAAGCACACATTATCTACAGCACAGCATGTATTAAGACTAAATCGGAGCACAGCCTGTATGTCTATGAAGGCAGACAAACAGAATATGCTTTCAATGTCTTGAATCCATTTTTTTGCGAGAATCATTGAATGGTTTGGGTTGGAAGGGACCTTAAAGATCAACTATTTCCAAGCCCCTGCCATGGGCAGGGACAACACTTCCAGGGATGGGGCATCCACAGCTTCTCTGGGGAACCCGTTCCACCATCAAAAGTTCTTAACTACTAATATACACATTAGGACAAATTATAGTTTTGCAAATACATGAAAATAACATTACACGATTTTGTAGCACTGAGAAGGTGTTGTCAAAAGATCACTATGAAATGTGGTAATTGATACAGAGCTACCACAGCACACCACAGGAGGAATAAGACACCTAAAAGGTTAACAACCTGCTAGGCACCTGGTACTCATCTATCAAAAACTGTGTTTGAAGATATAATGTGTGTAGCAGAGACAGCTCATCAGGAAGCATGGGAACACGCTAATAACACTCCTGATCCTCAAAATATTGCAAGGACAGTGTTTCTTTTAGGTAGATTACTAGCAAGCTTATGACATTAGTGTTGCAGATACAAGGATAAACATCCCTCCAGTATTACAATCCTAACCACAACAGAGAGTAACCCTCATTGTGTAGCCAGTGAAAAGGATTAAGTTATTCCAATCGAAGACATGCATCTGTATGACTTGTGTACAATATAAAGCTCTGCATTTATGAAAAGTATTCAAATCCTTGCTGAAGGTTCTAGCACCAAAACCAAAAACAGCAGAAGAAAAAGACCTAGCATCTATGCTGATAAGAAAAAGCTTAAGAGAGAAAAATAAACCGAGAAACTTACAGAAAAGCCCTTTAACAGCAAGTTATTTTAATACCTGGTAGATACTAAGCCTTTATACCAAAAATCTAGACCCTGGGGTTCAGCCTTTTTCTGTTTTCCTTAAACAGTCTCTGAACGCACAGTTTCCTTCCGCTTGAATGTCACCTTAGCACAGAGTCAAAAGGTTTTAATTCTAGCACTAGTGAAGGACCTAAAGAAAGCAGTTTAGGAAAGTTTGAAATCTGTATAATACAGCTTTCAAGAAGCACTGGGTCATTTTGAATTATACACAAAAATCTATCTGGAAGCAAGTTAATTAGCCTAATGAGTACCAATGTTCCCAATTCATTGTACATTAGTCACTATGTAAATAAAACTATTCACGGGGCAGCAAGAAACAGCAAGAGCCACCACTGTGTGTGGCCACACATGTCCTGTTTAGCTGAGCTGGCCAGAAGCCTGATAGGTGACGTAACTAAAAGGACAGGTTACATGGGAGTTCAGCCGGCTGACAAATACTAATTCTTAGTTGTTTAAGACCAAGAATCCTGCCCAGATTCTTTATGGTTATACCTATAATTAGAGCTATTATAAGTACTGCTTGTTAGAACTCATCTTTTCTCTATATAATCCCCAAAAAGATCAGACTTGACAAACCTTATGTTTATTACTAGGAGAGCTAATTACTGTGCAACAATCCAGATTCACATCTAAGAATTTCAGAGCTAAGATCCAAAGATACCATCCACTGTATAGTTAAGCCAAAAGACAAATTTGTAAAGAATTTCTTTTTGATAGAGACAGAATAGTACATAAGGCAGACATAAAAAACCTTTCCTATGAAGTATGCACTTTGCTTTTCAGAACTCCTTATAAACCAAATATCTATTAAATAGTGAACATAGTATTAATCAGAGCATTGCTAGTTTAGCTGTACTGGGAAGAGCTAGGAGTGAGGACACTGCGTTGAAGGAGGAGCAATTTTGAGAGGAAAAACTTAATGCGTATTTCCAAAATTGAAAACTAACTACCAGTCACCCCAACACAAAGAAAAATGCTTTGAAGGGAGACGTGAATAGGAAACTAGAAGTAGTTCTCAGTCCTCACAAGAGTCTCATTCAAGAATTATGATTTAAGATGAATCATATCTGATTACAAAGCAGCTCAATGTCATCTTTTCAGGTTGCCAACAGAATTAGCATTGTTTCATCTGGCATACATTATGAAGGAAAAGCCTCAAATCACAAATCAAATGTCAAATCGGATAAGCAGGAGCCTTTATGTCACACCAGTTAATTTTGGTTGTCATAAGCTCAGAAGAACAGAGAACTAACCTTACATTAATGATCATTTCTAAAGTGACCTATAAAACAGTGTCACTATAACAAATGCAGGAATAATAGCTATTCCTGTGAGGATATTTACTTTTTATAAGGTGCAGGAAACTTTTCTGGGATCCACAAAACTATATGCAATTTATTACATAACTTATATTTTTTTTCTAAAGTATGGGGATTTTCTCTACAATTTTTGATTTCCACAACAAGGTCTGGGGATTCCATTTCTGATGTTCATGAATAATGTATTCACATAATTTTTTTCTCAAAAGGTGGAAACACCTGCGTACAATTTTTCATTTTCACCTCTTTTCCACTTTTATTTAGTTCTACAACTGTTTTACCCTAGCTGTGGTACTGCAGAGAGCAGCTGAGGACATAGGTGTGACAGCATATGCATTCTTACTGATGCACAAATTTGTACAAGTGTCATGTACCACTAAGGTGCATGTTACTGAAAGCTACCCAAGAAAATCAAGCTCATGCCAGAGTTGGGGGAGGGGGGCAGGGGGGAATTTAGAGCAATCCTTTAAGGTGACTATTACTTTCCAGTGAGAAGAAAGGCCAGTCATTTATGCCTTCCTGCAAGCGAGCTCTAGAATCAGGAGTATTATTTTCTGTACACAAATGATGTACATAGGTTGTTTTATATTAAAAAAGTGCAATACTCTATCAATGAGCTGAAGAGATTTAACTACTAGCCTAGTGGTATTTTGTGTGCAATCAGTCAGGAGTTTTTTGTTGAGGAAAAGAGCAAAGCAACTAAATACAATTACACTAGACTCTTTTAAAGAAGCTCCAGGTAATATAAAATACATTGTTCCCCATTTTACAGTACAGTTACGGCTTAAGTGCAAATAGTCAGGGGAAGAAGAGTTAGCATCTTGTCCTCTGCAAAGGTTACACTACTTCAAACTAACCTAACTCCAAGCTAGCACTGTCTAGACACTGAAGGCTGAGCAAGCTGATGAGCAGTGGCACCCTCAAAACATCTATCAGAGGTGAGTTTGAGTTTAAACAACACGGTGATGAAGATCTGTGTGAGGATATTCTGATTTTGGGACAGTAAAATTAATAAGGCTGTGAAGACTGGCCCAAAATTTCATTTATTAGACCATTTAATTTAAAACCCCTACCATTTCCATGTCATTTGAAGCAACTTAAAATAATTTCCTTTCCAGAGTAGCCATTACAACCAAGTTTTGGGCACTTTTCCTAAATTAACCTGTTTTTCCTAGCAGCTGTATTTCCATAGACTTACAAATGCCTGTTCAACCATACTGAATAAGGCAGCAGCCTTTTGAAGCACATAAGCTGTACATTCTCAAAGCAGTTTTTTCCCCCATGAGAACTGACGAAGCCCGATTTCCTATGGGTTTGCACCCAAGTCCCTCCAGTGACATTGCCCATCTGCGACTGTCAGCAACGCTTCCCCCAGGACTTTCGCTCCCTAACATGCCATGAGGGGCAGCAGCCTCGGTAGGTACCTCCCTTCCCTGAATTGCTATGACTGCAAAGCCTTAATTAATATTTTCCATCTTCCCCCTTCTTCCCACCTCCTCTACATATAGGTGACAAGGGAACAGAAGACCGAGGCCCCAGGTGCCACGGCGAGTTCAACATACATGTGCTGACTGACTGGACTGGAGGCCAAAGAGCACAGGAACCCGCTGAGCTCATGCAGCAGCCCTGCTCTCAGCAAGGGTGCTACATCTACTTTCTTTTCTCTCCCCGCTGTCAGTTTTAAACACAATTCATGTAAGCGTTGTTATTCTCAAAACCTCTATCCTTAATTCTGGGAAATGGGATGGAGGGATGAATACAGAGCATATAAACATTTTTTGTGAGCAAATCCAGCTACCAAATTAGAATTAAAATAGAATATGTTGTATGCACAAGGAGTGCTTTTCATATGAGTCAAAAACTTGTCACACCTGGGTGCTAATTTGTGCAAGTCCTTTGTAAAGATAAACTCTAACCACAAGCAGAGACTTACACATTTTATGAACACATAAAAGTGAAATATGCTATGCATACATTATCAATAAAACAGAGACAGTTACAAGCAGCAGAGAGACTTTCCATTTACCACCTATGCTTTGTTTACAATGAGGTAGCAAGAAACTGTCTTCAATGGGAGTACTTGAGCTGAAGTATCCACTTTTTAAATCAAAATGTAGTAAAAAAGCATTCAAAATTGCTGAATAAAAACCAAAGCACATACATTAAATTGTATAGATTTCTATATTCTAAGAGAGAAGACAGTGAAAAATTTGTGAATTGAGGAGAGGAAAAGGTAGCCTGAACCAAAATATGTGCAACTGTTGCATTAAACCAAGGCAAACAGAACAGCCACTTAACTAATTTTAACACATCTACAGGTGCAAAATCACAACCTTCATGTGAAGGTCATTTTTGAGTGTAGTTTTGTTCAAAAACGACTCCACACAAAAACTCATGCTGAGATTTACTTGTTCCAGCTGCAGACTTGCTGCTGTACTTAGCTCTTGTTCACGGTGCAAAGCTAATCGTTTCAGTTGTACTTTGGTGTGTTAGAAGGAACTTTCATCTGATCTATTTTCCAATTAGCCCAATTAATATCACCCAGCTCTAAAAGGTCTCACTCCATGGCAGAACTACAGATTTTTTTCTGAAAAGTCACCTGATCTTCAAATGAAAACACCAGAGCAGCACTGGTACCAGGACAACCAGCACAGGTGTAGCTGCTCCTGCACCTTTTCTTGACCACTGCTTAGAATTTAGGCTGGTTTGTAGCCTGCATTTAGTTAGCTTCAGTTTCTGTGCCGTGGACATTGTGGTAACACCATGCTGAAAGACCCCCAACTTTCTCACTTTATGGGACGTTTCTTCTATCTGCTTCCCACATGAATGCTTTTGGCCACTATGTTTAAACAGGTTTCATTCTGTTAGTACATCAGAGTTAGCAAGTGAGCATAAAGCTGACTCCTAGGCAACCTAAAAATTTGTTGGGAGCTACTTACAGCAGCTACATTTGCTTTGAAACTCCTTTTTAGCTCCAAAGGGGTTGCTTTTACTGCTGTATAAACCAAACTATGCAGCCAGCTAGCATAACTTGCAAAAGAACATAAAATAAAGAGTGTACCTTGCCATATATACTGTGGTAATTAATCTAAGCTTTTTTTTTTTTGTTTGAATACTCTTTAAAGCAGATATGACTGTGAGTTGGAATACTGTCATTCTTTTTATACAGAGTGACAGAATTTCAGACAAAAATATTGGTTTAGAGGTGCTGAAATTCCATGTAAGTAGTTCCTGAGATGCAAAAACCTTATAACAATGAGACTTTCTGCCTCCAACCTTGCTTGCGATTGGCCAGGTGTTGATATTATACACTGATTAAACCTCACCTGTGGAATCACTTATAACAGCAAGTTTTTTAACCAGCTTTTCAATTCGTTGAAGAGTCCCACCATTACATTATTCCCAAGCATATGCTACCAGTCTCCTCTAGACGTGTTTTTCCTCTCCGTATCACAGCTTACAAAGCTCAAGGAAAAAAATAAATCTGAAAAGGGAAGCTTTTGGGAAGCTAGAGCAGTGCGACTCCACACCGGCTCCCCGGGAGAGCGGCGCCCTGCCAGGCAGCCCCCAGGGCGGGGGACGCCTTGCCCGGCAGGAGGGGCCGCAGCCGGGGCACGGCGCGCTGCCCGCGGCCCCCAGCGCCCGGCCAAGGCTGCCGCTAACCGCGGCTCCAAGCACCGACGGGGCAGTGACCCCCGCTCCCCTCCCCTTCCGCGACCACCTCGTCCCGCCCAAGCGGGGCAGCAGGTGACAACGCCGCGGCGGCCGCCGCTCACGGGGCAGCGGGAGAGGAGAGGCGGCGCAGGGGGAAGGCACCGGCTCCCCGCGGGCACACGCTCCGCACACGCTCCGCACCCGCCGCTTCGGGCGAGTCGAGCCGGCGGGGGGACCGAGGGACACACAACGGGCCGGGGCGCCCGGGGACACCCCTCCAGCGCCGGCCGCCCCCCTCCCTCACAGCGCCCGCAGCGCGCCCACCTGCCGAGCTCCCTGCCGGGGCTGAGGCTGTACCGCTCCTGGAAGGGCTCGGTGCGGATAGGCGTGCGGATCTCCGTCAGGAAGCCGCCTCGCCGCCGGCCTCGCCCGGGAGCGGGCTGAGGTGACGGCCGGTCACCGCGGGAGCGGCTGGGCGGCGGCTTCTCCTCGGGGCTCATGGCGCGGGGCTTCTCGCTCTCGGCGGGAGGGACGTCCTCCTGCCCCCCGCTCCGGCCCTGCCTCTCGCCGGGCCGGGCTCCCCTCGGGCTCCGCGGGGAACTGGCAGCCGCGGCTCGAGGAGCGCGGCGGGCAGCACGAGGCGGGCGGTGCGGGGAGGGGGAGGGGACGGGGATGGCGCCCCGCCCCCTGTAACGCCTCACCTGGGCGGTGGCGAGGGGCGGGGCGGCGCACGGCGCCGCGGGACGGTTGGGCGGCGCCACCTGCCGGCGGCCGCCGGGAGCAGGGCGGGATATGGGGGGGCAGGCGGGCGAGCCCTCCCGCAAAGTGACCGGGTGTCAGTATTAACAATAATTAACGGCGAAGGGGGTGGGGGCGCCGGCGTGACGCGCTGTGGCTGGCGAGGCACCATCGTCCCCTCCCGTCGTCCTGCCGGCGCCGCCCAGGCGCTCCCTGCGCCGGTGTCCTGGGGGGGGCGCCGCGGGCCGGAGGCGCGAAGCCTGAGGAGAAGCGGCGGAGCCGGCCGTGGGGGCGGGCCCTGCGGGGGAGCCAGGGCGCGGGCCGTCGCTGGGGGCACCGGGGCGCCAGAAGCCGGGGACAAAAGGGGCAGCGGCAGCCCCGAAGGGGACAAATAACACCTGAGCCCACCTAATGAAACCTGGGCCCCTGCGGTGGCTAAGGCACAAGCCCAAATTGAACCTTTCCCCACGGCTGGGGCTTAGCTGCTCTCCTCCGTGCTCCTCCACGAGCTTCAGGTGACTGTGCGAGGTGTGCAGGAACTGCCTCCCGGCCATCCGGGCCCGTGGAAATGGTCTCAGGGATTTTGCGCGAGCATAACTGAGGCCTGAGAAACGGCTGTGCTCCACTCGCTTCACCAGCCCTTCACCATCCAGCTTGCTGAATGTAGGTCTTTCAGGGACCTGTTCTGTGTGGCTTATCAAGGCAGTGCTGCGGAATTTGTCTCCATTGAGAGCACAGATTCTCTTTGACGTTGCCTGCCAATTCCCAGAGCATAGAGGAGAAGAGACTAATGCGGAAACAGGTCAACACACGGGAGAGGATTCAGCCCAGACCTGGGTCGTTGATCAGGGACGGGAGAATGATTCTGATGAGGCATTTTTCTGGAATTCTCTGGTTTGCTTAATGCCAAATCCAATTTGCAGAAATGAATAGTTTAGGAAGAAATTCCAGAACAGCATATAGAGTGGTGGAGAGTTCAAGACCTACGGTATCAATGTGCTTTCCACTCAGAACATCACTTAAGTTGTAGCAGGGCCAGAGTGTTACTGCTGAACAATAATATTTGGATTTAACAGGGGATAAGAAATTGTTACATCTGAAAACACGTATCAGAGGCATGTACTACAGAGAAAAGGTTGTTGCCTGAAAAACAGGTCATATTTTAAGAAGAAAATTGTGCTTTACTGTCTTGAAAACCGACTGAAAATCTTTTACCACTTTATAATGCACTAGCCATAGAGCAGACTATGCTTCGCCTAGTTACACCAAATATTATGGAGCTGATACATGCTGTATTTAAGTTTTCCCTGTAGAAAGGATAAACATAACCTTTATGACTCATTATGCACTAAAACAGCACGGTCTTAAACACTGCAGCATAAGCTTGTATGTGCTATCCACACAGGGAGAAATGTGTGGATATGAACAATGCTTGATTTATTTAGAGAAGCTCACAGACATACCTAGGCTGGTTACTCTCATACGTTACCTACTGATAAAATACATATGCTTTTTCCCTGTTATGTGGATATTTGGCTTCAACCACTGAAATATTATTAGCTGTTATATGCTCAATTGCACTTATACGGCATAACAAACATGATCTGCTTGTACAGATAACTAACTCTTTTATATTTCAATACATTTTTTTTTAATTTTCTGTCAGTAGCATTCAAGGAATCCATTCTCATGAGCTGTGTTTGGCCTGCAATCTAAGAAGCAGGAGGTGAGGTGGAAGATACCACCACAGGTATTCTCTTTAAAAGGATGTCCTTTTCAATTTATGCCTGCATGCACTGGTGTGAGTGAGTCATTTCTATTCTGCCGTGAAGAGGTGGATCAAATGTTGCACGGGGACATAAGCTTTGCTCAGTTATCTATCAGTCTGACTCTAGCTTGATTCTCACAGGACGTTCCTCTTCCCCATATGAGTGTACTCAGGCAACTTGTACATGGTGGAAGAGTTATCCAAAATCATCATCATCAGCAGCAGCAGCATCACCACCGTGGTCTATTTATAACAGAAATGTGAAAGCTAACCATTCATAGCCCGGCACACATAATTTAGGGTTGTTTTTCAGGTGCTAAATTCGTCCTTTCAACTTCCATCATAACAGAAAAACATGATCTTCCATGGGTGGAATTTCTGCAGGCTGCTGAAGTTCCGTATGAAGTTAGTTGTTTTGCACTGATGAACTACTTATTTCTCGGTGTTACTGTTTTATGTATGAGGTATCAGGAAAAGTACATTGCTCACTGAGGTGTTTCACTCCTGTATTCCTCAAAATGCTTCTTGTCATCATGTAAAGGCACTTATACAAGACCTCCATGTACTCAGTGCCACTGAAAACCAGTCCTGTTACACTTTTGTACAAACTGAGGTTTCTTATCAGCTGCAACAAAAAAGTGTTACTAATCTTCACTTCTCTAATTTAAGTAAGCTCAGCTCCACTAAGTGGCAGCACTAGGCATCATTACTGCCAGCTTCACTGAGTTATATTTGTGAGAGATTTAATAAAAACTGCTGCTCATGTTGCAATAATATGTATTCCTCTTTTACGCTCACAGGGTTTGATTTCATCATTTCCTGGACAGATAAATAAACTTGTGCTCAGAGGATCTAAGAGTAACATTTCCAAATACTTTCACAGGTTCATACTTTGCGGAATTTTCCACTTGAATATGAGTTTTACATATATGATAACATTAATCTACCAGTTGTAAAACACGTCACATGGGTCCCCCCACAATATATTGGATGGTCCTCAGATCAGTTTAACAGCTTCTCTGCAGTGCACTGGTGGTCCCACACATTGATTTATCTTTCACAAATTAGGCAGAATCTACTTTACAAAATCCAGAGTGCATTGCTACTTATTTTATGTCTGTGTCCAGAGCATAAAGATAACCTGTTTTGGTCTGTACATTAATTAAGAGAACTAAAAGATGTAGCTGAAGCACAATCGTGTTGTTCAAAACCCATGTTGTGTGCCTCATATACCATAAGAGTAGGGGTTAAACAGTGAGGTCCCAGTTCTGTTAATCAATGCACGAGTCACTAAAGCTGTTAACTTGCATTCCTAAAGCACAGAGGTTTATATTCAATCGCCAAAGATGCCAAAGCTGTCAGTAAATGTATCCTCACGCATCGTAAGTATAACCTTATATAGTAATCTGTATCGCTAATCTCAGTCATTCTTAAAAAGTCACTGACTGGATTTAATACTAAGACATACCTAAGAGGTACTGAAGTAAAATCACAGCTTGTACAAAGTTCCTAAACAGATTCCAGTGCTGCCCCAGCTGCATTCCTGAAAAGCTGTTATCTAAATAAGATGACTCCATGTGGCATGGTGGGTGGGTACCTATACTGCTTTGTCTACAGACTGAAGCATATTAAGTGCTTAAAGCAGAAAAACAGGAGCATGTGCAATTTATTTTTGTATGCTGATTTGATTCTGGAAAACCAGCACTAAGAAATCACACTCAACAATAGTTCTTCAACCGCTGTCTGTGATCCATTTTGAAATTGACTGAACAGATTTTCAGCGTCACCTGCAGTGACAGAATTTTTTTTTTTTTCTTACAACTGATTAATTTTGTAACTGGGAAAGAAGATAAACCAAACCAGTGTTTCATTTCCATACTGAAAAATGTAAAAGGTCAAGGTATGTCCCTGAAGTATATTACTCTTTGCAGAAGGAAAGGCAAGTGACCTTAGTATTACTACTGTTTATCATAGACAAAGAAAACTTCCCCATGCAGCTCCACTGGTTTTTTAAACCATAGGAGTTAATTATACAAAATCCTACATGCCAGCAATTCAGGAAAAAACATTTTTAGTTGCAGTCTTTGTGTTCTCCAGTGACTTATGTTTTATTCAACCTCAAAGAACTGTAACATAGCACTGTGGAGTTAAGCTTCATTTACACTAGAGTTAAAACAATCTAAATGTGCTTTACACCAAAGCCTAATAGAAATGAGAACTGGAGTTTGTGTTCCAGACAATGTATCATTTTTTTCTCTTCAAAACTTAATTCCAAGAGAGTCGGAACTAAACAAAGCCACACACTCTTCATTTTGATATATCCATGAAAGGTATTTTCAGGCAAAATTGATTTTGAAGGTTACCAGAATTAAATTAGAAAATAATAAAAGAGTGTGCCTTTGCAGCTCAAGGAGGATTTATGATTAGAGGAGATACAGTGAATCCTTTGTGGCTTTGTTGTGAATTGTTCTCCAGAAATGACAGCTATTGTCCTGTCTGTCCTCTTATACAAGAGTGAACGTTAGGCTCCAAGTGGATTTTTTGTCCATTGTACCAAAAAGCTATGCCATAAGAGTGGGAAGGGATTATTATTGATTTGTAATATCCTATAGGGTTATGGAGTTTCATTAGCATGCCAAGACAGACATCTGATGTATGGAGGCTTCAGGTAGAGTGCCACTGTATTTTAACAGAAATTCAGTAACGTATCATAGGGTAGATTCTGGTAAAAGGCGTAGTGCCAGCCATGTGAACTGAGCACTGCTGCAGAAACTGACACCTCCGGTGCACCCCAATGATTAGCAGCTCATCTCATGGCTTTTTAGTAAATACAGATTTTTTCCTTCCTTTATATATGAAAAATTCAGAGAAATGCAGCATAGTATCACAAATGCCCTCTCCCCCGGCTTCCTCCTCACAAACAAGTTTTGCCTAAAGGCTGTGCTGTGAGACCTGGATTTCTTGAGCACACACATGGGTGAGTGTTACTCTTGCCACCACCACCATCCCTGCTGCAGGAGAGCCAGCCCTGGCCTGTGGACCTGTGCTCCTCCACACATGATGAAATGCAGCGCTGCCTGCAGAAGGTCTCCTAAGAGTTGTCACAGTCACCTAGTTTCACGTTTGCTACTGATTTGTCTTGCACAAGATACTCTTACCATTTCTGTTGGAGTCTCTTCCACGGGTTTATATATTTCCTTATAAAAACCGCTCCCTGTATTTAAGCTTTCCCATCCTTCACATTGTACCATGATCCCTCATGAGGTGCCATTTATGTAAGAAAACAGGTATGGTCAGCAAAGTGTCTGCTGACTGTGTATCTGAGGCGTGTTAATCTACCCTGGAATGTGCTAATGAAACATGCCTGAGATATTACAGTGACGAGCAGTAGAGAAATGGGTGTGACATACTAAGAATGCCGAAGCATCCTGCCATTTATTTGCTGTCAACACTTAATGCAGACCAAGCATATGCTATTAAGAAATCATCTTTGCACTTGCTTTTCATACTTATAATGCAGTAATTATATCTAGAAGCGAGGTATGCATTAAGCAGTATATATATCTCTTTTGTCCTTCTGTTTTTCCAGGCATGTTCTATACCGAGGAATAAACTCACATGCTTTCAGGGCAGGGCTGGTCTTAGGGTGGTCTAGGAGAGCACGGGGGCTTTGCTTATGCACAGTGATGTGGAGAATCTCAAGTTTTAGACATGTGCCCTGAGAAATGGAATGACAGCAGTAGAAGGGCTTGAATGCGATGGTCAGAAAGGATAAGATTGTGGAAGAGCAGTTCCTTAAATCGGTGAACTTCCACTAGTGCCAATTTCCACCCATTCTAGTAAAATACATCCTCTACAAAATCAGCTACTTGTAATAGACAGTCCACACAATGCCATAACAAAGTGATTTTATTGACATTCCTCTATAGTGATATGGTTGAATAGAAAGCACAGCCTGAGTATCATGTGACATTTCTCTGTCAATATAAGCAAAATCAGTCCAATAATGAGGACCTTTCCTGCCATTGACTTTATGTAGTCATTAACAAAACCCATAACAGACATTTCTGTTAGACAAATTGGAAGCTGCAGGGAATTTGGCTAATGGTACAATATTTACTATACCTAGTATCTACTAGCTACAGGCATCCGTTTTTTTACTAGAACAAAGGAACTACATGACTCACTAGAGAGAAAGTAACAATCCAATTTTTTGGACCTTGTGATAACGGGAAAACCTATCCCAGATTTAATATATTGCAGTAACCTTTTTTTTTTTTTCCTTTTAATAACGAACACTGAGGTACAGCAAGAATAATAATAAAAAAGCACCGCATCTGTTGTAGAAAGATCTGTTGGTCTGCATTTGACTGAAAGTGTTTAATCTTGACTGGGAAGCCCTATTAATACAACTATGGAGACAGGGCAAAATATTATTATTTCAACAGAAATTAAACAAATCTCCAGTCAGATTTGTCCTTCTGGAATTCCACAGACTGTCACATGATTAATAGTGAAGGATGAGTTTAACTCGTCCTCTGTGCGTGTACGTTTTAGCTTATTTCTTGATTTTCACATCTAAATTCAGTATCCTATTGTTTTCAACTAGAGGTATGTCAGCTATTTGTTACAGTGAAACTAGAACAACAAAACACAAATCCACCCAACAAACACACCCCCCCTCCCCACAGGCTACCTCTCAGACTGGACCACAAGCTCAAACCTTAGCTACAGTTCATGGAAAAGTTCACGGGCACTTGAGCAAACTGGGTGAAACAAGTCCTCTGGGTCAGACCTGTACAAAACTCATGATTTCTCCGTTAGA
Organism: Falco punctatus; assembly: GCF_963210335.1. Lineage (NCBI taxonomy): Eukaryota > Metazoa > Chordata > Aves > Falconiformes > Falconidae > Falco > Falco punctatus. The sequence continues at coordinate 84,905,178 of NC_137583.1, read as the reverse complement.
TGTTAGATGTAGTTTGGACCGCTCACTCTCTGCCTTGCGATAGCCACCGATCTCCCTAGAAAGTAAAAGTTCTGAATATGCACAGCCACATGACGGAAACTGAACGCTCATGCAACGTACTGCAGACTGAAGTGACAGCATTCGTAAGGTTTAGACCTGGCACAATTAACAGTAAGCTATGATTGTTTGTACTGGGTCAGATTCTGCATAGCTTATGTGGTTGAAGTCAGTGAGACTACTTCAAGGTGGAAGACCTACTGATGATTTAAAATACCTTATTTCATTCTTACATCTTCAGCTTAATGCTAGTACGGCAACAGGATTTCACCAACAAAAATATCCCTTTCCCTCCCTCTACCATTAATACCGTTGCAATAATCACTTTGAGAAAGATATGGACCCTCTGAAACCAAATGTACAAGCTACAATATTCACTGCTCCGATCGAAAACTGCAGTTCACAAAAGCTGTCAGATTGCCTATTCCATTTTTTCACTCGCATTTTAAAATTTATTGATATCATACCTGAATCTAGCTACCACCACGTTTAAAAAGAACGGAGGTGAAAGAGCTGAACAGATTATTTCACCGTAAATCTGCCCTATGGAATATCTTCTAGTCTTTCCTGTGGGAAAACAATGAAACCAGAAATTCTGTAATTAACAGTCAGTGCTTTACAAATGAAAATGCAGACCTGGGGAGAGCACAGATGATTATATGAGTGAGCAACACCATTTGAATCGAAAGGTGAACAAGGAAGGGTATATGCCTTGCATACGCACAGCAACAACAAAGTCAATTAATTGCATAATGGGCAGGCTAAATAACAGGTCAAGGGAGACGGGTTCCTCCCTCTCTTCTGTTAGCACCACTCACTGCCTCACTTACTCTGCCACTTGGCTGCACGGCTTCCCCTTCACTCCAGACTGGGACTGGATTCTGCACATGGCATGATGCAACGAATGGAGAATCACACTGTGAAGCGTCGATCCAGATATCCTGGAGATGATGTCAGTGTTTGAAAGCCCTAGTGGGTAGGGCGTTTGGGAAGAGAGAGAGGGATAGGGCTGGAATGGTACAATGCAAGAAAAGCCGAGTATGGCATTTTCTTTCTCTTATGAAAATAATAAACTGTCTTCCTTTATTCCTGGCTTTAGATCAAAAAAAAAAAACCAAAAAACTTGCAAGGAAATCTGCACGACCTTGTTACTTTGATGTCATCACAGTTACCTAAGAAAGCAACTTTTAAAAAATACTAGGTTGTGCGCTTGAAAGACAGCTTAGACCAAGGATTTTGATGGGAAGTAGCTGGCTATGCTGTATGGTTCCCAGAGCAGGAACATGTAAGGTGCTTAAAATGGCATCTGCCAAACGTGGAGATGCGTAACACCTAATCTAGCTTAGTCTGTGGCAAGTGCCAGAACATGTCATGAAGAAGAATTTCAGGAGAAAGCCTTCTGTGTTTCAGTCAGCGGGGTTTGATGCTGTCTCTGAAATACAAACATCTTTTATTACGGTACAAAAAATAGTTTTACCTTTTCTTAATAAAATATAGTCTTAAAATACTTTAAAAATTTAACTATACAATAAAGATTGGATATTTTTTTTTTTTACTTTTTTACTATGTTAAATGAGACAGCTCTTGATGCACTATTTTCCTTGGCCAAATATGGACCAGCCAGTTGGATACTTCTCTTTCTTTTCTTCTGTTGTTGGAAGACATCCAACATTTGACATAGTGCAGGTAACTTTATAACATCACCAGGAATAAAACAAGAACCACACGGGAATCAGTGGATTTTGGGGCCCACTGGTGAAGAGGCAGAAATTAAATACACTGGAAGAGTTTGTTGTTCACTCTCTCCTGGTGTGACTTGCTCTGATGCAATTCATGTGCATGTGACAGATGCTCTCAGGAAAAAGTTAAGATTTCTGTCTCTACCGTGCAGTGGGGCTGGTCATGTGGAATAGATGCCTGAGAGCTTGTTTGTGGAAATAAGAAGCATCATTTTCAGTATCTGGTACAATGAAGCTGGCCTGTAGCTGCAGCCTCTCCATATGCAACTGTAACATGAGTACTCAGTAAGAGTAATAACATACTATAAAACAGATTATCAGTAAAAGCCATACAGTAAATTAGTATAAAAGTGGCTGAAATGTCACAGAAATGGAATGAATGGGGCAATTTAAATATCCCAAATATTTTATATATCATTAACAAAAGCTACTGTTTCTGCTTAGAAACACGTTTTTGGGTCCATCACCTTTCAAATACCTATTGACCTAAGAATCAAAGCAGGAGAATGAGCTAAAACTCTCAGAATGCAGTTTTTAAAGTCAATGAGTTTCTGTATAGCCACCATAAAAATATGTGGGAAAACAAGAGTCCAATTCTTTTCTCTGGAGAGAAAACTTACGGGAATTAAATGTGTCAGACATCAAACTGATCTTTTGATTTTACAGTTTTCTGAAGCATAGGTAACACAAAACCACCAGCAACAAGCCCCCACGAGGGTGTGGTATTTCATGTGAGCTGCTAGACGCTATGATGTTACCTTCTCACTTACCTTTGCTCACCCTTCACAAGTCTCTCACTTCATATTTCATGCATCCTTTAACATATTTAGTGCCAGAAGATACTTCGTATTTCCTTTTCCCAGTTAAGACAAACACTTTCAATCTGAGATTAGTCTTGGAAAACAAGGGCAGCAAAGATTAACAAATAGAACACAATCAAGAGCAGTGAGGTCGGCTGTTAACAGCCTCAGCAAAGTCCATCTGAAGACAAGCCTGCTGCTGCTTTCCTTTCCTTCCCTGGCTTCAGAGCTGGAATGCAAAGTACGTCGAACTGAAGAGGGTTACGTCTGCAGTAACAACAGCTAGATCTTTAGCTTAGTGGTACCTAGCATGACTGGAGGGCCTTTGGACTTACTCCAAGCGGGAGTGCAACAACACCTTAACCCAAAGAGAGTTACAGTCCCCTTCATCCCCGGCAAGCACCCTTGTTCACTGCAGCTTCTCATTTAATAGACCCTAGACTAAAACCTTCTGTTACAACCGCTTGTGAGGTTATGGAGATTTACACTGAACACGAAAAGAAAAACGACAGAACCGAAAACCACCCCTAGCAACCACAGATAGATTATCCCAGCCTGACAGAAAATAAATGGCATCTGACACAGGGGATGGGATTGTCTAGACTTCGCATTTGGAAAGGAGCATTTTAAACGTCAGGAAACAAAGATCTGGTAAACAGAACCCAAGGGTATTCGTAAGAGTAGAACATTCTTCTTATTTCCCCTTTTCCTTGTCATATACAATACTAAGGTAAGGGAGCCTTGTCCTTTATGCTACATAATAAAACATCCTTCTTGAGTGTGCACAACCTTGTGCTTCTTGTGTGGTAAACATTACAATGGAGACGTCCCTCCCAATATCTCTGAAGTGCAAGTTCTCTCCAGTACTGGCAAGTAACAATCATAACAATCGCTGTTATGCTTTGCATTGCATTACAGGTTGGTTTTTTTTTTAGTTTTTGAAGGTCTTATCTGCACCATGTATCTGGGCCAGTTCCAGCTGATGCAACTGATGTGGATCATGAGTTCATATATAAAAATTTCAGTTTTGCTCATAGGTGTCTCTCAGATGGACAATACATACAGGGAAAACAAGGATGGATGAAGATACATTTGACCAGCTCCTAGTACTGGATTCAATGGTTAAGAAGTAAGATAGGCTGTGAATTGATTTAGAAGATGTGAGCATATAAAAGCTTGGAATGCTTGATGAGTTTTTTTTTTATTTTTTAATCAACGTAGGTGGAAGTAAACATTTATTAACATTTGGTCAAGTGTAGTGTAACTTGCATTTGTATTTTCATTGTTATTAATGGAGGTATGTAGAGATATACAGAAACCTTGAGACAGTTGTTTTTCTATTGCATACAGACTAGCAGTCCATTGGAAACAGAGGATGAAAGCATGAAGGTTAGATCTTAGAGGGCGGCAGTTCTTCATGCACAGCTTTTGTTAATCTTGATTTTTTTTGTTTGCTTGTTTTGTTTTCAAAAATAAAAACATGGGAAACCAAGATCAAATGATGGTGGACAGGAAAGGTGACATCATCAGCCAGATAAACACCAGAAGTGCCTGAACCCTCTCATTCAAGTCCAAAGGTGCTAGTTTCTTCAACAGCTGTCAGCAGCTTTTCATACAGCATAGAATATGAGGGGTAAGGTGGAAGATCCAAACGGTTGAAACATGTGTGTGCCCTGCAAAAGGAAAATATGTTACAGGTTAAGTTTAATCTAAATAACCTGAGAAAATAAGAACTGAGAAAACAAGTTCCTACTGAGACTCAAGACATTCAAGTTCACTCAAGAGATATAAAAAGAAATTCTAACTGTCAAATTCTGCCAAAACCTGAGGTACTGAAAAGTATGTGTACACACACTTGAATATTTCAAACAGAAGACACAAGCTAGAGTATCAACATAATGTCATTTTCTGCTACGCCTGCATTAGATGTTGCAGGGATCTTGATAGAGCAAAACACCGGAGGTCACTGAGGAGCTGGGGTCTAGGCCCTGACAGAGAGAAAACGCCACTACTATAATTTTGGTTGCTTTGAGTTTTTTTCAAAAAAAATGCAACTCGGCTGTATATCCAACATGAGCAGCTAGTAAGTTTTGCACCAGTGGACAAGCAGAATGGGATGAACTATAGTGACAGAATGGGCTCAGCCTGTGTTTATAGTGAGGCAGGGCTGACTGCAAAAAGACCATTCAGTGATGTGCTTCAGTGAAGAAGGAAGGTTGCTGAAAACGTTCCTCTAAGTCAGCTGTTAGCCATCTGCTGCAAGTCTGGCCTTTCAATGTTATTTATTTGTAGTCGCCAAAGCAATAGCAAAACGTTTTGTGCAGAGCAAGCTGCCAACTTGATGACCCTGTCTTCCCCCAGTTCTATCATTGTATTTACCCCTAGTTGGCAGCACCTTCAAAAGAAGCTGTGGAACAGGTTCCACGCATGCCTCCACCTTGTTGCAGCTTTTCTAGCAGCAGCAATTAGACCCAGATGCAGACTGCACTTCTGTGTGAGGCACTATACAAATGTGGAGGACAGAAACAGTCCCTACCCCAACAGGTCACGCATTTCAACTGACTGGAAAACCGTAAAGCTCATTGAACAAACAGGGGGCACACATTTTCATTAAAATGGTTTCTTTTTTTTCCAGTCAGCTTGGCGCTTTACATGATGCTAGAAATATTTCTGTTTCCTCTTGCTTCCTCTGATAAATGTGAATTGACAAAACCCTGCAGAAGGAAATGTAGCCTCACTGGCTAACAATGTCTAAGCTTCTGGCCCCTCGTATTTTTAGAAGCTGTGAAGTTGTTTTACTTTTAGCTTTTCTGCCTCATAATTCAATGTTATTTCTTCAAAACTGAAGCTGAAGAACTGTCTTGGAGAAGCTGTTTTGAAACGGTGGTAGTCATCTCTTAGGCCACCCACGAAGTGAGAAAAACATGACAGTGGGGGATGGGCTGGCCTGAGACTTGCAGATTCACAGGGAGAGTTTTATCAAGCACCAATGGTGAATCGCTAAAAGCAATCGGGCAACTGAAATAGCCAGAGGCTCGTAATCTTCCCTGCATCACAGATTTTCAATTAGGAGAGCTTTTACCATCTTTTTTCCCCTTCTGAATGAAGATTTGTTAGCTGGACACTGTCAGAGAGAGTGTTCAATAAACAGAATTTGCGGAAATGAGCTGGGAACACTCAAGTTAGTGAAAAAGGAACATTAATAAAGCCACTATTTAATACATCTCTTGAAATTAAACATGGCAGCTCATGTGTACTATCTCTGAGTAGCCCTGCACTGTTTATTGTTTATCTCGGCGATCTTTGGCAGTGTAAGTTGTTTCTACAACCCACTGCCAATATATATATAATAACTGGGAGTTAATTAACAGAAGGGTTCTTATTCCACTCAGAACATGTCTATTGTAGGCGAGACAGCACCACTCAGAGACAGCCAGTCTTGAGGAGCTCAGTTGCCTGGCTCCAAAACTGGAAGCAGCACAATCATTGTGGCTCAGGTGTGGATTCTGCTAACACAACTTTGCTGAAGCTAAAGTAATATCTCTGTATGGTACTTAACTATGGGACACTTAACGGTGTGAGACCATCACATCTCGGACATTCATGCATCCTATTGTGCGGTGCAGATATATCCACAGCCGCTGGCTCTGGTGTTTACTTTCTTGCAGACATTCATCTTGACTGATCATTAGCCAACTCACTTCATACTGGCTATGAAACAACCTTGCGATGCTGTTGACTTTTAGTCATCCTTCACCTACTCAAACTCAGAGAAAAGACCAATTCCTTTTCCTGTTATGAGGTTTACAGAAGTGGGCTCTTCTATAGGTCTCGAGGGTTTTATTCTAGGGAGAAACTATTACAAAGAAAGTAAAAGTTCACATATCTAGAAACACCGAAGCTTTTTGCCAAGCAACACCCTCACGTCCTCCAGTTCAACAACTTTATAGGAAAAAATCCTTTCACTCCAAAAAACATCATCAAATAAAAAATGAAAGCTAATTTACAGGAGTACTATGCAGGTTAGGTTTACACTTCTACCTATTTAAGGTACAAAATGCAATATATTGCTAAGGGCACAATGTGAGTTCAAATTCTGGTCTGTGAAACTGATGTGGATCTACTGCCACTCCAATGATGCCAGTGAAGCTCACTCAATCTTACAACAAGATAATTAGGTGCAAAATTGTCTGGTACAGATTCAGCAATGGGCCTAATTGGTTCTTTGCTGCAAAGGTCACACACACAGTGCCTACTTGGGTAACTGAACATCACATTCTTCCTCACCTGAAATAAGAGAGAGGGTTGATTGGGACTCCTCAGTCAGTGTTCCCTCTCTCCTCAGTACTGCTCTGCATAGAGCCTTTGCCTCTTGCAACTGAAAGCTGAAACCTATATTTTCCAAACCAGACTAAAGACAAACATGCTGTGCGACACTGCAGTGCACAGGGCAGTTAAGAGGCGAGGGTATTTTCCATAATGTCCATGGTTGCCTAACTCTGTGCCTCGCCCTCCGAAGGGGGTAAACTCCTCCTGAATGGTGTTGACCTCCTCCTCCTGATTCCAGTGAGAGTGGCCACAGTAAGCATAATCCAGGGGACACTTGCTGTACATACTGGGATGAAAACATTACACCAGCAGTGCAAGAAACAGCCATAGCAATGAGAAAAGTCTGTCTTGCCTTGACTAAGCCTCCTACCACATAAGTCTGCTGACATTCGAGAGGGTGTTCAGGGAGTGAGAGGTCTGGAATAAGAATTAGATTGCAAAGAGCTTTTATGGAAGGGATTCTGGCTTCTCTAGAAGAAAATGCAAGATAAAGTCATGTAAACCAACTCTGACCCTCACGTGCCCTCATTCTCCAGTAAGTAAAGCAGAAAATGGACCACTTACAATTTCATTCTTCCTGGCAGTATGTCTTTATTGCTCAAAGTAGTTTTGGTGAGTCTGAACCTTTAATCTTGCTCACTGTTCACAGTGCTGTGCTATTTATTTTCTTTTAAGAATTCTCTCTAAATGTCATGAGTATAAACTTCTAAGATCTTTGCACTCTTCTTTGCTTTATCCCTTCCTTTAATCCCCATAACGATGAGAGTCCAAAGGCAGTAAGTGTGCACAGAACCCCCTCCCATCTTATTCATAGCTTGAACCTATCAACTGAAATAAGACTTTGCATTCTGACATAACCATGCCTGTCAGGCAGAAACTGGGCACTTCTCCTTTTCACTTCGCTTTCTTTAGATGAACCCACAAACCCCTCTTTGATCAGCCTCAGGACCCACAGGTATCAACGGTTATTCCTTTTGTCTGTAAGAAGGAATGCTTATATGCTGTCTGGGAACCACTGCTTAATAGAGGAATGCAGATTTGTAGATGGTATTTCTGTTGTACATGAGAAAAAAGGAAAGAGAAGAGGGATAGGGGAATAAGGAATAATAAAAGACAGCAAAGCACACACACTCAGTCTGCTGGGAAAGAAGGAAAAGAGAAGAAAAAAGTTCTTTGTAGTCACACACAATCTTTTTTTAATTGCTATGTGGGATACTGGGGTGATTAAATACTTGATCATCTAATAGAGAGGGATAGAATTATCTTACAGAAGATCAGATACTCCCTAGCACTGGTAATCTTTACCATACGTAACCTGCAGACAGTATGGTAGTAATCACTAATATTACTCTGCTGAATGAAAATCTCTTTTGATGAAAGAGTAGTTGCAGGTCAGCACTGTTGGAGAAAGTGACCTCATTGCTTCAAGTGTGATTATTTGAATCGCTGGGACATATGCTGAGATCCTCACTTAACTGACACTCAAACAGAAATAACCTCAGAGCTGACAGATGAGTTTTGGCCGGGTGAGGAACACAACCAGAAGACAATGGCATTTGTAGGCTCTGCACCGTTTTGCCAGCTGAGGATTTAAGAGGAGGGAACTGGTTCCTCCTACAGCTATAGTAGAAAACACTGCTAGTTCTTCGCACAGTTTGCTTTGGGGCCAGGAGTTCTGCTCCCACAATACCAGATGAAGCTGCGTTATTCCAGCTAGAAAGCCAGTGTCTGTTCATTAATGTTTAGTGGGGAACAAACAGTAAGTTCTTGTGGAACTACTGCTAAAACTGGTTCCGTGTTAAATACCTGCATGACCCAGGAAAGGTGAAGAGAGGCTCCTATTTCAGAAGAGGCTACAGCTGGAAGAATTCTCCATCCATCCCTACCCAGGCAACCGTCACAAGAAGTAAAATACGTAAGTCCTTTATGTTGGGACAGTCCTTGCACATTACATAGGGAGAGTAAAACTCAACCTTGATGAATAAGTGGCTGCACCTGTTATTTCATATAACAAGCTACATCAGTTTGAAAGAAACCATACTGCAGATTTACACTGACAGGTCTGCAAATCTTGCACATCTCTCTGAAACCTGCTTTAGGGTCATCATCTAGAGATCTGGGATTAGAGCAGCATCGCTGAGCTGTACAGTACTTTGACTTTCTAAAGTGTGTGGTCTGAAAGTAAATATAGATGGGAATAATGTGTCTGGTATGCACGCACGCTCCAGAAATAAACCACTGGTGTAATCTAACTCGTACTTGTCTTAGATGAACATATTACACCACCATTACCTTGTTGATGTAGGGGAACGAGTACTGATGAACAAGTCCACCAATTTACAATGAAGTTACTGTATTTTCAACCCTCCTGAAGAAGTCTTGCTTATCCTCAGTGCTTTCAAGAAGCACTCTACGTGTTACATATTAGTGTTTATTCTTCTAAAAGTGTTACATTTTAGAAATTTGCACCAAGCCTTTTTACTGGGAGTGCCACATTACTGTTGCAGGTGCCAAAGCATGTCTGGTTTAGGTATTATCACATCTCTGCTCACTATAAGCAAATGGCAGTGGCAGGGTCAATTGCCAGAGTGTAAGGAGAAGATGTAAGGGAGCGTTGCCTAACTTCTCCAGCCACCTGGAGCAGGAGTGAGAGAATACAGAGAGTCCTGGACTCTCCCGATAGAGCTAAAAGTTACCTTGATACTTTGTAAAGCAGCTGAAAACCCGAAGGCCAGACTAACCTATGCCCAGCGACCCACCATCTACCTGGATGTCAGGAAAGCCAAATGCATTAGCGTTATGCAAGCTTCCCTAACACCTCCTACAGCATTGGGTCAGGGCCTAAGAACTAAGCCCAGCAATTAAGAGATGCAATCCATACCTAAGCACATAAACGACTAAATCCTATGATTGCTAAGACACAAGAAAGCTGTTTTTTTCCCCAGGACTTTGAAAATGTGGCGCAAGCGTAACTCTCACTGTGAAATTGTAGGAATTGTTAGAGGGAGATGGGAATTTGTTGTTGTGGTTTCTTTTAAACAGCTAAAGTTAGTTACACTCATATTATAGCACAGGGGCCAAAAGGCCTACAGGATATGACATACAACTTTTTTTTAGCCTCTAAGTCTAAGTAAATATGTAAGTAAATCTAAATAAACACGAGCAATCTATAATCAGGCATTTTAAAAAAGTTTGAAATAACATTTATTTAGTTGCTTAACTAGGGATCTAGGGAGCCTCCAGGTTTAGCTTGTGTGTTTTATGCCTTTCTTGACACTGTGTATACTTGGCAGCACCCCATAATTTTATAAAAATGCAGGTAATAATTTACGGTGATTAAGCTGTGTTTATTCCCCATGAGCAAGTGTTGTTTCTTTTTCCCCTGGCTAAAATGAATGCAGAGCTCTAAGACTTCTAAAAGGTGCTAACAACTTTCACCTGGAAAGGAGGCCTCTTTCAGGGAGAGAAACAAGTTCGATGATCAGCAGACAAACATGAAGTTGTTAATGTGAGTATCTTGGGGCTAACTGAATCTAGGTCATAAGTAATGCCTAGGTTCACAAAGAAAGTTAAGCAGAGCAGAAAGAGGCCAATTATCTTTTCAGAACCTGATGGGTCAGTCCACTGTCCTCCCTTCTTGCCCCTTTCCGTCCCAGGAAGAGTGCAAAGAGAGCTCTGCAGACGTGCTGCACAAGTGTGTGACTTCCAGTTGCTGCCTGTCTCCGGGCAGGAATGCCCTTGGGAACCTCTGAAACCCTCGCAGAGAACCAGACCATGTGCATGCTGCAAAAGGAGGATCTGCGCTACGCATAGCAAACTAGCACTCAGGCTTTCTTTCCACATTGCTGGCTTAAGCTCAGGGGGCATGAGTCATTTCACTGACCTTACATGTTTTCATCTGTTTTTAAATCTCAATGCCTACGTCCCACTTTCATGTAGGCGCTAGTTCTCCATACTCTGTCTCTGTAGAGTCTCTGTGGTCAGTGGCCATAAATCAGAACGTACCAAGTGTGACTCAACAGAGCTATTTTAAAAGTCTGTGTCCAGGTGAGATGAATTGTGCCTTAAAAACACTTACTTCCCTTTTCCTGACTTCACAGGGAGTAAACAAGATGTCAGTTCTGCCCATCTGCCGATACAGTGCCCTGGTCCAGCTCCTGCATCTCCCCACTACATAAGCATGGGCTTGAGCAGGCTTGGACCAAGAAGGCGTCCATACTTGGGCTTTCCCTCTCCAGAGGACTCTGGAGGTCTGCTCAAGTCTGTGTCTTATAGTATGCTTCTGGGCAAAGAACATGGATGGCACGTAACTAGAACACTGGACAAGTCTGTGAGAAGAGGTTTTTGCTCTGTGCCATGAAAGTAGCTTCCTTTGGACTGCAGCTGGAAGCAAATGGCAAGAGCAGGAAGCAAGCATCCTTTGGAGGGCAAATGCTACATAAAAGGGCCAAGCAGCCAAAGTATCTCAAAGGTAGTGAGATGTGGCCCCTTGAAAAATGCTCTGTAATCTCGATGAGGCAGAGCCTCATGGAATTGTAAGGACATTTGAGAAAAGGTGACTTGCTTCAGTGAGGAAGGGTGAGCACTGGTCATGGATGAAGTGCCGGAGCAGAACTCAAAGCTGGACGTATTCGTGGCTGTGCCGTGGCTCTCTTGCGTGGACTTAGGCAAGCCAGGCCACCCCTGTGTGCTCCAGTCCCTTTGTTCTGAAAGGGAAGATGACCCCTATGCTGGGAAGCACTGTGAAGTCTGATGACTCTGTATGACATCATGGCTCATTTGCTCCTAGTTGGCCAACCAAACTAGATGTAACAAATTGGGTATTATCACCACATAGTCTGAAGTCCCTTCAGTTAACTTCTTCAAGATGAAAAAGTGGAACCATGAGAGCAAATGCAGGGATTACATTCAGGTCTCTGGCCAAAACTCAGAGACAGATTCTGGCTTTCATAGCTCTGTAAACTCGTAAGCATTTTTACTAGTATTTTGCAAGTAAAGGGAACAGAATCAGCTGACAGGCTCCTGCTGGTCTGGATCTGTTCCGGAATTAAAATAAGAGAATTAGGTTTGGACCTATGGAAATCTTTATCTTAAACATTTCCCAGAATTCAAAGTAGTGTAAATTGAGCTGGCAAATCAAAAAGGCAGCAAGAGAAAACACTTTTCTCTGAATGTAATTTCAGAAAACCCACAACTGTTTCTTTGCTGTTTTAAGATGTCCTTACTGTATTTATTATCTTTCACTGGCAGAGAGATGCAACAAAGTACCAAGCTCACCCTTCTCACAGCACTTCTGGTTTTGTGTCCTAGCTGGGACATACCTTGGGAGGGAGGTTATTTTCCCCCATTTCTCTATACAGAAGCGCCGTAGCCCGTTGCTCCCTCGGAGAGCTGCAAAGCCCTCATAGGGTACGCTTGATGTTCCAGTGACAAATTGCAACAACCGGAGCCTCTGCTCATTGTTAAATCTCTCCACTGCTGCCCAGAACCACCGTATTACTATGTGTCCATCATGGTAACCTAAACCAAGAAGCAAGAGAGAGAAATTAAAATCATCCCCTCTAAGCGGGAAGTGTAACACCATGTATGTTCCCACTAGCATGGGGCAGTAGATCTCCTACTGAAAACATCCTGACTTAACAATGTCTTGTTCTTGATGATCAGTAGGTCCCAGCCCCCATCTTGTCCCAGCTGTGAATACTATAATATTGCTAACTTATTTGAAACCCTAAAACTCAAATATATATTTGAGGTACATTGGCCTCTCACAAATCCCTTGGCAAGAACTGGCGTTATGTGCATGAGATCTAAAAGGCCAATTGAGATATGCCACACAGTGCGAGTCTTAACGACTTAACAATTTCTGGTTCCCAAATAAATTCTCTTTTGGATTGCAATAGTGTTCAACATATGGAGAGGAGTTTGCTCCCTGGCAAACTTCCCACCCAAGAGGCTCTGTGCTTGGTTTGTGTTAGTGAAAACCAGCATAAACCCGGGCTGAATCTGTTTCAATAGCTAAACAGAAAAAAATAGTAGGAGAATCACTTCAGGGACCAGCTGTGCTTGTGGTAAGCTGTGTATTTCAAGGTAACACGAAAGCTGGGCAGTACGCAGCAAAAAATTAAACATTGCATTTCAGGGCAGGAGATGTCAACCTCAGGGACTTTCCTTTTGTAGTGCATAACTTGTGGATTTCACATTTATCCATCATCCAAGACAGCCTGGATAAATCATGTTGCTCAGTGTTTAAAGCAAAACCAGGCCAGGCAGTAGACAAGGGATAAAATCCGACCTGACATGGTTTAGGCTGAGGAGACAGTTAAGCAAGATCCGTATGTTGCTGAAGTGTAATGGGGAACCATGAAATTCACCTCTTGAATTCAGGTCCTCGCTGAAGCCAAGAGGACTTCATATACTACTTTCAGTGAGGCCAGGAGTTCATTCAGAGTCATCTAAGTAACTTTTAGATCTAATGTCACAAATCCTTTTCAGTCCTTAATAGTCAGAAATCCTGTTAAGTCAGCGGGAACTGAGTGGGCAAAATCTGGATGGAAGTAGCAGAAGCAATTTCAGTATTATTACATCTGTTGATCCAAAACCGAGACCTTACTTATTCTATTTCATGAGTTATTCTTCCCAAAAACTTCCTGAACAGAACAGGGCATTTCCCTCAGGAAAGACAGACGGAAAAAATGGACAACATCTTGCATGTTTTAGACTGAAAACAGTCAGGATATTAGTAAGCATCAGCAGGCAGCTTACCTCCACGATATTCAGTGTTGTTACGCCAGTCATTGAGATCTATTTCTGCAGTGCCAGCTATAACCAGCTCCAGTTCTCTGGCATCAAAAACAGAGACAAGCCTGGAGTCCACAACCTGGAACAAAAACCCACTTGTAAGCACAGTTTCAGACTGGAAATAAAGCAGATGCAGCGTCTCATAAACCTATGGCTCTGATGGCCAGCTCTTTATTCTGATGACGTTTGCATGCTGACTGTTAACTTCCACTCCTCTGCTGATAAACATGCGCTCTTCTTCAGACAGTCTGCTGTTTTGAGCTGCAAACAGTGATGACACATGAGATTTGACCAGAATGAAACAATACAAGTGACAGGACATAATCTGTGCAGAACATTCGTCATTGTTACATTCATTCTGACAAGTGACTTTGATAGTCAAAGACTGGAACTGTACTATGGAGAATTTACTTTATATTTGTTTCACGTTGGAATTTGATTACAATTGTGTAGGAGTCCCTCAGGTCTTCAGATGCTGAAGATGCAGCTGAGGTTCATTTCATTATGTGAAACCAAAAGCTTTAATGGCCTGAAGTATTCACAGGGAGAAAAAGCTAGTGAACCATATGCACACTTCGGTAAACTGTATGGAGTCACTTAGCCAACCCCTTTCTACAGCAAAGCGCTGACCAAGTCTATTCAGCTACAAAGCCACCCTCACTGGCTTCCACCCCCAGATACACTGGCTTCCACCAGTGTACGACTGGTTTCAGCCACCTGTTATCAATAGTATTCTGCACGTCCATTATCTGCTGCTTCATTTTCCAGGTTTCTTCCGGTTTTATTTCCCTCTGCAAGACAGCCCTGCACTTCTACCTATATTATACAGCTGCCAGGGCAAGATGCACGTTTGAGTACGATTAGTAAGGGGCAAGAATATGGGTTGGTCAGCAAAGCCACAGGTTTTCATCCAGTCTTTGGCAGTCCTTGTAGCAGCTCTCTCAGAAGGATGTGCTCAGATCCAGCTCTTCAGCAAAGATAAATAAGCAAAATCCAGGGACAACAACGAAACAGCATCCATGAACCAGCAAGGTAATAGCTGACTGTATCTCAGGACCACCTTTACCGAATGAGTACCTAAAGATACAGTGCATCCCACCAGCTCCTCGCCAAAGCGTACAATTCTTCACAATCTTCTTCTGTATCACAGCAGGGTAAAACAAAATTTGCAAATGCCTCCTTCTCTTACTATGTGAATGGCAAGCAGTGTCTTCCTTAACTCTCGATCATTATGCTTTATCATATTCAGAATATACATGTCTTTCCTTTCTTCCTTAATGCTAGATACACCACATCCAAGGTCCCTGTCTCTATGGATCCAGGCACTCCAGTTCCTTGCCAATCTGTGTCTGTTTAGCCATTTCCTAGGGTACCCACGAAGCATAGTTTAACCACGGGGTCCTCTCATTCAGATGAGGAACAGAAGGCTGTGGGAACATCATTTTGTTACTTACTTCGTAGAAACCACGGACGAGGGCCTCTGTTTGCTGAACCACTCCTCGTTCCACCCGCCACTTAACCATTCTCTCGATGTACTCTTTTTTGTTCTTTTCTGTCACTGCTGTATTTGCCCCTCCAGATTTCAACTCTCTCTCTGTCACCTGCAGAACGAAAATAAACAGTGGTGTAGCAATGTATGGATCACATTGTGCTTCAAATTTAAGTTGTACTTTGAAAAAAATGAATGAAAAATATAACAGCCATCTTTCTAGTTCTGGGCTCCAGGCCTCTTACCCATTTGCAGTAGATACAAAAAGGATAATGAGGAACACCCCCTCAGTCCTAGTCTTATGCCCACATGAAGCTTTCAGTTACTCCCAACTGTGCCATCACAGATTAATCTGGAGAGCTTACCATCCGTAAGCCATGTACAATGTGCTGCTCTAGCCCCTCTTTTCATCCTTCTCCTCTCCCCGCAACAAGCTGCAGAGATGGTGACAACCACACCAGCTTGCTACTTGCTGTAGATTATCCAAGCAATGGTACAGGAAACAACAGGATGGAGAGGCAATGACAGTACTGGAATGGGCAGACTGCTCTGCCAACTGGAAGGGATGTCTACTTGTCTCTTAGGCAACGAGTGTTACCATTCCCCAGGTGCTAATGAAAGCATTTACTCAGAAATGCCAATAGTCAAAGTAATTCTCACAAAATGAATACTCCCAATACATGACCTAAACAAGAAGCATACAGCACCTTGCACAGATGACAAATACAGTCACTGTGGGATTCAGAGTTTTGTATCAGCCATCCAAACCTGAGAAGTGTTTGTATGTAAATAACATTTTTTTGTTTTTTAAACCAAGAGCTACAGCATTTCATTGTATTTTAATGGTTAATTCACTTGGCTTGGGTTACTAAGGCTTAAGACTGAGATGTGATTTAAGGAATCAGCCTAGATTCTACCCAGCAAGCACATACTCCTTCTCACATGTGACAGAAAACAATATTTATCTTGCAATTATTTTCACATTTAACCTAATGGATTTGAAAGGAAGAATGTTTTGCTCTCCTCTTCAGTCTTCTGCTGCTATAGCAATGATGTCTAGCACAGATAGTAAATGAGCTGCATGAATACATATTCATTATTTGTATTATTTACATATTATTTATATTATTATCTATTTATTAGCCCAACAGAGAGCACACAGCATACGTAGTATTTAGGTCACTTTGCTAGAGGGACCTGTTGTAACCTTATGAATTATGGAAACACTGAATGAGTCATCTAACCTGTAGCTTTGTTGAGAAACAGCAAGAACAAGTAAGGTTGGATGTAATGAGTTAGGAATTCTTAGCTGGTTCAGGTTAAATTCCCAAATGTAAATCACTGCATCACCATTATACAAGCAATGGTGCATCATCCAGAGGATAAGACTCTGGCCCAGCTGCTGTGCTGTATTCTTCAAGACTGTGCGGCATTAAGACACATCTGTCAAAACCAAAGACTAAACGTAGCCTAGCTTTACACATGACTATTAGGTCCAGATGTTCTAAATCTCCTGCAAGACTTCTCACAAACACCTAGACATGCTGGTGATTTCTTCAACTTCTCATTATCCATGTAATTCCAAATATAATTATCTAGAATCAGAGGCAGTCAATCAGTAATAATGTGTCCCTATTTTTTCCGTTTGTTCATAGAGGCAGCAACCACAGCTGTGAGCTAAAATGCAGAATCAGGTTTCAGAGTAGCAAGGAGACATTTCAGCCAACATAGCCCAATCCTTTTAGATGACTGGAGCAATTGCCAGGGCTCAGAGACAGATTGTGTCCACATATAGAGCTCAGATACAGGCCTGGAAGAACACCTTCTACTAGGCAAAAGCATGAGAAAGTACTTAGGGTCACAAGCAACTGACACCTCTCTCTTGTCTTGTAAGTGACATTCTTATACTGGCATCTAGGCCCCACCAGTAAAAACATGTAATGCTTGGTTTGACATCATATCTCTGCTATTACAGTAGTGCTCCAGGCTCTAGTATGGAAGAAGGCTTGAAGTCCTCACCAGTAAACTCTAGTAAAAAGGGTACCAAGAAAGAGGATTTGGCTCGAAAGGCTTAAAAGCTAAATACACATCAGAGAGTAGACAAGAAAGAAAAAATGAAAGCGGTAGTGACTGGTCTGTAATAAAGTCATCATGGAAGCAGGACAAAAGGGCTGTAACTGATCTATAGCACACAGCTTCTCAAAGAGCCACTATTTCTTGTTTCCTTTACCCAGCCCTTGAAATCCAGCTTCTCAAATATTAGCAGAGCTCCCGCTGTGATCTACACTTGCACATGTATCCAGCAAAGCAATGCTTAGATGGCATTTAAGTGGTCAGATATTCTTGGCATGCAAGAATTTCCAACTGGGATCCATCTGTAAGCATAAGATGTGGCTGCAATTTCTTCGTTATTTTGCTGTCAGCACTTAGCAAATTTCAGAAGGGAGAAAAATCTCACTTTCACTTAGGGTTTTTGGATTCTGACAGTCATACTTCACAGCGAGAACCATTTTTTCCCCCCATCACTAGATCTAGCAAGGTTAGTGTCTAGTACATATAAAGTAAAGTACTAGACAACATGGCATCAATATCTGGCTTTTGGTGTTCTTTTGCTTTCCTATCACACTATCTACAACAGATTGTGATTTTTCTTTTTTTCTATTTTCTTTGGAGACATCTCTTATCTTCCACAACAGACTCTGGCATAGTTGTCTAGCTCTTTTCTTTGGGGAGAGCATAACAAGTAATTAGTGTGCCAAATGTTACCTTCAGATGCATCAGGGCGCTTCAGGTTGAGATTCTTATTCAACTTTGTAGCGTTCCAATGTAAATACAAACTTGTCTCATCTGTCTTTGTGAATATGTCTGTGTTTCTCTCTGTCTTTGTGTATTAGTCTTATATAGCCATACCTTCCAGGGAAATCACCGTACTGTCAACTGGATGTCGTGCAAGCTCTCAGCAAAAAGCCCACAACACCCCCCCGCTCCCACATTTAAATCTATGGAAAAACAGTTTTACGATTCCTACGGAGGCTTCTTACTTGAATTCTTCTGCCCCATCCTTCTCATTTCATCCACCCTTGAGTCTACTCATCCTTCAGGACCTTGTGCTATAAGCAGACCAAATCCAGTTTTGAAAAGATCCCTTGAAGTCTTGCTTGCCTTCTGTTACTTTCAAGCTTAGAGCTGAACAGCCCTTTTACACTCAGGGCCAGAATTCCTCCCTTCAGAAACTTGTCTAACTCTCCCCTAGCTCTCAGAGCTAGCCTAGCTCCGTGCAAACTCCTCCTGTCAACTTTATTTACAAGGGGTGAGAGCCACTGTCTCTATATTCCACCTCCTCTCCCTGCTCCCTTTGACACAGTGTCTTTGCCCCCACATAAGTTAACTTCCATCCCTTGAACTTCTATGGTACTTGGTGAGCTTGGCTCTTCAGAAGACCTTGAAGGTCCTCAATCTTGGTCTGAATATTGCTTTGGGCTCCTTCAAGGCTTTGCAGAAACAGTTATAATCTAGCAAGGGTAACAACAGCAAAGAGCTCCTGGGCTTCAGTTCAAGGCAAAGAATCCCACAGGAGACACTTGTTGTGGTAGCCAGTCTGCATTGAAGCCGGGGTTGCACCCTATTTAAGGATACCGTTACCCAGATCAGCTAGGTTAAAGAGAATTGTCTGACTGAGGCAGAGCTGAGTGGTAGAAAGTGTAATAAATGGATATATATACCAAGTTAAGTAGGTGTGAGGTAAGTAAGAGGCACAGAATCTAACAGGGAGATATCAGACAAGATAATGGTGAGAGCTGCCAGGTCCTACACCACCTGCCCAATGTTTTTGTTTCCTCCTAAGCCCCTATCCTTTCAGTCACATCAGCTTTAAGTTACATTGCTCACATTCACCGCATGCCACATCTGCATCAGCTGCACCCTGGAGAGAAGAACTGCACTCCACTCCCAGAGCATTCCTCATGCTCATCAGTGTGTGGCTCAATAGGCCTGTAGGGGGGCTGGTATTTTATATTATACACCCTAAGAATAAACATCTGCATTGAAACAGGTGGCTTGAAAGAAACAGAAGGCAGGAGAAGAAAATGTTACTGAAAAGCTGAAGGATCTGTTCTGACAGAAAGATGTTCATCATGCTCAACTTTGTCAGCTTCAAATTTGCTTTTCAGATGTTTTGCATAGCTGTGCTCACCTGTCCAAACACCTCCTCGTTCACTGTGAAGGTGAGATCCAGGATATCTGTGATGTTATTATCCTTCATCCACTGCAAGCTCTGATGGAACTCTTCATCCAGGTACTCTAAGTCACTTAAATCACACGGCCTGATTGCAAGGCAAGAAAAAAGACATAGCTGAATATATGACCCCAGGACTATTGGCAGGATGACTTACTACTACGAATGTGAACAAATTTATGCCAAAGATCCGACATAAAGCTGGTGTTTGTTTGATTTTGTTAACATCAAAGCCTGTTACGCTGACCCTCTTAAAACAGTTCTGCAACTGCCTGCTTCACATGGCTGGGCTCAGGGCCGAATCTGCCGGCTGCCTGCACTGTTTGCTGCCAGGAGGCACCCCCGGGGCTTGATTTGCTGTGAATCTTTGGGATGCCCTGCACCTCACAGCACACACGTACCTTCAGTTTGGATGGGCTCCACCACACCGTGCCTGGCTGCTCCCATGTATCTGAGCACACAAGATTGACATAAGGCAGACCACGCAGCCTAAGTTTCAGCTAATAAGGAGCCAGCCTCGTTTGCTGAAAGGGCAGGTGGGTGTTATGAGCAGTCTGGTTTCACACCTTCTAAAGGGGCAATGCAGGCAGCACTCCAGGTTTCAGGCTATTTCTGCACTAGTTCAGATACAATATAGATATGAGTGTTCAGACCCCAGCAATACTCATTGTTAAAAAACAAACCAAAACAAAAAAACATGTTAAAAAACTCAAAGAACTGTTAAGACAAATATCTTTACTGATCTAGAATCATCTTAATTAATAAACTATTTCAGCTGAGCTTTATTCTGCTCTCTGTCATTTAACTGCAGCCTTGACTTACTACTTCTGGCGTTTCTTACTGCCACAAATTTTATGTACCTTGTCTTACTGCAGTCTATCAATTAAAGAGGGACAGATTGTCAATTAAAGTTAACCTTATAAACTTGACATTGAAAGTAATATATTACCGGTAGCTTCTGCATACTAATATAAAACCCAATAGAAGACCAAAGAGGAACAGTCACTGTTTATATCTACATTAGCACTCTTAATTGACCTGAGTTGTGTTTTAGTATGAAAATCTACTCCACCAGTGAGGCATGAGAAATTATGTATACTTCTGAATACGACCTCCCTCCTTTTTTTGTTATTTTGTTTCATTCTATCAAAGATGATTTTCATTCTTCCATATAGTTGAAGTTTGATTAACTTCTCGTCATCAGCAAACCCTGGAATTATGGGTCAGTACTTTCAAATGGGGGTTCCCAAATGTCATACCTATTATGCATTTCTATCAACACAGTGTTTATGAAAGGCAAGTTCTTAGACAAAATAAAGAAAAATTAAAACATGTTTGCTTTCTATCACAGACCAACCCATGGAGAGCAGAAATAACTTGAAGGTCAGAGTGCTCAAAGCAGCTCCCCAAGGGGCTGTGTCTCTGCAGGACTCACTGCGGGATCACTGTTTCTGCATGGTTGCATGCTTATACTTACAGCCTTAGTAGTGCTTTGTAGAATGGCCTTGTGAAGAAAGCATCAAGAAGGTACTGATGAATGAGAGCAAGGCCAAGAATACGACCGCTGAACCTGAACCTGGGATATAAAAATGCAGAATAAATGAAGTGTAACTCAAGACACGCAGCACAGAAACTTACACAGATAGCAACTGTTTTTTTGTTTCTGACTTGAGTTTCCTACAGTTATCCACTTATTCTTTTTTTCTGAGCAGATACCTAACATCACCCCTCCCACCTCAAATCAATAATGTCTCTCTTCTTGATTCACCAGTACCCATACGTGCAGCTGGCATGTTATATGCTGTCCTGTGCCAAACCAATACACATTCTGAAGACTCACCTTCTGTGATCTTTAGTTGAATGCTCTGATACAGACCAACTCCACCAAACACAATATTAAGACATACTGTAATACTCCACCGCAGCAGAAAACATACTATCAAAACAACTGCAAAGGATATTTGGTGAATCGGTACATCCAGTTTCCAACTGGTTACAATCCTTTCCAAGGGCAGCCTTTAAAAGGGTAGTGCAGTTGACTTTATACAGGGAAACTGCAGTTCAAATAAGTTAGCTGTTGTGACCAAGGACGCATTAAAATCAGCATCTAAAGCTCAGGCAAGCTGTCCCCACTTTCTTAACAGCGATGTTCAGCTGTCTGCAGTATTTATATACCCTTGTGTTTGTTTCCGTTTTCTAAGAACAACCCCTGGTCCTGCTCCAAGTACACTCAAATAGTGCCCTGCCCATTACAACCTGTGACTTGCAATGATAAGCCATTACATTTTTCTTTCTATTATTTATTCTATGGCTTATTAGATATTCTTCCATCAAATCTGGTTTTAAATCAGTAATCTCAGACAGAAAAATACAGAACTGGTGTGAATCCAGGTGAGTTCATTTTTTGTAAAAAAAACCAACCCCCATCACCATCCAAAACTTTCTTATTTATAAAAAAGGACAAAAAAATTTCCAAACATCCCAACTGTAAGCACTCCAAGCCTGAGCTGACTGACATCAGTTTTATTGCACAGAAGATGAGAAACTGAACAAAAAGCCAAGAAACCGTTCCTTCTACTACAGGAATCGATGCAAAGACCCCCTCCTGCATATGAATGAAACATGAGTCTCATTGTAATAAAACCAGTGCAGAATATCCATTCACTCAACTCTGTGCTCATGGGATGGAACAACAAGTGCTTAGTATGTCAAATGGGGCACAGAATGGCATGCTGTGGGCCCAATTAGCATTTACATCACCATGGGAGCTGCCTCCGGCTCCCCTGCATCCCAGAAAGTTGCTTATGATACGCAGCTGACTGCTAACAGAAGAGTGATTATATTACCCCCTTACAGCTGTTTCCACAGCAGCAACAAAAGGCAGCTGTTGGAGCTCGTTAGGACCTGCTTCACTTCACGTGTGCTCCAGCACCAGGTTTCCAGCAAAAGGCAACGAAAAGAGGGGGAGCTGACACAATGAAAGCACAGTGGAGGCCAGACAGCTCAAAACCCAGAAATGCTGAGCCTGTAATCCATCAGTTTTATAGCACCTTCAGGATCTGTAATCAAGTCTGTTTGTTCTAAATAACCCATGTCGGCTTTTTTGGTTTTGTTCTTCACCACCCCATCCATCCCTACACATTTTGAAAGCAAACACTGAATGGAAATACTATGAGCACTGGGTGTTCCTCGCCACAGGGCTCACCTCACGGCTACTCCACTGTGCAGTGTGGGGCAGGCAGGAGCCATGTAGAATAAGGTAAAGCTGGAAAGTAAGCTGCCAAGAAAGATTTGGGAATGCTGACTCTGCTAAGAAATTGCTTGAACGTGAACAGCATCAACTTTCTCCTTGCTGCTTGTATCACTTCGGTACCTCTAAGCAGCTTTGAGGGCGTTCACGCAAAGCTGATGTGAAAGGGTAGTGTGCTTAGATCAAGGTGTTTACAAGCACGAGCACATGTTACAGTAGCTGTTAATGGCAAATTGAATCAGTGATTTATGGCAGAACTGTATCAAACCATCCAAAAGCCTCGGGCAGTGTTTTGGACTCAGTCTGGTGGGTCAGCCTAAGCAAACGTGGGCAGAGCAGCAATAGGTTGTGTGGTCCATCAGCCTGGCTTTGCACTTGCAGCCCTCTGGGACACACCAGGGCTCACTCAAACTTGGGGCCTGACTGCGGTTCCTCAGTTCCAGTCCTTGCAATGGTACTGTGTAGGAAAACACATCCAGTGCTAACTGGTTTAGACAAAGGAGATGAAATAAACAACAAGACAGTGCCACTCCTGGTGCCTGTCGATACAATGGATACAAAAGCTGCGTTGCAGACTGTATTCCTTGGCAGCTCCATATCACCCCAGCAGACACAGTGCTTGGCGGCCGAAGCGTGTGAGCTCCCCAGCCCACAAACCCTTCTATCCCTGCACAAAGCTTTGGTATCTCTGTAGAGACTTGCTATACCTGACTCTGACCTGAAGAGTGGTGAAGAGAAGGTCGCCTTTTCCTTGCCCATTCTGGATGGGGCCTGGGACCACAGGTGACGCTTCTGTGGTCCAGCAGTGCGCTGAGAAATAGGGACCACGGTAAGTCAACGGGTACCTATCAAAAGGGAGGTGTTTGCTGCTGTTCTCAGAGAACAATTACACACTCTATCCGCTTGTGTGTCCATACAGTATATCAAGCTGCCACCACAATCAGCCAAACATAACAGTCCCACTTAAAATGTATCAAAACTTACAAAAAAGCAACAAGAAACAAACTACCCTCTTTACGAAATCCAGTTAAAGCAAAACCAGGTTTTTGTGTTTATTTCTTCCTGAAGGACTTAGAGCATGGGTGAGATTCAGAAGTGGGTGAGAAGGTCCCTTCAGAACACACCGGTTTTCTTGACAGAACAAGCAGCACAAAGGTAAATCCTGGCTGCAGGGCACATACCTTCCTTAAACCTGACTTACATTTATCTTTCCAGGGAAGTGTGAAATACTTGTTTGGTTTCTTTCTGGCAGGAAAGATAGCTTGGGGGAGGATGGGGAACGCCAGGAGGTCTTGCTCTGGCCCCTTCTTTCAACACCCTTCCCTTTTGGAGACAATGATTGAGCCTGGGTGACGCGCTCTGGCAGGGAGGGGAAACGCAGGAGGGAGTTAATGAAGAGGAAAGCAGGGAACCAGTCAGAACTAATGAGCAGGAGAGCTGCTCTGGTATGACTGCCCGTTGACACACCGCTCGGCCACTCAAAAAAGACATTGTGTGCACCTGTTTTCTGGCTTTTAACAGCCCTACTCTTTGACCCACTTGCAAACGCTTCCACGCTACCAAGCTAACTCCCTTTCCTTCTGGAGGCTGCAAGTGCCCCTGAAACAGCTTGTTGCAAAATAACAGGCTTGTTCTCCTCTGTGGGACTCTCTGCATACTTACTGCATGTGTGTGTACACAGGGAGAGACAAATCCATATGCTCTAGCAGCGACTAAGCAATAAATTTTGCTCCAATTGCAGGTGAGTCACAGGAAATTTAATTTACTCTGGTCCTTATCATATGGCAGCAAAGTCAGGCAGGACCTGTAATGGCCCTTTGTTACAGGGCTCTCTCTTAACTGGTTGAATGAACACAGCTCTGCTCTGTATGACAGTCCTTCCTCAGAATCAGATGGAGAATGATGTACCTCAACAAAACTGTAATCTACGTGTACAGGGAAAGAATGGTTTGTATCATTCTATAGGGGATGCTTTGGTAACCATGCCTTATGGGCTAAATTGGCTATGGGATGAGAAACTCTAAATCCTAAATAGAGGAAGCACCTGGCAGGATTAAAAAGATTGAAATTCTGGCAAACCTTATCTCACCCAAACACATCAACTGTGTTTAAGTGTGCCCTTCTTGATGCAGTATCCTGCGAAAAAATATTCAAAGAAGGGCTCAAGAGAGATGAATATAATATGGCTCACATCAAATTTGAAAGTATCATTTTCTTTTCATGAGACTACTGATAACTTGCTCACATTTATAAGACAAATTTACACATTCTGTTGCAGCAGTTTTAGAGCTTTTGACTGTTTAATCGTGCAGATGAACTTTTGGCCGCCTGAAAGACAAGCTGAACAAATGAGGCTGCACTGCGGTACAGGATTTCTGCCCTTGGCAGCTCTTCTGAGGGAGAATGACATTTGGCAGGTGGATGCAGCTGGAGAGCCTTAGTCCTTCCACAGTGGGAGACTTGGACCTAATCTCAACCATTATTAGGTACCAGAGAATCCAAAAAGGGGAAAGCATTTAGAAGGGCCCAGTCATGGGAAAGGCTTCACTCTGAACATGCATCTTATTAGACAACAGAGAATTCAGTCATGAAACCCAGGTTTGTAGGAAACTGGGTATTGTGGGTTCCAGTGTGGTACAGCTTGTTTTAAAGGACAGTTAAACCCTCCGTTGTTATGAAGACACTCATGAGCATCCTAATGGCCAGACACTACTGATTAAAGGAAGTAAAAATCCATTTTTGTAGCCTTAAATATTGTGATTTCTAATCTTGTGATTTGGGGGAGGGAAGGGGATGACACAGAAGAAAACGTACTGATTCAGGACTTCTGAATTTTTGTGGAATCACCAGCAGTAGCACTTTTTAAACAAAGAACAGTATTTTTTTTAATACAAGAAAGTTCTAAGAGCATGCATTTTGCAAAAAAGTCAACCAGATGGTTACAGCAACTCTGCCTGGCTTGTACACTACGAATTTTAAGCAAAACTGGCAGTGTGGTACATGCACCAGAGATCCATGTTTGTATGCTCACAGCACATATCCTTGTGTTTGCTCAGTGCAGGACATGATCGTGTCCTCTAATGAGCTACATTGACACAGCAGTAACCTAGCAGATCAGATCACCTTTACAAACCCTTGGCAGTGGATCAAACCCACACCTCTATCAGCCTTCATTTACAAATGCCTGCCTTTAATTTGGTGTGCATGTTTAACCCCTACTCACATAAATGACAGAACATTTGAATGGTCTAATGTGATGACGTGAAGCAATCTGCTGTCAGAAAGGTTAGCCATGCAGGCTGGGATAGCTAATGCCATTCTATTTATCCAACTTGCATCTGCAAACTTTGCAGACCGCCTCTCTGCCACCATGTCATTTGGTGGTGTGGCAAATTCGCTCTGCGTATCTGCAGGCTCAGAGGCTGACACCGTGGCATTCCAGCACGATGCCTCTTCAGTTCAGGAATCTGATGAGCTCATGTGTCACTACTACGAAAGGAATGGCTCTTACGAAGGCCAGGAGACAAAAGTCTACAAAGTCTCAGCACATTAAAGAGAAAAGGTAAAATAATGCCTAAATTAGTCCCGGAGGAGAATTCCAGTCTAAGGAGTAATAAGATCATTGTTGGCTCATTTTCTTTTCTTATATGTGTCTTTACTATGAAGAATTCTCAGAGAGACAAAATACAATGTTGGGTCACCCATACATGGCATCTTCCAATGTGCTGAGGACTTAACCCACTTCTTCTGACAGCTAACTACATTGGCATTCCACCTGAGAATGTGCTCTGGATCCCCACACACTTCTTCTGAAGGAATGGTAACGGCCCACCCGACCAAGTTTTGTTGTTTTCTTTCTAACTTGCTTTGAGTTATGTTCTAAACACTGAAATGCATCTTATCTCAGACATGGTCAGAATTCATTCCAGATTTTCGGACAGTTACTGAGTTTTTAAGAGGAATCTGCATAATTCCTCACTATGAAACCACAGAAAATTCTGTCAGGTAAGCTTCATTTTCAGTCCATTTTCCAAATTAAAACCGAAAGGAAATGCTTTATGAGTGCTGACATGGAGCAACTGTTCGTGCAGCTTTCCAGCCTGGAAACTGATGGATGTTAAACAGTTACAGTCTACAGGGATTTATCCTTGCCGCCCCTGCAAATGTTATTGGGACATTAATAGAGGATACATTCTACTTGGAGCAAAAGCATTTTGTTCAGGCACCAGAAGATGAAACGGCATATTCCATGAGTCCCTCTTTGATAATACTCTGTCTGCTTACTATTCCTATAAAACTTCTGAGATTTAATTATATTTTAAAGGAAATGTGTAACACTCATTTAATAAAGCACTAACCTTTCTTAAGTAGCCCTGATTGTAAAGTGTATGGAAGTGGAACAGCGCAGCAGGCCTGCTTGCAGAGTGCCATAAAATACAAAGAGGATGTTCAGAGATGTGTGAAATATATGTGCATCACCCCATGAACTGAAATTAATCAAGAAAAGAAAAGAAAAAAAAAAAGGATGAAAACTGATATTCAGAGAGAAAAACAATCTGGTACAAATAAACTTCCATTAGGCTTCAAATCCTGAACTTGATTTCAGGTGAGGGTGTACAGGAGTGAGCCTTCTCTTGCCAGCCTTCCTTGAGATATTTTTACTTTTGCTGGGTACGTGAATTTCATACGATGAATGCATTTATGTAAGTCACCCTCTCAGTTTATTGCTAAATTGTGCCTAAATTTTCAGCTGCAGAAGGCCAGTGCAATACTGACACTCCAATAAGTGCTTGTCCTACTTTTATTTTCTGGATCTATCTGCAAATGGAACACAACATTTCTGTTTCTCAGTACTAAAGAGTAACCACATGAAAAAGAACTATTGCTTACACATGATGGAAATGTGAACTATTAATGTCCTTCTAAATCTCTGGAGCTCACGTACCCTGAATTAGCAACTAAACCTCAACCAATTCCTGAAACTTGATTTACCAGTAACTGAAAAACAATGACATAATGCAAACCTTATTGCTTCTTCATTTAATCTAATCAAGTCCTTCAAGCCTTTTCCTCGTCTCTAACCTAGCTATGTTGCATGTTCACTCAAAACGCCTTTTCATCTTCCTTATACCCTGGCTACACCCACCACAAAAGAACTGTCAGAAAAGGTTAAAAGACTAATTGAGTCACAGAGAAAAAAGCACGATTTTATCAGAAAAGCTGTAGGCTGTTCTGCTTTTTCCAGAAAAATGAGGGGCAAAGATAACATAGATAAAGGAAATTCACAGCATCCCCTCAGGTTTCTCTTCAACAGCTATCAGATATTCAGGTTCTCTATCAAACAGCTGCTTTTGGGAGACCTCCTTAGTTTAAGCCCACAGCGGTTCCAGGTAAACGCTCACACAGGGGAACAGTTACAGCTGCATTTGCAGAGCCCTGCATCCAAGTTACCAAGCCCCATGCTGAGGGGGAGCCGCACCGGCTCCTTGCACATCAGGTGAACCACGTCAGATGTTATTCCTGTGGATACAGAACTGAGCAAACCCATCCCTGGGGCTTCCACGGCGCGAGTCAGCACAGGCACGCCAGGCTCCACGTCACCCCCCGGCCCAGCACCAGGGACTCCGGCCATAGGCAACAGAGAATTGATTCCAGTTCTGCCTATAAACTAGTAAGGAGATTAATCAAGTAGATGGTCTCTCTATAACAAGAAATCTGTGCTATGTTTTATTTATTACAATATTTTATATATTACTCATGTAATTTATTCATTATTCATTATTAAGACATCTATTTATGTCATTTGAGCAGTAACAATGAAGTTCCATCAGCATTGTGTTTTGGAGGAGGAGAGAAGAAGCGTGGCCAAGTGCCGGAGTGGCTGTCTCTGCTTGCAGAACTATCAACCTCGTGGACCATAACGTACAATCATCCTCCCCCAGGAGAACCCCTGGCAAAATACGGCAGCAAAAATGTGACCAACCTTCATCAGAAACTGGTCTGCTTGCAGGGCTTAGCTTATCCTGCCGGCACAACGGATAAAACAGACTGGGCCTGTAAGACTGTTGACAAACTCTCCTCCAGTTCTGCCCAGTACCTACAGAGGAGCTGCAGGCTGAGGTATGAACTACTGGCTAGAAGACTACAAACCTCTACATTTTGCAACTCCCAGATCCCAGACTGTATTTGTGACTGGCCGATCTTTTACAAGCAGCTTACAGAGGAGATCAGTGCCAGTGCTTCATTTGACAAATGAGAAAACTTAAGCGCAAAAGTAAAATGACTTCTCTAATGTTATCCAGAGAACAATTGGAAGAGACAGCAATGGAGTCCCAGCCCTCAGAGTCCCAGCTCCATTTTAGTTGTTTAGTCTGTTTGACATTTTTTACTTTCTTGCCTCCCTTAAAAGGCTAGGTTATTTTGTGAATCAGCTCTAGTTTATGAGCAGCCCCTTATGGATCAACTCAGTCTGATGCATATGGGTTGATTTTTAAGCCAGCAACAGAACATTTTTATCAA
The DNA here is from genome assembly GCF_963210335.1 of Falco punctatus. NCBI lineage: Eukaryota > Metazoa > Chordata > Aves > Falconiformes > Falconidae > Falco > Falco punctatus. The sequence goes on along the minus strand of NC_137583.1, from coordinate 84,875,963 downwards.
TGGATTTTGATCTTTCAGTCAAACCTTTCAGAAAGGCTGCTGGTGGGGCACTTTGTAAACCGATGTTTCAGTAAAGTTTCATACATTGCATGATTTTATGTTTGCTTTCCTTAGCCTTGCCATGCGTTGAAAGAAAATAGTGAAGCTACAGGGAAAATCCATAGATTTATTCACCTGTGAGACAAGTGGGCCAAGCACAACCAAATGACTGCACGTCGTCCTGGTTTCAGCTGGGATGGAGTTAATTTTCTCAGTAGCTGCTGCAGTGCTGCGTTTTGGATGTGGTGTGAGAACAGCATCGATAACAGATGGGTTTAGTTGCTGCTGGGTGATGTTTATGCTAAGTCAAGGACTCTTCAGTTTCTCAGGCCCTGCCAGGGAGAGGGCTGGAGGGGCACAAAAACTTGGGAGGGGACACAGCCAGGACAGGTGACCCCAGCTAGCCAAAGGGCTATTCCATACCCTGCAACGTCATGCTGAGTATATAAACTGGGGGTGGGGGGTGGGGGTGGCCGGGGCCTCGGGATTGCTGCTGGGGGAGGGGCTGGCCATCGGTCAGCAGGTGCTGAGCGACTGTACTGTGCATCACTTGTCTTCCCCCTTCCCTTTGGATTTTGTTCCTCTCCCCTTCTCCTTCCTTTTCATAATTGTTATAATCATCATTATCATTATTGGTTTTATTTCATTTTATTTCAACTATTAAACTGTTCTTAACTCAACCCTTGAGTTTTATATTCTTTCCCTATTCTCCTCCCCATCCCTCGGGGTGGGGGAGTGAGCAAGCGGCTGCGTGGTACTTAGTTACCAGCGGGGGTTACACCACGACACCCATTTTCCTGCAGTGGGTAACTATGAGCACTGAAGCCGTAATAACTGACTTATTCCCAGTCAAAGGCAGCACATCCTTCCCAGCCGCTCTGGGGTATTTAAGCATGAGTGAGACTGTTCAGTATAAACTCACCGGCAAGCAGCCAGGAGCGTTTGCAGCACGTGATGAAGCGTGATGCAGATAACCTCAAGCTAACTGCACACAGCTGCCTGCCGTGCAGAGCTGTGCAGCCATGCACTGGGGTTTGTACTGCGTTGCAATTCAGCTAGTGATCCCCGCATTCGTGGGATGAGGTCCCTCAACTGAGTAAACAAAGAAATCTGTGTGCTGAAATTCAGACATGCTATTAATTGTTTTGACAGTCCATTTTAGGTCTTGTTTTGCAAGTCGCTGGACACCTCCAGCTTTTATTAATACCACTGCAAACTGACAGCTTCAAGCCTCTCCTGTGAGCACGCAGAATGCAGCAGACCTGGACCTTTGCGTTGCTGTTCTGAAGCGCAAAAAAAATTTTCAATTTTTCCTTATCAGTCTCTCCAATCCAATTAATTAACTCCAGTTTCTAGTCTGTCTTTTCCAGAATGCAAGCCATAAGCCACAATGTAAAAAGCTTCCTTCCATGAGGCACAAGACACTGATTCTTGTTACTAGATACATGTTCTTTCATAGAGGTTGAACAGCCTCTCATTTTTTTTTTTCTCATCCTTCATAATTTCATTGAGACGTTGAAAAATATTCCTATCCCAAGTTGGGGCAAACTGACAAACTTGACATTGCCCTTCTTCCTTTAAATACAATCAGATAAGATCAATTTAAATCTTTCATCTTCCCTTTTTCTGCATTTTAATGTAATACTAAAACATACTGAACATAACTAACATATTGAAATGAAGCATAATTTTCAAAGGACAAATGAAACTTCTAACTTTCAAAATATTCCAGGGAGATCCCTACACAAAGAGAAATGCCTTTTCTACTCAAAAATACCCCAAATGAATTTGGGTGATTTACTGAAAACAATTCTGCTCCACAAGCAGTCTTTCTTTGGATGTATGAATTCTGTTTACTAATAAAAAAGGTTGGGGTTTTTTTGGGAATTTCTGCACCTGCTGTACCTGACTTTTCTTTACCTTACCGAAGTCTGAATAAAATGTAGTGAGAAATAAGGAGGGGCAGAGATGGCTGAGCAACACTTCACAGGGGCAGCGCAGCCTTGCCGTTCTGGTGCAGCTGGAACAAGAGATAGGAGGACACTCATCACTCCTTGGGAGTTTTTCGCCACTACAAATGAACGCACCGTCAGTGCCCACCCTGATGCTTCCCTGCAGGCCCACATGCTCGCAGGCACTGTGGATTTTACCCTCTTCTCCTCTACCACACGCAAAGGGGAGACGCTACAGAGATCTGCCTGTGAAGCCTCCCATCTCTGGGCAAATTTAATCCACAGTGTTGCACAAGACTAAATGGCCTTACGCAAGGGAAAAACCATAAAGATGACTTTTGTAAATACCCAACAAAACAGAACAACCGCCTTTCCCTCAAACCAAACTGTAATTATGGAAGCAGTGCTAGACACTATGAGATTCGGAGAAGGGAAAGGGAGGAGAGACTGAGAGACAATTCTTCTTTCAACACATGTGACACCACCATCCAGATTCTCAAAAGAACTTGAAAAAAGTCCTCTACTAACAGACAGAAAGTCAAGAATAAAGTAAATATAAAGCAGAACCTTTTTAATAAAAAGGTTGCTGTAGAAGCTCAGTTAGGGAGAATGTTTTTTTTCTCCTTCAGTCTGGTTTGCCTTTAATCTTCCAATTCCTCCTGACCCTTAATAAATAATTAACCAGCTGTTGAGGCAGGCCCTATGTGATACAGTCATACATCAAACTTAATAGGAAAATCAAAGTTTACTTAAGTACAGAAGGTATTGAAAGAGATCACAGCAGAGCAGCAAGAAGGCATTTCAGTAACATACCCTTTTCACATAGTGAAAAGATCTTATAAAATTATTTCAGCTGCATATTTATTTTATTATCATTCCTGTCCAGAAGATTTACAGTAGTGCTTGAAAATTTTTCATGCAAACATGATTTATTTAAAATAAGATATTGCTAGTAATTAAAATTTATAGTGTAATGTAACATTAAATGCTTTGGTTTTCTATGGTGCCTTTCATCTGAGAATTTCAAAGTAGTTCAGAGCATTAGTGTACATCAAATGGATTTCAAGTTGATTACATACTAGGAAATCTCTTTAGATGGAAACTGAGGCAAAGAGGTAATCATCTGATTTCAAAACCAACTGGATGTTGCTGGATGCCCCACTCTGGGGAGCTACATCTGAACTGATTTTTAAGAAGATGATTATTCAGTGTTGAGCACAAACAGGCCCCTTCAAGATAGCTGTGAAACTCGTCTTCTAAATTCATTCCCCACCTAAACGCAGACCCACACAACTGGCCCACTGGAGCCCCAAACCAAACTCGGTGTTTCTGACTCCCTTAATAAAACAGGTATTGGGCCATACGTAGGTCGCCTGCCACAACAGTTGACAAATTAGAAATAAATGAGTAGTTCAGGCCACATATTCCCCAGAGCTACTTTCAGTCAGTGGAGAGGAGTTATGGCTGCTTGCAGACCTCCTGCTTAGATGCTGTGACTACATTTCTCCACTGTTTCTATAAAAAGCCACGGAACGTGTCTAAATCCATCCTATGAGCCGGTCATCGTCTGAATACAACCCATTAGGTCATAAGGCAATTTGTCACTTTCTTTAAAAACACTTTAATTGAAATAAGTCATTCTCCATGTAGCAGGACTAGTGGAGCTTTGTTTCCTACAGATCTGTCTCTGATGGCTCTACATTACAACACTGCAAGAGCTCCACTTCCACCTACACATCTCTGCTAGCACTTGGCACGCTCTGGAGCATCTCCAGTTTCTTCCCTCTGCCTGCCCAAGCTTTCACAGCTCTGCTTCACATCCTCAAGCTACTGAGTGAGATGCTATAGCTGGTTTGCAGCCTGCACCTGTGATGGACCTGTCAGCTTGTTGGTGCTAACTGGCCAGCTGAGAGGCCAAACAGCTCACCAGCCTGCCCTCACTGAGGCATCCTTCTGCACATCTATCCTTTACTCAGCCCCCAGGTTTGCAAAGCTTTTAGGCCATTAGTATCTTTGAGATGTTTACCTTCCTGTCACACAGGTCTCAAACTGATTAGGAAACTGTCTGATGGGCAGGCAGGGCAACCGCACAAAGCACAGCTCCTAATGAAATTGGGTTAAGAAAACTGACCAGGCTCTCCAAGGAGAAAGAACAGCTAAGGCTGCAACATTCTTGGTTCTTCTTGAGTTTATTAAAACAAAAAAAATGGGATAAATAATACCCTGGATTCTTTGACATGCTTGAGATGGATAGTGATGGCCGCGTGGTTTCTCGTTTACATGAAATAAATGAAAGGGAAGGTCAGAGTCTGGCTGGGGTTGTACCCACGCAGCACTGCGCAGCTCTGCTCATGTGCCAAGCTTGCCAGGGCACGTAAAAGCGATCGAGGCAGTGCCAAGCCTGAAGTAATCCCTGATGGGAGGCAGCATATATTTTCTCGGCTCAGTGTTGCAGTAACCACACCAGCTGGCTTGGAGCAGAGGGGATGCAAGTTTGTGTCTGCATGGAGAGTGGGTGCAACAGGCTTGCATCTGCCTACAGAATATGATGTAGAAATACATGCAAGTCTTCTGTCTGACTCCATTCGGCAGCATGGACCAAGGGGTATCGGAGGGCAGAAGGAAAGGTGAACTATGGGAACCTAATGAAGAAATTCCTGCCTCAAAGCAGTTCCAAATGAGCATTAAGTAAATGGAGTTCATTAGGACACTGCAGCCAGGAATCAGCCTACAGCTTCTGGGGACCTGGGCCACTGGGCCTGACTATCACATCGTATTTGTGGTCTTCAGTAGGGTTCTGCACAAAAACATTTTACTCACAAATCTTCAACTTTCTAATAAGGTTCTGCAAACAAAATGTATTAAATTTCATTTAAAGAAAAACAAACAAACAGACAAACCCAATCAGGCCTTTTCTGAGATGGATACAGAATGCTGAGTATGATTAGCAAGCTGTAAATACCTCCAAGTTAACTGTGACACTGGGGTACTGCTCTCTGGCTGCATAAATGTCACAGCAAGGTCTGCAAATGCCTAATTGTTAAAAAAGACATGCTGTCATTAATTCACTAGGAAAACACAGAAAAACATGTTTCAAGTTAGCATCCCTCAGAACTCCAAATGAATGTCTGCAAATGATTTTATCTGTCTAGGCCATCTGGTCTTCTATGCAGAGACTGGGCTTCTTTTCACATTTCTGGTTATGGTTCCACATTTACAAACATGCAATGAACTAAACATTTGAAAATAGATGATGTGACATGGATTGCTGCAGCAAGTCAGATAAAATACCAGGCAAGTGATCTGGGGACGAAAAGTCTGGTGCAGGTGACCGTGCTATGGGTACAGTGCTGTCTCTCAAAGAAGGGTGCATTAAATTATCTTACTGGATTACTCAGGGGAGCAGGACCGCTGTGAAGGAAAACTCTGGCCCACTCAAAAGACAGGAAAAAGAGAGACTGGATTTCTACCTCACAGCAGATGGTGAACACAATGTTTTGTGAACTGAGAAGATGATGCATTTGTTGCCACTGTCAGATTAAGTACTCATAGCAGGGAGGGAAAAATCACAAGAAAACACTGAGAGTTGCCTTATTCTAAGAAGTGGAAATTCTTACGCGGTATTTTGATGACAGCCAAATCACAACGTCTGAAATGGGTAGCTACATGAACAATGAAACAGCACAGAGTTAATTCTCTTCGGGTTTGGTGAAGACAATACAGAAATAGTCACAGAAACAAACATTCAGTTTACTAATTTGCTTAGCTAGAGCTGAGTAGGGAAGTACTATGGAAAACGACAGGCAAAACAAACACCGGAGGAAAACCACAGTGTATCACAGCATGATTAGGCAAATCATTTTGTGACAATAGAGTGAATGAGATGCAGTGGAAAGACACCAGCAACTTTCAAGAGCCCTTGAAAATGCACCCTGAAGAAGGCAGGGGGAGTAACCAGTGACCCACAGGAAGATTTGAGACTATGCAAACCCTGGAACTAGGTATTTTGTTCCCAGAATTCAGAAAGACATTTCCTCTATCTATTATGCATCAGGATTCTTCTTTTTTTCAAGGCTGATTTACCCATCCAACCTTTTACTATTTACTTATTTTTGGTGAAAACCAGAACTACAATATTCAATCAAACCTTAGTCATTTAAATCAAAGACAGAAACCTTTTTCATCCCAGTGAAAAAGTATCTCTATATACCGTCTAATATTGGGCATCCTGGACCTCAAGTGCTTCAGTGCTGCAGAGAACTGAAAGCCAGTCTAAAATCTTTCAAAGGACTGTTAGCAGGAGGAAAGTGAGAAGCTAATGTGGCAAGCTCCTGGGAGCCATTTGTTAGTATGCAAGAACTCAGCACTATGGAGCTGTATGGAATATTACACCTCTAACTTTGCATGAGGTTGTGATAAAAACATTTAGTATTTCCCACCAGGCTGTCTCCCAGCATACTGAGCAAAACTTGAGAAGGATTCTTCAGTGACTCACCCTATTTGTTGCCCAAAACACCTGACCAAGAGCAAAGACAAGAATATTATTTCTGGGCTAAATCATATTCTTTTCACTGAAATAGTATATACCAGCTGCCACCACATTCTACCCACTTGGAAAAGGGCAAGCTAAGTGGGGGTATAAATAGTACTTTGGAAGATATTTTCAAATATTCAGGCAAAGAGCTAGACACATTACCTAGATCAGATAGAATGGCTCATTACTGGCATGGATTAAAAGCAGCTTTTCTGAGCTTCAGGTACATCCTGCAGCATGCAGATAAAGATGTGTATCATCTGATTTCCTAGGCTGAAAGATATAACTGTGTCCTTTCAGATACAGAGGGATTTAAAAAGGGTTTTTTAAACTTTGAAAATGTGTGATATCTTGCATTTTGTGTGTTCAGCATGCACACGTGTTAACTGAAGGAAAAAGTCTTATTCAATGGAAGCTTGCAGGAAAGGTGTTAAATCTCAGTTTCTCCATAAATGAGAAATATTTTCCAGTCATTATGTCTCCTTCTTAACTTGGCATACATACAACTACTCTGCGCTTTGATGTGCTCATTTTGGACTCAGAATGCTGTTTGTACAAAGAGCAAGGCATGAAATAAACCATTAAAAGGGGCAGAACTGTAACTATTCAGCCAGGGAAAAAAAAGAGCAGTGTATTTCTCAATTCTGCCAATATGAACAAAACTTCACATCTTTGCATTTTCTTGTATTTATCTCAAACTTGCCACCATTTGCTTAAGGAAGAAAAAATGTAAAATAAATTTGAGGGAGTTTTTTTTTTTGCTAGCCCTGTTTCTTAATATAGCCATGTCTGAATAGGTCTTGAAGAATTACTGTACAGAAAAACATGGCAAGGATAGATTCCACATAAACGATAAGCCCCACAGCACCACAAGTCATACAGTTCAAGACATCTGCAAATCTAAACCAATTGTGGTTGTGTGGGTTTTATGACTGACATCAAGCTTCAAGCTTTGAAAAGAATATGAATATTAATTATCTGTGACCCTGGGACTCTCAAAACTGATTCATCCATCTATGTTAACTGATGTCTCATAACAGATTTGGGAACAGGAAAATAATCTTTGTTTCTTGCATGTTAGAGGGAGGAGGCTCTGTTGGAATCATATCAACAAGTAAATCTGAGAAACAGAAGTTTCAGCACTGACTTGGATACGAACAAAGTTGGAGAAAGACTGCGAACTTCAGAAACCCCCATTCTTCGTGAACAAATAATGACAAGCAAGTTAGTACAGTGCCCTGAGAGAAGTTAGCCTATAAAGCCTTTATAGGAGAATCGTACTCTTTGAGTTTTAAAAAGCTTAGTCCAAACCCTGTTTCAGCTGTACAGTACTCTAGGGTTACACATAAGTAGCCAAGGTCAGTCAAAAAAACATGTAGAATGTCTGGATATCTACAAGCCAATCATGAAACCTACCAGGCTAATTATAAACTGCTGGTCTCAGTCAGTTATTTCCATAACAGGTTCAAGAAGTATTTCCAAGCACTTACTGGATTGCTTATCTTCCCCTTGGGTCCTGCATCTTGCCCTATTTAGACTACTTTATGTACAAACCTCTTTGTACACAGCATTTATTTCCTTCTGCAGGCCAAAGGACTTCATTTCTCTTTTCTAAAAGAAAACCAAAAATGCCCAAAGGCCAAATAACATTCTGTATACAAGAAGCCTGTTATAGACAGATACGTGTAGTTGGAGAACGACTGTCCAAAGTGTCCAGCTGCTACTGATTTCAGAGTTAAATGCTAACAGCTACAGAAAATCATATGAGGTGTCTTTCTGCTGCTCTATATGCCCAGGAGACCTTTAAAAAAATTGCCTCTTCCATGCTGAAATCTCTCAGTGAACAGAAGAACACAATGAGGGGATCAAACAAACTACATACTTTCTGCAGCAGACTTTATCCCTAAAGAAAACTGCAGCTGAACCCTTCACAATGACAGTGTTTATAGCAGATAAGAGGGCTTATTTCAAATATTGCTGAGATAAAACGGCAGCACCGTTTCTGGAGAAAAACGCCTGCTTCCAGTTTGCTCACAGTGTGGGCAGAATGATCTTGGGTTTGCACCTGTCTAAGTGGTCCCACGCCCTGAAATCAAAACACATCTTCACAAATACAGCCTCCTAAATCAAAAGTTTATCCGTGTTGTCTGTTAAGCTGAACAAAGGGCAGACTGCATTTCTTCTTGAAAAGTAAGAAGCCGCTGCATAATGTCTAATGAACAGGACTGGAGTGGGAGATGGACAAGCTGTAAGAACTAAGCTGCTCTCTTCCTGCTAACGTCAGTAGAGAAACACTCTAATGCAAGGATCATTGTTAGCATAGTGCTCCACTGCTGGAAGTGATAACACAAAAAACCCCACCAATTCAGAGCCCATGCTAGTCCCAGCAACAACCCTCTTTTCCCCACTGCTACCTTAATAGAGGTGATGGTATAACCATTTAGTTGTCCTTGATCTCCTGCCCACTGTAAGCCAAATGAGGATCTGTTTATAAGAATAGAGAGGCATGTATTATTTGCAATCTAAAAGGGGCCTGGATCACCTTCCATTTTAAAGTGGTAAAAAATCCATTTTAAAAAAGGGATCTTTGAGAGGAGCCAGTGAGATTGGTTAGACAAAGAAAAACATCATAGGAACAAACCCATGTGGCACTATTTCTTTGACACAATGAAGGCCCACAAGGGACCAAATGACGCCCAGGGTTTGCAGCCCATGTTTCACTGAACCACATCTGAAACTACCAAAGGGAAAACAACTCCCGAAAACAAACAGATCTGGAGGCAGATAGAAAAATAAGGAGATCACAACATGCATTCAGAATTTTTGATAAAGGAAGAAGATCAGCAGTTTGTCTGTTTGCACACATACTTGGTACGGTGAAGTACCTGCTCGCTCTACTGGCCTTGCCACATACAAGCTGGGATGCTCTGTCAGGGGAGAAAAGAATCCGCTTCCACTGGGCCTTTTGTAAGGCTTGTAGTAGGTACAGAGCAGCAAAGTGGCTCTTACAGAACACTGTACAGCTTCCAAGCACAATGCTGCTTGACGTACAGAAAGACCACACTTGCTATTCTTAGAAAGGGACCAAGGATATGAGGCCTGGATTAAGCAGAGCTCTTCTCCTTGTCCTTTTCAAATTCACACAGAAGTAAACAAACATCAAGTCCCAAGTAATGTGAGCCGGATACTTCTATAGTACCACCTCATCACAACTGCTTTTTCAGAGCCTGCTGTTGTATTTACAGACTCCCTTTCTTCCTTCTCCCAGCCTGCTTCCCCCTTCTTCCCAGCAGAAGCAATGACATTTGTATGCAGTCTAGTCTAAACTGGCAGCTTTTGTATTTTGCATTTTCATTTCCGTATTGCTCTAAAAGGATTGTTCAGTTCCGCATAAAATGTTCTTACCATTCCAGGTGATTTTCAACAAAGGCAGACATGGGGCTGATCTGTACAGTGTAAGTGTCGTTGGCTGAATACTCAAACAGCCCGTAATAGGGATTGAAGAGCTCCTGAGACAGAAGGAAGAAGAATTCTCGGGAGGGGCCACTGTAGTCCAACCTGGAAAGGAAAAGGTAAGAAAGATAAAATGAGTCTCACTCCCATTTGAGCGAATTTTCTGGGTTTTGCCGACATTGGCTGCTGTCTAACACCTACCCTGTGGCAGCCACGTGTTTCTAACATGGTGTACCCCTCCTTTCAAAACTTGGTTCTGAGCCCTGAACAAGTCATGGTGCTGAACCTTCACCAGCATCCAGGCTGATCTGGGAGGAATCATAACTCAGACACATCCCTTAAGTAGTTTCTTTTCCTTTGTTCCAAAGGCTTAGTAAATCAGAGGTACAAAGTTTTTTAGCATTTTCGTGGGTGGGTTTGACCTGCCTATGAACACCTGGGTTCACAGCCCAGACAGCCCAGGCTGGAGCAGAAGTTGCTTTTACTCTCCTACACTGAGATGTAACCGAAGATACAATCCAGCTCCAAGGATGCTCTTAGCTAAAGGTAGAACCTGAAGGTCAATGCTGAACAAAAGCAAGGCCCATCAGAACTGTCTCTTAAGGTAGAATGGTGGTTCCTCAGTTGTTCCCTCTAAGCATTTCTACTTTTCTGAAAATTTCAAACACATGTGGTACATCTGAAGATCTGCTTTGCTGCTGCATGATTTTGCTCTGTAGAGTCACCTTTTTAACTTGTGCTTTTTTTTTTTTTCCCAACTCAAATTTAAATCAAGCTGTTTCCAATTATCTCAACTTGGGGAAAAAAAAAAAACCAAAAAACAACCCAAAAAAGCTTCACGAATGCATTAAATTCAACTGTGATGGATTTATTAAAAACAGAATGTCCTCTAATAGTGGTAGGTAGATTTTTCAACCTAAAATAAACGTACATGTAGCAAGCAATATGAACAGATGATTTGTAGCCATATGTCACGTGTGCCGGAAGATTTTCAGAGGTGGGCACTACTCCTTCTACTTAACAAATGTAAAGTGAGCAGAAAACTGCAGCTGGATCAGAATGTTCTGTCTTATGTTTGAAGTTATGGAAGCATAACCACAAGGTGTTGAATGATTGATCTGTGCAATTAGAAATGTGATAAAGGGCAGGCCAGCCCATCCTCCTCTGTTTCACTTCTGGAGATTCAGTACTTTTCTCTTTGAGGAGTTTTAGCTCTAGGATCATGTGGTGAGACTAAAGCCACAACAGCAAAAGGGGGTGGTAATAAGCCCACAAGAATCACTGGTGCTAGTCATTTAACAGATCTCTTCAATAGATATTAAAATACTGGGCTAAGCCTGATGATGACTGGAGTGAAGAACTATGAACAGCACTTGTTTGTATTCAAAAACCTCCAAAGGAGAGCCTAGGTATTGCATTTCTGGGCAACACATTAACTCGTCATAAAGACTTCACAGTTCATTTTTAATGACATTTTAGCTTTGAAACACATGGGAAGCTGTGTCCATACAGCATCAACTCTTCTTTTCAGTAGGGAATTGATATTTTGGAGTCCCTCCAGCAGAACCTGTATTAGCATTAAACAGCAGAAACCTTGGGGGAATGTATCTTCAGATGTAAATGAATCAGTGAAGAATGAATGAATTTGCAAATCAAATTGGTTTGTAATTTCTCCTGAGGACACCGTGCCACACACAGTAGAAGTTATTAGAGATGTGGAGAAAACAACATGACTTTGGCTAGTGTTAGCACACTAGAACGTTATTCAAAAATGCAAGCTGAAGTATGCTGCATGTTTATGCTTTACTTGCAAGCCAGAGGCAAAACCAGCTGTGAAAGACGACCTCTGTTAAATAATATTGCATCCACGGAGCATAAAAAGTAAGAGTTAAGAAAACCCCTGACACTGACGTCACTGAGTCACCCTCTGAGATTGGTGGCTTCTGTTTTCCACTGGACCTAACATGTCCCCAAAGTCACCTTGGCAGAAGCTCTTCACTTGACATGCGACCTCAGAGCTGACAGTGTCAGCAGCTGCTGGACACTCTGAGAGCTGCCCCAGAGCCTTACTGTTCTGGCACCTTTGGAACTGAAATCTTACCCATGTGGTTTTTTTGTAAAAAAAGAAACGTTATATGCAAAGCTATTGAAATACAATACATGCCCTTGTTATATGGAACACTGGAAATATGCACAATGGTCTTTCAATTATAAAAGCATGTGGATTAAGCCTCAATTACAACATAGCTCTTGAGGTGAGTGAGCCAGGGTGGCTTTGAAAGATTGTTTAGACTTGGAAAGAAAAGGTCAGGGGCTGGCTTTAATCACACAAGAATGGCTCCTGGATTTGAAAGGCTGGCAGAAGGTTTCCTGAGAAAAGGTCTTCATAAGACACTTCTATTACTTTCAGCTTCCAACTGGGTGAATTAAACTGTAAAGACTGAATGGTATTCACGTTTCTCACTTCAGCCAGAAACAAGAAGTCCACATATGGATAACAAATGGTCATTGGATGGCATGCAAAGCAAAAATTTTTGAAGCAAAACCAGATCCATTTTAAAGAGTTAGAGTAACAAAGGGGATAAAGGTCTGGTCTCTAATTACAGTCCTGAGACTGATTCGGTGTGTAAACATGGGTCTGTAGTTCAGTTTTGCCTTCCAGCCAGTCAAAATACCTATGGCAGCAAGAAGACATCAGATTTAACCACTTAAATTGTCACTTGGAGACATGTAGATGGAAGGTGCTATAGGAAAATGAAGCATTATTGCTATTGTTGTTTTTAACAAAGGTTTGAGCTGATTAAGATGAATCATTTACTCAGAGGTAAAACAAAACCAAAGAAGCATTACATAACAAGAGAATCTCAGCCTTAGTCAACAGCTACTTCAAAACTGATAGCATTTTGTGGTTCCCTACCCTTCCTCGCCAACAAACGTGACGTAGAGTTTGTTCCGCTGGAGCTCCTTGCGTGAATATGCCATTACCTGGTTGAAGGTGCCTTCCAGCAAGTGGTCACGCCGTATAATTAACCTGCAAAGGGAGGCAGAAATAAAGACCTAATGATTGAGTCTTGTGTGAGCCTGTGAGGCTGAGGGTAAGAGCTAGTAAAGAGAGATGTTCATTCTCAGAGAACTTAATGAAGTTGCATCCACTGGTGCACATGCTACTTGAACATTATGGGTTTTCAGTGAGTTGTCTCATTAGGCTTTTCCATATGCCTCAAAGGTGAACTTTTTCACAACGCTGTGATCAGGTTCAAAGAGCTGCTCTACCGCTAAGCGTCTCTGTAACACCCTCCGCGTACACATTGCTATGGCAGAAGGGGCTGTGAGTTTCCTGTATATACGAGGTCACAGCCTTCTGGGATTGGCCCCACACTCTTCCTGGATCTAATCCAGTGAATGCCCACAGAATTACTGCTTCTGTAGCAGGTAAGCAAAGGGAGTATCAACCTCTGTTTAGACAGTACACCTCTCACTCCTCCGCCAACCTCTAAAACGACTTAATGAATAGTACATTTCAACATCACCTGTGCAAGGAATCCCTCTTGTTCATGGACATTTTAAGACAGACATTCTAAAATGTATTTCGTGTGTGCCTTGAAGCCACTTAGCAGGACACCAAAAGTGATAACCAACGACTGACTCCCCAGCTCTGTGAGAATATTTTGATGATGATGTTTCCCTGGAATACATTGCTTGGCTTCACACTACTTTTGTCCACAACAGATGTGATTTGGTAGGAAGCCAACCCGATGCATAAATTCAACCAGATGCCCAGGAAATACCTTAGAAACACATAGTCCTTTGGCCAAGTTGGATAACTAGGTGGAGCACAAGTAGGTACAGACTCAAAAACCAACTAACAAGATGCCTGTAAAGCAAACCCCACAACCAAGTGACAGAGATCCCCAAAACACATGAAGAGAGGCACAAACCCCTCTAGTTCAACTTCAGGAGGGCTACCAACACAAAGAACCACAGAAAGTTAAACTGGCATATCTGGGCAAACTTCCGTAGGGTCATACTCTGGTCCTGAGTTATACTGATATGTAGATCCAAAGGACTGGGAGCCATTCCATCATTACAGTGGCGTAGATTTTAATAATCTTTGGTGGACATTTGCCTGAATGGATGGTTTTCCTACTAGAAAATTATAGGCAGGAACAGCAACGTCCCTGTTAAATAGGTAGGGAATGGGAGTGTAAGGCAATATCAATCTATACGAAATAACACTTTCACACAAAAACCTCTCAAAGGTCACACTTTTGCAGGACTTACTAAGACTTTATCTTGCCCTGATTGTTCATGTACAAAGTGCAATCTCTGGTGTGCTTCCCACTCCGAGTGCCTTCATTCATGGATAAAGATAAAAGACACCATGCCAGACTATTTGAGTGACTTGTCATAATACTCACTTAATTTTACCTGGACCTTGCCCATACCCTTTGGCTTCAAGTTTTCGATAGAAATTGCGCAGCTTGGCTTCAAAGTCCCTCCTGTATGGAGAAGGTGCTCTTGCACTTGCTCGCTGCAGCCCTGGTGGGAAAATGAACAGCATCCTAAAGTGTAAAGGGCTTTGAAATTTCCAAATCATGCAGCTGATGCTTCCAGACAGAACAGGCTAACAAATGCATGAGGAACTTTTTACAGGTATACATGGCATTCAGTATTATTTTTGTTCTACCTGGCATTAATGGAACTGTAAGTTCCTATCATTCAGTGACTGCAATGACTTCTAGGGGCTGTATCTTCTTCACTAAAAGAACTGTTAAGCTTGCCTTGTGTGAACCTGTGCGTTGCCTCAGCCTTTAACTGTGATCGATCTGAACGGAAATTCAAGGATCAGAAAGGCACGAGAAAGACTGACATGCATAACTCCCACTCACAGTCACTGCTATTTAGGTTTTCTTTCCCTTTTTTTAGAGCTCTCCCTCCTCTGCATCGTACAGGAGATCCCCTTACTTGGCAGGATTAAACCTCTGGAGCTCAAAGCAATGCTTCTCACTGGAGCCTAGCACCCTCACCAAGCTGGGAATCGGGTTTCCCTGTGTTAATCTGACTGTATATTAAACACTTCCAGCTATCAACACAAAACCCCTTTGTGGCATCAAGAAGGATTTGTGTCAGCAAGAAATGCTACATTTTCCTATTATGATTCACACATACAGCAGATTTTTAGCAATTTGGCACCTGTTTTGTTTTGAAGTCTGCATTTTCAAAGTAGCTGATCAGTCCTTTTGTATAAACAAGTGCCACGCATAAAGGGTCAAAGAATGGATCCATGAAATCCCATTTCCCTATCTCATTACAGAAGACAATAAAAACAAGCCCTTTTATGAGAAACCTGGCAGGAAGTCCTCCACAGGAAGGGAAAAAAAAAAAAGGAAAATCACATTCACTGGGAGCATAATTTATCGTGGTTGCCAGGAGGGAAGGACATTACTAATTGTCTCTGCTGGTGAAACAAAACGGAATATTTACATGCAGTGCAAAGAGAATCCCCTGCGATGCTTCTTTTCTTCTGTTAGACATCTCTTCCCCCAGGACATAAGAGAATGGGTGTTCTCATGGGCTATGTAACCAGTGGCAGAAAGAAGCAAGCAGACAGTATGTTGCCAGAAATGAGTATTTGCCCTTCTTGTCTTTTCACAAGAACAAGTAAAGACCAGTGCAGCTCCTTTAACATTCTCCTTAGTCATGTTGTCACCAAATACTTAGACTTTTGTCTTGCAGGAGACTTATGACCTGTCCTGACGTAGAGGAGGGGAACTGTATCAGCAATGGTGTTAAAACTCACTGATGAAAATGGGACATTCTGACAAAACACTGCCCTCCTATAGACAAGGGTTCAGCATTTAAATTCTTCACATCAAAAAACCTTCTAATTTTCCACAGCCAGCTCCGAGATTTGAATGTCCCTTGTCCATTAATTTTGTTTGAAACCAGATAATTTAAATTAAGCTTGGCCAAAAATGGATTTCTTCAGATCACATTTCTGTCGGTTCTCTCAGAATGGCCACTGGATGCAGCCATGCAGCCAGACTGCAGTGGAGGTAGTATATCTTGGCAAAAGGGAGACATTAGCTCCTCAGATTTCTATAGCATAAACAATAACCACAGAGACATGCCACAGCTGGAAATAACCTTCTCAGACAGCAGGGCTTTCTGGAAAATATGAATCCTGTCAAACCTAAGTTAATGGGCTCAACACGGGAGGTCAGACTAGATCATCAAGATGATCCCCTCAGGTCTTAAAATAGATGAGTCTTGGGAAGAAAAGTCTTTGGAATACCGAGTGGAGGAGACTGAACTTTAAAGGAGCACTGGAAGTATTGCAATACATCTTTGATTTGGAAGGTGCTCTTCGCTCCTATCACAGAATATGAATGTGCTTCCATGTCAGTGAGTTATATTTGGAGTGCACCATTCCCATATCCTAATCCTTTCCAACTACATAAACAGCAGGAAAATACCTTCTTCCATATGGGCAATTTCTGATCTATGTGTTTCAGCTACTGTAAACATTTCAACAGATACGTAACAGCAATGGCAATTGATCCAGCAAAAAAGCAGCCGGGGTCAGATTAAGAGTGAGCACTGGAATTAGCAGGCTGGCAGCTGATGGCAGCTCTGAATCTGCTCCTTTGTATCTATTAGGAGAAATACCACAAATGCAAGATTTTGTATTGTTTTCCCCATTCCTTTACCTGGAGAATTCTGGGGTGATGAACAGGGTGAGCAACGAGGAGAGAAACTATAACCAGGATGGAAGGCAGCCTGCAGTGGTATGTAGGACATAATATCCTCTTCAAAAAGGCTGCATGGAAAAAGTGACAGGAAGAGATTTTGTTCACATTCATTACATGAAGGAATATAAATATGCAGTATGGTGCAAGTCTGCTGCGGTCAGAATTTTGGGTGCATCTCTGAGCTTACAGATTCATAAAATCCACAGGTTTACCACATCAGGCATGGTCACCAGTAACAAAGAACAACAAAATGAATTTTATTAGATGCTTCATGCTAACACACTGGCTCAATCTGCTGATAGAGAGTAATGACCCAAGGCTATATAGTAAACAGGGGCAACTTCAACGCATTAGCAGTCAGAAGCAAAGATACACACATCTGTCTCTCAGGTTGTTTTTCTTGGGTTATACATTTTCATATAGCTCAGCTCTTTGACCATTCAGATTAAGTTGAGGGGAATAAGCTGTAAACTTCATGCATTAGGCAGTGCTAAGCATACCAAAACCACCTGGCTAATGCAATGGTTTCCATGGAAGAACAGGACAACAAAATAAGTCCCTATCTGTGCTGAACAAAAGTAGCTAGTGCCCAAAGACCAAGCTCTCTGGTCCTAATAAAAACTGAAGCCTTATCTAGGTTACCCAAGCAATGCTCACTGCACTGTACATCGAGGTTTTATTAGTGTGACATGGTCCTGCATGTGTGGGCAGCACTGCTGTGGTAAAACCAGAAATTTCATGATCAGTTACATTAGTCATTTGTACTGAGAAAGACAAGGTTTTTCCTTTTTTTTTTTTTTAAAAAAAAAAAAAGGAAACAAGAATTTTTCCACTAAAAGGAAACATCTTGACCTGATTCTTTTTTATCTGCTACCTGACAGTAACAGCTACATTGACTGAGCTGGCTGGGGACAGAGTTTACTGCACTGATGGAGGCTGCCTTTCAGGAAGTAACAGTTGACAGATATACTCTGGCTGTATTATTTTGGGTAACTATCAGTAAAAATGAATTCTACTCTAATTACAAATGACCCGGAAGACTTAATAAAATCTTTTCAATTATGCTGAGAAAAAGCCAGCCAGCTTCTCTGGTACCATAAGTAATTACATAATGCTTTTGATCAAATTGATTACCTCAGCAGAATTACTAAATCTGCATCACAAGACAACTTTTCAAGCCCATGTGTACCCTCTGTCCGAATGTAATGGATCTTCTCCCTGAAACATAAATGGTATCATTGAGAAGAAAGAGAAAGAAGAAAACCTGCCACTATCAAGGCGTGAACCATGCACACAGTTGTTATTCCTTGGTATTTTGCCAGTTCCCATTTCTCTCCTTACAAAAATGGCAAACAACTGCCTGATTCATTCTCTAATCTCACTAACAAACTTGAAAAAAATATCTATTTATGTCACTCAGTTCCCTGATACAAAAGCAAGAGATTTTATACTATATTTTAGAAAACAGAGTGATTCTTAGTCCTACAAGCGCATGTGTAGTGCTAAGGTCACTGACAGACAGACTTTTTGTTTAAGGCTGCAACTAATATACCACCTTTCATTAAGAGAATTTCACATCATACCACTTCCTTTACCTCTGTCAGTTCTATCTGGCAAAAAACACTCTAACATATATTTGATATTAAATGATCACATAGATGTTATACAGTACATGTGTAAAATCATACAGTTTGTTGTTTACAGGAATGCTAATAAGGAATGGGAAACAGGCTAGGATCCTACCAGCAGATGAGGATAATGGAGATGGAGATCTACACCCCAAGTCTGTCAGTGTGCTTCTAAAGCATATTGCAGTGTCCAAGAATATTTATTCTAGCATCAAGTCAAGGTTGTGCTTTAGCACCTTGCTGGGTGAGGCTGCAATGTATTGCAGAATCAAGCCCTGTAAGAGATGGACATTTGTCTCCTACGAATTTGCTTAATACATGCTGTATGAGTGTGAGGCGGTAGCTTGGGATCACTCCTGACATAAGGTATAATCAAAGCAATGACCCGGAGGCGAAGGGCTCAATATCCTGTTACAAATCTCATTATGCACTGGCTAAGCTGTCTAGTCCCTATCACTAGTCAATTTTGTTCTCTGCTCAAAAGGAGATAAAAGCCACATCTGTTCTCTGAGAAATGAGAATTCAAACTACAGGTGAGAAAAAAAATTAGTCTGGAATAATTTGATGGTGAAGACAAAAAATTCTCAGTTACAGAAATGTACATCATGAATACCGGGAGCATTTTTCATTCTGTCTCCCTCATTTTATTTGAATGCATTAATTCCTCCAGGAAGGAAGTCTAATCCTTACACCCAAAGAACTCTTTGTCTGGCTCTCACAGGTAAGCTGCCAGCCAGTAAGACTATCAGCAGGAATTGTGCTGCAGGACCTTGAAGGCTCTCCCCTTGCTCTTCCTCCCCTCCCCCGCCAGTCCCACAGCCACGTCTTTTACTGCGCAGTACGAACTAGATTCTTGGTCAAACTCTTAGCTGGTGCACACTGGCATTGCTGAGGCTGACTAACGCCAGCTTAGGTTCCTGGCCAACACAATTAATTTAACTTTTGGAATTAGAATGAGTTTAAACTGTAATGGCTTTTGGTTCTGTTTTTTTTTTTTTAATTTTATTTTATTTGTTTTTTAAACCTATTAGGAAAGGAATGGGCATAAGAAAAAGAAAGATACAGTTTAATTACTTTGGAAAGAAGTACCATTAAGTCATATGTGAGAAAGATTAAAGACAAGAGTACAATTTACTTCATAATGTTCCTATTTCTTTACAAAATCTATGGTGACTATGTCCATGCATGGGTGTAAATCCATCCATTAAGTAAAATCCTGGTTCTGCTGAAGTTATGGGGGTTTTGCTGCTGACTTCCATCCAAACACAATGTTACCCCTATCTTCTGAAATGCATAGCTGCTGCTACTCAGTAATACTTAGAATGGAAATGTCACTGTTCGCCCATAGTTATTTTGGTTCTTTTTCCTTCCTGAGTGTCTGTGGAAAATAACTACGGTGACTACAGAGATTCTGGTGGTCCACACGAACACTTTAATGGTGACAGTTCCATAGGGGCTTAAGTTCATCTTCTGTACTACAGTTACTAGAATTTTTCCCCCACTCTACAAGAAATCATTCCTGGAACTTGGTTTCAGCAGTCTGGAAAAAAGTGGTACCTGAGTGCATGGTTTCTGGCCAAGCTGGGCTGACGCTCCTGCAGCATCTCAAAAATGTTGGGTTGGCGTAGAAATGCAACAATCTTGTCATTGTAAGCTGGAAAATGGGCGGGGGGGGGGGGGGGGGGAAAGTACAGAGACTTTATTGACCATTGTCACAATGACTGTGCAGGGGCACACTGGCTGCACTGCTAGTGAGGCACAGGGCAACACAAGGTAGTGCATGCGGTTGGTGAGGAGTTCTAAAAAGCATCTTTGTGAGCACGGCTTTGAACTTTGCTTACCCAGAGGTAATGTCTCATGATGGTGCTGGTTTCGAATAGCTGTTACGAGACTATTGCCTGGTCTGGCCAACAGAGTAACTCCTCTGTTTCGAGAGACTTCGGAGGCCTACAACATCAGAGAAAAGGGAAAGAATGATCAAACCTGACCATCAGCAGCACATCAGGCCATAAAGAGGCTTCTCATCTTTACTTCTGTGACCTTTGGAATGGTCCATGATGCTGACTGACGGAAGGACAGAAAGCTTGCATGAAAATTATAGCTTTATACTTTAGTCAAAATAGGCAGGTAATTCTCTGCTTCTAAATGGAGGGCCACCATCATCCACCGCTACCACACCTCTTTGATACTGCAGCGAAGGCACTAGAATCCAGAAGTAAATGCAAGTGAATATAAGTATTGCAGTGAGGGAGTTCTTTGGCTGAATGAAAGCAAGATCTCTGTAATATCATAAAGTCTGTTCTAGCGTAACTTGGTACAGTTCAAGGTTTTTACAGCAATGTTAATATGAGAAAAGAAAAAAAAACACCCCACAACACTGCAACAAGTTCATGCAACACTGCTGAAGGGAATTTTAAAATTAGAAATATTTAAAATTTAAAAATAGAAATTAAATGAGGAAGTAAATACCTATGTAGATCACAGATCAACGAACTATATCATCACAAAAGGAGGGTGCCTAACTTAAATAACCAGAAATAGAAGTTGAATTGCATACATTGAAAAAAGAACATAATCCAAAGAGCTGATAAAAAGTGTAGAAAGTATGAAATTTATCACTACTACTTAACTGAGTCACTTAAAGAATGTCACTGTTCTAAACACAGTATCCAGTGATAGGAATCGTGTCAGGAAGGCAGATACATTAAAAGGTGGGAAAACACTGAGGTTTGAGGATGTTAGAAGTCCTACAATGAGGTCTGGCAATCTGTCTTCAGTGAGGCATTACTTGCTGCCTAAGTCTTAGGAGACTTGTGCAAGCTGAGGGGAACCAACCCCTCTCTCTCATACGTGTTCCTCCGGAACACGGCCATGGTGAAGCCAACAGAGGAGCACTGCCACAAAATCACTGGGAGGATACCCTGTATCAGGTCAAGATGCATTAGGAATCCCAACTGACATTCTGCTGGCCTGCTAGCTGCTCCTTTCTCACTGCACAAATCGAAGTACTTGGCAATCACTTAAGGAAGAAATTGCCCCTACTCCAATATTTTAAATTATTAGGTCTGCATCCAAGCAAATGGTGCCAACCCATTTTCAGTGGTACAGCCAAATGCCAGGTCTTCCAACTGGATATAAATGAAAACTGAGAAGCTAAACGTGACTGGCAAGTTACCTTGGCAGCACCTAAAGCATAAAGGATTTATATGTAACAAGATACCAGTCAATGCACTTGACAGGTGTCAATACAGAGGTTAAATTGAAAACACAAAACTGCTGTGGGAGTGCACGGTGAATATTTTGCTCCATCATTCAATTACGATTTCACTTGCACCCATTTCATACTGATAGGCATCTGCTGACTACAAGAGAATAGTCATGATGTGCTAACCTTGGTCCAACCCTTCTCACCTTTGAAAACAGAAAGAACTTTCAAGCAGGTCACACACAATTCAGCAAGTCCCTTTGTGCTGTGCCAAATCTCCTGCCTTTGCCTCCTTCCCACCCCGTGGGCCAACTGGCATCACAAGTTTAGCTCAGGCTTAGGCAGCTTTCGCCCTGTGACCCAGGCATCCACCCTGGCAGGCACCATCTGGCCTTTCTGGCATTCACTCCATGCTGTGGAAGCAGGAGGAAATTGAGGCGCAAGAGATGCCCTGTAATCCATTGCCACAGTGGAGCTTCCCCAGCTTCTTGTAGAATGGGCTTGTATGGGAGCGTGGACAGTGGGTAAGCCTGTTTGTAAGGATGCTCTCTGACTCATCCTTGGCAAAGACAAATCCTATGCCCTTGTTGCTGGACATAGATTTACTGAAGAGAAGATAGGAAGGGGGAAAGGGAGGAGAAACAGAGGAGTTAAACACCCATCTCCCATAAAAATTGGCACCAGCTGGTATTTGCGGGTCACTTGGGAGCACATGGTACTTCTGGCCAGCCTGGGGCTGGATCCTCCCCTTGTTCTTTTTTGTTCTTTTTTCTTTTGGCTAGCTTTCCAGTGCTGCTGAGTTGTGTGCCTGAACATATTTCTCCTAAAGCAAGAATTCTGAAAGAAAACATGTCTAAAGCCCATGAAAAGAAACCTTCACTCCCCTCTTCCCTTCTTCCCAATTCAGATTTAACAGCTGAAGTCATCTAGATTGTACGAATCCAGTTCTGTATGCACCTTAACATAGTAAAATGCACACTCTGTGGTGCTGTGCTTCTCTTCAACACCATCATTAGGCGTTGCTAATGCTGTGTTTGGATCATAGTCTTTACACATTTACTCCTCTAAGCAATTTTTCTCTGGCAACACAACAGGAAAATTCCCAGCCGTCTAATTAACTTCCATTTTGCTAACACTCCTCTTTCCAATCTTTTAGCTAATATAGTACAATTGATTGCTCCAATTCAGTGTTTACTCACAATCCCCTTGTCTACTTTGACTTTCTAATTGAATCATTAATTTAGATTAGCGCATTACTCTCTAAATAAAAAAAAGTGAATTAAAAAAAAAAAAGACTGCCCCTCTAACAATTTAGTGACCTGGTTCATCTAGTGCACGGTAATCTGACAGATTTATGGCAGGGCTTAACAGCTTGGCAATTGATATCGGGATGTTGCAACCAGAGTGGAGAGTCCAGACTATCACAGGAGCCTTTCAATGATATAATACCCTTTCCTGGGTTCTGTATCACTGCTGGATTTGGGAGGCTCCTGCCTGTTTAATCCTGCTATTTGCTTGTTGCACTTTGGGTCAGTAAGTGGATTTACATATTCCAGTACCTCCTCTGCTTTTCTTGCTAACCAGAAATTCTTGCCTCTCCATTATGGATGCCTGTTTCTTTCTTCTTTTTGTCTTTAATATCTCTACCCTGTAATCATGCATGCTGATTCCCACTGCAGATGGGAAGCCCCTTAGAGGGAATAGAAAGTGCTCCTGACCTGTTCTGTTCATAGCAGTGGCAGAGGGGAACAAACACAGTGACCTAGGTTCTTTTAGTTCCCGACGGCCAGGACAGCTACCTGAACTTTACTGTTAAAAATCTGGTAACCAAGAGTAGCATCAACCACCTTTTTCCTGTAAAAGATTGATAACCTTAAAGAAGTGCTTACACAAGCATCTGTAGCATTTTGGTCAAATTTATATATAACACCATTTAAAATCAAGAGTCTACTCAGGTGGATATCAAAAGATTTTACAGAGGTCCTTCCTTTAGAAGAATACTTCAACATGAAGAAAAGAATAAATATTACCAATTAGTTTATGAAATGGATGCTTTCTTTCTCAGAAAAGGGAAATGGAGTACTATTATGTGCACAGATACTTTTTTAAGACACAGCCCACCACACAGAGATTAAGGGAAAAAGGGCAGTTTTAATCTCCACTTGGTCTGTTAACAGTTGGGGTAGGCCTTGAATAAAAGTACTTGGAAGCAACAGCCAGCCTTCTATAGAAGCTGTGCAATTGCTATTTCCATTCTCTACTGAGAATGAATTTCATATGTCGTAAAGCAAATTGCCATATTTGAGAAAGCACATTTTAATGTTCCAGTTTCATGAGGGAGTTTTAAAATTATGTTTGAAATACTAAAAATCAATTCTTTATTAGTATTGTAAGGCACTCTGTTCAACAACACAGGAATCAAGGCCACATTTTGATAAGCCAAAAGGATTCAGAAAATCCATGGATGTCATAGGAGGGAGGGAAGAAGATTACTGTCTTTACTTCGGCACCACAGCTTACTCACTGCACTGCCCCTGGCTAGGGAGCTCGGAAACTTGCTGATGATTAAGACAGAACTGGCTTTTGCACTGTGTTTTGGCCTGAAATTATAAAGAAATGTAGACCCAATGCCCATGTAATCATTAGTTCCTATGGTTAACTATTCCCGCTGAATTTCAACCCTGCCTTATTTTGATGGAATTGGTTGGCTTTTACTACCAAAACTTAGTTCTTGTAATGCCTGTGTCTCCTAGATTAAACAGATCTTTCTATTAATTTTCTAAGAATTCCAGACATTACATTTGTCTTCCTGTCCACTGTTGAGTACTGAGATGAAAATTTCTTAGAACTATAATGATTTCTTTATGATGACTCAGCTATGAGCCATCTCTGAATGTGTGAACTTGTGGCACTTTTTTTTCCCCACTTTGGGCTCACCTGCTTATGATTTCTGTCTGCTTTTTCCTCAACTGATCAATCACTCAGTGTCACAAAGTCCCTGGGAAGTCCACATGACACTCATTTTGGCACTTGGGCATGATATCAGGTGTGTGTGCCAAGGCAGGGGACAGAGTTTTTCCTCTCATTGCCCTAGCTCTTTTCTATACCCTCTGGCACCCGCAAGCAATCAGGACTGAAGCTGCACTGTTCTGCTCTCCTTCTCTCCTTCAGGCTCGTTTGACATCTGTACAGAATATACAAAACTGGTGGTTGTCTTTCTTGGTCCTTCAGTACTGTCCTGGTGACAGATTCCAGAGGCCACACCACCTGCTCAGCAAAGAAACCAGCTGGACTGCAGACAGCTGACACATGGCCAGGACAAAGCCCCAAGTGTGTCTCTACAGACATGATTTATAGGACAAAAGCACATCCAAATACACTTGGAAGAAATGGCACAGAACGTGGCTCTTAATAAATGGGCTGAGTTGCCAAGGGATGAATCTCTTCCTTGTAAATGGTGGGCTTTTAGGCACCGATCCAGAGTCCTTGGAAATCAATGGGAGTCCTTCCAGCAGAGCAGGAGATAGTTCCAGAGGGGAAGCTACTGACTACGACAAGGATGCAGAAGCACTGTGGGACCTGGGCCACCAAGGCTGAGATGAAGATGCCAGCGCTGATGGCTCCCAAGACAGAAGGCCCTGTTTCACTGGCTGGTCAGGCCAAATCATTGGCCTCAATGAGCAGTTTACAATTTCCCTGATGAATCACTACCTAGAAAAGTACTCAATGCTTTTCACTCCCTTCCCTGCACTCAATATTCTGGGTTTATTGCAAATTGTTCTTTGCCAGCCTTGCCAGCACTTGCAAAACCAGTGTATTTTTTAGGCTAGGTCATCTGAGCTGCTCAGTGGTGCTTCTGTCCC
Source organism: Falco punctatus (assembly GCF_963210335.1). Lineage (NCBI taxonomy): Eukaryota > Metazoa > Chordata > Aves > Falconiformes > Falconidae > Falco > Falco punctatus. The sequence goes on along the minus strand of NC_137583.1, from coordinate 84,850,537 downwards.
TGACATAGTGAATTTGTGAGCAAGTCTCCAGGAAAGCATGGGCCCAAATATCAATCATCATGCAGGTGACCTTTACATTCATGACAGTAATTCAGTCACAACAGCAACACTGAGCTGCAGGCTGTTGGCAAAGTGAAGCTGCTAAGTTGGTGGGGAGATATGACTGAAACAGATCCACTGACACACTTCTATCTTCAGAAAACACATTGCCGTATTCACCCAAGACGGGGAAAACCTACCCAAGCTATTCACACCCGCTCTGCCTTTGGTCCTGAAGTACTGACCTCACACCCCAGCCAGCTCCTGATCCCAGCCCCATTTGGCAGTGGCAGGTGTTCAGGCTGGTCCTGCTGCAATAAACTTCAGTGTTAATTTCACAAGCATTTCTCTGGATGTTTTTCCAGCAGAGGAAGATCCTTTGGCCATCATACATCTCTACTCCTATTCAGCTTCAATCTTTACAAATCTTCAATCATATGGATTTCCTATATGAAGAATCTGATTGTCGGTATTTTTCTTCCTTAAATCCCCGATACAAACCCCGGATTTATGCTTCTAGCAATCCTGTCCATGGCCCTCAGTGAGAAAAATCATCCCCATGAAACACAGGAAAGATGTTTAATGTGATTGAAAGCTAGGGAGGCAAACCTCAACATACATCATAACACTACTGCTAAGGAGTATATCTTTTCAGAGCACAGTGTCACAGTGAGGAATGAAGAAACATACGAGGCTGCTGAAGTAACAGGCTATAAAAATAATGAATGACTTTACTAAAGCAAGACTAGGGTGTCAAATATGGATTCTTCTTTTCAAATCTATTTTGTCATCATTTCACTTTGGTTATTTAGCTTTACTTGTTTATTATTTTATTCTGAAAATGGTCAAAATATAAACCTTCATTATTAGCAAGCTCTGAGATAAACACTTCAGAAAGAAAAAAATGCCTTATTTCCTTTGGAAAAGAAAAATGCAAAAGACAGTCTGTTTAAACACACTTCAACGATAAGAAGTACTTTTACTACTGCAGAAGATTGCTGTCAAAAGTAACTGTATCGATACTAGCACAATTACCTCTCCAGCGCTGTAGCTACGAAGTCGCTGAAGATGTTGCCGGTGAGTCAGATGATTAGGGAGACGACCATTCTGCAGCGGGATCCTGGGATCTATGAAAGTGGTAGCACGGCTATTGTGGTCAACGAAGAAAGACTGAAACACACAGGAACAATGTTTTTTTGTAAGAAGACTGCCAACACTGTGATGGTATTGTGGGATCATGAAGTGAAAACCACTGGCAATCGTGTATCAGAAATACCCTGGTTAGGTCCAGTCCATAGAAGACACCTCCAAATCACAGGACTTTCTCAGTTGAAGCTAGAATAGCTCTTGGAAAATACTTGAAGCTACATAGGTCAAAATCACGTGCAATAGCCATGAAGTAAACAAGACATAAGAGAATAAAACTACTGGGGAACACTGCTTTAGCCTGTTTGGTGGTTCCAGCAGTCACTCAGCAAAGCTTCGTTGAAGGCAGAGACACTAACCTAAATTTTTCTGTAATGACAGACCTAAACTCTGGCTTCAACATTTTTGTTAGTGCAGTGCTGTCTTGGCTATGGTGTGATATTCCACAGAAAGCTAGAGGGTCACCACTGTGATTTTAAACACTTGTTATTGAAGCCTTTTCTGCTTCTAAAAGAACTGTTTGCTGCTTGTGTTGTTTAAACCAAATTTTCACCAATTTTGAGTCAAGAAGGAAGGAACCTTTAGTAATCCTGTAGTCTGATGCGCTGTGTTAAACGAGTGATTAGTTTTGTTGGCACTCTTACCTTGCCCTGCTGGTCAGTTTTTATCTCCCAGCCACGAGGAAGCTCCAGTCGGGTATCAGCAAACATGTTGATAAAATTTACTAGGTCTCTGTTGTGCTGATAGCGCTCGAAATTACGAGCATCTCTACGGATCTTCAGAATCATATGCTTCAAGCAGGTACTGTTAGTGAAGACTCGATAGGCACTCTACGAGATGGAAAACAGAAGTGAGGAAAACCAGTTCTGATGTCAAAACAACATACTTGGTTATTTCATGGGACATATGCCCAAAGAACTGAAACAAATCCTGTTAGAGTGAAGAATCACTTCCATCTCATTGTTTTGATTTGATGACTACTTTCCATGAACACCCAGAATTAAGAAATACAATCTGGAAAGGGAAACATCCCACATGTTATGCATAGTCAGCTTGTGCATAAACTGCTTTTCTAATGCACTCCAAAAAGACGGTCAGCTAAAACACCACACACTCAAGATGTACGTAGTTGTGCCTATTCCATTGCTTTCACCGGTCAACAGAAACCCCACCTGTGTGACTGGACGATGCCAGAGAGATGCAAAGACTGCTGTGAACACGTATTTATGCTATAATTCAAATCAAGATGTATATGATAAGATTCATGAACTTAAGAGGACTGCAGTGCAGATATCTACATCTAAGCATGCTACCTACCTTATTTATGGTCACTTTATAGCCACAGGACAGAAAGAGACACTTTCAATTGGCTGTTTTGAAAGGAGTCCTTTCCTAGAACTGAATTTTTGTTTCTGCAACGACTACAAAGCATGTCTGATGGAGATGTTTTCATGAGTCAGATGAATGCTACCCCTCAGGCAGCCAGTTGTATCTCACAATGGACATTAAATACACCTCTTAGAGGAACATGCCCTGATGCAGTTCTGAGTGAGTCGGTGCTGATCTCGTTGCAGAACAGGGACCACAGTGAACTGTATTTATTACCACAGTGTATTCAATGACAGAGCACCACAAAACACACTTGCGGTGACAACACCTTTTCTCACCCACAGGCTACTCTTGGGATCTTCTACTGCATGGAAAAAGCTACCCAAGACAGAGTAGGAAGCTTTACAAACATCTGCAACCCTTCTGAGCATTTCACTAGAGACAAAATGAGTGCATTGGTTCTGCTGGTCAGCCCAACGGATTTAATTACTCATTAGAGTAATAAAGGATCACAGGAGGACTCGCATCTCCAGTGAAGTGAGCCCCAGTGTGCGCACCTGTAATCTATTCAGAGAATCTGACCCAACAGCTTTAAATTCTCTGTTGCTCTGTACTTTTAATGCATGTAACCACTATAATTCAATTAAACATTTACAAGTACTATCTTTATTATTTAAGGATTTATTGTGGTGGTAGCACTGAGAAGAGAGTACTACTGCAGCACAGGGTCCCTAATTATGGCAAGAGTTAGTAAATGTTAAGAAATCACAGAGGTATGACCTCTGCCCTGAAGATATGATCTCATTATAACCCAGGAAAGCTTCATGGTCACATTTTGCTAAGATCCCAGCCTAGCCCATGACAGAAGTTGTATTTTGATCTAATGTGTGATCAATGATTGTGTGAGTATCCCTTAGCTGCACTAGGAAAACAAAAAAAGTAATGTAGTTTTATCTCTCCAAGGAAATAAAACATCTGAAAAATTAGAGCCTTTCTCTTTTAATTCTAACTGCTGGATAATATTTTCCAATCCCAACTTCATTGGCATAATTAATAGCTTGAAATTTTAATAGGGGCTTGTGGTTAAAATATTACAACCTTGTTAAGGCAAAAGTTATGTGGGCCATTATTTCTGTACAAGTGGAATCTGTATGACCATTTGACAGATGTTTCAATAGATTATTCTGGCTCTCATATTAGAGACAACTTTATAGGCTCAAACTAAAGGCCTCTCTTGGCTTTTTTTGTTTCAGTGAAAAATAAAATTGGCATTCAGTCTCTTGTGAGCTGTTCCTTACACTATGAAATCAGTTGCACATTTTGCAAACAACTATGCCAAATGAAAATGATACTGCTCCCAGCTATAAATCATTATCTATCACCCTGTCAATGGAAGAAATTACGTGCACCCCATAACCCAGTTCAGGTAATGTCAGATAAGTTAATATATCCCTTCCTCTGCAGGATTTCATGGGCAATAATTTCTGGCGGATGCTTGCAGATGGATATCTGGCTTCAATCCACAAAGCACCACAGCTAAAACTTGTTGTCTGTAGTTTAGCTAAAGACCTGTGCTGAGGAACTCTTGAAGTGTTTTACTTTGTTTTCCCTTCAAAAAGAAAGGTCATCCCTACCCAGAAATGGATGACTTTGCAAAGATTCAGAAGTCACATGCAGATGAACTACACTCAAGGTATGGAAAACCTGGACTGCATCTCCTTGTGAGATTTCCCTATCTGTTTCCTCCTGGTTGACCTATTGTTACATTTTATCCACTCCACACCGGGTTTGTAAAAACCATGCAGATTTATTGCATTAATGAGAGAAAAAAAGTTATTTGCATTCTGAAAATTAATTTTAATTCTTATTTTTTCCAAAATAGCTACACTGACTCAAGGCAGTATTTCTTTCACTGTATTATGCCCACACGCTTCTTGGGAGCATAAACTGCATGAGTTAACTTTTTCCCTTTTTCCTGAGACCTCTGGTATCCAAGTAAGATCTCTCAGGAACATTGCTCAAAAGGCAACAACCTCACACCCTGCAGCAACAGACAATGGAATCAACCAAGCTGAAACCAAGGCTTCCTGCTTATTCTGGAAGGATAATGTTAAAGAGCTTTTCTGTGCCAGGGAATTCCTTGTATGAGGCAGAATCCCAACAAGAGTCTCCTTGGAGCAGCCTGTCTGTACTGGCCCCAGCCTGGTCTGGTACTCAGAAAAGACCCCAAGTCATGCAATTCAAATTCACTGTGTTCTCCCCGACGACCTGAGGTGCAGCATTTGGATTCAGAAATCAGTTGTGTGAGAAAACAAATCATAATTACTCACATAGTTTGCATGCAGCACAGTGAAGAACTCAGGATTGGTGATGAACTTCACAGCTGGAGACTGCAGCAACAAGGTGATTTTTTGAGAATTCACAGGAGAAAGGGAACCTTCCCTCCTAATCTCTGGACAGAAAAAAAAAAAAAAAAAGCACAAAATCTTATTAACATAGTGGCAATTGCAGTCTATTATTTAACCTTTAATGAACACCTGCAAAAGTGACAGTATAAAAAACTCACTGTCCTGCCCGATGCACTTACCTTCATTGTATTTCCAAGACAAGCCTGCTGGCAAATTGGTAGACATCCTGCCCATGGTTAGTGATGCAGTGCTTACAGCAGCAGCGCAGGAGCCAGATGCTTTTCTGTACTGTATGTTATAAAACTGTGTCTATGATATAAAACATATCTACTGCTGTCTCTAAATATCAATGTGAATGCAACTGTTTTTACCAGCTGATGGTTTGGTTCAATCCCGTCACCCAGATCCTAACTGGTGATTTTAGAGAGATCTGATTTCCCAGTCCAGCCTGAGGGGTTCATCAGCAGAAAGCATTTAGTAGCAAGATTGGGTTGAGGAAGCCCCCTGGTCAGCCACTCACATCCACGCTGGTGCTGCAAAGCATTGCCCTTTACTTGTAATTGTATTATTTTTGGAAGGTCACGGGTTTGGGGACTCGTAGGGTACAGAAAACAAAAACAGACACAAAGGGATTATTTTTAATCTGTGTCAATTCATGAAGCACAGGAGCAGAACTAAGCATTTGAGAATGTAACTCTGTGGAGGTGGGAGGTCCTTGACCTTCTACAGCCACCAGAAAAATACTTCGTACTGTGGAATTACGGCTTGAGTGTGAAGTTCTGGCATTTTCAAATACAAGCCAACTTTTTAGTGGCAGTCCAAGGAAACTGGATGCAGACGTCATCAACAGAACCATACAGATTTAATCTTATCACTTTTTTTCTTCCTGCTAGACACATCATATTATTTTACCCACTTAAAACTGCACACTGGATCCAGTGCTGGAATTAAATTGATTTATACTGCTTTAGAATCTGGATTCATGTGACTAAATTGTATTCCTTCTGACCTTTTTAATTGAAATGAAAAGGCAAATAGCACATGTATGATACTGCAGCTTTTTCTTATATTAGTCTGGTTTACATCACCCTTTATCTTTTAATTCTTGACATTTTATATAATATTCACGTTTTCTCCTAAAAGCAAAACAATTATCTATAGCAAAAAACATTTCCTAATCTGTTAAGATGACATATATAATAGTCATTACCTCTTCGAAGTTAAAACAAAAATGTGGATGTTACATAATAGACTGACCTAAATACTTAATGGCTGCAATTCCTATTAAATTATTATTTTATTATGTAAGCTATGATAGTAAATGATTGTCCATATTACAAGTAATGACTACATTAGTTATAATTTAAATGCCAATAATACAATGTGTACCTCATTTCCTTTCCTGCTGCTAACAGAGAGGACTGGGTTCTCCCTATAAGATCCAGTGTAGGTAAAATGCTCCCGTAAATTGCAATACAAAGGACTGCGAAGAAACTTTGAATATCAAACATTGAACACTCTTGGTCAAAATTGATTTTTCAAACTAAAAACACCTAATGGATCAGGAAAACAAACAGACAAAATTGAGTGTTTTTCTAAACTTGTTAAAAAAACCTAAGTTAGTTCACTATTTCTCTGTGTAATTCTTCCTGTTCAACATGGAACATTAAGAAAATTCAAGCAGAGACTGTGTTGGTTCTTTCCCTTTGCCAATGCTATTTACAGAGGAATGGCAAAAGGATGGCAAGAAGTCAGGTTTATTTCCAGCAGACAATATAGAACACAAAGTTAGGTGGAGTCAGCAGTGGCCAAAAGGAAAAGAACTGGCTGTTCATTTTGGTGGTGCAAGTTCTCAGACAAAGCAGTTCATTGTTCTAAGTTGCATAGCGGGCACTAGTCTGCTGGTGTTTCTTGCCTGGTATGAACACTTAGGCTATGGTTTCACAAATGTTTTAAGAAAATATCAGTAGGACTACTACCAAAAAGAGCAGAAGAGTTCCCTTCCATCCCATCCCACCCTGGGTTCCCATTCTTCTCCTTTGCAGTGAGACTCATTCTTGTGTGATCATCTAATGAGTCAGATGAAAAAACCAATCTGGCTGTAAACTTATTTTTCAGTCAGGTTAGTTCGCTGCTCTGGTAAGGGGTCCTGTCACGTAAGTTAGTGATGAGTAAAAAGACAGCTTGCCTCCTGCAGTGGCAGCCCACGCTTAGATCAGCTCACAGGTATCACAAAATTGCAGCTTTATAAACACAAGTACACTTGATGCCAGGGCCACTGCAGGTGCCACCACATGGGCAAATGGCAGCACAGAAGCCGTGCCCGGACAGAACAAACTGCAGTGCCCCAAGATAAAAACCATATGGCAGCAAAACAAGACAGTTTCATTCTTGCAGCTAATAAGGAGAGTAAAAAACAGATGTCTTTTCCATTTTAATTTCAAATAGCCCTTTACTATAGTAAAAAAGCTTTGTCTGTCTTAGTAGTTGTTAAAAAAGAACGGAGGCCCTTTGTATCTAGCTTTGTACCTATAGCTTCAGGTCTAAAACCCACAGCCGCAAGTGTAAACCTCTTCTCTTTTAATTAGTTTTTGCAACCCGGTATAATAAAATTCTGGTCTCCTGTGGAAATGCAGCTTTCCCCAGAACTGAATGCCATCGCTGAATGGCCCCAACCATGCACTCAGTAGCTTTTGTCCCCATACCTGAGCTTGGCTGGGAAGGCTCTGCCTCGGAGTCACTTCCTCCTCCAGTGGGAACTCTCTCCACCCTGTTGTTTACTACAACATCATCTTCAGTCCGCTCGGTTGCAATAGTTCGCTGGATATTTTGGTAGCTACGTACATTCAGAGAAAGGAACAACAAGTTTTAGTTAACAGAAGAGCTTTCTGGTGGTTTCTACCTTAACAATCAGCATTGGTTTCAGATGATTCCAATACTTCCACCTTCAACATATGACAGAGTAGAAGCATGCCTGATTCTTCTTCAATTGATGCAGCTACTCGTGCTTGGGTCAGCCATTACCCTGGAAACAGGGCATCTTGCACTAACAAATGGCTACAGAGGTTGCAAAGCAAAGAATACTCAAAGGTCAAATTTAGACAGGTATTTAGGCTACAAGCTGCTCCTAGGCTTCCCTTTAAAATATCTGGATGTCTGGAACCTAAAACTACTGGTGGATCATGGTTCCCCCTCTCATTTAGTCTTATGGTAGTATACCCAGTGAAGTAAGGGTCACTCCCGTGGTGCACTAAGTACCCTTCAGTCTTTCTTATTCAATACTGGATGCACAAGCTCAACACTAAAAAGGTAAAGGCTATTAAGAGTGTTCACAAAATGGTTATTACAATACTGCACAGCCACCAGTTGGGAACACTTCCATTTTGGCAGGTAATACGGAATGTAAACTAGTAGGTGGCATAACCTGAAAGAGCTACAATCTGATTGATAAGACAGCCCCAGAAAAGTAGAATAGGATGTAACACATGAGCTGAGTGAATGGCATGAGGATGCGAGCGTTGTGTTCATTTTTGGAAATCAGTGGGATCGGGCATTTAGCTTGGGTGATGACTAGTTGCAGAATAAGCAAAAGGAAACAATATAGAGATAAGCAAACAACAGCAAGAAGGATGACAGTAGAAAATTCTGACTAAAAACCTGCGAACACCTTAAAAAAACTATAATGTGATTTTCGTACTAATCACAGAACTAATTGCCACATTAATTGATGTCAATGGCACTGATCATGGTCTTAGGGAAGAGATCAATCCTATATACCTTACCAGATCAGGAACAAAGTATACACCCGGCTGTGGGACTAACCTGGAGTGTTTTGAATTTGCACTACACAAAAATTTGAGTTAACTTGTTCACTCACATGGACAGAGGAATAAGATGAGAGATCAGATTTCTTTGGCTCTGCTGGCAAGCTATGAATATAAGTCTTATATATTAAATAAGGAAATATATTTTATGTACAGAGAGAGAAAGAAAAGAAAAAGAAAATGTAAGGAGAAACAGAAAGAAAGAAGCAGAAAGAGAAAGAAAAGAAAGAAAATAAGCTCTCTTAATTATTTCAATTAGCTTTTACTCCACCCCAATATTTTTAATCTTTATTTCTGGGTTGCATTTCTGTATGTATATAAAACAGAACAGCTTTACTGCCTGCATTTATTCTGATCCAGCATTGTTGGTCTCTCATTTTGTTAACTTACGCCCTTTTTTCTTTCCTTTGCTCAACTTCTGACTTAGAATTTTACTTACTTTCTCTCTCTTTAGTTATTAATCCATACTTTATTCCAAATTAGAAGTTAGTTAGGACCTAGTTCCTCAAAGCAGTTAAAATCTGGCTTTTACATCTCTCAAGCAGCTCACTACAACCCAATCTTGGGCAGAAGGGCTGGAGATAATTAAGAAATATAATTAAAGTTTTAATAGATTGATGCTAAATTTTCACAGCATATATGTGCCCCCCAGCACTCAAAGTCATTTGAAGCTACATTTAGTGTGCATTTTGACTGTTTAAGTAAACATCTATCTTTACATGGAAATTCTGATAACAGGTTTCACAACAGCGTGAATTTACTGCAGTTTTAAACCCTCCATTTTAGACCTAGATTTTACATTTTTATTTACTTAACTACGTGCAATCGAATGAACTTTCCATTCCAGTACTGAAGGAGTTCACAACACCCACATGCAACAGACAGGTGAGGGGGAAAAAAAAAGTTCATACAATCAAGGGATATAAGCACACATATAAAAAACATTTGTAGCTTCAATTTAATTAGATGGTAGAAAATCCCTGTTGGCAAACCGTAAAGAGTAACACTAGCTGTATGCCAACAAAAGGCTACACTTTTCTTTTGGGTTGCAATACTATAAAATCATCTTGTATAAATACCAGAAAATGCCAAAGTGCTTAAAGAAAACATTGAAAGTGCAAAAGTTATGGGAATGCCCCTGGAAATTTCAGTCTCCTGGCAAAGTGATTTGTCTAAACCAATGGCAGTTTAGAAATGCCACATTGTGGCTGTCCTAACTATTATGGTTATAATTGATGTTACGTATTACCTTTTAAATTAGTGCAAATACAAGTCTAGATACACATATGCTGGAAAGGATCTTTCCAACAGAGTTTGAACAAGGGCTGTTACCTTTTTGCTAACAAGCAAGCAAGTCAAGCAGTGCTGTAGAAAACAAGCAAAAGCCTTTAAAATAAGAAGTATGGATGTCCCTTTGGAGTTTGCCCAACACTTAGATTCCAGTTTTGCATTCCCTGTATCCTCAAGTGGCTAGTACAGCTAATGGGAAGCTTGGAGCACAGGAGGAAAGCAGGACTAGGCTCAATCACAGCTATGGGTTTTTTTTTCAGGCTGAGTTTCCAAAGCTTTGTGGTTTTGGCTGGGCTGGAAATATCAGGCTTCCTTGTAATATTTTAGTCTTTCCATTGCCTTCCACAAATGAAACCAGGAAGGCAAAATGTGAGTAGATTGGTTTAAAAAGAAATGTCGCCAAGTTTTTTCAAACTGCTAAGTGATTCTGAGTCCAAATCTTGTTTGAGGTTAGAGCAAAAGTTCAGGCTCCTGCTAACTCTATCAATAAGGTCTATGTTTCTGTGGCCTCACCTAAAATGATTCTCAGCTGCATCTGTTGAAGAATATTTCAAATAATGAAGTTTGAAATACAATAAAACAGTATTTCTAAAATGAGTGCTTAAAACAAAGCCTGAACCTTCACAGTGCTGATAATAACCACTTATAAAAAGTAGTTTTCCTCACAGTCCTGAAATCTGGAGACACAAAGTATTTGAAATTAGTTTTAGGACAACACTAATTTTAAAAATTATAACAGCCAGGTTGAAAATATATAACTAACTTGCCACTGGACAAACACTCAGAGATTCAGTATGAATCTCTTTTACCAGAATCTTAGGAAACGTTCCCAAACTTGGGAACAACAGGAGACATCCATATTCAGCTTCTCAAATCAACAGAGCTCTTTGGCAGAGAGTAGAGAATCATTAGCTTTTTTCCCTGGTCCCAAAAAGCCATGACAGTTCATGCTCAGTAAGTTGCAAAGTACTGAGTCTTCAAGGGGACTCGGGTAAGGAGATGCTACTGCTGAAACCCCTCTACACTGCTCACTTTGCGTCTGGGTATGTCAATACTAAAACCAGAGAGATTCAGAGAATGTCAGTCCCATGAACTGTCAATTCTCAACCCAAACCAGTGACAGTCAAGCCATAATCAAGAAAGCCAGGCAGCCTACACGAAAACATGGAATAATAAAGTTTGAAGCAAGGAGGTGACAAAGACAGTGCCCGCCCTTCAGTTTCTGCGGACACAGCTGGTTTAATGATTAACCTGCATTAACTAACAGAACGGTAAATTCCTCTCTCACAAGCACCGATTTTCACCTTCCTGATGGTGCTGTACTTACATGAGTTCACTGTCAAAAAAAACCAACAAAAAAACCCCCAAACACACTACCACCACCACCAAAAGCCCCAAACAAACAAACAAAGAGCTGATGTATGTCCACAACAGAGCTTTCTGCTTTCTGCGGCAGTAACTTGCTTAAGTGGCAGCCAAACAGTATGAGCTTTGACGTGGTCAAAATCTCTCTTAAAGGCAAAAGCTAAATGGTAGAGACATAATGTAAATCCCTTTAGAGAATCTACACTAAACATAACCTTTCTTTAGGTTTGTTGTTGGGGGTTTTTTAGTGTTAATGTGGTAGCTTGACACATTCTTAGGAAAGCTATAATGAAGATAAATACTGAGCAGGTTCTTCCACTTTTGCAAGACATAACACCTATTATAAAATGCTACCCAAAATAATGATTTTTTTTGAGAAAATTCTTTAAGAGCATTGTGATGGTGTCAACTTCACTTGCAAAATAGTCACTTTAAGAAGGCTGGTTTGCTCTCCACAGGTTACATTAACTTTCCAGTTGTTCTTCAGGGCCCAGTTCTCCTTAGACAGAGTAACTCCCAAACTATTCTGCACTCTGAGTACTCTGGAACTCTGCATCCTTCTCTCAGCTGGAGATCTTTCTCTTAGCACAGAAAAAAAGACCAAAAAAATTATGTGGCATTTTACATGCTATAATTAGAATATAATTTCACTTTTGCTTGTCTTTTTCTAGAAGCCATATAATTACAGTAAGCAGGGAATTGCAAAAAAAATGAACTTTTGTGAAGTAAAAAAGGAAGATTTTTTGACCAACTGTCTATTTTTTCACTTTCCTCTTAAATTCAGCCTGAAAAGCAAGCAAGAGAAGGAAATGATAAACAAATCTAGGTGTGGACTAGTCAAAGGGAAAATATGTGCCACATTAAGAGATATCTCAGCCAGCTCAGAATGAACTGACAGATTTGCAGGGCTCAATGCAACATTACGCAGCTCTGTCTACGTCTAGAAATGTATACAGTCCTCTAGCAGCTCTAGCAGCGCTCTGCCCTGGAAAAGGAGACAGACCTCTCAACAGGCCTCGTCAGTGTGAGCAAGAACGCCACGCTGAGATGGCAACACTGTTCTGGGAACAGTCAGCTCAGAACCCTTTGCAGCGTAGCACCAGATGCTGACCCATCAATACCGCTTTTACAGTTAAATAGCAGAAGTGACTCCATCTTTTGGAAGAACACTCCCTTCTCTTCTGGGAGACATTGCAAAAAAGTTTTCCAAAAGCCTCTTCTTGCTGTTTGAAATGTTTTGCAACATCTTTCACTCAACGGCACTTCTCATGAGGGCAAGTTTGGGTACCGGACACCCACAGCAGGCACACAAGCAGGCTGAAAGAGAACCATGGTGGGGACAGGAACATGTACATTGGACTTGGAGGAAACAAGGAGTAAAGATAAATCCTTAGGAAGCCAATGCAATGCACCGGGGAAGGAAGCAAGCTACAGGGCAGTGTGGAAAAAGGGGAGCGCAGATCTCAAGGGAATAAAAGTGCCAACACTCACCGCCGGTTCAGCTGCTCCATTTGCTGGATGGATCCAGACCTGTGGATCCCATCTGGCGTTGCTGCGGCTGTGGGGCGTTGCCACGTGGTGGTTCGGTTGACGTGATCAACGTAGAATACCCTCCCGTGGCTGTCTATCCGAGCTTCCCAATCTAGGGTTGGGGAAAAAAAAAAAAAAAGGGTGATGCTGTCAGTGTGAAGCCTTCCAGAAAGCCTAAATGTGGGAGATGTATATACACACACACACATGTATACGCAGACAGGGTATATACACATGAGAGATACTATATATGTCTACATGCGTGCAATATATATTATGTGTATATATTTGAAGTATACATTCAAATGTGTATATATACTATGTGCTTGTCTATATGCAGATATATGCATATATATAAACGTTTCACACACAGCACATACGTAGCCTATGGAATTCACTACCATAGACCATGAAAAACGAGTGACTTAGTGGCTACAGTTTTTAAAGGGCTGGATAATTTTACAGTTAGTAATCCTAGTTGGCTGCATTAATTGCAGGTTGGGGTAGCCACTTAGAAGCGACCCTTAGTAGAAAAGGATTACATCTGAGCTGATATGCCAAATGACATGTTTTCTTTTTTGTTATGTTTCAGAAAAAACATGTTTCATTTCTCTCTTTTTTATAAAGTGGCTTCGAAGGATACCATACAGCAATTAAAGGCTCCCCTGAAAACTGATCACAGCCTGATTGGACATATACCTAGAAATCTCTCTAAACAGATAAGTATCATAAATCTATTGCTCTAATGAATGCCAACTAGGCTAAAGTTTGCAGCGTAATACTAAGCCTTCCATCATTATTGTTTCCTGCTAATGTTTATGTTGTCCCAGGACCGAAAGCTAGAAGTAATTTGGTATATAATGGCTTGTGGAAAATGGTAATGTTGGTAAAAAAAAGTGTTTGGAACAGGAGAAATTCAGAAGTGAGTTAGCTAGCAAAGCCACATATCAAATTGGTTGGAATGTATGGAGTAGTGATATAAATTACGCTTGCTAGCTTCATATTTCTAGATCTGTCAGCTGATGACGTATCTATGTATATATATGCACATACTTCCTACACGTGTTTATATACAAACCTCACTCACATTCACACACAAATGTACATATGGTGATTACCTTTGGGGGCAAACACTTCCTTGTATTCTCTTATTCTTACTGTGATACCCTCCGCCCTGATGAGTCCACTCCATCTATGGCTTTCTATGATCAAATTCCGGATCAGCTACTTTATTTATCTCCTACTCTCTAAGAGTAGGACTGAAGTTGTACCTCTTCTTGCTATACCTGGAAACCTACGCTTTATGAACAGTTCCCACCCCCTGAATGCTGACCCTGGCTAAACTCAGTTCCCATACCTGGGTTGGGCCAGCCAAGTGTAGGCTCTCTGAAGTCTATGGCTGGCTGTCCCTTACACATTAATTCCACAAACCTCAAAAGACAGGCACTGGAAGTCCTTGGAGGAATTTTCTCTAAGATTCCAAAACAACAAGAGACATGTGCACACACGTTATTTACTTCAAAACTGACTCTAAGTACCTCAGTCCTTATAGACACAAAGCCTACAGAGTGTCTCTCACGGCGAACATCAACTATGCAATTTTAAAGAGCACTCTCCCTTCCTCCCACCAGGTAAAGTTTCCCAAGGATGTTGTAGCTATTTCAAGAACAAGATCACAGCTTTGGGGAAACAACGTCTAAAACATAAGACAGTGAAAAATAGCACATCAAGTACAACAGATGCACATTGAAGGAAATGAGACTGACACATACGGCAGGCTGAAGGCCAGAGTCTTGCTGAGCACGCTGCCACTGGTGGCAGGCGCACCACCGTGGGTGGGGAATGGTCCTTCTGGAGCTATGCATTATCTGCAATATCCTCAAGGAAATAATCTTGGCCAGATTCAAGGTGACAGGATGTACCTTAACATCATGAAGATCTTAGTTTTCCTTGTTGTTGTCTGGCAAGGGACAAACCCTAGTCCTCACCTCATGCTATCATGGTATACACGTAACAAGTTGAGAACAGTAAGGGTCGATGGATAATTAGAAGCTTGTAGGAAATGCTGTAAATCCACACCCTAAGGCAGCCTACAGAAGACACCAACTGGTCATATTGGTCTGATCATCAAGCCTGCTGATGGACACTTAGCAAGAATACTACTACCCGATTACACAGTCAAACAAGGGCTTCTCACAACCCAGCCCTGTGCTCTAGAGGCTATGTTGCAGTGTCTCTAATTAAATGCAACTTCTGAAGCATAATACTTAGAAATCTAGGAGCAACGAAACTTGTCCAGAGCTTGGGAGGTCACAGTGAAAACATCAAGTCAGGATCACATAGACTGAATTGCAGCTTCAGGAAGGCTATGTCTATTGGAGGTATGAGACAGTCAGCAGCAGTATGTACAGACATGAACTACACCTGTCTGGGAGCGCTACTTTATTAATTGCTTTACGGGTATATACACCTGAAACCATGGGCTGACACTTGCATCGGCATGCTAAAATATTAGGAACTGTGTGTCACATGGCTTGTGAGAAACCTGCAGCAGCACTGCTCCTCACAACAGCATTCCTAATCAGCTAAATAACTTCTTTTGGTCTCCTGGGAAGGCTGTCAGAGGGTGGCAGGTGCCGATACTTTTGTTGTACACAGGTGGCAGGTGCACTTCCCGCTTTCCCACAAGACAACCTGTAAGTCACACAAGTCACTGAAGCTGCAGATGATACCAGATTTGTGGACAGATGGATGGGTACCTGCACAGAGAGACGAACAGGCTGACGGGTGAACTAACAGACAGAACTCTGCTTCTGAGCTGTGCTCAAGTCCCTTCACACTACTTCAGGGGCACAGGTGATCTAGGAAGCAGCCATACCTCCTCCGGGTCTTTTGTCAGTTTTTCTGTGACTAGAACAGAGACTAACCTCCACCTAACTAACTTTCACAGTAAGAGCATGTTGGAGCTCTTGGGTGGGGTGGGACAGTGCTGGTTCTGTTCTGCAGTAATCCCTCTTCATCAGCTGAGTCATATTTCGCAGCAGCCTCTGAAACTGCTCTGGTTTATACCAGAAGATGCAACTTTTTCTGGCAGGACCATAAACTTGGCAGGGCAAAGCAAATACGCTGCCTTTCCCTTTCCGAGCTCAGTCACACCTTCAGCAAAGAGCAGCTCTGAACTGGGCACATGTATTTTTCTTGCCTTCAGTTCTGTAGGGTTTCCAGCAGTGCTGGCAAACATATGCATAATAAGAGGTGACTATCAATGCTGTCACGAGGCTGTACAAACTCTGCAAATCTTCTGTCAATCTTGTATAGGCCTTAACCTTCAGACTGGTCATTATGGCATTCCTACATCAATAATGCATCTGTTCTACCTTACTGAAATAACACTGTCTGAAATTAAATTTCCTCCCTGAGACCAACTGTTGTGGGGTTACCACAAAACAAAGTTATTCAGAAAACCGTGCAAAACAGAAGAAGACTGTCCATGATTCTCCATGACCGAAGTCAAACCGGTCAATACTGAATTTGCAGCACTGGAAAAATATCTTCAGCTGTACTTATGGACAGAAGCTAATGTTCCATATGAGAAGTAAGCCAGGTTTGCTCATATAACTCAAGTTTAAAATATAAAGTTTCTTTCTTTCACGTGATTGGAGATCTATTTATCTAGGATGAAGAGGCATTAAAGACACTGAGACAGTCACAGTGAATGCTAGAAGAAGAAACATTTATAGATTAAGGCTATAGTTTTCATTTTGAAGTGTCCTTAAAATTTCATGAAGAATTTTTGGAAACAGGCTTTCTAGGTGATATTATCCAATTCAACATTTTTGCCCTCCAAATTAACTTAGTACAGTCTGTTCCTATTAAGGCCAATATATTTAAGCCCACAATGTCAGCCTTTATTGTTAAAATTACGTTATATGCAAATGCTAAAATAAAATCCTACAGAGGGATTGTACTGTATTATCACACATGCATTTCATGGCCTTAAACCCTGTTGTGAAAGCAATTGTGAAAACCAATGGTAGAAATACTTGCCTTTTAAGGATAATTCTAAGGAAGAGGAAAAATGTATTCAGTTGGTGATGGAAGAACATGGAATAGATTCACAGTATGTTTTGTTTACCTGAGGTGGCATCCGTGTCCTATCATTAGGTCACCTAATGGGGAATATGCCCTATTTGCGGAGTGTTGAGGTAAGAGTGGAAGGAAGAGCAGTATTTGCCTGTTACAGAGGTAACTGTTCCCATTTCATCATTCACTAGCAAGCCACAGTGGGACTCTACTAAGACTTAAATGGGCTAAAGGCATTTGAATCATTCATGCTACTGTGCAGCTGACGCCAGCATTGCGGCTATTTTTGGCTTAGGGAATACCGACAGCGTGGTTGGTAAATGATGAATTATTTGTCTAGGACACCACAGGCCAAGTAAGTGTGTCCCCTTATTGTGCTTGGAAGAAAATAGAGTGCTCTGTTTATATGCCTGGCTGTTCTTCTGAGGCGCTGCGCATTTTAGGTTGTTAAATCCTGTGCTGAAGTTGACAGGTGACCAGCAGCACGTTGCAGGGCATAGAGTGCGCTCTGCTGGGCTCTTAACGCCAATGCAAAAAGTGGGGTAATCCAGGAATACACAAGGGAAAGGCTACAAAGACAAGTGAAAACATCTCCAGCAGTTGGTTCGGTGGTAACAATCCCATATTATCAGCCTGCTAACAGATCACGCTACTCAAGACCGTCTCACTTCTATCCAATGCACCTGCAGACACCATTAAAGTCCAAAATGAACATAAAATTCACTGATTATCAAATCCAAAGACAGGACAACGAGACCACTCTACATGAGCTGCCTTTTCCCAGCTTCTGCTGGTTTTGCTGAGATTTGGATCTGTCTGTCCCAGGAGCATCCTGACTGTGGAAGGGTTTCTGCTGGACCTGCAAGCAGAGCTGACAGACCACAGGAACAACCACCCCAAACCATCTTTGAAGCTGGTTATAGAAATGTTATAGAAAAATCAGAGCACTTTGCTGATACACCACCCAGAAAGCTTTACAGGAAGGCTTCTGGAACATCTGACAGACACCCACTCATCTGAGTCTAAACACACTGACTGGAAACAGGGAAATATTACTATTTTCATTTCATGGTAGCTAAGGAAGAAGACTGACCAAGGCAGATCAAGTGTATGGAGTTTGTCCAAAATAACATGACAACACTTGAAGTCCGGATCAAATAAGGGAAACAAAAGGGCATATTGCTTGGATCCTGGAGAATGTATATACAGAGCAGATGGGGTTATTTAGAAAGACATACTGACCTCTACACTGTTTGAGTTAACAGGAAAAGCTGAAAAACGCAATAAATTAAAAAACTAAAGCTTACTTGGTGGAAGAGGCTCATCGATAGTTGGGTAGTGATGATGGTCAGGCCTCAGAGAAGGAAGTTGGCTGACTGGCTGAGAATTATGGAGTAAAGGACAATCACCTACGGACAAGATATTCAAGACATTGACAGTCATTCACGGTTTTTACAATGTGGTTCAAAAAATGTGCTACTGTAAAACAAGTGATTATTTTTTAAATAGGTTAGCCTGGTGTACGAGCAGCTCTGGTTATTCCTACTTTCAAGCACTATTTTAATAACAACTCATATGCCAAAGAATTATTAAAATAATGCAGTCGAGGCTCTGATCTCAGGTTTGAGTCAATGCTAAACTATTATGGGCCAGATTCTGGACTCATAGACACACAAGTGTAAGCGAGAGAAGAATCAGGCTTGATCTCTGAGAAATACTGTGCACGTACAACCAAACTCAAGCTTCTGCAGAAACTGGCAGGAAAATGCAAAATCCTGGTTCCAACTTTTAATTCATCCCAGCAGTGAAATACGAGGCTAAAAGCTGCCTTGGATCTTTCTATGCTTTTCCAAAAGATCGATGGCTGTGTAAGTGGACTGGAAGGGCAGGATTTTGCAGTCCCCACAAAGCAGAAGGTCATCCCCTTCTATAGGTATTTTTCAAAATTCAAAGAATCTATCTTGAATGGAAGGAGGAAGAATGAGAGAAGGACCAGAAACAGGGAGGAGACAGGTGGTAGAAGTGGTAGAAGAGGAGACAAAAGATAGTGAGACATAGTCAGGATCCGAGATAAAGAAGGAAGACCTGAGATACAGAAGAGGGAAAGAAGAAGATAGAGGGACACACAGTAGACAGTGCAGAAGAAGTTTTTAAACACTAACATTGTACATATGTCTATATAGCCAAATATGAAATAAGTTAAATCTAAGCAAATGTCCAAAGTCATGTTCTGTTGAAAGGAATGAATAACTACAGATCCAGTCAATGCTTACAGAATCCTTTAAGAAACTAAGAAGTTATAGTAGGGATGAGAAAGCATTCCTTATCTTAGACTTAACTGTGAGAACAAGGAACCTGCACATTAAAACTTCACAGGTTCTAGAATTAAGATCCCTTCTTGGTCTGACCTCAAAATCTTAGAAACCAGGGCTATTTATCCTACTAACAGACACGTTTTCATATTGTGTGGTAACAGTTTTTCACTATAACCTTCAGCTCCTGGTGGGCCTGTTAATCCAGATACAATCTGAATTGCATAAATATAACATTTACATGCATCAGAAAGATGCAGCTTAGGGAAAAAATATATTTAGCATTTCCAGTATCACCAGAACCATTCAGCTAAGCCAAACTCATTGTGTGCTGGCTGGTTTAGCTGTCTTTAATGTCAGAATCTTAATAGCCTACAATAACCTTTTGTAAAAAGTCCAAACATATACCTATCAGATGTAAAAAAAATTTACCAAAAAATATGTTTTTTCTTTAAACAACTGACAGCTCGAAGGCAGAAGCCAATTTTGTATAAAACTGTAAAAAACCCTCACACCATCCAGAAGCGAGAAAAATTGCTCAGACAAAAATACTCCCTCTTCTAGGTGCTCTGATGATACCGTATGGCCTGTTAAATGTCTTCATTAAACACTTGTGTATAGGCGTATCTCCCAGTTGCCTCTGCTGCGTGTTTTGAACAGACAGCAGAGTTATGTAAGTTATTACTCAGTGCTAAAAGTCCATCTCTCATAGCCTTGAAAACTACGCTGTTACTACAGGTGTTGTAGCACCAACTACCACATCATCCATCTGCGTTTCTTTACTTACCTCACCATAATTGACTCTCCCCTAGTCAAGATAGTTACGCCAAGCCAGCGGAAGCATGGTAGTATCAGTCACCTGGAGCGGATGGAGGTGACCACATCTACTGTATTTGTAAGAGCTGCCAAATCAGGATGCAACGTGCACATTTCCTGAAGCACCCCCGGTGGTATCAAGAGCGCTAAGAGCCGGGCTGCCCTTCAGACATACTCTCTCTCTCAGTTAATCACAGCAAAGCCACCATTAGCACTGCAGTGCCCTTTATACAGGCTCAAGGGGCACAATCTTGGAGCTGTACTGAATCCATATGCAGAAGACACCCTCTCCCCCCACATCCCCTCTCAAAAATACACACAGTCTGAAATAACCATCATGTCTGTAAGCATGGTCATGCACACACACACGCGCGTTCATGCCCCCTTAGGTATACTTGAACATAAATGCTGTCCACACACAAAGACCCTTGTCTGGAAGGAAGGAAATTGGGTTCTATACCTCTGTGTACTTCTGAGAATTTAATTCTTTGGGCTGGATTCTGCTCTGCAGAGCGAATAATTGCCTAGGCTCAACTGCTGACAAAATCTTTACACAGTCCAGTGTGTAAAGCCACCCTTACACCTTTCTTTCTGCTGGGGTAGGGTCTGTGGCAGTGGAAGGTGGGGGTAAATAAATTGGCAATAGAGAAGGAAAGGGTAGAAGGATGCTTCAGTTGGGGTTTCCCAGTGACCCCTAAATACGCTATCCTTCTGCTGCCATTTTAATTTAGTGTCACTTACAGTGGGGGACAGATGACTTAGGATTTGGAGATGCAAAGACTACCTCTTGACCTTGCTGCATACTCCTTAGCTGCTGCTGAGGCCTTTACTTCTTCAGCTGGAGAAAAATGACACACTAGCTGAAGAAAAGATGAGTGATCAAACCCACTCTTCATGCAACTCCATAAGACATAAAATGAGTTACCAAAGGGAGGAATTTAACGTAATGGTTTGGATGGATTGGGAAAAAACAGTACCTAAATAATAAAGGTTAAAAATTACTTTCTTTAGTATGCTTTATCTCTAAAGAAGGATAAGGAGATGAGAATTTTGTTCAATATAATTCTGTTTTCAAAGTACCTAAGCAAAAAAATAATCTCCATTGAGTTGCCCTACGGTCTGTGAAATCTGAGGTGGAGTTGTTTGATACCTGGGGAACTGGAACAAACAGGGCTAGAGAACTGGGTTTTTAAGAGACAAATATTTGCATTTCTCCACGCTTATGACTGTGCATGGCTACTAATCATAAACAGAAACTGGTCCAGCTCTTTAGCTGGTGTAAATCAGCATATCTGCCCTTTGACAAGCACAAGCTGTTCCTCTCACTGACTATCAGAGACATGGCAGCACATCAGATATGTGAAATGGAACAATCCCAGGAAATAAGGAATGAGTTGGTGGATGTGATAATGCTGATCTGCCACATAACTACAGTAGCTAATCTTGATTTTATAATGATGCACGTGTATCTACAGGAATCCATATATACAGATCCCGATCTGATTTATTCGGTTTTGCTGGGATTTTTCAGAACAGGCTCAATTATCCAACCCTCCCTGATATCTGGCCCAGCTCACAGCCCCCAAATTTGTACGAAATAAACCGTGAGCTATCTGAAACCTCGATTATCTGATGCCTTCTGCGACATCCAGATAATCAGGGTTGCTCAGCGCATCGATTCTCAGGATCTAACCTTCTCTTCTGCTGCTTGGACCTGCTATTGGGGTGTCTAGACTCTCTGTGGCTCTTTGTGGGTTCCCACCATGAGCTACTAGTTCATCTGGCCACTGGGAGGAGCCATCCACTTGCTCCCTGTCCAGCTCAGGGCTCTGTACTGAATCTGGCACTGACTCAAAAGCACTGTTCTCATCATCATCATCATCCTGTGAGGAAAAGACCGTGCTCTCAGAAATCTTTGCACTGTCGACGGAGGAAAAGCGGGTATGGCTGGAGAAGCGATTGTTACTGTCGTAACAGGAGGTGCTGTAGCAAGAAGTGCTGTGGCAGGAGGTACTGTAGCAGGAAGTGCTGTAGCAGGAGGGGCTGTAGCAAGAGGTGTCGCACGCCTCACATTCATTGTCACCGTTGGGCCTGGAGCTCGACTCGCTCTCGCTTCCTGTCCTGGGGTGTTCCCCATCCAACAGCCCATCATTTAAGTCAGAAAGTTGCTCATCCAAGGTCCCAGGAGGCACCGTGCTCTGGCTGAAGTTCTCTTCAGCCTCATTTTCCAGAGCAGGCTCTGCTGCCACTGTCTTGCTCTCACTGACCACCTCCTTCTCCAGTGCCTCCTTGACTGTAGACTCCTCATCATTCTCCCCACCATTGCCACCATCTTGCTCGTCTTCCCCATCACTGCTCATCTGGGCTGAGGGCAGGCTGTGGAGCAGGTTGTGGATCCGTATGTAGTGTGTGCGAGGGGTCTCTGGCTCACCACAAGCTGAAGCTATGACTGTCTCAAGTTCAGACACAGGCAGGGAGCACGGCCTGTTTTTCCTCTTTGCTGTGGTCCTCAGTTGCAGCCTGTTGTCTTCCTCCTCCTGGGCTGAAGCCCCTTCTTCTTCCTGACTCTTCTCTAGGTCCTTGCCAGCATGCACATCTGCACTCACCTCATCAATATCTAACGTTTCTATGCTGGTCAAGACACCACCTTCTCCCTGAGTACCAGAATTGACTTTGTTATTTTCCCTAACTTCAGTCTCAGGAGGAGACATGCAAGCCAGCAGAGCCAGCTGCTCCGTGAGGTCCGTAGCACTCAAAGGCGGCAGCACTTCTCCTGGGATGGATTCCAAGGGCTCAGGAACTGGCACCGCATCAACCTCCCCATCTCCTGCTAGCTCTTCATTTAAGCTGTTCTGGTTGACTTCCCCAGGTGGTTTGACAGCCCCTGGGCTATCAACACTGTTCACACTGTATCCATTTAGCTGTTCTGGAGCTGTACTTTCTGAGGTCACTGTGTTGATGCATGGAGGCTCACCGAGGCTTTCCTCTGTGGGGTTGTTCACAGGGCTTTCCTGGAGGTCAGCTGGCTCAGGATCTGCACTAATGGAGACCTCTTCATCATCTGTATGAGACAGGAAAAGAAATTACTTACTCCTTCAACAAGAAGTGTTGACTGAACCGGAGGTTTGGCTGTGAGGGCATAGGCATCCACAGCAATCTGAGAAACTTAAAAGCATAAATGACAGTGTGAAATGTCTGGGCACCTGAGCAACTATCAAAAAAATGCCGATTTTTTTTTTTTTTTTTTGGCTAGGCAGTGTTTGTACAGTGGGTTTAACAGGGCTTACCCATAGTGGTAACCTGTATGCAGCACCCTGCGTCCCTGCAACATAACCTCAAGGTAACACCTTCTTGGAACTCCTCTTTGACCCAAACTGGCATTGAAAGGAATATCGTGGGAATGACAAGGAAGTCTTCCCTGAGGTTTTAATGACATTTTTCTTGTCATGCTGAAGCTGACAGGACTCCACAACAGATAACTTAAAAAACTTTTTTCACACCCCTGAAAGGCATACACTTTCCCCAAAACATTCTTTGATGTGATCCTCATCTGTACCGCCACATCCCAGATGCCAGATAACCTAGGCTCTTTCATGCCATCCAAATAGTAAAAAGACAGAAGTCAGGGTTTTCCAGCAAGGGGAAGTTCACAGTTTCCAAATACTAATGCAGCTGCTGCTGGCTTGACAAAGTGTACCTAAGAGGACGCTACCACACAGAGGCAAAGAGTCCCTGAGTAACACTGCTGAGACACTGACATGAAAACCAAGGTTCAAACTTACAGCATCATGACAGTGACTTTCTAATAACTACAAGAGAATGTCAATCTAAACCAAACCAAAAGGGAGGGAAGGAGGGGAACACTGAGTATTTTTTGGTTTACTTTTTTCATTAAAAATAATCAAAATGAGAAAGTTTCCAATCATCTCTGCTATTACATTCTCCATTTTTACTTATGAAGTGCTCCAATGCAGATGACTACAAATAACAGCCCATCTAGCACCTCCCCAGGACAGGCGATAAGAGAAGCAAACGAGACTTTAGTTTTCCACCTCTTCTCTCATGATGTAGCAGAGTACCTGAAGCAGCCAAGAACAGGGGGATATAACACTCCAGTAGCTCTAAGCTAAGGGGAAACAGGGAAGAAGTTGTGACTCACGATGCATCCTGTGACAGGGGGCTTTATGCACTTTCCTTTGCTCATGACTGTACCTAAAGTCCCAGAGCAGCCAGGGATGAATTCAGATTTCTGAGGAGAAAACACGCAAAACAAAACAAAACAAAAAAAAAAAAAGAAAAAAAAAAGAAAAAAGAGATCTAGATAAATGATGGGTTAAGACTGAGAATTACCTGGATGGATGGATGAAGTTATCTCAAATCGGAACTGCAGCTGGCCACTGACATGGTCTGTAGGAAGTCTGCGACCCAGAGTGTAGCTTACAACCCTGTCCCTGAAAGAAAACAAGTATTGTCACAATAGACTATAACCTACCCAACGTCTACTGTGCATAGATCAAGCTGCTGTGTCCTACAGAAATACAAAATAGTTTTCAAAGTCTATTCAACCCAGCCATGAGGGCATGTTGACTTGCATACGAGAGAACGAATGACAGAGGAGAGGACAATGTCTTCAATTACAATGGAATAGCTGAGTCAGTGAATAAGACAGGCTTCTGGGATACACAAGCACATATGTATATATATAGAAAGAGAACGGTGGGAATGGAACTTCTGCAGTATGGGTATGAAAATATTGACATGGGAAGCGAACAACTCCCACTTCATCTATTGTAACAAGACTTCACTTCCTGTTGATCTGACCATATCTACCCTTCTGCAGAACCTCACATTTCTGAATTTCCTTCCCTTCACCATCTGCATAAAATTCAGCTTTCCTGTCCTGTACAGGCCAGTCCCCGCTTACCACCTTCTCTTTTGAAACTGGCTGAATGACTGCTCTTCATCTCTTTCCACCCCTCTTACCTCTATGAAGCTGAAATATCAGGAGAACACCTTCCTGACAAGGTTGATCAATGTCTCCATTCTGTCCTTGTGCAGGTCCCTCCCTTTGCCACACTTCATCCACCCCTCAGAACAGAATGAAACTACAGAAGAGATTAACTTCCCAGCTGCCCAAAATGAGGCTGAATCAATGTTTGCAAAGCATTTTTTGAGCGTAAAGGCTTCACTGAATAGTAATATTTATACACCTTTTGAAGAAACATAGTTTACTTCCAGTTGGGCCCAATGTATTTGCTAGGATAGTTTCACATGCATCAGAAACTCATATAAATGAGACTATCTCAGGATTTGCGTATGATCTTTCTAAATTTGTGTGTATACTTCTCATTGAGCTTGCCTGAGATTTAAAAGCCACTATGGTATCAAACTAAGCCAGATCTAGGTTCAGGTTGGAAGCACTGCTCTTGGCAAAGCGTATCCTTAGATAGCAGTGTTTACAATAAGGAAGTAAAATAGGAAGATATGATCAGAAGACGATGAGAAATCTTCTTATACAGGGGGAAGCCAATGATATCAGTTATAGGGTTCTACCTTCCCCAAGCTGTTCTCTTCCATCTGGTTTCTAAAAAGCTACTCTATCTTCTCAACTTTGAGAAACAGGGAGGCAGCTTAGTCCCTTCTGGTAGATTCAGCTGTCAATATCACAGCCAGTTTCTGAAACAGCTGTTAGAAAACACTTCCAACAAGTTCAGCTTCCTGCTGTTCTGCTGAATTGAGATCCAATTTTCAGAAATGCCTGCTTGGAAACTGCATTGTGTATGTCCTCCTCAGGACACGACTCTTTCTCTCCCTGGTCCTCAAGGTCTGAACCTTAGAACTTCAGAGCCAACTGTTTGGCTTTGTCTGAATACTATCCATCGCCCTCAAACTGGTTTGTGTTACTTTGGCAGCGTACACCTTCCCAGGACTTCCATGCAAAGGGGAAGCAGGGCAGGGCTTGTGAGCTCAAGTGAACTAGTTATTCCTTGGCAGCAGGGTAGGGTCAGAAAGATTTAGTTACAAAATGCCATGTGGGTTTTTGTAAATAATATTTCCACTGCCCAGAAATTAAAGGGGGGAGGAACAGATCTGGCATGATTTTAGCCCATAGGTAATTCCAATTCCCTGAAACATGAATACAGCCTGTTGATAACATTAAGGGAATATTCAAATTGAAAATATTGCACTCTCCAGATTCACAGCCATGATACACAAAACAGTCTTCTTTCCTAAATGCCAGCTCTCACTTTACAAAATGAAATGGAGAGGGTTATAGAGGGAATTCTTTCTCTGGCCCATAACCCTATAAATTCTAATTAAGAACAACATAATTCATCAGACAAGTGTCAGTTTAATAACTCCCCCTCAACATCATTATATCACTATAATGATATATCACCAGGGACTTCAAAACAGCATCACACTCATTAAGTAACAGAAAATAGCATAAGCAGCACATTTACCCTATGGCATGTCTTTCCAAGAGGCGTTGAACCGGCATAGAGAGTTTTCCCAGGAAACGCTTGATGATAGGTCGGCTCTTTGCAAATTTGTCTTTAACTTCTATTTCCAGGACATCCGTGGGCAGGGAGACAAAGCTGAATTGCTGCAATAAATGAAGAGCACAGAACATGAAGCTGGTGGCTGGGCCACAACTCCACACAGTTGCTATTGGCTCTTTGACCCGTGTTTTTCACAGGACAGAAACAGCCCTTGGACCCTGAGGCACAGGCCTGCAAAATAAAAGGAGCTTGGCCTTAAAGTAGGCGGTGAAAGCACCCTATAGGGACTGTGTAATGCTGCAGAGTCAGGCTTAGGGAATGCATGAATTTCATTTATTCACGTCATGGTAGCATCCAAACACTCTAAATGAGGCTTGCAGATTGTAGGGACAGTACACTTACAGAAATGTAATGAACTCTGCCCTAGCAATGAACATTGATCTAAATGTAATTGCATAGATTTTGGGTTTTGGTTTTATTCTCCCCCCCCCCCCCCCCCCCCCCCGCCCCCCCCCCCAGTTCTAAAACTTTAAATAGCTGCCTGTAAGTACATCCGAACTGGCAGCCTGAAGAGATTGAAGAGATGTTTAGTCAGCATTTCCCTCCAAGTAAAATTAGACCTCTTCAAATCTGACTTTCTATTAGTGGTACTTCAGCTGTGAGGCGCACCTCAGTGGCTGAGAAGTGAGGAGCTAGTGAGGTGAAGGACACATCATATCACAATTTTCAGATACGTCTTGGAATCCCTCCCTCTCTTGTTCATCCTCGCTCCAACTTAAAAAGGAAAAGCTCTGAAAATACTGTTTCTCTGATTAGTCTCCTAAGCTGGTTCACACCATGGTCCCACAAAGAGCTAAGTCAGAAGGTAAGCCATGGCACAGGCTACTAGAACAAACAATACTGGGGAAGATCAGAATGGCACCATCTAAAGACGCTGTCACCCAATGCTTTCAAACAGGTGATGACCACCTCAGCTGGTCTGGTCTTAAGAACATCTATTTTTACTTGTAGGTAATGTTTCAATTAGCAGGCAAATCTGAGGGAGGAACAAGGGGGGGTGATGTTTTAGGCTGTAGGACTGAGGAAGTCCATGTGTACAGCTTCCAAGCATGGGGACGTCAGGGAACCTGGAGGGTTGGGATCTCCCCATAGGGAAAGTAAAGCTCTATTTCAGAATAATAGTGAAAAGCAAATCTGTTCGATAACTTGGCCTTGCTTGCTCCTAGACAGCCTTAATTCAGTACAGAATCGGAGTGGTGATGCAGGTCACAATCATTTCCCCAAACAGATCTGCTGTTACCAGAACATCAGCAGTCAAAAACCCCACACCGCTGCTGTGGTGCACCACAGTAGGAAAACGGTAAGCCTTCTGTTCACCTAACTGAAAGGTCAGTATTGACCTGGAAGACAACTTCTGTAGTAAGTGAATACTGAGATGGATAAAAGGATTTTCTAGCTTTCCTGCTGCCAAAAATAACCTCCACAACAGAACCATGCTCTGGGTTATCAAGGCTATCGAGGCCTGGAGTTAAGACCTAATTTTCTTGCTCTATTGAACCATGTATCTAATTTTCAGAAATGCTTAGTTCAAACAGCTTCAAGTGAAACCAATATGAGTGGGATATTCGGTTAATCAGGCCCTGCAAAAAGGAAAATAATCAGAGAAATACAATTCAAATAACAGCTAAAGTGTTATTTTCTTCTCATTTCCTGCCGCATTTTTGCAACAGGTTACCAAAGAAGATTAATCCAACAAAGAGGAGAACGTTAATTCCCCACATATATTGAAAGATGCCTTGTAAAACCAAGTTGGTTTACCATTTCAGTTTCACCTGCTAAAAACCTGGGGTAAGTGCACTTCATGACACTTAAAAGGAAAGCAGAAGAAGGGAATTAACTTTTAATTGAATGAGGTTATTGTAACACACAGCAATTTGCCATTTAATGAACACTCTGTTATTATGCTGTTAACACCTATATTGTGAAAATGTCTCTGTGGGTTACAGCATGCATACACACGTGTTCCACTTAGGAATATGAGTGGAAAATAAAATGTAGGTTAATGATCTGTACCTTCCTATGTTATAAATATTTTGTCACGGGGTACAAACTCTGAGGCAAATCAGAATCTGCATGGACATATGTTTCCATAATATCAGGCAGCACCAAGCCTGACAGTTCCTTCCTTGCAAAAGAAACACATTGGCATTTTCCAGAGTAATTATCAGCACCTGAGCAGACAGTATGGAGCAAGGTGGGTTGGAATTTACCAAAGGAAACATTCTTTTTTCCTTGAACAGCTGTGCCTCTCAGACATACAAAAGCCAGGACATTCTGGTCAATTTGTTAAATCAAATCGTGTTCTGATTTCATCACCTGCCAACCATGTTGCATCTGGGGATACATGAGACTGTTCTGAGACCAGCTGCTGGTCCATGATCACAGTTCCCAAATGCTTCTTCTAGGAGAAAGTTCTGATGCATAAAACCAGCAGCACCTTAGAAATACAGTTAAGCCTTTAAGAACAGAAGCATCCAGTGGAGAAGCTCTAAGGCTTTGCCATTTGGAAAAAACTGCAGTATGATACCAAATGTGAACTCAGTGAAATGGGTTTGGAGACAGCTTGTAAAGTAGTGATAATTCAGTTTTCCGTTACCCAAGCACTTGTTCCTGCTGTCACTCTCATCTAGTTTAATACTTAATAGACAAGACTTTTCTAAGGCAGTCCCTGACTGTGGATGCCTCAGGCTCAGGCCATCCACACTGGAAAGCCCAAAGGAATCCTCGTTTGCAGAACGCACGCGCCTCTGGCCCTTTGAAAAATGGATCCCAGCAAACACCTAGGTTTAAGAACTCAGAAACTTACAAATGCATTTTTAAAAATCACCAATCACTTTTGAAAACATGTAGGTTCTTGTGATAGTTAAAAATGGGACTGTCTTCTTTGGATGTGGATGCAAATCACCTTCACATCCTACTTTCTCTCTCTTCCTTCACCTTCCTTTCTGACAAGTGCCAGCCCCGGTAGTTTAGCCACAAAACATCAGCCACATTTACACCGTTCAAAGCCTTGTCCTTTACTATTCCTACCTGTATGGAAGAGAAAGGACCCTGCGTTTCATGGTCTTCTCCAATATAACTAACATAACACAGTAGTAACATATTACTGCTACAATAAGTTACATCTTTGCCTTACCTCATATTTGCTAATTGTCACACAGCAACAGCCACTTTGTGAAAATGACAACACCAACTTCATAGTTGTGTTGTTTGTGGGTTTTTTTTGTTTGTTTGTTTTTGGTTTGTTTTTTTTTTTTTTAAAAAGACACCAATTATAAATTCTGCAGTACCCTTGGGTTCACACTCAGTGACGTTGTGGTTAATAATTCATCCCAAGGCGGTGTGAGAAAAGGCGGCTACAAGATCATAACAAAGTTAAAAATCGACTCTTCAGGACCAGGGAAATTGAATGTGGCTTTTTACCTGTGCCTACAAACTACACCACTGATAACCCAAAGTGCTCCATTTTAAGAATGTCTGCTGCCATTTTTTCATGTAATTACAATTTTTATGAAAGTCTTATGTTATTTGGACTTTGTTCTTATTATCACAATTCTTAGTGTAACAGAACTAACTCAGAAATTAAGCTTTCACATTAAAAACAAGTATAACGTTCATGGTTGCAGAGAAAAATGAAAATACAAAATCTTGAGTACAAAGAGCCTGAATATATTACTTTTAAAAGACTTCTGACTTTTCTGACAGTCACTCCTTGAAGGCAGTTTCTTTTATGTTTTGCAGTAGCACTGGCTACTATGCATTTTGTTTCACAATCTAAGACAGCAGTCTTTAAGCTGTACATATTCATTGGGACCACAGCTCATTTTGTGGGCTTGTTCATCAGCTAGGTGTTGGTGGGGTTTTTTTCCCCACAAAAATTTAAGCTCCCGGAATCACAACCAGCAGTGCAAACACTGCAAGACTGGTCAAGAACTTCATGAAACCTGCTGGAAACTAAAGACACTAAGGTTTACACTGAGACTAGCTGTAGAAGGGTGTACTGAGGTTTACATAAATGGGCTTTTTTCACAGCTGAAGAACAAAGTAAAAATATAATTTCTGGTAGTTTTAAAATTCTGATGTTCTGATTCAAAAATTTTAGCCTTTACAGGTGGCCAGAGGTCCACCAAACATGACAATGGTTGCATGGGTGTTTGTGACTGTCTGAGGCTTTCTTTGCACTTGAATACAAAAACTCCAGTGTCACGGATTTCAACATAGGTGTAAACTCACCTAGCACAACACTATAGTTTCAAGGCTAAAGCCCCACCCAAGGAGAAGACTTTAGTGACTGATTATGCAGGTATTTGGGTAACAGCAGAAAATGGAACACCTGAGAAGAACAACTGACAAAAAATTTAAGTGATGGTGTGCTGGTTTTGGCTGGGATAGAGTTAATTTTCTTCACAGTAGCTAGTGTGGGCCTGTGTTTTGGATTTGGGCTGGAAACACTGTCGGTAACACAGGGAAGTTTTCCTTACTGCTGAGCAGCGCTTACACAGAGCCAAGGGCTGTTCTGTTTCCAACAGTACCCCACCAGCGAGAGGCTGGGGGGCACAAGAAGCTGGGAGGGGACACAGCCAGGACAGCTGACGCCAACTCACCAAAGAGATATTCTGAGCCATATGATGTCTGCTTAGCATATAAAGCTGGGGCAAGAAGGATGTTTGGAGACATTCAGAGTGATGGTGTTTTGTCTTCCCAAGTAACTGTTCTGTGCGATGCAGCCCGGCTTTCCTGGGGATGGCGGAGCCGCTGCCTGCCCGTGGAAGCGGTGAATGAATGCCTGGTTTGGCTTTGCTTGCGTGTGCAGCTTCTGCTTTACCTATTAAACTGCCTTTATCTCAGCCCATGAGTTTTCTCACTTTTACTTTCCCCATTCTCTCCCCCACCCCACTGGGGTGGTGGGGTGTGAGTAAGTGGCTGTGTGGTGCTTAGTTGCCAGCTGAGGTTAAACCACAACAGATAGCTAGAACTTGATGTTTTTACTCGACCCCTAACCAAAATTCAAGTAAAATGCATTATATAAAATGTGAGGGAAAACTCTTGCAAGATACCACTGGACCTAAAATTTACCTATGATCTACAGCAGTCAGTGGGTGAATGGATAACAAACAAGAAGTTATTGTTTGTTCTCCGATTAGCTCAAATCAGTAATTAACTACAATGTTGCATTAGTCACAGTGCATTACCCTGCATATCACATCAACTATTGCTTGGTACCAAATGACTCTCAGAACTTGAGATGATACAGGACACAGCACACTCCACAGAGGAAATGGCAGACTGCCTCAACAAAACTGCCAAGGAATTACCATTAGGAACAACTTGTTTCTCACAGGGTGCCTGGCCCTAGAAACAGTCTCGGACCCCATCTTGTCCATGTAGTCTGTCAGCTGGACCCTTGTCTGAGCCTTACCAGCTGGGAATGAGAGGGTTCTTCTTTATAGGTTAGATGTAGATGAGTGGAGATGACAGACACCCTTACAGTGAGGAGCACCACTGGAAGGATGAGGTGGTCAACCAGCAGCCCCTGTGTCTGGTCTGGAAGAATCCCAGGCTGGAAAACCTCCAAAGATGGGGGCTTTGGAAGAACATGCAGGGAAGCTCTGAGTGCTGAGCTCCAGAGGGGAAGACCTTTTTATTTTCCTCTAGAAATGTATTAGGACTGTTACAAGAAATGGTTATCTGTCAGGTATATGCCTAAAAGGAACCTACACACGGAAAGGCTGAACAAAAGAAATGATTGAAGATTCCTGGTATACTGTGGAAAAATAGCATGTCATGAGCAGCAGTATGGAGGCCTTATGGAGACTGATGTTTCCTGATCCCTGGAATACACTGGCCATGTCTGCATTAGGCAGACGTGTGGTACAATGTGAGCCGTTCTGGAGAGCAAAGCAGCTGGTGTTGTGCACCTGGTTACCACAACCAGACATGTTGCAAGGGTTTTACCATGAAGTTGACTCCAGGATGGTGCTCTGGGTTGAACTCCCATTATTGTCTGAAATGTGTTAGCTGCACTCCTGAAGCACATCCCTTGGCTTACTTTCCGCCAACAGTAATTCAGTTCACAGACTTTAAGACGGCTGAGCAGTGCCTTTAGTGGGGAGATCATGCTTTGAAACTGCTCTCATGAACAAAACACAAATACTATTGTACATGGACCCATTGAATCATTAAGAACCCTGACCTACAGAACATTAGTAACTGTGTTATTCTCCTAGGGCCTTCTTCAATTAAACTTCAAACTGAAAGAAGGTAGATCTAGATTAGATATAAGGAAGAAATTCTTTAGTCAGGGTGGCAAGACACTGGCACAGGTTGCCCAGAGAAGCTGTGGATGCCCCATCCCTGGACATGTTCAAGGCCAGGTTGGATGGGCTTGGAGCAACCTGGGCTAGTAGAAGGTGTCCCTGCCCATGGCAGGGCGTTGGAAATGGTTGATCTTCGAGGTCCCTTCTAACCAAAACCATCTGGGGATTCTACGATTAATTCCTTTTTAGGGTGCTCTTGCATTCCTCTGGAATTGTGATGGCTAGGACTCTTGCCCTAGAAAGAAAGCCATTGCATCTCTCTATTCCCCCCACTTCTTTAGCCATTTCTCAGTATCTGTCCCAACTTATTAGAGTGGCAGGAGATCCAATGATTGCTTTGTTCCTACACATTCAATGAAAAGTGGCAGCAGGATAGGAGGGAGAGACCCTATTAATTCCTCACTAAAAGAAAAGCTGCAGCATTATAGCACATCTTACTAGACACTGGAGAAACGATACCAGGCACAGCCTTAAAATGCCCCAGCCAAAGGAAAAGCTTTAGTTGATATTTTCTCAGGCACCAAAAATCAACACACCATAATTCATGATTTCCATAGAAATACAGAGATGGGAGGGAGTGGGGAGAGCGTAAGTGACATGACAGAGAGAACCACATCAATGTATTAAGTCTACCTGGGCTAAGCAGTGGCTCTGATCAGCAGTAAGTCATTAGGATTCTCCTCTCATTTACACAGATTTTACACAGCCACCTGCTGCAGATTCACTCTCACAGCGACACAAATCAGAATCAAAGCTACCTAGAATCAGCTTACGCACTCATACTCCTACAGCATCTCAGTGACCTGAATGTAACTCTGATTTTACATTACTGCTACCACCTTCAAAAGCAAGACCTGAAAACACTGTAGTAAACACCAACTGGAGGAGTTTCAGACAGTAATCTACTTTTCAGTGCCTATTTGTTTCCAGACCCAACAATGGTCTTACAGACACGGATGACTAATTTTCTTCATGTAAACAGACCCTGTGGGGGTTTAAGGCGTGACTTACATGGTCAGGAATGAAGGCACAAGCTACCGCTGACCTGGCCGAATACATCTGTATCCATTTATAAGATAACAGAATCCATCTCCAGAGCTTGAGAATCATTTTCATAGAAAGCCAGCTAATGATGATGATTAATCCCTGTGTTTTATTTTTACCAATATTATTTGCATCCCTGAATATAAATAGTTCACAGTGAATAGCTCTCAATAACGCTATCAAGGAAGTTGTTGAAGTGAACAGGGTATGTCCATTAGCACCAATTAGACAAGCTAAGTGCGAGTCAAGTTGTTTAAAAACAGTCAATGTAACAACCGGTGAAAGGTAGATAAATTAATACATTGGTGACAGGAAGAATTAGGCTCTTGATTTGGAGTTGAATAAGCAATAGAATTAAAAATAAAATTTATTTGTGATATCCATCATGTCACAGGGATGATACATGCAGAAGTAAATCTTAAAAGCCTGTAAATTACATTTGATGGACAATTTAGTCTTTCAGCTGAATATTTCATTGGTGGGTTTTTTGTTTCAAATACTCCAGTGAAACTTACGGTCTTAATGCACTTGCCACTCTCCATTCTGTATTATTCTGCTCCCCATTCAAAAACCTCCTCTACACATCACTGGTGTCCCACACAACACTACTGATACAAACAACTGGATAAACCTGTGAGGAATTTCAGTTTCCTAAACTTACCACAGTACTTACTCCTCAATGACAATACACAGTATTGCAGAGACAGTAGTGTCAAACACAGAGCTCCACTGCTGCCAAAGGCTGGGACATGCCTACACATACTCCAAGAGAGTCCTGGAATTCAGCAGTGACTGCAGGGTGCCAGATCCAACTGCAGTGCCTTATTCCAGCATGGCACAACGCGTGGTTTTTTGTCCCTACAGTAAAAGGCGTGCACATAAATATCTGTTGCTGTTCTGAAGTCTGATTTAATCCCTTCTACTGAACTCTTCAAAGCCAGACAGGGCCTTCAGCAGATAGGCTTCCTAGATTTCCCCCTCAGATTCACTCTCTCCCTGTATTGGAAAAAAGGAATAAAAAAATTCCTTCCCATCTATTTCATGTATTCCAAAACATTCAGAGATACTAGTTAATAGACTCATCATGAATTCTCTCTGATGGCTTAGATAGTTCTGCAAGATGTCTCTTTATTCATGGCAAATTTCAGCCCTAAAAAAATCAGAAATTTAAAAGAACTTCTGGATGAATCATGTGCAAACACTGCTTAAAGAGTCAGGCTTTTTCTTCATCTTTCACACATTGTCTTATGAATTTATTAGCACAGCACAGACTGAAAATATTCAAGGACTCTCATGAGTACTAATTTACAAAATTAAGACGACAGTCTTTTAGATACAGAAGTTTCAATTAAAATGCATTTCTAGAAGAATAACATATGGAAAAAAAAATCTAGACATTTTTTTCATCCCATAACCCATTCTTGAAGAAACTCAAGTTGTCTTGATCTTTTACACTTCAGTCATCACCAGATATTAAAAAACCCTGCAGCTGTAAAATCACAGCTTTTCTATGCAGTCAAACTATGTTTTACACTTTACCTGGCCATGTGTACAGAAATAGTATACAGTGCATCTACCACCCACAAGGCTTTACTCAGTCCCAATGACACCTTTGGCAAAACACACTGAATTCAGGATCTGGATTTCACTGTACTTACATTGAATTTACACTTAGGTGTAAATGCCTCCAAGTTTCTGCAGAAGGTTCATTTGTATTTGCCAGTAGGAGGGGGAGAAAGGTAATCTAAGTTAAACAATAAATAAGTAGTTCAATCATTGTGATGTTCCTGTTGCTTTTTTTTAGTTTGGACTTCTGGTGAAACCACACAGTGATTCTGCGAGGCCATGGTAGGACTGCCAGCATCTAGCACTCTGAATATTAGGACAAAATTTAAAAATACAACTTGCTTTAAATTCATACTGCTGATTTGAATATATTAAAGCATCTTTAATGGTTTAACTTTGTTCTGCAAAGATTCACCTTTGATCAAGCATCCCCCACTTGCATCACTCTATGTTGATGTTGCACCCATCATATGAGCGAACATAAAGCCTCAAGAGAAGCACAGAGCTAAGATAACCCATATTGCATGATCTGGCTACCTCAATAAGGCATCTTTCAGTCCCAATACTGTTGGGTGGTCCATCATGTACCAGCCCAGCACTCGCGACCACAGAATCAGTGCCCAAGTTATCAATCTGCATCATAAGAAAAGCAATCGTAAAAAACGCCAGCACTCAGTCAGGTGCATTCATGTCATCTTGGCATTCTCGCAGGAAGCATCCGAGCTCAGTATTCCTATTGCTGACGACGGCCCGCAGCACACAAGCCCTTTCTCTCTAGCCCACCTCCCTCTGGCCTTCCAGCCCCTGATTTTCTGCTGGTAATCTGAAGAGACAGGTTCCGTGAGAACTTATTCAAGTGCAGTATTTTTGAAAGGTTGCGGGTTATCTGAGGCGCAGAGAGTACAAGTTACACACGTGCAAATACTGTCATTCTGTTTAGCAGATCTGACACATTAACTCCTATTTGTTAAGTGCTCTTGGAACAAGGTACTGAACACCTCTGCTTATACACATCAATTAATTCACCAGTGAAATGCAGCTATCTTCAGAGTGATAAAGCAGCCACCCAAAACACTATTTGGTACCTCAGCTGTAATTTAGTAGTATTTAAAAAGGCTGAGACAAAGAAACAAACAGCAAAGCTGCAGGGAGTTGAGAGCGTTTTTATCCTGGTACTGGGCTCCCACTTTAAGGCAATCTACTCTTCCACAGCTAGAATTATCGGAGTTGAAATTCAATGAGTCATTTAACAGATGACACTTCCTGCTACTTTAAATATGTTGGATGGCTGCAACAGCCAACTTTTATAGTCATCTCACTGGCCATTCCTTGAGGGTCTCTACCCACTCACTAGTAAATGAACAAAACCTGAAGCAGCAGTTAGCTCAAACTGCCACGGTTAAGAAATAGCATAAATATGTCTAAGGGGAAGTCCAGAGGCCTGAAGTACTTTATCTGCAAAACCACAGAGAGAATTTCCTAACCAGCTGGAGGTAAGTGAACTACTTTTTAAATCACTCTGCTTTGTTGCTTATGATCCTCACTGATCTCTATTGCTTGCCTGAACTACCTATCACTTTACTGTTTGCTGACACATTAAATGTTCTTAAAGGAGCTTTTCCCAAAGAACATGGCAGCAGACACATTGTCACGATATGAAACAATATGGGAATGGTATCATTATTTTTCTAATATCAATATTAAAAGAGACATGATCAACATTCACCCTTCTCAGTTCTACTAGATGTACAGAAGATATGGAAAGCAGGCACTTGCTTCTGAGATTTCCTTTGCATTTCACCTCAAATCAGCACAATCAACAACTCGTCCAACTACGCTCTTGCAACACGTAGACTGCCAGCACAATGTCTGCTTAACCTAGGGGTTTAGAGTCAAGCTGTCCAGCAGCATATGGTTTCCAGGATCTCACTTCATTTAACGGTACAGATGTCGCTGAAGAGCACATGAAAACCTACAGAAATATCACAGAATGCCAGCTCGCCACCAGAAGATACCACCTGAGCTTTAACCTGTCTCAGTGAAAAATTCTTGTGTGAGGACTCTTTCACCTCATGCAGAGCCCTGCAGCAAGTGACAAAATGTCACTCTTCAATTAGTAGGAAATTTCTATTTCCTCTTGTCCTCTTGTACAGTGTATTGCAAAACAGAGCAATGGAAGAATACCTTTAAGTCAGGATAACTTGTGCTGAACAATATTTGAATGGCATGTGAAATGAAGGTGATCATCAATATTACATGACACACATGAAAAATTGCCAGAGGTATCATCATGCTCCCAGACTGTTCCTATAATGCTGGTGGTTACTATGCAAATAGAAAAATCTGGTAAGTATATGAGGGGGAATAGCAGAATGAATGAATATAATAACTTAATTAAATGACTCGTATCTTAGTCTGTAGGACTTTATTTTGGTGTTGAGGCCCTACAAAACTTAAGTCTACTCTTTCACTTCTGAATTTGCTCAAGGGTAATCAAGAACATATATAAAAATCTCAGTCCACAGCTATTTCCATAGTTTGGTTTCCCTATTCTAGATTTTTACAACTTTAGCAGCCAAAACAAATTAGGTATGTCATTCAACTGAAAAAGAATTAAAAAACCCCAGTGAGCATCTAGCTTCTATTTCCATGTAGTGACAGAGAACCTTAGGAAAGAACCATCCTTCTGAAATTCTATACTGCCTAACATATTGTTTTGGGAAAACAACTAGTGACCAATCCATTTAACGAAACAGCTATGATTTTATCAATATTTTTCACTTCATGTATTCACACCCATCAGTGAAAAGTGCGGACAGAAGAACGGCTACCATCACAATTCAGCAACAGTTTGCATTCTTCCTTCTCCCTCTGTCTCATAAAAGGACAAAGTTGAAGAAAAACCAGGCCCAGGGTCTCCTGTGCAATACCAGCCAATGTGGGTTTTCAGTAACAAAACAGACTTCAGACTAGCTGATGTGCATAGACGGCAACACAAATGCATGCAGTTACACATCTCCGTATCAGTGGAAGAGAACGCAGGAGAACATGTGGAATGATAGTTCGTCTGTTTCAGACTCCTTAGCCACTAACAAAAGAAAGGGAGAAGCAGCATGCCTGCATGCAATCAAGCAGACCAGGGGGCTGAACTGAGAAGCTGGAAGCCAGCTGTGCTCTTTCGCTTTCTGATGTCCATAATTAGGCCATTCCATTGTTTCTCCTTTTCTCACTGCCAAATTCCAATGGAAAAAGAAATGACAGCCCACAAACTCAGCCATCCTGCACGGCCCGAGGAGAAGGTACCCTTGACATTTTGTCAGGGCCACATTCTTACTCTTTTGTTATTTTATCCTCCAGCAGTGCAAAAGAACCTTGAAGTGAAAACAAATTATGTTGGCTGAGGTTTGTCTTTATTGAGAGGAGACTTCTGACCAGTATTGAGTACTTCTAAAAAGCCTATTTTCAGCCTCTATCAGCACAGCTGCTACATCCCTCTTTGGATAAGGACAGCCTGCGTGCCACCTCAGCAGTTAACTCTGGCTGATACAGAATGCTGGGATTCATAGCCTGTGTCCTCCTTTGCGTGTCAGCTCCTGGCACCCACACTTGCTGCCAGCTCCCACAATCACATGTACTGAGCGTGACACACATAGAGCACGTTTCCCCTTCGTGCCCGCCCGCTCTAGGCCTGCGTCTTATGCACTTTACTGAAAGATCTCTGCCAGCTCCCTGATCCTCTGTGTCAGCTCCAGCTTCTCAGCTTGACCTGGGACCCCTCAGCCAGATACATCTTGTGCTTGGAGCCGCAGAAGTTACAGATTGGTGGATGCCTCATGACAGGGCCTTCCACTTAATTAAGTCCTGTTAGAAGGGGTATTACTCAGACTAATTTCAAGGGTGCCCCCCCTTCCCCTGCCATATAACCTCCCCAAACATAGGCTCACCTGTCTCATAACCTGATGCCGTACCTAGTGTCATGAACATCCTCCTGCAGGTAGGAGTATTCAGTGACATTTCTGCTGGCCTTTTCCCCCTCCACTCGCAGTTCCATGTCTATACAGTTTGACCCAATTATGCCTAAACTTCTTTACAATTTGCATTTCAATTTTAGTCTGTTTATTTACTTTTACTCTTTCCTGCAGTGGAGATATTGGTCTGACAGAGAATGCCAGTAAATCACACCCATTATGTCAGGCTCCTTTAATTCCAAAGAGATTCCTCATTCTTTGCTGCCTGTTGCCATTTCTCATGTAATTTAAAAACAGCAGGCAGCAATTGAACTCTCAGATCTCGTTAATACCTACTATGCCTTTCCAACAAGAAGCAGCAGAGTAGAGAGTATTTCTTCAAGGTGATGGGCAAATGTGCCAAAGTTGTCTTTAATTTATGTTGCCACTGCTGCTTTTCAAGCATGTAGATTCTTTTTATTTGCATGCTATACTTGTTCTGCTTTATATAATGTCTCCTCTCTGTGCAGGAACACTATGACAATCTAGCAGCAGCCTTTCATGCTATGCAAGCTTATTTTTCAGTTTTGTTTCATGCCTGCCTTCAATAATAAACAACTTCATAAATTACACCCACAAAGTACAACACATACTGAAAGTTTTAACGTTAATCATTCGTCTTTGTAGCTCATTAATCCTTTTGCAATAAGAAAAGAAGTAATGAACTGCATCAAGCACAGTTAGGCCAACAACTATTTAGCCAAGAAAGGAATTTTTTTGTTTGTTTTTTTTTTTTTTTTTTTAAAAAAAAAGAGAAAAAGAGAGGGCTACTGCTAGAGTCATTTCCATGTTTCAAGAAAAGTCTCAGCTCAGCACTCAAACTGCTTACCTCTCCTTGCCAGATTGGGTTAACAGTATTACACACGATCTTAGATCTCTTCTCCTGCCCATGATGAGGAAGTGCTGGGAAGATGCTATGTTTTCCAGGCTGGATGGAAATCTTGAGATAAGGATCTGGATTGAAGAACATTCCTTTCTTCAGACCAAAAGCCTGGAAATCTGAAAGAAAGTAAATAACCTAATTTTTTTTCACATTCCAGGTAGCTCTCTGGGATGTTAGGAAAAGAATATGGGAAGCTGGTAAAGAATTCAAATAACATGGCAGGAATATGAAAAGACTCTTGTGAGGTAATGTAAAGCCAGGCCATAACAATCTTGTGATTTAGGATATAATGATTATATGGTGAAACTACAAATTTTACAACCTGCTGTGCAGAGTGATCTGGCTTCTAAATCAGTATTTATGCAACTTAAATTAAATGATCTGCTGATTCTTCTAAGGAGCTAAGCACTTACACAGCCTGAATCCAGTGGCAGGACTACTCTGAAAAAGAGATCCATTCACTTCATTACAGACATGGCATTTGGTACCCAAAGCATGTCATTTCTCCTAGATATCAATTTTATTTTTCTATCTATCTTAGATTTTAGATCACTTTTTTCTACACAAGAAGTAATTTTACATTTTTTCCATTTTAAAAAGTTTCCTTCCCTGAATGGGTTAACTTTACCTGTAGCAGCTTAGAAAAACTCTTGTAAATAATCTCCAAATTTTAAGCAGGGCTTTCTAGCTACAGAGCTTCCCAGGGAGTGTAATACGAGCCATGCAGATAAAAAATCCCCAGGCACTTATTTCAAAATTTACTTATAACGTTCTGAAGAAAAACACAAAGTCCATTACAATTTGTTCCTGTGAAACCAATAAACGTAAACCAATCTACCAGTATATATAAAGCCTCTGGCCTTCTATTTTTTTCCAGATGCATTTCAAAGCTTTCTTTGGAAAATATAAGCACTTAATTCCATTAGCAAGTTCAGTAGCTAATTTATTGCCCGCTACTCTTTGCATGGAGATGCTCCTCTGCTGTTTAAAGCTTTATTTCACATAGGGCTGTAAGCACTGAACTATGTTCTGCCTATTTTCTCTTACTTTATCGAACAGATAAAAGTATTAGTCAAGATAGTTTCCAAAACTGCTTAGATGTATACCTAAACATTCAATTTAAACACATTTTTTTCCTTTTAGGCAGGTTTTGAAAACATTAATTTTCACAGTCTTTTAATTCTCTTCTGATTAAAAGCCCAATTATTCTGGCAGGTTGCTGGAGACCATGTAAAACCCTCCAGGCAGATATTTTGGATTAATCTGAAAATTATACACATTCCACACCAACATCAGTCTTTTTTCCAGAAAACAGCCATATGAAGAACAGCGATAAGATCTGCCCAGTTACATTTTGCTTCCTTAACATTTGGTAATAGCCAACACAATAAAATGTGCAAGTTAAAAAGAACCGTTTTTGTCCTGGTTGGTTTTAATCATCTGTTCCAGCCCACAATTCATGTTGCAGATATTCAAAAGCTGTTGGACAGATGGTCGTGAAACAGTCTGTATTTTAAGAATATCATTCTTATGATGTTCTCTAACAATTAACAAAAAAAATAGAGAATATCGCTACTAATAGCCTATTTGAAAGTACTTTGCTGACAATATGTACCATGATGTTCCTAGCAACATTATTACACAAAGAAAATAATCTGGTTCAAACTGGTAACACTGAAATTTTTTTTCTGAGTGTACGATCTCTATGTAACCAGCATGTATCTCATCTATCAGCCCTGCTGAAATGCTATATGGCAAACTCTTTTGCTTTGGAAGTTGTACTGTTAGAAATACATTCCAGAAATAGAAACCAAGACTGCAAAAGCACTACGAACGACAAGGCCCATCAGTGTAATAGTGTCAGGCTGCTAACATATGAGAGGAGAGAAAAACCTCTGGGATCTTATTTTCTTTCTCTCTGATGTTTCCTCAAAAGATTCTGAAACTGAAATATTTATTGCTGTATATATTTCTGATATTTTTTTTTTCTTCAAAGAGAGACCACGCTATCCTTGGGTACCACTGTGCAAAGAAATGGTCTATTGATAGACAGGAAAGAAAGTAACTAGCACTCAATTATGTACACTTCTGTATCATAAAGAACATACATATTATGATGACCTACCAGCCTCTTTCCAGTTATGGGAATTAAGTGCAGCCATGAAGGTGAACGCACTCCTAACCTTAGTTTGTAGTCCAATTTTTACATTGGGGTGAGAGAAAATAATGTAGCTAAGCACACAACAGGAAATTTTATTTGTGTCATTTTCTTGCTTTAATTACATAATACAAAAACTTTTGTAAAAATGTCAGTTAGAAATGTCAATTTTTAATGTCCAAAGTGCACTTAGGGATAGTAGAAACAGCTTTCTCAACAACAAATATGCCACTTACATTTACATATCTCACCACAAATTCTCAGCACCGTGGAAAACAGAGCATCAAAAATGCAAAAGTTCTAGATAAAGCTACATGGACATCTGCAGATATCCAGAAGTCCATTTAATTTGAAGCACAACCTATGGATGCTGTAACTTGTTGAAACCAAAGGCTCACATACACTCTTACCACTGCTGTGTAACACCCCAACAGAAGAATCCCAGCTCTTCTGCTTCCCCAAATGAGCATATTTCTCTCTTCTCTGTATTGTCTTCAGAAAAAGGCTCTGAAGATACTAAATATTTAAGTGATAGTTTGAGGTTAACTGAATTTAAATCTTTGGTGAAACCAATGTATTCCAGAAGGCTTAGATGTGCCTTGCTGTACACGTCAGTTTTATAGCGTTTTCCTTGAGAAAGTTCTACCAAGATAGCTCATCTATGCTTTGCAAAGATGTATTGTCATCCAGTGTCTTAAAAGAAGTTATTAATATACCATATGTCAGTTTCCCATTTACTCATAAATCATGCTTTAGTGTGAAAGAGGTTACATGCATCTAACAGTTTTAATAGT
Source organism: Falco punctatus (assembly GCF_963210335.1). NCBI lineage: Eukaryota > Metazoa > Chordata > Aves > Falconiformes > Falconidae > Falco > Falco punctatus. The sequence goes on along the minus strand of NC_137583.1, from coordinate 84,807,063 downwards.
GTCAGGCCATCTCTCATGAGAGATGACAGGAGGAATGAATCCAGGTGAAGACACAGCAACCACAGACTCTTCCGCTGCTGCACACCTTCAGTTATTTTAAGTACATGCATCCCAGTCCAGCTAGGCTTGCTTCATTGTAGAAAAATGGCTTACACTAACTGCTGCCTCCAAGTGAATTATGAAATTGTTCAAACTTCAGGACTTCCATTCCATATGTGCTGATCTCTGGGTGTCTGGATGAGACCTAAGGAGGCTTTGCTCTAGGTCACTTGCACGCATGTAGCCTCTGTTCCTAAGGTGGGCCACAGATTTCCCTGTTTGCCTTGTAAAGGATGATTCTACAAATCCATTTTCCATGCAACAGCACAAACTTTGGGGCACTGATGACTGCATAGTGAGGGAGGCACTATTTTTGTGGCAATTCAGAAACTAGCATGTATTTATTGGCAAAATACAGAAGCAGGCGGATATAAATTCCATCAGACACAGCCTGAACACATCTGTGTTTTACCATGTTTGATTTTGCCTCAGTACAAGTGACTAAGCTTTCAAAGAGTCAGGGGAGAAGTATGATTTGGGTTTGCGAGTCACATTTTGTCATGCTCAGCAAGGAGATGCTCTGATAGTAAATACCAGCAAAAATATCATAGAGTATTTCAGTTCCCTCCTGACATAGTGAGGTACTGCTCCAGACCCATGCTCCTTCTAGGAGCATGACAGAAAAGGATGGAGAATCAGAGTGAGAACCAGAGTCTGAAGCAGTCCATTTTCTAAATCAATTACATTTAGTCCGGTCATCAGTCTGTCCATAGTAAGTTAAAGAAGTTAGAAGCTGTTTTCACCAAGGGATGAGAAGCTTTTGCCAACACCTGTGGAAAAACTTTTCTAGAAATAATACACAAGGCTATTATGTGCAGTTTCTAAATGTGTCTTGAGAAGACTAAGTCCGCCTAGTCTCTTGATGGTGCATATTTGATTTAACTGAAGTAGACAGTCTACAACCCAGCAGAAGGGTCAAAGACGACGAATGAGTAGCAGAACAACTAGCTTTGAGAAAGTGATATCCATATTCTAATACAGTTGGCAAATTCCTTTCAACAAAGTACAAGTACTGAATGTCTTTTGTGTTTCCCAGCACCACCCAAGCGACAACACTGTATGTCCTGCAGCTAGCTACACTGAGGCTTGTGGGAGAGATCATTAAGTCCCCATAATTCTATGGTCAAGTCACTGAATCCACATTTTTCTTATTTAGCATACTAGTCCCATGTTCTCAGAACTACGAAATGGTACATACTCCTCATGAGCCACTTGACCCTCTGAGAAGATGAAGACATCTTGAGTTAGGCCAAACATGCCCAGACCATATCTAGAGGCATAATTAATGAAGTACTGCAAAGTTACCAGGACACTGGAAAGATTAAAGGGTCACTGGAAAGACCATAATCAATTTAGATTGTGACTTCGCTTGATGAACACCAAAATGGAATGTATTCTCCCTGTGTTCTGCTCATTAATGGCAGAAAGTAAAAACACTGTCATCTTACCGAGATCCTAATAATTAATGTATCAAGGCACAACAAATCATCTTCATGATCCACCACTGCAAGAGAGTTGCTAATTAGGATGGCAATGTACAGCTCCAGCATTTCCTTTCAGTTTTCCTTTGTAAATTCCCAAAGAGCCATCAGCTTGGGTTCTGACACTGAAAAAATGTACTTGAACAGGATTGGGTTGGCTACCAATGAGGTAAGGTAGCTGCCAGCGTGCTAGTATGTCAGTGTTTCTCCTGTAGAATGCGCTTTGTAAAACTTGACCAGAACAAGCAGGACCTATCTCAGAAGGTAGCAGCTCATCTACTATAGTAAGCTACCCAAGACGTAGTGGGGGCTTCAGTGGAATGAACAAGAAAACTCTGCTTGCTCAGGATTCAACAGGAGGCACACATGTACTCTCAGCTATGCGCTTTTAAAGCAATAGAAATTATTTTAGCTACTAGCAGTGTAATAACCTTTCAGCAGTAAGCACAGCAATATTGCATTGGTTTGGAAATGCCAATTTGATTCATGCAGCAGTATCTGATACTAAAATTTACTGTAAGGGAAGTGAGCATGGATCAACAGAAGTATTGCATCTGGCAATAGATTTTAAGAAGCAAATATGAAAGAATTTTAGAAAACAAACAGTAATGTGCAGTGATGGGAAGCCTTAAAATCCAACATAGCAAAATAACATGGGGGAATTGAGAAAGCTACTATATAATGTACAACAGATACCAAATTGATCAGCTACTGAATGAGGTTCTGCAACTGGTGATATGCAAGAGATTAAATCGGATAATTAAAGTGGTTCTTTCTGCTCTCAGAAATCTACAATTCTATAGACAGACTCCAGTTTCCTCCTAAAAAAGAATGTAAGAAAGAATTGGCTGGTGTAGTTGCACAAGAAGGTGTTTAAAGATCTGAGATGTAAAAAAAAAAATAATCTAAGTGGAGCAGATAAGCCAAACATTTCTGTCACATAAGGCTCCCAGGCAAATATTAAAGACAGAGGAAAAGAGGAGAAAATTATTTTTCTAGCTGGAAATGCTATAGGGGAAAAAGCAAGGGATTCTCATTTGTGTAAGGAAGGGGCAGCAGAGGTATCAGGAAGAAAATAGGTCTATTAATAAATGAAAAGGAGTAGAGAAATTAATTATTCAAAAATGGCTGAAAGACAGGCTACCTTTTTAATTGCCTTCATTAAGAAGGAAAACACAAAAAAAGCCTGAACAGCTAATGTGAACAGCTTAACACAGGGAGTTTTTATCACTGCAAGCCATTAACCACTGGAGCAAAGTACCATCTCTTGGTATTCTCAGATCCAAGACTGCATACCTGTCTGTAAGGTACGTCTGAGTCTAACTCAAACTGAGCTCCACACCATGGAGCAACGTGGCCTGTGGTATATAGGATAGTTGAATTCAAAGCCTTTTAAGCCTTTAAAAATGTTCATTTAAAGCACTGCAATACTTTGTAGGCACAGGTGTACTGGAGGTGGTAGAAAGTCACCTCACCTTCGCACAAGCTCTGACAGGTAAGAAAAAGTTGAATGATTAGTAACTTGGGTTTAGATAGAATACATCTGGGCAAGTTAGCTTGAGTTGGGGAGGGCAGAAGAGTAGGTAGGTTTATAACAGTATTAAACAAACAACAAATCCGGTGGCTAGAACTCTGTCACCAGGATTTCAAAAAAAGGCTGGAAAATAAAGTGTATTATACATCTGCTTTCTGATCAAGCATTTCATGGTAACTACTATTGTCAAAGTGATCCTTAGTAGACCTAATACTACTTTGAGTTCTGATTTATACTCTAACTTCCATAAACTGACAACTGATATTACCTGAATGTCTGGTCTGAAAGCCACATAAAAACAACTAACAGTACTTCTCAGAGAGGTGTGATGAGGAATAAATGCCTGAATGTTTGTGGAATATTCAGATCTTCCGGCCATTTGTTCCACAAGAACACTTACAAATACAGAGTGTGCAAATGCATGAGATATGTGAAATATCAAAGCTTGAAAAATTTTATTTGATGCAACATATAGCTAGGAGGTATATCATGCAAACCTCATGGTAACACTTTCTATATATACCAGCCAACAGAATAGTTTCACGGGCTTCCAGCAAAAGTGTTACACTGATGTTAGACCACGAACCTTCAGTGAAATGGCTGGTACATCTTGGGAAGTTTAGCACATTTCTTCTTTCTGTACTTTCTGCGAGAAAGCTCTAACACTTTCAGCCACCTTATCAGAAGTGTGACATTCACTGGTAAAAGCAGAAAAGTCATGTCGGAAAGTAAATGCAAAGGGACTGCAGAGCCTTCCTTAAAGACTGTATTTAATCTAGCTCAATTAGGCTTCCAATATTCCTCTAGGTATTTTAAATAATGAAAGCTATAATAATACACTTATCATATAAATGACTAAGAAGCTTAATCATGGGAAATTATCTTTTTTTGAGATCAGTGTTGCTAGTGAACCTATTAATCTGAACCAACCTTTCACAGGACCAACTTCCAGTCTCCAAAGGAATAAATACAAAGAAAACAAACCTCCTACTGACGTAAATGCAAACTCTCAGCTATTTCTGTTCTCAAGATGCTAGCCATCTCCTTTTGCTTTGAAGCATCAGTTCACACTTTTTTCTTTGTCTGCCATTTTTATTCAGGCCAGAAATCTTTTCTCAGGCAAAACTTTCAGTGAAACCAGTTGGATTTTGTTCAAGCAAATACTAAATACAACTACAAAAAGAATAAAGCACTCTGTCACCAACTTTTAGAACGAATTTTTCTGCACAGTTCATTTTAACATAGGGTCTCACCGGAGTGTCAGGCAACAGAGCAAGCAGCACAGGTGAAATGAACCGATGTAGTTCAGCATTTCTTGGGATTTGGCCTACTTTGAGATTTTTCTTTTCCATCCTAATATTTTTTTTCTTTTTAATAATTGATATGGTAGAAGGCATAGCTCTTCTCACATTCTTCAGATGCTAACCTGCTTATGTCACAATGTCTCTGTGTCGGGCAGCACCTAACACAATGGTCCCCAGTCAGACTAATGGTCTTACACTTTTTTTTGTTTTTTAATTACAACTAAAGCAACCATAATTTGGAAACCTAACTTTTAAGTAATAACACTAAAGGTGACAGTATACCAAAAAATTAGATATTAAAAAGGAGAAGTCTGTATGAGCTGAAAGGACTTGTGACAATAGGTAAGCCATTGCTGCAACAGTAGTGCAAATGGAAAGGAATCCCAGTTCCTTCTGATGCCTCTGGAAGGCCTGGCTTGATTTACATTTTATTAGCTAGCATAAGCAGGTATAGGAATAGCAATAACTTTACTTTGAAGGAGACAACAACTTTTTTTGTTGTTAAATTGACTAAGAAGGTAATAAATAAATCCTTGTGACATGTTGATCTGTTAATTTCAGAGAGACTGAAATCGAGCTATTTTGATACTAAGGATTTTTTTTGATAAAATAATTGTGAACTGCACTCAAAGACTTTCAAATGCCTGGCTGTGATGATGTTGTTAATATGGTTGTGATAAAAATGTAAATGAATTGCTTGTGAACCACTAGAATAATATATCCCCAATATATTACAAGGTACAGTCTTTGTATACTTTGAATCAAACTGTAAATCAGATAGTTTAGTTTATAAAAGGGCCCATGGAGACAACTTTATTTAGCAATTTCAATTTATTACTCTTAACATCTCTTGGTCTACTAGGCCAAAGAATCTGACAGAATGAAAAATTTAACCAATTCTGGTCATCAATTTCTGTGTAAGATTATCTAAGAACATTAAAAAAACCCCCATTAACTCTACTCCTTTATTTCTGTTGAGTTAAACCCGTGGTTTTATTAAATTGATGTGACCGAGTGGGTGCCCAGTGTCCAACCCGGCAAAATGTGTTAGAAGAGCCTCATTTAATGTCAGTCTAGCCTGCCACATAGCATATAAAACCTAAAGAACCACACTGGCCACCTAATTTGGAAAAGCACTGACTTGCACGCTTAATATTAAAGAGATATGGAAGTTCTAGATTAACACAACTTAGAGGAAAGCTTGAAATAATTATACAGCCAAACCAACCATGTAATGTGATGCTTGTCCAAGTGTAGGACTTGTTACAGAAAGGCCTATGGCTGTAAAAACTTCGAACCACAGTAACTTTTTTTTCTCTGTATTACTTCCTCAACAAATTTCCAAGTCAAGTTCAACATCTTTATCTTCCAGGAGCTAAAAACATGGAAACCAAGTAGCAAGCATAAAATTCCAAAATGAGAACCTTGCTCACAACTACTCTTTTGACAAACTGATTTACAGATTGGTTTTACCAAACCCAGATCAAATGGTCTGTAGCTGCTTCATGGAACCATATTAGGCCTTTAAAACCTGCAGTGACATGCGAAGTGACGAGGCTGAACATTCTTCAGAGAACTTGGAGGAGCGAGAGCAGTCTTGGGGCTCAAGAAGTCTGGGAGTCACTGCTGAGCGATACAGACAAGCTTGTGAACCATGGCTCATGAATCTGCCTCGGGTCCAGACCAAGACGGTGGAATGTGCTCTCCAAGAAACAGAGGACTACCACAAATTATATTTTGCTCTGTAAGGCACATGCCTTTGATCTGGCTTTCCCTGACCTACATGTATAGCACCACATTTAATCATAAACAGGAAAACCAAACACGGCCTCAAAACTGTACTTGGACAAGACACTTCAGCACATAGCTGTCATTGAAGGAAGAGAGTGTGGCAATAGCCACAAATATTAATTCTCTGTCTTACCATTACTTCTAGCGCAACAGGCAAAAAATCCATGCTTAAATGTATACATACATACACACGTACATGAAAGGGTTTAGTAACTTCAGTTTCCCACCCTCTGGGCTTAAAAATACCACATCAGCAGAGACTTACCTGACAATGAAAAACTTATCAGTCTCCTGCTTCCTTGTCCCTGGATTGAATCTTCATTGGTGATGCTTTTAAAAATCTGCTGGAAGAGAAATAATGGTGAGAGAATTTTCCAATAACTCTTGAATAGACAAATTGCTTAATAAATGTCTTTTATACACATTCTTAGTTTTACAATGAAGAATTAATGAGATGACCATTAATCAAAATGATGTTTTTATCTAGGTAATAATTTAACCACTAGTGGACTAAGTCATCCCTTCCTGAGACTCTTCCTTAAGAAAACACAATGATATGAAAATACTACTGTAATTTTAATATAGCAGTTCCTCACCCAAAAAGAAACTGCTTATTAAACAGGAGGTAAAAGTAGCACATAAGGATGGGGATGTTGCTGTCATCTCTAAAAACAACTTCTATCTTTATAATGTCTTATTACTAGTTACTTATTACAAGAAAATCTTGTTCCAGAAAGTTTATTACATACATGTGAGAAAGACTTCTGAGAGCTTACTAATACTCTGCAAAAAAACCCAACTGTGAATTATAATAACTATAAGCATTGAGGGTGATTTGGAAGAAAAAAACACCTTAAAAAGCCATCTGTAGATGACCCTTCGTACTCCACAGTTTAGGTTGTAATGTCAGTCTTTGGTTCAGCAAGTTTACTGGTGGGCTGCTATTTGCAAATCGGGACCCAGAGCTACCTTCTGGCCATGATCAGAACTGGGAAGCAAGAACACCTTTGAGCCAGTGTCTGGGGCATCAGCAGGAACCCACTATCAGCAGTTTTCACTGCTGTTCCCCTGAACACAGCGGAGGAGATGCCATCGGGAGTCAGGCTCCAAGTTCAGCAGGGAGGTGGTGCTACTATTACTACCTCCCACGGACTCTGGAGTAAAACCAAGTGCCACTCTGCTCCCGGGAAGCCACAGCTCCCTTCCACTCTTGCCGTTCGGTTTCAGGCAAAAAAAGAAAACCAGTATTTATGCAGCGAAGTTCCAATTTCTGCCAGGAAAGAGTAACTGAATCCCACTCAGCTGTGACTCATTGCTCAGTGTATTAAATATTGTGTATTCAACCTTAACTTCGAAAACAAGCTGCTCTTGCCCCCAGAGAGTGCAAAACCTGGGCAAGGGGGCACTGCAGCCCAGCTAGCAGGGATTAAAGAGCAAGCACAGCTGGCAGGTCAAGACACCGATGAGGCCTAAATCATAAATATAAAGCTTGAAAATGGGTACCATTATAAAAAAAAATGGGGTCTGTTGCATTTGACTTTTTGTCATAATCATTTTGTTTCTTACAGACTGTTTAAATGGGAAAAGGGTACCGAGCAGAGTGGGACTATGAGCAAATTCCGGTAGAAACATCCTTATTGGATCACAGCTAATTAGTTGCAATTGTACTTTTGGCCTTCTCAGATAAACATACATTTCAATATATTTATTGAAGCCACCACTGGTTTCTGGATAGAGACACGTTTAAATCAGAATATTTTATGTGACTATGATAATTCTATGACAAGAACTCAGTAACCTTTACCAGCTGAAGCTGTGATCCCACCAAGAAACGTCATTTCCTTGTCAGGATGTATTTTTCATACTACATCACTGCCTGACATTGATTACACATTATCTTTAATGCTTTACTACTTATGATTTTTTCATGATTTTGTACAGAACAGTAACTGGGCCAACCAACCTAGATATGTGCACATTTGCAAAACATGCGTTTTCCCAGCCCTTAAACATTTCTCTGGGTTTTTTAGATCTGCCACGAAATCACTATGAACAGTTTAACAGTCTATGCTTTGAACAGATTGGGGTGGATCTGGTGGGGTCCTGCAAATACCCACAACACTTAAAAATACGTTGCTGTTAAATGACCCTTTTGGGGCCATATCTACATTACGGTAATACTATCGGGACAGTTATACCAGAGTATCACCATGAATCCTGATATAGGCAAAGCATCACCAGCACAGCCAAAGCTGCACAGGCAAAGCCTGGCTTTATACAAAGAGAGTAGCAGCGTGTCCAGCCCCATAGGAGAAATAATAACAACAACAAAAATATTTATGTGCTCCTAAAGGTACCCCACACTGTCTGGTGAGGTGCTCACCCTTAGTCACACAGTTACGGGGCCTCAAAACCAGCCCTGCTTCATAAACAAATTGCATATTCCATAGTTTATCCTAGTGTAACTCTCCAAAATGTGACATTACATCAAAACTCTAGGCATTTTGATAACATCTAGCACTTCACCTTAGTAATCAGAAACACACCACAACACTTTTTTGAAGCTTTTCCAATTTTCATGCTGTCCACACAGCCGAGAAAGGGAATGCACAGGAGAAAAGCTGAGGGAGAGAGGCACCTGTTGTTGGGCTGACACCTGGGATGCACCATCAAAAACTTCACACAACTGAGCCAAACACCTCTACTAACCCAAACCTCTGCTCCTCATCCTCCAGTGGCCTGCCACCCTCCACATGTATACATGGCACCTTCTCACCCAAAATACAGGTCTTCAGGCATGGCAGGGCACATGCCAGAGGGGCTTAAGAGCAGGTAGACGCCCTACCTCAAAGGAAGGAGCAATTTTGCATGAACATACCCAGGGAAGGATATTTAGAAAGTAGGGAAAGCGATTATACTTCTAATACTGGTGTTTCAAGGAGCTGGGAGGAAGGGAGGAATTCCTGACAGGAAGTCCGATTTTCTGAAAATCAGAAAAAGCTACTTGCTGCAGTTTGGAATCACGGTTTTCTAAAGCAATACCAGACTGTCCGCAGTAGTGAAGACAAGGCTAAGAGCACTTGATGCAGGGCAGGGTAAAGGAGAGTGTGTGGTCAGCAGCACTCTCCAGCCACCAAACCAACTGCGATTTGTAGCATCTTGAGGCGTGGGATGGCAAAGTGCACGGGTCATACTCTTCCTGCTTGCCATTTATCATGAGAGAAATCCAGACGGATTTTAGTGGCTGCAACATAATTACGCCGGGATTTTTGTCACTGTAAGTAAACCTTGTATTTAGTCATCAGGATGTAAAAAACCCTCTGTCTTCTCAGCTGCCATTTAAAACATGGTTAGCTGACAGAAAGACAACATTCGTCTCATCACTTGATATGCTATGGACTTGAAGTCATTGGTACAAAAGGGCACAAATGTGATTTTCCCTCAATAACTGTGGTGCTCTTTTATACCCTTGAAGTGAGAGCTCAGTCTGAATTAGTTTAACATTTTTGTTTAGAGTGTCATGTTTGCACATTGTGCAGTCCAGCCTAATTATTTTGCAAGTTCTGCCGATACGGAATGGGATGAATATGCTGTTATTACATGCTTCTGTCATATCTGGACATGAAGAGATGGGACGTGAGCTGCAACTTCAAGCCTAGCTGAATCTCTCAGAAAACTAAAGGCTTCCTGAAACAGGTTCCAATCTCCTTTCGTTTTTCTTGCTTGTAATCGAGCTGGTGTCATTGCCACTGATAAGAGTGCATGCACTCAAGCAGTTAGAGAAGTATCGGTGCTTCCTTTAAAATACTCTCTAGTAAACACACACTGTAAAATCTCCTTCTGTTCTGCTACTGAGTTTCCCAACTTCTGAAGCATGGCAGAAGACAACAGCCAGAGCCTGTGACAGCTATCTGCGAAACATGGGGAAGCGCCTGAGACCAGGTCCAAGCCTCTCGAGACTTGCTGAGATCAAGAAAAGGTCCACGTTTGGTAGGGCTTTTCATTTTTTTCAGTAGAGAGAAAAGAGAAAGCAGAAGGAGATGACTGAAAGCTAAAAATAACACAGTCTTGTCCTAGTATCACTTTTCCTTATGAGTAGTTCCTGCAAACGCTGGAGGGAAGTTATGTGACCCTGAAGAAGAAAGGAGGCAGGCTTCAAACTAGCAAATGGAGCTCTTGAGACTCCCTCCCTCTTTAGCCATGGTATGCGTTATGAAAAAAAAAATAAAAAATCAAAACACCACAAATCTTTAGAAATCTCAGAGTACTACAGTCTATCAGACCTAGGTGAAATTCTGAGTGCATCGCTAAAAATTTGTCTAAGCAGAAGCTAAGAAATAGAGACTCTCATGGCTAATTAAAAATATCTCCTAAAATACCTTACCCTTCACTAGTCTATCTAGATATGTGGAAGAGTAAGGACAACCCTCTTGCTCCTGGAAGTGAAGTGGCTCACAGGGCAAACCTCGGGTGCCCCTGTTCTGCCTGCCTCTACCTCTAGGTTATGAGGCAAATACTTTTGGACAAACGTACAGTGTGTGAAAGCAGTACAGTGTGTGAAAGCAGGTCTGGAAGAATCTGTAACTATGTTTGCCTGGTGCTGTAGTAGAAAATCTGCTTTTGGGCACCACAGTGACCAGTACAGTACAGTGTGCTGGTAAAATGTGCCTTGTACCAAGTCTCTTTTAGCATGTTTATATATTGTGCAGCCCAATTTAATTATTTTAGAGTCCTGCTGATATGAAAAAGGATTAATGTGATTTTATTACATGCTTCTACCATGGCTGGACATGTGTAGCTGAAAAATACAAGCACTTAGTCCTTTTCCAGCAGACAGCACAGGAAAACACTGCTATGCCTTAATCTTAATGTACCCTAATCCACTTTCCTCTTCAGAAGGGCATTTTTGATTCAAATCACAAGTGAAAAATAGCGTCAACTCAGTCCCAAATTATGCATCAGCAAACAGAAAAAGTATTGCTAGATGTGTCAGAGCTAAAGACACTGTGTTGCAGGGCTAGGGGGAAAGATAGGCTGTATAGTAACTGCCTGAATTACGCTTGCTTCAAGCTCTAGTTCTTTGTTCTCTGCTTTTCAAGAGCACTAAACTTGCCTGCAGATTTAAAGCAAAATAAATAAGGTTAATAGCCTGAATTCAACAAGAGCAAAAGAAGCAGCTGATGCTTTGTCCCCTGTCTCCTTCTATCTGTTTGTATCCCTTAGTTCATCTGAGATACAAGACGAGTCCAAAACTGCCCAGTGCAACACAGGGGCAGAGTACCAGTTTCCACTCCGTACAGCTTTCCTGATATCAGTTTAAATCACCTTGGAACTATTGTTTTAACAGACCTATCTGTACATATCACAGGTGTCAAGAAGAGTTCCTCAAAAAATTGTTCTCCCCTAAGCTAGCCCTGTTGGCTTTTACTATTGCCCTCTTGATTTCACTGAACTCTTAACAGTAGGAAAACTCTCTAAGCAAGTGGAAAAAGGCTTACGTTTTCCTGCATCTTTCCACAGTAAAAGAATATAAGACATCATTCCAAGTTCACGCTTCATATTCTGCCATCCTTTTTAGAGAGGGAATTCCTCAGTAGATCTGCAACTAGGTGAATACTCCCATTTCCTCCCAAGTGCTGCATTTGAAAAGAAACAGTTTTGGAAAAAGATTGATGACATAAATACAGACTAAATAAATGCTTCCTTTCTCTCCATCACTTGACTTCTTCCACATCTTGGGAACACAGGGCACACACGGGGATGTAAGGGGCCAACTAACAAAAGGAGCAAACAGAGGCCTGAGCTCCGTGACTGTCACTCACAGAATTATGGCTATAATCCCAGGCACCACTTTGAAAATCTAGCCCTAATTAGTGGCAGTGCTTTAGCTACAACCCTCGCTCTGTTCACAGAATTATCCAGCTCTTGAATGTAATATATTCCAGTTATCCTGTTAGCTCGTTAAGCCACTGTGCTGGCACTGTAGTATTTTTCTGTCAGGTATTTCCAAACAGCAGCCAGTTTCTCCAGCAGCAGCCTAACTCCCTGCTGGGCTCTCTGCAGCTGGCTCATGGTCCTGAAGGACTGTGACCACCCACACGCAGAGCTTTCCCTGCGTGTCATGGTTAGCACCATTCTAGCCTTGCAATACACCACCTCAAAGCCATTCCCTAATTAAAGGGGAGAATATGCCTTTTGCAGGCACATGGCAATTGCCCTCTGTCTGCAGAAAGCTCCTTTTGCCTCATCTTGCAGCTCTGAGTGTTGATTAATTCATTTATTCCCAAAAGAATGGAGTTTTTTGTTCCAAAAACTTTTCTCCCAGAAATCCCTACCAAAAGGTAGCAAGGAAGCGAGTAAACATTTTTTTTTTTTAGGTTTTTTTTCCCCTCATTGAAAATGTTACAAATTCCTTCAGGAGATTCCAGATAAATTCTGGCAGCCAAACTAAATTAACAGAAAAGATTGCTGCTTACTATCATCAGTAAAGTCCTCTGGAAGGCAACCAGCAACAGGCTTACGATGAGAGGTCATTCAGTGACAGTATGTACCAAGTGTATGAGGTCTCCATGTTGGCATGAAGATATTTCTCATTCCCTACCCTACCCTACTTGGGTAGAATGCTATTTCAGCATAACCAGAAGCTAGAATAGCAATGTTAAGAGAAACCACTTCCAATTAAAACAAAATTGAGGATCAAGGCAACAAAGCACTATCTCCCACAGACTCCAATGTCTTTTTCTTCCAAAATTTTATTAGATCCAGCTTTTTAATTGTTTCAACAGTTCTGCCTGATAAACTTCAGCTGTCCTTCGGCAGCACAAGAAAAGCTTTGATTAGAGATTCTGATCTTTCTTCACTCTTCGAAACTTCATTTAAATAAACTCAGATTTTCAGATACTTAAACACAGTCACACATGCATATGGATAGGCTTTGGGTTGTACTTTCTGGGTCAATGGCTGGACTAATCTAAGTAGCAGCCATTTTTTCTTTATACATAGTAAACTTCTGGGAGGACTGTGTTCTGCAGCATATCTCACCAACTGCTCACGCGTTGGCTCTGAGGCTGCACACTAGCTGATGCCAGCGACCCTTAAAGCACTCAGCAAGTCTAAAGTAGTCCAAAGGATGACAGTAGTTTACAGCCCCAATGTGCAAAAGAAACTCTGGTTGAGGTAGCAGGGAAGAAGGCTCCTTGCAGTTGCTAAACAGCTTTGTGCTTCCCAGAGACCAGCATCCAGAACACAGCCTCTAAGGAAATCTGGGTTTATGGTCAGACTTACATCAGGCAGCTGCCTAATGCAGGACAGCACTGGCCCTGTAAACCTGACAGGTCCACACACAGAGCATCAATGTGCTTTAGGACTCTGACAGCAAGAACTGCTTGTAAACATTAGCCTCTCAGGAACAGCTAGGCAAGATCCTACAGCCCACTGAAATCACTGGGAGGCATGCCTTGACAGGTGAGCCAGGTCCATTGGGCACTGTTGGGATCCTGTAATTCTGCATAAAATTTGCCCCTGTAGACTCCAAATTCAAACTTGTCAAGAAAACATTATATTAGGAGAACTAAAAAATTGCTGCTAACACCTCTTCTCTTTGCACTATGAAATGACAAGAATGATTAAAAGATAGGGCCTGTACAATGGTAATACCCTAAATTCTGACACATCCACGGTGTGTGTGGAATGCAGGAAACTGCGTTAGACAGCAGTTCATACTTCCAGTCCGCCTTCATCAGAGCTTCAGAAACTCCTCACCCTCCTAACGTAGTTTGGCTGGGGTAAGTATGTAGATGAGTAATGCTCACATGTGTGAGAGACAACCATATCCTTCAGCTAAGCTGTATTTGAAGAACAGCTCAACGCATTCGTCTTGCTGTCAAAGTGTCTGGACAAAGGAATTGAGTCAATGACCCTTTACGCCATAAAAGAAGCAGCAAGACAGTGAACAATGCCCATTCTTCTAAATGAATGTCCCAAACAGCAATTCACTATGAATACCATTATTTCCAGAACTGAGTTACAGACCCTTTACTTTCAACCTTGAATTCTACTTTCGGCAGAAATGAGTCAACTGTAGAGATTTATAGTTTGATTTTAAAAGCAGAGCAATATCTGCTACTTCAAATGTTCCTTGATCTTGCTGAATTACTAATAAAACATTTCACTCCACAAAGCATTTTTCTAGTTATGATGGCATAGAAATGCTGAAAAGGAAAAAAGTATTCTCCTTTTACAGTATCTTCAGCCACTTAGTTAATGCAGCCTTATTCACACCCAGTGTTTCTCCTCTGTACCTTTTGGGAGACCCAGTAGACCCAGCAGAAACTGCTTATCATATTTCAGTAAACCCATGGGGGCCTTTTTGTTTGCTTGTTTCTGTGGTTGTTTTTTTATTTATTTTTTTTCTTTTAAAAAATTGCCTTTGTTCTCCTATTTGGCTACTGCTGCCTACAGCATTCACTGTTTTTCTTAGGTTGCTGCTTTCCAGAGCAGTGGGTTTTAAAAAGTCAACGGCCTTGTCCAGTGAAGTGGACTTGTGGGAATACTGATTGTAATCAAACTGCTACAGAATAACCAATATTGGAAGAGATGTCCTGAAGTCACCTGAACCTTCAATCAAAGAAGGACCAACTTAGAGCAGGCTGCTCAGAGCCCTGTCCAGTTCAGCTTTGAGTATGTCCAAGGATGGAGATCCCACAAGCTCTCTGGGCAACCTGTTCTAATGCTTCACTACTGTCTCGAGAAAAAAACCTATTCCTGAGGTCTAATCAGAACGTCCTTTGTTGCAACCTGTGTCTATGGCCTGCTGTCATTTCATCATGCACTGTGAGAAGAGTCACTCTTTCCTGCAGTGTTCCATTAGGTAGTTAAAGGCATCAGCAACATTCCACCTAAGACTTCTCTTAACACTGAACAAATACAGCTCTCTCTGCTACTCCTCATACGTAATGTCAATGACCAGTCTGAACGGATGAAGAAAACGGGGGGCCAGGCACATCCTGAAAAGGACTGTGGTGGGGTGTTACAGCAAACTTGAGGTATGGCAAAGGCTTCTGAGGAGAAGCAGCATTCACGTAATGTGATCTCTAGTAACAGCTGAATTTGGAAAGCCTCATGAAGGGTTTGGCCTGCTGCATATTGGATGCAAAAGACTTCTGAACATAAAGTCACAAAATATGACAGGAGGGGAAAGGGATGTCAGCTAAACGCAGGAGTGCTGCTGCTACAGAGAAATCATTAACTATCATGTGTACAATTATATAATTCTTGTAGCTTTTAATAAATAAATCACATGTTATCAGCAACAGAGGTGTTTTCTGTTGCATGTGTCAGTTTTGATGAAAATCAGTGCACAATTCATCTCAAACACTTCAGTCGATCCTGGGAAACCATTCTGTGGAACAGAGCAAGGCAACACAGAGTTTCATACCCCATATTACACATACCATCCACATCGTCGTCATCCAGTAGTCACACAGCAAAGAAGTTGCTCCCATCCCCACACAAACTCCGTCTCCCCTGCTCCCCAGACCCCTCCCCTTGCTAAACACCCTCGTGTGAAAACCCGGTGTTTTCTGCAGAAAAAAACTCCCCCTCATCCCCACCAGGTATATTCCTTCCCTCCGCCAGAAAAACAGTTCATAGGATCATTTTAATTGGGAAAGATCTTTAAGATCATCTCATCCCTTCCTTCCTTCTTTGCCTGCACAGGCAGCCCCCACGCTCACTTGTCTGTAGCTGTTTAAGTGGTGACGGGCAAGGAGAGGAGAGCAGAGCTGGTCTGTTGCTGCTGCCATCGCTGGAGCTGGAAGCCAAGATGAGCAGAGGCCCGTGCTCCACCACAAGGCTGCCTTTCCAGCAGCAGCTCTCACTGCTCTCCTCCTCTTTCCTGCATTAGCAGGAAAAAAACTTTCTTGGCCAACATCCAAAACTTTGGGCCACATGGAAGCAGGTCGGACCCCAGGCACCTTCTTGGACCATGCCCCCTTAACCAGTTGGAAAGAGATGAATAAGAGACACAACTTTTCCCCTCCCATCTTGGGGCAGGCTCTTCTGCCAGTCTACAGTGAGACATGAAGGATGACTGCTGAATGTGATAGTCAGTTTTGACCCATCTGAAAGTGGTAAGAGTTTGGCCACTTATTTCATGGCATTAATATTTTATCCTCTGGTGCTACTGCATTACGTATTCTTGAACTGCAGGACACAGAAGCAGCCTGTGCTGACCCCTTGTCAACGATGCATCACCCACAGTAGAAAGTGAGGACATCATGAGAGAGACTTGGCAGCTTCCCCCTCTGTTCCTCACCCTCAAAGGCACAACTGAAAATAAATGTGCAAGCCCTGAGCATCCCTCACTGGCAGCAAGTCCAAAAAGCACGAAGACTCACAAGGTGTTACTGCATTGCGTAGAGGGAGGCAGCTGCAAAACCAGGGAACCTGCAAACTGAGCTCCAGACATAGCCACAGCTCACCCTCACAGCAAAGCAGGAGACACCTCACATGCCTGGGTGCACCTGGCAGCTTTGGTCACCCCACTTTGAGGCTCACACAGTGACTATCAGCCAGCTGGCTGGAAGGCAGCCAAGTGATCCTAAAGGCCGGTCGAGGCCAGAGGCCAGCATGCTTTTGAGGCAGCCTGGACCTCCTAATCAAGCTTTTCAAAACTGTGAAAGGAAGCAGCCAACAAAAATGTGAAAGAAATCAACTAGAAAAGGAAAGCAAAAGTAGAAAAATAAAAGGGGAACCGAGAAAAGGCAAGGCTCTATAGAAGAAGGATGGAAAACAAAGAAAAGAGTAGTGGAGGATGCTATAAAAAAAGCAAGAAATTAATTTCTGAAATTTCAGACCTTCCACATCCTAAAATATTCCCTTCCTCCCTTTCAGACACATCTCAAAAAACCCAAACCAAACACAAAAAAAAACCCATAAAAAACAACCAACCAAAAAACTTCAACAACGATCAGTACAGCTTTGTTAGTACTCAAACCTGATGGCAGCAGCTTTCAAACTTGCCTGCTGGCGAGGGTAAGTTAGACCCTTTGGGGAAAAATGAGAGAAATAAATAGGCTGCTAATAAAGCCAGGGTTTCCTGACAACTAGTGGCACGTCCAGACTTTTCCAGTATTCAGCTTAACTATTCCCATATAGCTGAATCAGCTGTATGGTAACAGATACTGGTTGCCCTCAAACATTTCACCTCTGGGATCACAGTCCCAGCACAGTTGTAGTCTGCTAGACAAAAGGTCATAAATGTGTTGGTACCTGGAAAACGGTCCATTATATGTTTTGTGAACTAAACTTTAACAACTGCCCGAGGTTAGTTAGGTAGTATGTGTGATGCTGGTGGTCCTTTGCTAAGAATATCAACTTACAGTCTAATTAATGTGGTTTATACTTACGTTCACCATGAAGTCCTACTGCATTGCCATTAGGGAAAAAAAGGCCTCAATGTAAATAAAAATCAGACCCATTGAGTAAAAGGGGAACTGTAAAAAACATTTAGTTTCTTTCCATCAGACTTTACAGATGTACGAATTTAAGCCTGCTTTTAAACTGGAGATATTAAGTGGGGAGGGGCTGCATGCTTTTGGAAAGGATGGAAACTTGCTTGTCTGAGAACTCAGCTAGCTAGCTGGGAAAAAAAAACCCAGATATTTAATGGAAATGGAAAATATTTCTCCAGAGATTCAAGGACTAAAAATGAACAAAGAATTCAAAATTCAATTAAAGACATACTCTTACGCACATCTGCTGATACGTAACATACTGACCCACATCAATTTCCCCGTTTGAATCTCTTTTGTTCTTAATCTTTCATACAAGTAATAATTATAGCAAAAATGATTTAGAAAAGTATGCAATATTATGTAACTGTATTCCATCAGCAAAACTACGTTAAGGGAACATGATTATCCTGTTGAGCTCTTAGAAACCAGGAAATGTAAACCTAAAAGATAACTGTGAAGCATTAGGTCTG
Organism: Falco punctatus; assembly: GCF_963210335.1. Taxonomy (NCBI): domain Eukaryota; kingdom Metazoa; phylum Chordata; class Aves; order Falconiformes; family Falconidae; genus Falco; species Falco punctatus. The sequence continues at coordinate 84,788,868 of NC_137583.1, read as the reverse complement.
CTTCTTGATGATTATAAACTGCAATACTATTTTCTTTTTTTAGCTGTGCCTGATCATAACCTTTTCCCAATGTAACAATATAGACATATTTTTTGATCACCTGGGTTTTGCGAGAAGTATAGGAAATCCAAGATATACTTGAGATTCAGATAAAACATAAACCTAAAAGCTGAATCATCAGCAGAGAAATGGGAAATGCACAACTGAATAGTAAGAGTAGAAAATATGAGAAGAGAAAAAAAAAAGCAGCTAAGTGGAAAGGATGACATGATTATGACACATGTGCAAATGGACACAAATAGACAAGAACATTTGTGCACACTACGCTTGAAGGCCAGATACCTGCAAGCACTGAGGTGTGCTGGGTTCTTGAAAAGCCTTTTAGCTTTCAGATACCACCTGCCCTTCTCTTTCACCTACTCATATTTGCATTGAAACAACCTGCAAGTTAATGACGCAAACATTCAAAGTAACCTACAAATCCACAAGTTATAAATACAAGCAAGTTCACCTCACCGTTATCTCCGCAGTCATGTCTGCTGATTTTATGTAAGTTATCTGAGGGTATGGGTTATTTCAGGACAGACTTTAAGTACTGGTTACTTTTATAAAGAGTCATGCATTGTGAAATTAGAACAATGTTCTTCTCTCCTCAAATCTTCCTTCCCCCCCCCCCCCCCCCCCCTTCTTCCCAGGACTAAGGAAAGCAGACAAGGAAACAAAAGAAAGCTATTTCAAGAAAAAGTAAGTTAGTTTTCTCCTTTACATTGGCTGCTGGAAAATCCTTGGTTACTGAAAATCCAATCAGGACTAAAGTCAATGGCATCTATCAACTCCAGCAGAGATGAAACTTCATTGCAGGATTGCACACAGACGGGTTCAGTGCAGGCTGCAGATCTGCCTCTGCCAAGTTTTACGACCTTTCTTCCCCTCTGTGCATCTGACTGCATCTGGCTGCTGCTCTGAGGTAAAGTAATCCTCCCAGTGCCTTAAAACAGCCATGTTAGGGAATGCTAGCTGCTGAAATCTGCTGAAAGTTGCTGAGTGAGAGATGGGGCATGCAATTGCCCACCTCAGCTTAAGTGCATACCTTGGCTTGTATTCAGATACAAGTTATATGGATATGCAGACACAAGAAGAGCACTTGTACCTAGTTCCCTGCTTTCCTCCCACCGTATCAGCTTCCCAGCTGGCCACAGGGAAGACAGAATCCTTTAGCTTAGGAATATGTGATTCCAACAAAATTTATGTTTCATTTCTGGGTGGTTCAGAGACTTTATAATCTGTACATCTACCCAAGAATTTATCAGTGTTCTCAACTATGCATCATAGCAATGTAAAATTATACTTCCCGTTTGTTCAGCAAATTCACTGCTGATACATTCAGTTCATTTCTCATCTGTGTGTCCTAAACATTTCCCTCACATCTGTAAACCTGCAGGCTACTGCTCTGACTGCACCACAGAGCACAGGGCAGCTAGGTCAGTGCATTGAGAGTCCCCAGAGACCCCAGCTAAGTCTCCACAATCTTTTCTGCAAAAAAACATCAGATTTTACTCAACTGTTACAAGTTATTTGCATTATACTCCAAAGTAACTGTCCCAAGCCAAGCACCATGCCTTATAGCAAAATAAGTAATTTAAAATGGCCAGGCAAAGAAACACAACATAAATGACAAGCAAATTGTATCTAGCCTGTATTTGTACAATCGATCACCTAGGCTTTGAAAGACCGACTGAACAGGCAGGAAGATCTCTATCACATCAGTGGATCTGGCTTTCAGATAACCATGATCTACACCAAAAGACTTACAAACCACAGCCATGCCTTTTTAAGCATCTCTCCCTGAAGATTAAGCTTCCTCTTCCTTTTTCACTGGGCAGCATGTCTGAGACCCAGCAGCAGATAGTTAGAAAAATATCATCTTCAAGAAATAAGATGAGCCTCTGACACCGTAGTATTGTTTTAGAAATCACTGATCTCTTACAAACATCACAGATATTTAAAAAATAAACCCATAAGCCAGTAATTCCACTGTATTTGTCAGGTTTTCCTGATGTCCTATTTTCATATCATCACAGAGGTATTGCAAGGGTTTTACCAAACAAGTTTCTTCATTGCCCCAGCTCCATCTGCTTATTTTGCCTTGCTCATTGTAAGCTCTTAAAGAGCCGTTTGGGATTTTATTCATTGCTTTGAGTAAGCAGTAAGTTCATGTTTTTCCCTGTACGGCTTTTAAAATTTATTCAACTTCTTTGGAAGGCTTAGCCACACAAAGTCTCTCAGCTAATATTTGCATTCCTTCCTCTACATGAGTGATTCCTTCTTTATTCCAGTCTAATGACCATGACTTAGTATGCTGATTCTTCTGGATGGACACGTCAGGCAGAAACCTGGCCACTACACTCTTCAGCATGGCTAATACTTCCTTGTAAGTCCTCTACTTTGCCACATCAGCTAACAGCAACTAATAGCATATTAAAGACTATGGTAACGGTCATTTGAGGGTTTCTAACCGTTTCAGAAAACATTCATTCTTAGCATATACCTGAGAGGTAACACATTGCCACCCATGTCTGAGATGAAACATAAAGATGTCTAACAGCAGTACTATAGAATAAAGCTGAACAAGGCAAGAAAAAAAGCTAAACACATTTGAAATCACAGGTATTAAAGATGGATCACAATTACCCAAATTAGAATCTGAGCAATTAGAATTCATGCAGTAACTCAGTTAGTCTTGAAAAACTGTCAGTATGATTTTAACGACTACCAGAAGGCAGGCTTCTTGTCTTGATGAAAGCGCAATGTCCTCCCAGAAACACTGGACTGGAAATTACTTTCTGGGTCATGGAGCCCAACAGATACAGCAATTGGTATATCTCATCCCAACTGATTCGGATTTCCTAGCTCATTAACACCATCCCCATTTCAAAGCCTTCTACCTCAGATGCAATTCTACACAAAACTAGGCAGCCGTCATCCACGCTCAAAATTTCTCACTTCCTATGTTGTTATATAAGCACACAAAGAAGTTCCTCAGCTCATGAATACAAGTTATCAGAGACCCTGAAAATGCTTGCTTGTGCCTTCATGAAGAATCTCATTTTCTGTCTCAACTGAGTGAGAGAAGACGCAGATCATACCTGTATAACATACACATAATACCTGATACCTGAGTAAAAGGAAACACGGTGAAGCTTTAATCAATGCTATCCAGTACACAGATGAGAGATCAAGAGCTTCTTATCACTGTCTTCACTAATCCTGGAACACGGGAGAAGACAACAAAATTGAATGACAGTAAATTCAAAAATGAGGAAAGCAAGGGGTTTTTTTTCTTGCAAGGCCTAATTAAAAGGAAAAATCTGTTAGTGTGGGGACACAGAAAGTGTACAATTGATAAGCCCAAAATTATTTCCCTGCTGCAATGACTTGCAGTCATGAAGTACCCTACTTGCAACAGGGACAAGTTTTTCCAAGAGCTAGTCCCTTGTGCCTATCCAGTGCACACTGAGAAAGGGCAGCTGGTGAAAACGTTATGGCCAGCGGCCATATCATGATGTAGATAAGCAGTTCTGGGAACAGAACGGAGCACAGAAAACCAAACGCTGACCCCTTCCAATTTATGCCTCATCAGGCAGCACTGCAGACAGACCCAGTCTGACCTAGAGGATTTCATGCCCATGCACTGCAGGATTCTTGTAGCTTCCATGGTCCTATGTGTTGGACACGCTCGATGCTGGGGGGGGGGGGGACAGACATGACTCAACTGGCAGCATTCTTGTTCCTTTTTTTCCTGACTGAAACGTGTATTTTTTAAAAATCAAGATTGTGCCCAGTATAAACGGTGCTTTCACTAACTAAGTCACACACAAAAGAAAAAAAAAAAAGCCTAGAACACAACGTTCTCCTTTTTTAATCCATTAGCAGGCCTCTAGAGCCCCCAGTGAGACTTGGGTCAATGCATACAAAATAGGCAATAACAAATCAAACTGATAAATGGAGGTTGAAAGGGCAGAAATAATCTATTTTGTAAAGCAGCATGGAAGCAAATCTTTTCACAACTTGTGAACTGACACATGTTGGAAAGGTGTGTCACGTAGCCTAAACTACCTCTAGTAATTTATCTGGTGTTCACCCACCATCAGATTTATGCCCTATCACAGCAGATAACTCCTAGAAGGGAGGGAGCAGGAGGTGCTTCACTCAGAAGTGTGCCACCTTCACCCTTGCAGTGCATGCCACAGGTCTAAGTCTTTCCTTCCTTCCTCCTTCAACAAAATTAAAACATCTGCCTTCAGACCCACTGTATAATTTCAGGAACTGCACTCTTTTTTATGAATCTGACCAGATGCAGGAGGGAGTATGTAAGAATGTAAAAGGCCAAGTCATAGGCGATTATATTAGCGTAGTGTGCTGAACAGTCGCTGATCTTTATGTAATTTACTAAACTATGGAAGGGAGTAATATGATGTGCAGACTATTAGTATGGCTATTATGTGACGATAACAAGAGACATTCAGAAAGCAAGCGGCTGGGAAATACCAGACACGTATTGAACCCATTAACAAATAAATGGCTTGTGTAATGATCTTCTTGGTGTTGCTGAAATAAAATCACTCCAGTTCCCATCTGTCACGCTTTTTATTTCTTCGCTTCAACTCTGCGCTGCACTGCAAGTCTTCTAATTAAACCACTCTAAATCCACATTTAGATGTTCATACAGAATCAGATGCCCAGTAAGATTAAATTTGACCCAAGCGTTTTCTTTGAAACAATGCGTGCAAAGAAACTAGGGCAACAGGGAGAGGCCCCAAACCCATGCAACTGATCTGCAAAGTGAAGACTAGGCTGTGACCAATAATACTTAGGGATGGCTCAGCAGCTCCACAATCAGCACTGCTTAATTAGAGTCCATGAGAGGGCAAGAAGTTGACATTTTAATGGGACATGTGCAATGGTGGCCTTAACCCTGCTTTTCATTCTGTCCTTACTCTGCTTTTCTGACTGTTCACAACTGTACATTCAGGCTACCACAGCAGGAAAAAGTCTGATGAATGAACACTTAAAGAATTGTTTTGCTTAATAATTTAACAGATGCCAGCTTTTTCTTATGTCACCTCTTCCCTGTTCAAATTCATTGCAGCTATGCCTACAACAGTGCGTTATGTGTGAAGCTACCAGGCGCTTAAGAATGCCTGCACGGGTAAAAGAGGACTAGAAAAGAGAATGTCAGGACCTCCGCAGCTTCCACTTCAGATCACTGACGTTCCACTCTTCAGTGCACCGAACAGGACGCGCACCCCAGCTACGCTGCCTGTACAGGCACACAGCCTTCCTCCGCTTCGAGCGTCTGGTACTCTGCCAGGGATACATTTGCTATATAGCACCAGTTCTTTCATGTGCTAGTGTGTATTACCTGGATTCACCACAGGATGCGAAAGGGCACTGGCTTTCAATGCATCAGCAATATGTGTGGAGCCGCTGCTTGACACAGCGCTCTGTGCCGATTGTTTCAAAGCGGCAGGGCTGGCGTTCTGAATGTCCTCCTTGGTGACAAGTACCACATTCAAGACCAGTGCTATGCTGAGCCGTGCTGAACCGCCGCCCTGACCTCACACCACACAGGTGGCTCTCTTCCCTTCTCTCTTAGATGCACAGTCCTTGAAGATGCATGTGAAATATGCAGACAATTTAGTGTAGAAAAAGCACATAAGAGTACTTGGGTGCATTTCTTGCATTTCTTTTCCAATCCATTCTGATTTTTGGCACGAAGCCTAATGTCAGGTGCTTGGTTTTGAGATTCAGTTATGATGATCAACTACACTACACCTCTGTCTTTCATACAGACGGATCAGGAAATTACGAAGCCTGCAAAATTAAGTAACATTTAAATGTGCACACAGTTGTGTGCTGGAAAGCAAAGACATTCCTCCTGGGTTGGAACAATACAAAAGAACATATCTGTATGTTGAGAGTTACGAGCTGCTGCTCGGGAAACCAGTGCTGATATTCCCAAAGAAAATTGTTTGTACTTCCTCTGCTCAATCTGTGCTTGTTATATAATAAATTCTGAGCACTTACCTCTCATAAGTGGTGTAAATCTATGAACGGGTAGTGACAGGAGTTTGAACTACACTGAGCTGAAAAAAGTAGATACCAAGACAGGAAAAAGAGCCACCAAGTGCACAGAACTGGATCATTTGTCAGTAGCTATTGACATATCTGAAATCTGTCATAATGAAAATGCTGCTCAAAGTGACTCTACTTGCTCATTCTATTCCATTTTGAAAGATTTGGCCAATTTGGAAGAAAATCATTAGACATTTCCAATAAAGTCAGTGGGGTTTCAGCACATGCTCCGCACCTTTACTGAATCAGGGCTATAAAAGCTGGTATTACTGGACTGCACTCAGAAGAGGCCTATGGTGCAAATGAGTTTTCTTAATATTTAAAGAAAACCTCTTGCCAACCATCCCAATTTAAAACGTGAGTAGGTGAAATAAAAGGAAGGAAAAGGTTATTATTTATAACACAGTGACTATAGTTATGCTGCAGTCAGAGACCAATTACACCCTGGTTACGCTTTCCGACTCCACTAATTCATATAAATGGAGTGCTTGCTACATGACAGGGTAATTGCAGTGTAAATACAATAGTCTTTATGTATCTGGATACTAAAAAAGCACCCGTGTTACTGAGGTGGCAATAAGAAATAATTTGGATATGTCATTAACCTTCAAATTCTTTGAATCAGTGCTAATTAGGATATAGAAAAGCATAACCAAAAATGTAATTACACTGAACTAAGGGCTCAACTGTGCAACTATTAGGAGGCTGCTCATGTGAGTAAGTATGCTTGAGCATAACTAAATCAGGCTGTAAAACACTACCAGGTTTTGTAATGAAGCAAAATAGAAGTGAAAAAATTAATTAATGACGTTTTTCAGCTGTAATGAGTGTGTTGAGGGCTGCTCTCACACTAAAATTCGTTCCCTTGTATTTTGTAGCTGGGGTGTGTGTGTGTCAAATTATGCCAGGAAACCCAGCCTGCCCTCCAAACGCGTGTTAGCTATGGGTTGCGTAACGGCTAGTGTACCCGTTCAGTGCATCCTGCCCTAGAGCTCAATCTTACGATTAAGGCTTTAATTAATACTACAATATAAAGTGTTGAAAACAATAGAGTATTAATGAAAACCCTTCTGTATTACTCCTAATTATTTCCTTACTCTCTTTTTTAACTTCACCCCTCTAGAACATTTCAAAACAAGCGTACAACGAGCGCACACAGGACTTTGTAACGTGAAAGTGCTAATGCTCTCTATGCACATAGTAAAATCTTTGCTAATTCCCTGCTAAGAGGTACTACTACACTTTGTTCTCCTACCTCTGATGAGCTTACTGTAAGCCATTACACCTTCTTAACTCCAGACACCACAATGTTCTTGCATACACAAGTGACCAATTTGCTCCTTGCAAGCTTACAGAAAGAACAACATACAGAACTTTCCGTTAAAATGCTGAAGCAACTCCCCAGTCAATGTAATAGTTTCTTTAAATTCAAAGGCTTACATTCTCATGTTATACTACTTCATGATGTTAGCCTACACCGGTAACAACATATGAGCACACAGGGCAGGCGGGATGTGGATAGCATTGCTGCTATTCTGAAAGAAACGCAACATCAGGAGAAAACCAAAACCGGGCAGATATTTCTAGAAGCCTACACAGATCACCTTCCTCCCACAGTTTATGGATCTTCAGAATTATTCACCTTGAATGGTTAATCAGTGGAATCCACTCTCTTTCAGCAACTGTTTCTTAGCGTATATGCTTTCTGTTAGATGCCTTTTTGCATTGGAAAGGGGCTGTACCCCGGCAGAGAACATTGTATTTGACTGCTGGAGTCTATGCTTCCTTCCAGCTGAGTGAGTATTTCCAGCCATTTCCCCTGCTCATTTTGCCTCAACTATTGCCTGAATGACTCCAGCTCCTTTGCAGGTAATAGGAGGAGACATACACAGAAATGGGTAGGTGGTACTAACAATGCTACTCCTTGCCTCACATTCAAAGGCAGCTGCAAGTAGGGGAGCTCTGGGTACTTCTCATCTCTAAGGAATGGGGATTCTCTTGTTCACTCCTGACAAATACTCAGTCACCTCAGCATACCCATAGCTTCCAGAGAATTGTTGCTTCCCTCCCTGGAAATGCTGAGCCTTTCACGGTACACCGCTTACACTTGTTAAAGATGTACCTGGCTTGCATTCTTCGCTGTGATTAATTGCAGCAGCCTGATGTTATTTTTTCCTTAAACTTTTTTTTTTTTAACCTCAATTATTGAGCAGTGCAGAAGCCACTAGAAGTTTCTGCCCCCCCCCCCCCCCCCCCCGTTTCTTGAAGTATAATTATTCTTACGCTCTCAAAATCAGTCTGATTTATTACACAGCAATGCCCCAGAAACACTCACCTATCACAGAATAAGACACAAAGTGAAAAGGAACACACAACTGAGATTTTTAAATCCAGCCTTTGGAAGGAATGAGATACAGTTGCTTGTGCTTGCACACTCATAAAATCCTGGCTTGCAGCACATACATGGAAATGAGGCAGAATGCTTCATTATCAAACACTCCTCGGCAGCCCACGCTCTGACGTGACAGCATGTAATGCAAATATTTACAGCAGGAAGTCCTCAGGAACGATCACTCACCACCAAATGGCAGCAGCTTATCAAGCAGTAATTCCTGCTGTGGGAAACCCAGCTGAGGCAGCATTTCCACACTAACACAACACAGAGAAGGTCTCTCTCAATAATTAGCTCCAATTTACATAGCTTTCCCAACGATGCTAAGTGTATTTGATGAGTGCCATCCTGATCTACGAGATGGGAACTGTGGCACAAAAGCTCCAGAGGTTCAATCAGCTGTGGTTCTTTGCATCTAATACACTGAGAATGAATGCTTCCAACTTAGTGAAGACATTTGTCCTGAGGCTAAAACATTGATTCTCCACTTACTGTCTTTTAATTGTGATGTATCCAATTTATCTTTTTAGGCTATAAACCCTTATGGGAAAAGGTTATTTTTCATTCTGTATGCTGTTCCCGTGCCAGCTTTATCTTACCGCAAAACAGCCACGTTCAGGTTAAATCATTTTCACAGTAGCAAGATAACACTTTCCTATTGCTAGAATTAATTGCTGTAACATGTATTGTTTTTCTACAATAACGTCTTATGTAAAGACGAATTACTGGTGACAACACTGTGAATAAATGAAGAATAACAAATACAGGAATGTTCCAGATGTTGTAAAAATGTTCTTTTCTACTAAGAAAACTGTTTGCTCATCCATATTGTGGCAATGTTTATGCTTTAGTATTATACACTACTGTGCATAAGTAACGCTGCTTTCAGGATGTCACTAGTCCAGAAAAAAGGAAGTCAGCTAGGATGTTTCTTTTTTCCAGGATTGCAGGTACTGTTTCACTGCCATTACCCCCAGGCCTATCAGCTGCCCCAAATTCACATCTACGCTCCTGCCACGTATGAATTGGCCAAAGTGCACAGCCCTTCATTCCCAGATATTCAAGCTTGAAGATTCACAGGCAATAAAATGTGACAGGACTTTCCACCAACAAACGAACTGCAGGGCATCCTAATCAGCAGGCGAAGCAGCTCTAATAACTGGGTTACAGCGTAAGGAGATAAACTCAAATGGAGCAGAACATGCATAATACAAGAAACGCGAGATGCTACTCAGCCTAAAGCACCATCAGTGCTATACAAAGACATCCAACTAACACAGGAACTTTTTTTCCCCCTTGGAAGCAGGATTCCTTTTAACTGCCAGTTAAAGACGGTCTCAGCAGCGCGTGAACAAGAATAGCAACCACTTACTTCAAGCCCCCAGCATGACTACTTCCAGCTTCTTTTCCCTTCTCAATTGCAGCAAACTGCAGTCAGACAGACAATGAAGGGTTGTCTGGTTTTTTTGCTCTTGCTTGAATTTGCAGTGTTAGGATACTGCTGGTTATCAGTGTTTGCAGGTTTTGCTGAGAGACAGGACGGGAGGTGCACTGAGCAGCCAATATGCCAGCTGCTGCCCCTGCCACGGGAGGTGCCAGATGCCTGGAGGCTGGGACAGAACCTGCTGGGGTGGCTCTGGCATCAGCTGCAGATGAGTCTGTGCTAGCAGTGAAAACACTGTACCCAGAAGGTCACCTGTCCCCAAATGCTGCCTCTCAAAGGACACCTGCCCTGGATCTTTTTCCCAAGCTATGCCAAACAAAAAGGTTTGCTTGTGTCAAATACAAAGAGCCTTGGTCCCTCTGTCCCCCTACTGACAGCCTAAGCTTCAGAATGGTTTTGTAATGTTGTTGCTACGATGGCAAAACTCCCTTTTGTTCAAGGCAACCAGCTTTTCAAAAACTTCAGCCCCTACAGCCACAGTAGGATCCCCACTGAGATTTTCTCCCTGCAAAGCTGTTACTTCTAACACACTAAGGTTCCACAGCCACTGCTATAACTCCTACTGACTGCAAAAGAGGAAAAATTTCCAAGCATAGACCACAGAATTCCCTCTTCCAGCAGAAAGGATGCGCAAAAACCTGCCCAGGATCTGAAGATCATTCCCTCTGAGCAAAGCCCTTCTCTGCACCCAACACAGTCAAGAGGACCACAGCTTTCACTGGTACCATGAGAAAAGCCATGCCTGGGAGCCTGAGGCAGTACTCTGAGTCACTGAAGCAATGAAAGCAACTGAGGAATTTGATGCATCCAATTCAATCATGAAGGGCCCTGTTTGTCAAGTCTTACTAGGATAAGAAGTCTCAGGGGCCTCAGATGACCTGGACTGTCACAGCCCTTAGCTGATCACACACAGGAACACGGGAAAAAAAAAAACCCAAGCAACCACTTCCCTGCTCGGTTGTGCTCAGATTATTACTCAAGACACAGGAAAAAAAACAGAGACAGGGCTGCCCACCCAGTACACTTCATCATTGTGGAGCCACTGCAAAAGGATGGGGAGGGACCCAGCAAAACAGGTAAGGAATTTGTGTTTACTCTCTGGCTGATGACAAATGAACATAGCAAAGTACAAACCAGAATATCCGCTGCTGCTTTTGGATGAGAATTTTCTGATCATTGTTCTAAGCCATTAGTTAGAAAAAATGCTTTAAAATAGATATAGCAGTTCATTTTGGGATTTCTTGAATATTTTCTCCCTCTATCCTCCACTCAAAAAAAAAAAAAAAAAAAGGAATTCACCATTACTGAAATTATCGAAAGATGAGTGTCTATGTGTGTTTGCAGTTTTAAGGATAATGTCTGCACTTTGCATGGTGTTACCCATGTCCCAGCAACAGCCAGTACAGAAGCACACAAGAACCAAGAAAGGTCTAGGGCTGGGCAAATCCCTTGTAATTCCCTTCCCCATCCGTGCACTGAGAGTAACACCAATTGCCAATGGTGCAGGATGCTGTGAAAAATCCAAATACTTAAGTAATAAAGGTTGGACGCACGCTACAGAGAGCCAGATGGAGAAAGGCATCTGATGGTTTCAGCTAGGCCTGGAGTTTTGAGGTTCACACTTAGCTGAAAGCCTTCACACAGGCAAGGATCAGCCTAATATTTTTCTTTAAACTCTTAAGGAGTTTTCAAATGTACAGCACTTCTTCTCCTCTTGCACTCATACAGGAGGGTCCATGAAGGTTCATATTGCATAAACATTGCTGTCATTCCTTTGCTTTTGTTGTCTTCACTTAGTATTTGCCTTACAATGCACCAAATACTTATGTCACAAAGCAAAACAATGAAGAGAAAACAACAGAGAAACTGATGCTGCACCTGTAACGCTGCTGGCCTCTGTGGTCTGCAAAGGACACTGGCAAAATTCACAAAGGCTACTCTGCAACCCAGAAAGGCAGGAAAAATTAGAAGATGATGTGAAGAGAATATTATGGCCGAGGACACTGGTCTGGCCCTCAAACAGAATACTGTTACCTGACACTACTTTTAATAATATTTTCCAATCATGTACAGTATACTCAGCTGAAGGTCATAATACGTAGTTCTCATCTGATCTCTATGAAGACCATGAGTACTGCATGAAGAAGTCTGTCTTTTAAACACAAGTCCTCTACAGGAAAGTGAATGGTTGCATTCTTTCCCCAGTTATATATTTATATATAAAGGCCTCAACTGAAGAACTTGGAGAGATTACAGATCTGCATATTACAAAGGCACAAGTCTTCAGACATTCCTCTTAACTTAAAACACATTGCTGATAATTAATAATGAAAGGGTAAGCCTTCCATACTAGACCTGTAAAATTTGCTTAATTTGTTCAAACTCAGGTCTAAGACATGGATGTGAACTGTGTAAAAAATATTCTAAACTGTTAGCCTAGTTATTGCCTTGGTTGGCTGGCTTACCTTTCAGAGAAGACTGGGACTAAATCAATGACACAGATTGTTCCCCCCCATTGACAATAACTGGGGAATTAAGTCCTAAGTGAACAAGACACCACTCACTAGAGGCCAAAAAAACCTTTTCAACATCCTACACAATGAAGATATCCAAGGCCACATCATAATGTTCCTCAAGACAGCTGAAGGAAGCTCTCCAGGCTCTGAAACTGATGATCAGCTTCACTGTGAGCATGTCAGAAAGGTGTATTGAGACATGCATGCCTTTATTCCTGAAAGACATGCAATCAGCCCCTAACCAGCATCAAGTTTGCAGCTATTGTGTGCACCAAAAGAAGGCAAAAAGAAATCACCAAAACTCTTTACATGGGTCAAGGGTGAAAAAATTAATCCTTCCTGGCCCTGGTGCAACTGGACACAACCAACACATAGCATGGGAGACATTTTAGTCTTTCTAGAAACGTTAACTTGGGACCATAGGGAAAAAGAAAAAAACCCAAAAAAACAAACCCCAACCTCCCCCCCAAATTTTAATAAATTAAGTTTCAGTGATGTCCACTGAAATTTACATACACCCACAGGTAAGATAGTTCTTTCCTGAATACATCTTCCAGACTAAACAATATCTGAGCTAGTCCTTCTCCAGCGTTGGTTGGACTAAAATTCCTCAGCTTGCGCACATCTTTGCCAAGACAAGCCTGGCAGGCAGCGAAATACTGTCAGCAAGGCCATACAAGCTTTGGAGGTCAGCAAGTCTCTTTAAAAATTGTTTCACTCTCCGGGTGATCAAATTTTCTAAAACTTTGGCCTTTCAGAGCCATTTGAGCCACAGAGCTTTGCTAAGCACTAGCAAATAAAAATTGTTCTCAACGAAGCCTCAATTTGCCAAAACTGTGTTCAATCCTTTGATGGATTGGGTCCTGAATGCTCACTTCTTCCCACTGATGGGAGCATGTCGCAGTGTAACTGTTCCTGGAACTCAGAGGCTCTGCTGTGAAAATGCTCACACCTTGATTTTGAAAAAAAGCACCTTAAAATAGGAAAATCTTAATCCTTTTCAGGACGCTTACCGTATTTACCATCCAAGGATCCCAAATCCCCTAGAGGTGTCACCTAAGCCTGCAACACTCAGCAGAGAGAAGATAACTTTACAGAATGGGATACAGGTAGGATGTGGGACTTGACCCAAATGAGAGTGGTTGTCTGTGACAAATGAAGAGTAGCTCTCGGCATGCAAACCCTCATCTTAACTGAAAGACTGTCCACTTCTCTGTACCACAGTGCACTGAAGAGCAAATATTATGTTCAGTTTTCATATAAAACTACATAAAGCAGGCAGGGAAAGCAAGGCATAGCAGAGTGACAACAAAGAATATACATGAAAAAAAATAAAAGGTCGGCATAACTTACGGGAGCTGCATTGTTCTTCACTGTGACACTCGGAGTTGTGGCTCGTAGCGCCCCACTAATGCCATGGTAGTATTTGAAGCAAATCTTTGTTTCAGCTGAAAAAAAAAAAAAAAAAAAGAATTCTTTTAGATTAGAAGAACTACCAGGGAGAAGCTGCATGATCAGTTGTAGCTCGCAGGCACAAGGTCAGCAAGCAATTAAATTGCGAGTGGTTTATTCCAGGTTGGCTGGCGTGACAGGATACCTCCCTGCCTCCCATCCTCCCCTTTGCCAAAGTGAAATTTAGAGTTTGGTTCCTGGAACTTAAAACAGTTAAAAACCTAACCTCTTCTGAGCAGCAGATAAAACAGACAGACCTTGGAGGACCTGATCAGCATCCTTTAGTTACATTAGGAAGAAGGAAAGTAGGGACAGAGAGACCCTCCCTATTCAGACATACCAAACACTAATGTACAGAGAAAGTGAGAAACTTCCTTAGGATGATGAGATTACATAGCTGCTCACTGACAGGTTTCACTGAGCCAATTTGTTCTGGTCTTGGTCAAGGCAAGGACATAAATCTACACAGATTAACTGCTCTGTCAGTTACTACATAAAGCATTTTTCAGAAACAGCATAGTACCATGAGACCCCATCTTAGTGTATTTCCATTGACTTCCAAAGATTCAGAGTGAGAAACATAAGCAAGACCACGATTTTGGACTCTTAGTGCTGCTTCTTGCCACATGCATTGGTATTCAGATAAATACATTAAGCGAGGGAAACCCATCTCAATAACTGTATCAAGGCACAGAAGAAGTGAAATCAGCTTCTTGTTAATTCTCCCCTTACAACCCACTTTCTTGTCTGCTAGAAGAAGGAAAGATAGTTTCAGCCACCTTCCCTGTTTGTCTGTAACTACAAATAGATGTGAATTGCTAGTATGTGTCACGATCCTGCTCTCTTACTTGCTTGGAGCTGGTGACCTGCTGGAGCACATCCCGGCCTCCTGCCTGCCTGTAGGCAGGAGTTTTCTTCCACAGTAAATTAGGATGTGAACTGGGCTGATAGGTGCCTACACACATACAGTGCATACCTGCTGTGTCCTGGCTGTATCTAACAGGTATGTGTGTGGGACCTGGAAAATGCTTAAATGTTTAAATAAAAGCAGCATTCACATCTGGCAGTTTTAACTGGATAATGCCAGGGAAGTTTTCAGCTGCTCCGTAATATAATATACTTGAAGGTGCTTTTTGTAATCAAGTTTTTCTTTAACACTTTGCTTTGTAGCTGCTGCTGAGGCCCAGGAAAAACACCAACCTTTGCCTACAGAACCACACCACCACTTACTGTAACTACGGTGCCTATGTAAGAAAATAATAAAAGAATGCCAATGTTTTGACATACAAACTGCATTGCAGTTTTACCACCAGTAACAAAACAAGCAAAATCAATGCAGCTGTAACAAAATATTATGCAATGTTAAGAGCTGGCACTTCGGCCACAGATTATGGTGATCCGCCATTTGGTAGATCCAAGAAACATCCGTGCAGTGCCCTGGGTGGAAGCAAAACGTGGGGATGTGAAAAGTGGTGGAGACCCTAAAAAATGCAGGCCTGAATTGCTTACCCTGATGCCTACAAGTACACAGGAACACAGGAGAAAAAATAAATTCTGACTTGGTTTTTTGAAAGACCAAATAGTTTTAAAAGTGTAAAGCCTTCCTAACTTTTGCATGCGACTTGGGAAACGCAAACAAAAGAGCTTATGCTCCCAAGTAGTTCGAACGCTTCTCGCTCCCAGGTGGCTTCTCAGTACTCCTCCCTGAGGAGGCATCAGGCATGCGCAGTCCATCAATGAGTGTCAGCGCAGTTAATCTGCCACCATATTTCCCATCCCCACAGTATGTTCTTCATCAGATGACCAGGTGCACATTTCTGCTCACATGGTGAAAACACACACCATTCCCATGACATGCACAGACATACAGATGTGGCCCTTTTACTGTACAGCACTCCACAAGAAGTGGAACAGGCTACAGAGTCTTTCAGCACCTCCATGAGGAGCTGTGTAGTCTGTCCTGGGGTTTGTTTGCAGCATAGTTGTGAATCAAACTTCTGCAAATTCAAGAGGTTTACTTGAGGTGTCAGTGCAGCTGAGCAAGCGACCTCACTGCTGCACCTGAGAGCAGCAGTTGTTCCCTTTTGGCAGCAAAAAAAGCTGGATGAGCCTGTGGGACTGAAAAACTGCAAGTCCAGACTGAATTTTCACATTGTAATTTTCTCTACAGGATTTTTAACAGCTCAGCAGCTAACTCATTTACTCACTGAGAAGACAGCAAAAGCTGAGGATATCACAATAGCTAAAACATGCAGTTCTCGCCAATTATTCAAATCTTAACTTTCCTCTCCCCTGGAGATGTTTAGTTACAGATTGCTTGGAACATTGAGAGCTAGAATAAAGGGAAGGTGCTCCCCCCCCCCCCCCCCCCCTTTTGCTTTTTTAAAAATTCATTTATTAACTCATACAGTTAAGAAAATATAACTTCAGGTACTAGCCTGCATGACAATGTTCAGACCTCACAGCAGGAAGTCTTGTTGTAGGTTGACAAGTAGGAAATCAGTTACCACATACATTGGGAAACTATGGTTTAATTAAACTAGAAGTATTACACAGAGAGAATAGGAGGAGGATATATATCCTTATGTAGGTATTCTGGGTATGAGTATTGCTTTCAAGGACAAAGGATTACTAAGATGACTGAATATGTATTTAGAAAGAACCACATGGTTATTAAGATTCCTCTCAGTTTCACACAACTATTTCTAATTTAATTTTCAATCAAACTGCCAACATGCAGATGCAAACTGGCAAGAAAGCAACTGAGAGAGATGCAAGTGTCACATCCAATCCAGAATGGTGGCAGAGGTGTAGCCATTCATCAGGCAGTATTTGAGGAGATGATTAATGAATGTCAAAGGTTTCATTCAGAGAGCAGATGTGATAGCAAAAAGTCTTACGGGGGTCTTCACAGCTTGAGAAATTTTGCTCTAGAAACATCAGGGGGAAAACATTTTCCTTGATTCCTGCCCCTCCTTTTTTTTCCGAGATTTTTTTCAGATTAAAAATATTAGGAAAATGGCTATTGTCAATGGATAGTCAGAACTTTAACAAGTGTAAAGCTTGCAAAATTACATACAGTATCTTTATGTGCAAAAATACCACTTAGGCCCTGGTCAGGCTTTTTTTTTGGCTGGGAGCCATTGTCTCCAAATAACATTATTGGTGCCATGTTTTTCACTTCAACAGAGTCCTAATATTTTAATCCACCTGAAGATTGTTCTTGTATTCCTGAATCACCTCTGAGACGTTTCCAATGTCTTGGTACCACCACCTCTGCAGATGAACAGAAAGCACTGGAAGTATAGGCTAGGCAGTGATATAAATTAACCTGAATATTATCCAGCTGGCATTCATACACAACAGGTAGTTAAAAAGGCTGTTTGCATTGTAGTCTTGTAGATTAGCTTTTCCTGGAATAAAGGAGACCATTTAACTCTGTCCTGCTGCCCTAGGTACATGGCACAACGCACAGGTCAGGAGCAGGTGTTGTTCAGTTAATCCCCAGTTATAAAAAAATATGTGACGCTTATTTTCATCTCAGTAATTATGAGTAGCAGCTCACTGGACCAGGTAATGAAGTTATGATGTTAAAGTCAGGAAGTAATGAGGTTACATTCTCCTTTCAATTAGCATAAATAGCAGTTAGACTGGTAAATCTTCCAAGAGAGGAGATGTCTAAAGATGCTCAGAAATACTTGTGCCCACGACAATTACCAAACTACTCAGCAATTTTCACGGATAAAGAACAAAACAGCATTGTATTCTCTTTACACCAAGCTTGGTAACTCCATTATACCACGGTGTGTTACAGCCTTCCACTGCACTGATATAAGTAAGAGTCCCCAGTTGTATGCTCAGATCCACCGCTGTAACTATCAGAAGCACAGAAAATACCCTAAGGCAGGGTAATCAGGGCAGGTACCAGGAGGGGCTAAGACTGTTTTGCTCCTTGTACCGCAACCTGCAAGCATGCACCTCTGTGGGCCACATGGGAGGGATGCACACTGGGAAGGGAGAGGAGCCAGGATGTAGCGAGAGACCACTCCTTGTTCAGAGGAAAACTCCAAGAAGTTTGAGTTTTGCCAGAAAACAACTCTGCCATGGAGCTTCATCCCTCTCACAAGGAAAAAAATCCAATCTGTGGAAAACTATTTCGCTATCAAAGCCCTGAGTTATTTTGGTTACCAAATGAGTTTTGCAAATTTACTGAAAAATTAATTTAACAACTGAACATTACTCTTCTTGGTAATATTTTATATTGCTTTTGCAATCCCCCAGTCCTTGCAAACACCTTACTCCTTACTAAACTGAAGTGAGAGGAGATAAAATCTAGTAGGGTCTTCTGATGCATTGCAGCTAGAGCTATTGAAGATTGAAAGCTAAGAGGTGTCCAAGTTTCCATCATCCAGCCATTCTTCTTTCCTGTCACTGTTATTGCTCCTGTTGGTTTATTTGATACCCTTTCCCTTTAAAATACTTCCATTTCTGCTTATATTCCTCATTCCTTCAGAGCTGCCAAAATTGCCCTAAATCTCTTCTCAAAAGTTCACTTGCTCTTATAATCCTCTGCTCTTCACTAAGGCTAGTCTGGTCTCAGAGGCTTAGCTTTCACTTAAAGGTGGATTTATTCTCTCGAATATAAAAGCAAAGCACTTCCAGGATTAAGCAGTTGCCTTTGTTAGACTGAAAAAAAATAAAAATCCTGATGAGTATTTCAAGGATAGACTAAATGATGTCCTTTGGGGGAGGCAGGAAAAGTCAGTAGGTGTTTCATAGGAGTGTGTGATACACCTGAGGCACTTCCACAATCTGGTTATCATGTGATTTACTCCCATGATACTTCTTGTTTCAGTTAGAGCTGAGGTGACTAGGCATTAACTACGCATTGCTCAGCACTGAACAACCTCTCGGGGAAGTAATGCCAGTCTTAAAAACTCAGTCATTTGTCATCAATCCAATCTATTACTAAAAGAGCTGCTGTTGCTCTTTTGGGCAAACATTGTGCATAAAAAATGAGAGGTGTCAAAAACCAGTAATGAAAAGGTAGCCGTTTTTAGTAACTGGGTGGGAATCAAACAAACTAAATCAGAGAGCAAAGCAATTAAGTTATGAGTCATAAAGTTTTCCCTAGAGAGGACCCAGAAGTAGAATAAACAAACATATGACACTGTGCTATAATCAGACTGCTATGGGACAACCTTGAATTAGAGTAGCCATGGTGATCTCTGGCAGTGGAGACATTCCCCCAGTGGAGGGGAGAATTGGTGGAATACAATGGGGAATCTGGGAGAGGCATATGGAAGGGGGTGTGGGGGTGGGTGGGAAACGGGCAAGAAATTCACTGGGAAGCCAAAAAAGATAGATACTAAAGGCAGTTTATATACAGGTGTTGCAGTACTGGAATTAAGTGAGCAATGACACCAATGTGGAAGCTGAGGGAAGGAGAGGACTGAGATTAGAAGCGAATCACTGTGCAGAAAGCGTGGCACTCCCCACTGCGGGGAGAAGGGAGAAAGACTAAGACTGTCTAAATGAGACTAAACAAGAAGAAAGCAGGAAAAAGGAAACAAGGCAAGGAAAGGCAGGGAGGGAGAGTAAAAAAGTCAAACCTGAAGGAGAAAAAATAAGAAGTGCCCTCTCACCAAGAGCTTCATGAAGCATGGAGTACAATGTATGAGCTGTATCAGCAGCTAACCGTGAAAACTGGCGTGCAAGCCTATGTCCTGTCCGCCTCTCACACTTGACCACCCTCCTCTACCTGCTGCTGTCTCCAGTGCCCATCTCCTGCTTTTGAATACCGCTGGAAGTGCATAGAGCAGGTAAACTGTGTAACCCAAAGAATCAAAACCCAGCACTCCTGCATCAGCGTGAGTCTCTCCCTAAGCATCAACAGGTTTCAGATAAATTTAGATAGTTTCTCCCGATACTATACCTCCCCTCCCAGCAAAGAATTAAGATGCATAATAAAGATAAAAGGTAAGGTTATTACTGGTAGATTTAATTTGTAATTACAGCTTCAATACATAGTGCCATTTATTTCTATCATATATGCCTGCTGCTGCTCCAGGCAAAAAAGCTCTTATTTCTTGTGGTGTATCAGAAAACCCGTCTGTTCCAAGAATTGCCTGTCCAACATGCAACAGTGGTATTACAGCCGTCAAGCTGGTCTGCTACTCAGCCACCTATGGACTGTGTGTTTTCTTAAGCTGTAAACGGCATCTACTCACAGCATTTGTTTAGTATCACAACCGCCTCCAGTTTTCTGTAAGGTGCCTCAGTTTTCAGACAATTAGAAGTTTAAAACCAAATGAAGCCTAAACAGATGTGTTTCTTTAATCCTAGTTGCAGAATTTCTTCCAATTTTCTGCTGACTTTTTCCTTGCCTTGCTCTAAACTGTGCACAAACACGTAGGAACAGACTGTTAAAAGGCTTCTTTTGAGAAACTGCGAGATACAAGATCGTAAAATATCATCTTTCAGATTATTATAATGCTTCCAGGTAAGTAAGAAAGAAGTACCTGGAGACAGAATTAAGGCTGACCAGTACACACCAACAATTTCAGGTAAAAACCTTTGCAAGGAAAGTAATAGCTCAAAATAAAGCAGTAGAACACCCAGAAAACATCTAAGCAAGATTAAATTTAAGCCAAAAATCTAAATTTGTCAAGATGCAGAAAAGCACAGTTAGAACATTCAAATAACTTTAACTCTGCAAAAATAAATATTATATTTCAGCATCTGTAGTCGTAAATAATATTAGAATAGATGAGATCATGTTAGTAATCTTCTCTTCAGATAGTGTTGTCACAGGCTGCTATTGCTTCACAAGGGTTGCATGTTCAGGGCTGGACTTACCTCCTTTATACAAGAGAGCTGATTATTATCATTTATTGTATCTTTGATTCTTTGTTCTGCTGTTATTTGTGATCTGTAGATACTCTCTGCTATTGACTTTCACTTTTATTTCCTTTGCTTGATAATTTGATTCAGCAGCTACCTGCCTCCAACTACCACAAAATTAGTATGGTAAATTAGTACACTAATAACTAGTGGGCAGTAACAAATCCTCACAGTCAGTGCACCAGCTTCCTTTGTCCTAGCTTCACTTCTTCGAGCCCTCAGTGTTGCATGCTCCATACTACCTTGATCTGGGGTTTAGCTTTATATAATCTACCTCTATTACTATGCTGTTCCTATGAAGTGACATGCATCTGCTTACCCATGACTGTGCTGCGATTATCATTATTCAGAAATTGTTGAGGGGTAGACTCCTGACCATAAGACAGACAAAAATCACACCATTTTTGCCTTACAAAAATAAAGGTATACAGGAGCTTCAATTACAGGAGAGATACAAAGTGGCCCTGTACACTGCTGTTCAGGAGGAACATACAGATCTGTTTTCAATAGGCTGTTGCTTACGTGCTACCCTCATAAAAAACTATCCTATTGGCAAGACTCATTACTAAAGAATGCCAGCAGCTGGAATGGATGTGAGCTTATGTTCTCCAGTCTTTGTGGAGTGCTTGTATATATTTCTCCGTGCAGGCAGGACATCTAGCATTGCTGAATACTACGGCTGCCTGACTCTTTTCATTATAAACCTTGTTTTCAATTGCCTATACATTTTCAAAGATACATACATAAATGTGGAATAAAATTTTGCATGCTGGATGTCCGCCTCAGATCTACAGAGATGCACCAGTGAGAAAATTTCATCCAGAAATTTGTAGCTGTGAGGGTAAGGGAAAAGCATGATTTTTTTACCCATTAAAGATTTCTGAAGACCTTTTTACTCCCCATGTTAATATGGAGCATAAGTCACTATACTAAGCATGTATCTTCTGCTGTTCCTGTAAAAGTACATTACAATTCAGCTAACTTATAAGCCTCTTCAAAAAAAAAATCAGTTTGATAAGCTCATTTGAGACATCTTTGATTTTACCATCTAAATGCTCAGGAAATCCTATCTGTGCTGAGTGCGTTCCAGACTGGCGCCAAGAGAGACTTTTTCCCGCAATACAGGTCTAGGCTCTTCCTGGCTGTGCCACATCTGGGTGCTTCTCCTGGCAGCAGGAGGACGGTATCCCTGGGTATCTCCCCACTCTGCCAAGCAGCACGGAAAAGGATAACATGAATCCACTGCCAATTTTCCCCCATTGAAAGAAGACATGGAGGGAGCTGGGGGGGATTAGGAGCATGGAGTGGGTAAACAGAAGCCAGGACAAAAACAGGCAAGATGGTGAAGAAAAAAAGCTATGATTTCTGGTGCTCATAGGCTTCAGTAGAGAAGGGCTTGGAAAGAACAGGTGGCAGAGCACTGTTTCAGTCTTGCTAGGAGAAATGAGTGCTGCCAGCTGCCTTCATGTGGGAACACAATGCATGTGCTGGAGAACTTGCATTCAAGCTCCAATTAGGCAGCCACAGGGAGATGGCAACAGGATTTATGATCAAATTCTGTCCAGACTGGCATGGGGTGGAACACATTAAAATCTCAGCCATCCAGTGGTCCCCGTGAAAGTCCAGATCATCATGGACAAGGGTACCATCAAAGTGCCTAGTAAGCCTGGCATTTAGATTGACAACTAAAGTCAAGGCAGAGCAGAGCAAGGCAAAGGTTTCACAGATACCCACCACAGGAAAGGTCAGTGGAAGGATGCCACTGCTCAGCCAGTAGCTAAAGATCCTAAATGTCTTTAAAAAAAAGGTAGGTTAGCCCTTATGTAGTTAGGAACTGAACCTGCAGTTTGCCCTGGGGTATACTGTCCAACTATTACCCACTTCTTAAATTTTATTGTATTACATGAGTAATGGAAACGAAATTTGATTTTCTCAGACAGCTCACATCCTTGAAAATAATAATTTCCTCCTAAAAATTCTCTTGAGATATGTGCGGGGGTCGGGGGGTGGGGTGTGTGTGGGGGAAGAAGGCAAAAGAAGGACTCACCCTTACCATTCCTGGCACTGAGTCATTTCTCAACCTGTTGAAACCAACAGAACTATTTGCTCCGTATTTTTAAATATAGTGGGATTCAGCCCAGAACAGGCAGGAATTTTATCTTTTTACTTACAGTCAAACCCAGCAGTGCTATCTATCTGCTCTGCCTTTATGGCACCAATCTGAGTGAATGTGAGTTGGGGATGCGGGGATAAAACAAAGTACCTGTCTTTAATCAGGAGAAGGAAAAGCTGTTTGAGAGAGACATTTTAGTAATTGCAAACAGCAAATTATAAGGCCTGCACTAAGTTTGAGACTGTAATGCAATTCCGGAGCCTACAGGCATATAATGTTTTTATGTAAATCAGCTTAACGATGAGTATTTCACCATGAGCATTAGCAAGTGAGTAATTTATTTGAGAAAAACTTGCAATCATCAAAGCATTTTTAACTGTGTGATAGTTGAGTCCATAATAACTGGAAACCATGCCTGAAGTTTGCTGTCTGATCCCAAGCACTCATGCACAATGCATGAAAAACAACATTGCAGGCAAAATCAAACACATGGTTCATCTATTTATGAGAGAGATAATCCAAAATAACTTCTGAAATGCAACAATTACATCAGACTAAGTTTTTAAATAACAATTCTGTTTTAAAACTCACCTTGGTTACAATGGACTCGACAATTCTTTATCAAAATTGAATAGCAAAGAAAAAAAATCTCTACGCTTCCAGCACACTGGAAATGAGCCTTGCCTCTCAGGAAGAAAGCCATCTGTTCCACTGTATTAGTGGCCCCTTAGCTACATTAGAGTCACTGGCAATTTTCAGGAAAAGAATGTGAACTGGAAATATAGTGCCTGTGTTCTCAGTTACACCAATATATATTAACACACAACATAAACAGGTAGAAGGATATACAAAAACACTGACAACCCTGAGCTTTGTTCTGAGTGTCAGGCAGAGGCACTACGAAGGTGTCTTAGAGATGACTGAGAAAGGTAAAAACTCAAAACTATACAATATCTCACAGCTCCACAAACAAAAGAGGAGGGATGGCCAGAGCTGGGGCCCCCTCCCCTCTCTCTACTGTGATATACAGCCACTGGGTTGTCCCTCTTGACTGCCCCTGTTGCAATATATCCTTTATGCTTTCAGGTATTATGTGTGCTGCAAGTGCCTCCTAGAGCAGATGCCCATGAACCATCAGCTCCTTGCTTTTATCAGGGCAACAGTAGTTTAAAGTCTTAATTAAATACATATTACTGGATTATGCCTTCAGGCACAGCCTTGAGCAAGAGATAACGCATGAACTTCAGAAGCCAAGTGTCTCAAACACAGCCCTCTATATCACAACATGTTTTTATTCCCCTTGATCTTAAAACATGGGTAGACCAGGCATTGCTTTGGATTTTATAGAAGCAGAAAATGACTTCAGCTTTATGATCAATGATTAGTATCTAGGAAAGCATAAGCCATAACCTTCCTTGTGCCTGCTTTGTGAAGGGAGAGGACAGCATGAAAAGGGACACCTTGCAACTCCAAACCCAGCCAAGTACTGAAATTAGGGAGAATTCATGTTTTCATTCACATTAGTTGCAGTTTAATTCAAGACACGTGCTACAGCACTTCTTGAGCTGGTCTTTAACCACGTCTTTAAGCATAACTGAATTTCACGTTAGAAACACAACATTCCCTTGAGTCAGCCTTTCATTCCCCCCCCCCCAAGAAAGTTACCTCTGAAGTCATTAGTGCCAAAACCAACCATCACAGATCGCACTATTCCCTTAGCTCCTCTTATAGTTTACATCCTTTCTCTTGTTACTCTGCAAACTCTCCCACTCAGAAGCCCTACCTCTTCACATTTTCAAGTGCTAAGATCTCTTCAGTGACTGTAAGAACGCTTTACAACAACAGTTTCTTTGTGTTTAGCAGCCAGACCATACAGTATTAAAACTCAAGTGTTCCCTCTGATTGGGAGCTATTACAGTCAGTCAAACATGTGCCATGCAGTGTACAAAGACAGCCTTGCAATTATGTCCTTGGGCAACAAGATGTGACTATTACCATGAAAAAAGTCCTTTGCACCCAGATGGGAAAGAGAAGTCAAGAGCTAAGCACTACTATTCACGATACCATAATCAGGGCTGCTTAATACATTTATCACACTTCAGAATCAGTATGCACACATTCGTTGTCTCTACTGCATATCTAAAAATATTTTTAGCCTAATATTTCCATGACAACGAAGCAAGAAATGGTCAATTTGAGAAGATGGCTGAATGAAAATTCAAGATGCTTGTAGAAGCAGCTTCCTAGTGCTCAAATTGTTTCAGTTACCCACTACACTAAGCACATTATTGTTTGTTGCTCCTATTTCTAATCAGCAAATTAAAAAGCTGATTTTGAGTGATTAAAAGAATTACACATCATGTTATAATACAACAAAGACTGTTCATTGCTGTCATAGTATGAACATAGTATGTAAAAGATGACAGCAAAGCCCTACTTTAGATTGAAGTAAAAGCCCACAGAGAAGAGTAAGAAAGGATGTTGTGGTACTTTTTTAGGTAACTCGTAATAGGTTACATGTAGTAAGAATGCGATGGCAAGTATGATAATTCAAACTCTTCACTTTCCTGACTCTATCATAGAGCAGAACTAGTTCGAACAGTTTTGGAAGAGAATAATTTTCAAAATATGGAAGACCAAAATGAAGGCTGATATTCCAGGCAGTGACATTAAAGGCAAGGAAAATTCACAAGGGAGTAACTCAAGGTAAAGCACGCACCTCTTTCCCTTCATCTCCGGATTATTTGATCTTATTTGCAAGGCAAAACAGGTCTACACAGTGCGAGAAGAAAAAGAGGACAGTTGCACCTGTGTTTTGACACTGTAACTCTACTGAAGGCAAAAGATTCACAGCATGATACCAGTGGAGCAGAGATCGAAATCTTTGGGCATACTGGTTCCTGGATTCACATTGCCATTTCACAAACACTTTATTCCTTTCCACGGTACTTTTTTCCTTCTTTGAGGAAAGGAAACCAACAGCAGCAAACAGCATGTGATTCTATCACTAAATACTTGCTACATGATTAAACACAAGTGTGAGATGAACAGCCTTGCAACTGTAATTACCCGATGACCAAAATTCCCCAAAGTTCAGTTGTTCTGAAAAACAGTGTTCTTTGAGGTCTTTTCTCAGTACACCAAAGACTTACCTGGGTAGGTCTTGTAAGCATTAATTAAACAGAGGAAAAGAGGCTTCTGTGTCTTCACAACACTGAGCTGTTCTCTTGTTTACACATCCAGAGCATTTATAATTAATTGGGTTCACCCACCCAGAACCATGAGCCTTGAATGAAAGCTGCATGCCAGCTATGCTGCCGTGTTAGAATTTTTTTCCTCTTCTCTCCTTTTAGTCTTACAAATGCTTTGCTGTACCACAGCAGGGCCTATCTTCCATTTGCTGAGAAACCGTGTGCTCACATCCTTTGGTTCTCACAGAGACTTGTGAGCCATGCCACCGGCTGGCAAAACTCTGTCAGAGCGACGCCTTTGGAGACACGGTGCTGCATCTGGGTGTAATGGATTAAAACTTGGCCTAATTCTTTTAAAACAGTGCCACCAGTGTTCCTCTCCTGTGTACTGCTGCTAAGCTCAACGGGGATGGGAATGTGGCACGCGTGGGTTTAGCAGGATTCACTTTGTCCAGTGAGGACTTCTAAAAAGACAAATAAACTCAGCCCAGGTTACCCAGGGACATGGGAAATTCCAGGGCTGTCTGCCTGATGCACAGCCCCTGTTGTAGCTTTCTTCTTCCTCTGCAACAATGCAACCTCTGTAGATCAGAGGATCTCAGATGCTGTTAGCCATCATAAGACGCATCACATCAGAGAAGCCCTTGGCATTCCAGCTTCACACACTCCAGTTGGTCTCATTATCATGGTTTCTATTTGAACACCAACTCACGTACTGCCTGTGGTTGCGCTACAAGTTTCAAAACCACAGCTGCTTTACGTGATGCTGCACATATTTGCCACCACCTCCTCCACAACAAAAACAGGAGGAACCTCAGCTGGCTCCAGGGAGACAGACTCACATCGGTGCCTCTGTGCCTCCTTTGCCACATGGCATGGACCGCTCTTCCCTCAGAGCTGCTCAGGTCTCTGTTTGGCATGAAAGGGAAAGCATCGTGACCAGCTCCTTTTCTAGGAACTGGGATTGTGCTCTAGGCATGTTTCTGGATATTTTCATGCCATTTATAACACCAACACTTGTTTGTTGCTGCCGATAGTATACAGAAAATAGCCAGCAGCAAGCGATGTATAAGCCATAAGCTTGGTCCTACAACACTCAGCATGTGAAATTCCTTTTCAGGAAGCAATTCACAGGCAGTTCTACTTATAGAGATGATGCCAACTTGTTTCAAAAAAAATCTCAGAGGGAGAGAAGAAAGGTGCCCATGGCTCGTGAGGGAAGCTCTGGAGGGCTCAGGATATGAATCAACTGAGAAAGACACCAGAATGAGAATTAAAGCTGGAGCTCATCAGATTTAGATTTACAACTCTGTATGATGTTTTCTAAAGATCTGTAAGAAGGAGGAAAAACCCACTCAGAAAAATTACATTTTTAGTAGGAACCACAAACTGGACTTCTGCTTTTGACTGTAGTTGGATTCAAAACCATATGGGATGCTGGAACACAGTACTGAGCCTCTCTGCTGTCTTTTACGAAGACAAGGACAGACCCACCAAACGCTGCCGTTCTTCTGAAGCTTACCTGCAAAGTCTTCTTTTACAGGAAGCATACTATCAGACTTCTGTGATTCACTTTAGAATTTCAGCTATAGATGGAGAAAGCAGATTAATTTTGCTCCGTTTGGTTGAGCCACTCTACAGTGAGGGATTTCTTACATTTTGACTTGAGATGGCCCCTATGTGGCTGCTCACCCATTCAGAAAACTCCTATTCACAAGGGCATTTTAATTAGGTGCCACTGCTATGGTGCCTATTGTTAATGTCCCTGGGAATTTATGAGACAAAGCACAAGCTATCAGGAAGGAGAAGATCAAAAGGCTGCTAAGAAAGAGGTATTATACCTGTTATTACTTCTCACCTTAGAGCTCCCTCTGCAAGCTCCTATTTCAACAACTTTTTTTTTTTTTTTTTTTTTTCTAAAATACCAACTTCTGTTCACCATTTATTTGCAGTCTAATAATTAGGGAAGAAAATTGCTGTAATCACAAAATGAAACATGACTTTTTAAACCCCAGCAATTCCAAATGCATCTTACTCGATACTGCTAAAAAGCAGGGGCTACAAATGGTTTACATTAAGTTGAAAGACAAGATAAAATATCCTTAACTGTAAAAAGACCAGTGAATCTAAATCTAATGCTGAGAGCACTGGATGAGTGTGTTCGTTTTCAAATGCAGTAAAAATATGGAACTGTGGGGAGCAAATTATTATGAAACACATGCTGCATTTGCGCAGGTTAAAAAATTACTATCTTGTAATATACAGGAATAACAAGGAATGGAAATACCACATTTAAACAAGCAAGGGAACAAAGAATCACAGGCAGCCTAGACAAGATACTGCAGAGTAGGAAGGCTTATTCTCTAGCAAAATAGATCTGCATCTACATTGGAAGATTGTAAAAAAAAGCTCTTCAAATCATTGTTAGTTCCTATTCATTATAAAACCATATACAGATGTTACCTGTTTGATACAGAACAAAGTTCTTATTAGTTATAAAACCATGTACAGATGTCCGTCACCTGAAAGTGTCTGCCAGGTGGCTAGCACATTGTCTCTGGCTTTGCACTTCGCTGCTAGGACCCATGGTGCAAGCCTCATTGGCTGTAGCTGACACTTCCAAGCCTTCAGAGCTGCTGTCCTGACAGCAGTAACTCCTGGCTTGCTCAAGCCCATCCAAGCTGAAATTGCTGCAGTCACACACGCAGGTGACAGACAGGAAAGGTATTTTTTTTTAATAGTAAAGGCTAAGGTCTCCAACATAGCCTGCTTAACTCCCACAGGATTTGCTGCACTGTGAAAAGGAAACCACAGTGCATATCATCAATAGCCTGAGCAAGATCTAACAGCTGTATATGACAACACACAGTGGGATGACTATACAGTCCGGACTGCAGATAACCTAGACTATTTTTAAAACACTTTTTCTGAAATAAGCTTGCAGAGAACCTAGACAAAATCAAAAGCAGAGGCAAAGGGCATCTGAAAAAAAGGTAGCAGTAGTAGAAAAAAGATGATTTTGGAGTAAATTCTCTTTGAATCACCTGCACATTTGTACTATTTGTACTATTGTCAATTTATACATAAGTGTGTATTATATATGTTTTTCCCCTAATTTGCCAGTTACATGCCTAAAAATATGACACTAAACCCCTAATCTTGGCACTCATGTTCATGCTTCCTATAGCCTCAAGCAAAAGATTCTCAACCTTTTACTAACTACCCTACACGCGGCAACATTGAAAAAGGAAAAAGTGTCTGGTCCTGGCAGTCTGGAAGACAGACACCAGCTTCCTGTGCCTTGAGTATGGCTGAAGACTTCCAGTGTCCAGCAGAACCTGGGCCACCACTCTGCCCTGGCAGAACATGCTGAGTGTTCGGATGAAATGTTTTGACACCAGGAAGCCTGGGCTCTCTTCAAACCTCTGCCATTTACTTACTGTAGTAGTTTCACTCCTTCCTGACTTAATTTTGTCCTCTATAAGATTAAGAAAATTATACTTCTGGCAACCCAGCCCAAAGGAGAGAAGAATATTAGTGTTTACTAGTCCTTCTATAAGCCAGTTTTAATAATGACAACAGAGCTGTTCTTCAGTCACAGGAGAAAAGTATTCTCTGCTGCAAAGCCCTGCTCACGACTACATTCAGTAGGGGCTCTGACAAAGCGTATTAGCACCTGAAGCACAGCAGCTCCGTAACAGTTAAATTTCCAGCAGGTATACGGTGCAGCTGGTCAATCTGCCTCTGCAGAGGTAAGACACTACATGCACTCTCCTCTACTGACCTGAAGGGACTGGATTGTGCAGGTCATCACAGGATTTAGCTCTACTTAAGCTGTAATCAGTCAGGTCATGCAAAAATTCTAAAGTACATTCCAAACTTCTTTTAAAGCATCTGTTTGTTCAGATCTATCCTACACCTATTTTCCCTTAAATCACAGACAGGTTTGTACTGCAAAAAACTCCTGGGCTGTAACCCTGTCTCTCCTGGTATTTTAAATCCCACGGAGAAAGCACGGCATTCAGACAAGCTCTGTATTTCGCACACTGCCCAGCAACCATAAAGGAAGGAAAGGAAAGTGAGACTGAAAGTTACTGGTCTAACTGGCTGGCTGTAGGTGCCTATAGCCAACACACGGAGCAAAATGAACATCTACTATGGAAAAGCAGCTCTTTTGGGTTGGAAATGGTCACATACAACTTGTGAGATAGTAAAATAACAGGCACACTGCTACACAAACTCTGTCTGCCCTTTCTACACACTGTACTGCAGATGCATTATCCAAACAGTTCCCTTACATCTGCTGGGGGTTCACCAACATCAGGGGAATTGTCCCCTTCCTACAGGAGCTGTAATTGCCTCTTGAAACCAAACTCATGATTTGAGATGCTCAAAACCACATCCAGGCCACCCCTCACCTAATCCTCATGAATCTGCTGGCTTACATGTTTTAAAACACAACTTACAATGCCAAGAAGGTCATGCAAAAGTATTTGGAGGTAAAATGTTTTAGTTCACTCAGCAAGTCAAAAAAGAATCTGTAAAAAAATACCATAAATGTAGTGGGGTTTTTTTTCAAGTATCCTTCTTATTAACTACCACCAGTAAACATGTCTTTTTTGGCAGGGTTGAGAGCTGAAAACAAGCAAGCATCCAACAGAGCCATGAATGACAATTTACGATCACAGGAGACTAACAAGCTGTCCTACTGGTTTGAGTTTGTCAATTCTAAGAGGAGAGAGAATGATTCCAGGATGGATTTGCAATTGATTGGTTCCCCCCCCCCCCCCCCCCCCCCCGAATTTCTAGTCTCTAGGAATTTCTAGTCTGAAAACCAAATACTTGAGCTCTCACCTGCTGTGAACAGGCATCACCTCACATAAACTGAAAGATCCATCCCACACACACAATATACCCAGCCTCTTGCTTTTCAAACAGAGATCCTCTGCTAGCACATATATATTCCATACATAAGTCTCAAATAGGCTCTGAGGATACACAAATTTACCTCCAAGCAAAAGACCAGCATAAGATGTGCACTTTTACTGCTTCAATTTGGTTTCTCAAAGAAAGCATGTGCATGTACATTGTCTACCTGTATAATGCTGTCATGGACATCCAACTCCTGAGTGCCACACTAAGACTCCAAAAGAGGTAAATGTATTTCCAGTATGGTTATTTTATAGCTTTGATGGTTCATTTTTTCCATCTCCTTCCTGGCTTGGAGACTGTATCTACCATAAAGTGACTGTCGTGACCTCAGAGAGGGCTGGCAGATACTACTTAGAGTCAGCTGACAGCATGCAGGAATCTTTAAGTCAGCCTTGACAAGCCATAGCTTCTAAAATTAAAGTGTTTTGAAGGACTAAGTAATTTTTAGTCCATGGCACAACAAAAACTGCTTGCAAATTTTGCATTTAATTTACCCTTTTCAGTATTTTCCAACATTTACGCTATATGCCTTTTCTACACTAACTGCCAAAAGTCTGATTCATCTTGTTAAATCCAACAGAAAAACTCCTGCTGTTTTCAGTGAACAGAGACCACACCTACTTTTTCTCATTTTCCTTCCAAAAGAAATAGCCTCCTTCACTGTAATCTGTTCCTTTGCCGCTCCTGTCATTCAGTCCTGCTTCCCCTTTCCAACATATTTCTCAAGTCCTGCAATCTTTCTGTTTGAAAATAGCCAGGTAAAGAAAAAAAATCTGCTAAATGCACTACCAACTGGATTTATATTCCACAGCACATTACGTGCATAGGTCAGCTAAATCATTTGTGCATGTCACAGAAGTATTACTTCACATTTCACTTTATCTCAAATGCAACCAATTTATGAAATTTATAAAAAGAAATGGATCTGTTAAAGCAAAACTGTTCTATTTTCCAAACCACACAAAACCTAAATGGCCTAGTTCAGAGGCAGAAACTTTATCTTTGCATGTATTATATATATTTAAAAGGTTTCCACTGAGTCATTTTCTAACAGAAGAAAGCACAATATGAGGTTTTTAATCCATCATAGAAGCTCAGCACACTTCGGAGAGAATCAGTAATTACAGAGATGCCTGCTAGCAGTGCTACTGTTAAGGTTGTGTCGGAGGGTTCATTATTAACCTGGTTTTCATGGTTTCACGGCTCAGTCACAAAATACCCATGTACTGGCTTTAAACCACCATAGAAAATTTCATCCCAGAAGCAATTTATTTAGTTAGTTTTTCTTCTTGTAAAAGTGCAAAGAGAAAAAGGGAATTATATCAAATTTACCATGCTTTTCTATGAATATATACCAGGGAGAGGCTTAATAATTTTAAAAGAGCAAATTCTGACACTCCTGGGTGAAACCCTGTTCCTGTTTTAAGTAATAGCTACTTCTTTGAACTGCAGCAGGGACAGGATTTCAGTCTCTGAGTTGTGGAGAAATTCAGATCCGACTGTCCACAGAGCTGCTCTGCAAGACCAAGTGCCTTCTCCCATTTAATTTATGGCCTTTGTAAGCCTGTTCCAGCTGCAACACAACACAAATTAGCTCAAACCTCACCAAAAGACATCAGTGTAGATTATTACACTTGTGCACTCCACACGTCTACCCTGTTTTGAGCACTGCTAAGTGTTTCTGACACAACTAGAGATGGGATCTTTTGAAAGAGATCTTCTAGCGAACAAGTGGAAGCTCCCTCCGGATGCCTGCTCATGGCTCTTGAAAGACACAATTCACGTGAATCAGCACTGCCCTGATGCCCATGACTTCCCCAAACCCAACCACCACTGGCAGCATAGTAGGATACGTGCAGCACAGGCCCCTGGAGTTGTAAGAGCTTTGCTCTACTACTGACTGCGTACAAAAGGTACTTCACAAACAGTACTGAGACTTTGGTCAGTCTTCCTGAAAAAGGACCATCTTCCACAGCAAGGTTGAAAAAGCTGGCACAAGTTTTCTGGATAAGAACTTAAACCAAGCATTTAGATTGCATTGACTCTGCCAATGAATCTTCTGCCTTTGTAAGGTACAGATCATGGGAAACTTGGATGAGCTGCTTGATGGCCACCTACTCTTCGGTCAGGGAAATCAACATAGCTGTAGCTGAGATTTCTCCGGGCTAAGTTTCATGTTCTTTCCCTCAAAAACCAGAGAGAAATTCAGACAGAAAAGCAGCATTAACCCACATGAGAACTCCCTCTGCACCAGAAGGCAATAAAAAAAACACAAGTCAGAGGCTTTATATTAAGGTCCCACAACTGAGTCTCACACATCTGAAGATAATGTGAGCTGATTCAGCCCTAAATGCTTGCTTACATTAGCTAGTCTAGGAAGACAATGAGGCCTTCAGGAGTAGCACCTGGAGATGATCTAAACTATCAGGACTGGAGCAAGCAATCCAGTCATCACAACTGATTATTGATGGCAAGGCCAGTAATCAATCAAAGGCCAGATGCTGCCAAATCAAATGAAGCAGAATCGCCATAAACACCACAGCTGACTCTGCTGTGGCTGTCTCTGAACTGAGCCCCTACAATCCAAAATGTCACTATATGCCTTCTCTTCTACATTTTCACCTTAATGCAAAAAAGGTACGCGGTGGGTTCTCCAAAATCTACGGAGAAGTCAGGAAAAAGAAGAAAAGAGAGCGTAAAGCCAAAGTACGTTGGTACCAAAATTTATTTCTCATTGCTGTGACATGCCACACAAAGATTTTGTGCAGTTCACAAAGGGAAAGGAAAATGGTGAATCTGTTGGCTGTATAGATTTAATATTTGTCACAGGCTTAGCATAACATCCCGTAAACAGGAAAACATGTGAAAGCCTGAATCCAGAAGCATGCTAATTACAGACACTCGCTTATATGTAAATCAAGAAATCCTAAGCAAGCAGAGGGAAGGAGATAGTTCCATCTCTCCTCACAACCATGATATGCCACAGTGACGAAAAAAAAAAAAAGAAAGAGTAGTTAGTGTTTTGTAAGTGAGCAGGGCTGGCTCATTCCACCTCAGGGAAACAACTTTTCAACAGGAACAGGAAAAATGCACCTCTTAGAGGTCTCTAGGCTAACAAAGACTGTAGAGGTTCGGAAGTCAGAAATAAATGTTAGCTACTATACCTGAGAAGCTAAGAAGAATTCCTTGTTGTAAAGCAAAATCTTAAGAATTCATTTGTATTCTGTTTTAAAGAAATACATTCTTTCACTTTTATATCTTGTCTAGCAATTAAGCAGACAGAGCAATCTAATACACTGTAGGTATATCACCTTTTGGCGTGGTAAATCTGCTGTTCAAGTGTTGCCTGACAATCCAGGGAAGGTAGTCACACATCAGTTTGTGTGGGTTCCCAGGTAAACCAGGAGTAACCCAGAGCTGCCAGGTCATAAAGCAATTTTACCCTCAAGCAGTGCTGCTGAACAGCTTGGTTAAACAGCAAGTTAGTAGGAAGACAAACCAAGACTGAAATCTCTACAAGCCCTTGATAGACCTTGATGTATTCCAACTGTAGGCTTATTTTAATGGAGCAGAAAAGGAGAAGCGGAACTGCTAGCCAATGGCAGTGTTAAACTTTTCTGTGCATATATTGATTTTGGAAGCCAAAGGCAGGAGAGAGAGCTGCCCACAAGATGTGGGCTGCAGCAAAATTTGCTTCCCTTCCCAGGATCTGCCTGCTGATCTCAGAGGGACCCTTAGAAGCAAAGAGCCCTTACCCCACAAGCTGCCTAGGAAAGCATCCTGGTGCTCCTCTACTGCAAAGAGAATACAAATTTATTCTGAGTGCCTTTTCCCCTTGAGCTGGCCGTTGGACCAGAGAACCCAAGGATCACTGAACAATCAGATCTTTCTTACAGTGTGAAGGGTCCATTAAGAGGAAGTAAGATCATCAGTATATGCAGCCTAATCATGGAAAGCTGCGTTAAAATGGTCCCAAAGTGAGAAGCAATCACACCTGTAGCTCTTACTCTCAGGAATTAAATCTAGAGCTACAAGTAGTTATGACAGCTCACCCCAGGTAAGTAAACATGTCACCTGCACACCTCTGATTCCTACCGCTTCAGAAGTGAACAAGTACTTGCCACGCACACAGGCTCTGCTTCCACGGAAAAGGAACAGTCTAGAATAAACACTGCTGTCTACTCTTAGTGGTCTCACTGTAGCAGCTGCTTTTGGTAAAGGAGACTTGGGAAAAAATTCACAGGCAGGACAACTTTTAAAGAGAAGGCATAATGAAATGGGCATAGATAATTTAATGAAAGGGGAAGGACAGAAAGAAGCATCATTATGGAAATTTAATTAATATACAACAACAAATAAAATGCAACAAACAAGTATCTATTTCAAGGTTGTTGGTGGTCTTTTGTTTGTTTTTTTTTTTTGTTTGGGGTTTATTAATTTATAAAATGCTATTAGTACTGAGATATGGGAGGAAATTATATCTGCTACTAATGGAGTAAGGGAACACTGGAAGTACTGAAAAGCTTGGAGAATAGCTTGGAAGTATAAAACACTATTCATCTGAGGATCTCAAGATCCTGTTACCAATATCAAAGACCTTGCAGAAAGCTGGTTCTACCGGGCGGAAGTGTTTGAACCCTGCAGGGAGACAGTAATTCATCCCTGCTGACCTCCCACTCACTAAGTCAAGTCTATTCTGGTTACAAATGGTGTTCTTGACATCTGGCAGTCCTACAGCAGGAAACCCTGGATGAGGAGTAAGTTGACAACAGGGCTCGATTTACTAGCGAGTTCATACGAAAAGCCAATTATCAAAGGGATTCCTGCATCACATGTGCACTTTTTCAAAAGCAGGATGAGTTACTAGAGCACTACACCACAGATACAATTCTGCTTTCCTCATGGGAGGTCAAGTAAGTTTTTCTGTCTAACAAAATTGTCCAAACACCATTGTATGAGTTGGATGAATGTTGCCATAACCAGTACAAGGCATGAGAGACAGAGTGGCTGGCTGAAACTGGACAATGACATAGCAGGGTTACAACCAAATTTCTGTATTATGTGAAGGGATTTACCTCCCTTTATACTGAGACTTTCCTGTGCCAGGTTGGACATCCAAGGAGAGCCCTTCAGATGCTTCACACTACTGCAGAGAGGTATGAAAGAGCCTTCCTTTTAGATGTGAAGCAAACTCACTGCTTCCATAAACTAAGAAAAATGTTATCATTAATATATACGCTCTGAGTTCTGTTTTGACTAATTGCTTTCATGGTAATGCCTTAACAGGATGACAAAAATTATCCACAAAATTCTCCAAAATTTGAAATGGTAAATTACTGACACTGATCTACTCTTTAGGACTTTTAAACTAGCGATACGCTTAGTCAATAAGCTGCCTGCTGAGTTTGCTCTTTTTGACAAGCCCTTGATGCAACTTAGCTCTTGCTCAGAGACCCTTGTCCCTGGGGACCCTAGCCCCTCCATCATCAGAGATGTTCAGGTTTGATGGTGCTGAGATCCGACACTGACAAGACAGCCTCTTTGCCTCCTGAATAATTTTGCATCCATGAATTGAGCTTATATCCTTAATTATAAAAAACTGAACGGAGAACTTTTTTTCCCATTTTTTTTTCCATTTAATAAGAAAACTGAAACAAGGCTCAGTACCCTATCACTCTTTTGGAGTAAATATGACTTTTCAATGCATCTGCTCATACCCTTCCAATCACAGCTGCTTCCCATTTCCACTGCATTTGTCTTTTGTTTTTCTACAAAGATACAACCACTTGGGCCAAAGTCTGCACCTGGGCTCTGTGTACATGGTTGTGCATGGAAGTTGCTGGGCCTGATGGCACGCGGGGGTTGCATGCAAGCAATTCTTATGGAATTCACTGGGGACTAACCTGGCTTGCAGCAGTTTCAGAAATATGCTTGATGGAAGTATCCAAGGGGAGAGCATAGGGGCCTCTGTGCAATGGAGCAAAGAGAGGGGATCTATCTTCCAGTGAAATTTCACCAAATCTCTAGACAGAATCATACAAAACAAACTTTCTAGAAGCATTTAACAGTGGCAAAAGTTAACTGATTAGTGAGTCAAAGATGACAGTGTAACCTCTTACTATCAATAGCAGAAAGATTATCAATCACAAAACAACACTATCCAAGTTATACTGATCCAATAAAATAAATGACGTGACTTCAGTACCTGTTGTGCAGAATACTAACATCCAAAGTTCAAAGCAGCGAAATGAGAAAGCAGATGAGAAAAAATACAGCCACTAGCTCCACTACTGGATTTCAGGAATCTCTCTTCATTTCCTCAAGTGCATGATAAGCACTATGGTATCCTGAGTGATATCAAAGCTAAAGCAGAAAACACATCACATGCGTAGGAGTTCTGAACCTAAAGCAAGTACAACATGTCTGAGGATATCGCTGACATGACTGGAAGAACAAAATGAACATGTATGTGAACCCGTATCTTAAAACATTGGCACCCACAGCTGGACTCCTCCAGACCCAAAGCAAAGATGCACCGTTCCCCATGGCACACTGCCAGGCACAGCGTGGTCTGGTGGCTTCTATTTAAATTACTCTATCACGGGGAACAACTGTATCGTCAACAAGTGAGTCCAGAAGTGCTGAAGGATGTACGCCCTACCTGCTATCTCCAGTGAGATCTGGAGAAGAGGAAGTGGGTGCAGACCAGATCAGAAATCTTAATGCTGGATTCTGGAAAGCCACACGTTCCCACATCCTGACAGATTCAAGCAGGAACTGCTGTAAGGACTATGAAGCTGCTTTTCAATCTCCTGGCAGTGGCAGCCCTACTGGCTGCTCCCCAGTCCTTACACGCTTCTTGTGAAGGGTGTTAAGCAATGAGCTCCTGCTTGGAAAGAGTGAATTCTTTGCCAACTTTCCCCTTACCTTAGGATCAAATGAACCTGAAAGAAGGTCAGTGTCCCCCCCAAAACAGTCTCAATTTCATGTGTCCTCCTGAATCTCCCAAGTTAGGAGACTTAAATTAGGGACTGAGCAGAAGTGTGCAAGAAAAAATAATGGGGATGAAGAAAAGGATGCGATAAATGAAGGAGAAGAGAACAGGAAAAGGCTGTGATTCCCACCCCCCCTTCCCCTTCTTGTCAAGCATCTTCTTCCCAAGATACAAAATTGCATTGTGTTGCACCTCACAATGGGAAATGTATCTGGTGCCTCAGGTACCACTTGGCACTAGCTTGCACCTGACCTGGGGGCCAGGCATCCTCACCAGGGTGCACTCTTCTGCCACTCTGGGACACACGACACCAGACAAAGCTGGGGGTTGACCCTATGGTCTGTGTCCAAAACACAGGGTCACCCAGCAGCACTGACACAGCAGTGCCCTTCTGCCTCCGTATGTGAGGCCAGACTAGCTGGAGGGGAACAACAAGGCTGTAACCACTTGTGTCGGTCTTCCGTTCAGCCAGTGAGATGATTCCACAAGTCTTTGTCTTTCCTAGGCAGAGAATTAGCCAGGCAACAGGTCAGGCTGTTGGACTGCAAGGGAAGCTGCTGCTGTCCCTCAACCTGATAACATCTGGGAAAGAAAAAAAGAAACAAGCAGAGCCAGCATGCCCACAGATGGCTTAAAAATAAAAAATGGAACAGAAAAGAGAGGAAAAACACTGGTTCCTTCATTGCCACCTTTTCTGAGGCTCATTCCAGCTTTGATAAAGCCATAACAGCCCTACACAAAGCTCTCTCCGCTTCTCAGAAGAGCTTTCAGAAACTCTATTGCTTGAAGAACAAAAGGAAGAGGACTGTACCATGCAGCAGGGCACATCTATTTGGAGGGTACAACTTTTAAGTATTTCCCAATAGTTCAGACTACATAAGACTAGAGGTGGCCTAACATTACCAGATGAGACACTAAGCAGGGAGTATGGAAACTGAAGTCTTCTCTGCAGTTGTACCCATGCACTGGCAAATCACTTCTTCAGCCTGTGCCTCTGTTTCAACCTCTCACCTTTTAAACTACCTTCCCTATCTCAGCTATGAGGCCTAGCTCCGAGACATTTCCACTGAACTTATACCTTCAAAAATCTGGCCCTAGCTCTTTAGGACAGAAACTATCTTAGTACACAGAAAAGATCTACTTTTCATGGCAGACACTTGACACTACTGCAATAAAAAAAGCAACTAATAAAAATTTGAAAGGTAACAAACAACAATAATAGATCTGTGCAATCAAACCAGGTCCCAAATGCCCCATGGCTCAGTGTAATTAGCACTAAAACTTCTGTTAAATGTTACCGCAACTTCTTTACGTTTGCTGTGGGAATTAGATGATGCCCAGTCTCTGGTGCATTGATACAACATCTATGTTTGTTTAGGGTTAAGTGGCTGAGATGAGACCACGCAAGCCAAGGTCTCTGTGACTAGGAACTGTGGCTTAGCAAATAAAGACTTGCTCTGACTTCAGCACACCTAAGATCAGGCGTTATTTCTCATTCCAAAATCACCTTGAGAGCGCTTTCTGAAACTTTCAATACCAACCTGTCAGAGCTTTCACTACTATCTCAGCTTTGTGCAAACAGAGATTTCATAATTTCTTTAAGCACTGCCATGAAAAATGGAGCACAGGTAGTGTGGGGACCAGGCAGGCTGTCCCAGCATGGTGTCACCAAGCATGCATGCTGCAATACAAGTACCTTCTTCCCTGTGTGGGAACGAATAAACAAACAGCTCCGATCTCCGCAGTACAAACAAAATATGTCTAAGTGTCAAAACACGTTGTGGAAAAGGGGAGAAAGACGGAGAAAAATCTGATTCACAGACAAGTCTCTCAGTTAAGCTACAGTTAAGACCACAGAAGAAGCTGAGAAATAGCTGTCTAATATCTTGCGTGGATTGACCTATGTTTCCATTTATGACAGGTTGCTGCCTACAATCCTGGCACATAAAGAGTTTGTAAGGGAAAACGTAACAGGAAATGCAACAGCAGCAAAAATTAAAGGGCTGATCAAAGGATCCAAAGCAAAGGGTTCTTGAGGAACTTCAACAGCCCTCAACTGCAAAATGCCTTTATCCAGGTTCAGACTATGCTCCTCTTCCGAAGCTAAACCTGGCTCAAAGATGAATGTTAAACTACTATCAGGGCACTGGGCTGAGAAAAAGGAGGAGGAATTTTAAAATTGTGTTTAGGGTGGAAGATAACCAAAAAGCATTAATAAGACATGTGCAAGAAGATGAAAAGAAAGAACCTGAAAACTATGGTATGTCTTCCTTGGGAGAGAGACAAGCAGCAGATACACTTTTGCCCCCAAAAGTGTCTTTTTGCTTCATATCTGGTTTTTCTCTGACACTTTTAAACATTCTGCTAAACAGTATTCACACTGTTGAAGATGCTTCCATGTTGCTCCAGTTTTTACCATCTGTGGACTTCTAAAAGTTAAAGTCATGCAGCATATTCTAATTTCCTCAAAGGTATAGCAGGATCAGCTTCAACAGCCTTACCTCTATTTTCTCTCCTCACGCACTCTTTCATAAAGTGAAGCGCCTGTGATTTGAGAGACACTGGGTAATGAAAATGGAGACAGGAAATTACTTCAGTGGGCTGTTCTTGTCAACAGCCTGTCCAGAAAAAAGAAAACTTTGCAAGTACTCCAGCTTCATTAAGGCTGTTGTTGATGTGACTGTGCCTCACTTATTCGGAAACATTTGAGGCTACAAGATCCTTCGGTTATTCCTACTTTGAAAGCAGCCTTTATACAGGCTTCCTAAAGCCATGCAAAAATATGTATTTTTTTAATATATGAAAGGGCTGATTGTTTGACAGTTTTGCATATATTTTCTGTATATATTCCATAAATGCACAGATATATGGCATATATTGACCACAACCTAGAAAATATGCCTTCTACCTGCAGGTGTACCAGGATCTCTCCTCACATCTCTGACTTCAGTTCCATGCTTTTTTAACCATTATTTTCCTGCTAGTCAATAGGAATAAGTAACTATCATTTCTCTCTGCAAGGCCTGTCATCCATCTTTGCTATTAATAAAAATCCAGCAACAACAGCAATAAATTTAAACAAATTACTGCTGTTTAAGGTTTTGCATAAAGGTGCCACACAGATCACTGGTTACACTTGGAAATGGTTTTCTTAGTTGCCTGGTAGTAAAACAATCTATAGAAAAGCCAGTAGATTAACAGGAGTCCCAGGTATCTGGTTATCTTCAGTGCAATTCTGAATAGCTTCAAAACTTTTCTCATAATTTTAATGATATGCTAGTTTGATACTGTGCTTACAGGACGATGCTGCATCGCATATCAGTGAAATGGTCTCTTGCACTCTTTGTATTGCTGCACAAGCCAAAAAAGTGTGCCAGAAATTGCGTGAAGCAAAGTGAAGCAGAGCATGTTTACTTTCCTGGAAAATCCATTACAGGCTAGTTCTTTCACTGCAGTGCCCTCCAAGCCCTAACAAAGTATACACTCTCAGTGGCACGTAGTCTCTCTTCCCTCCTCCTTCCTCTCCCCAAACCCCAACCATTTCATGGTTACAGTGGATGGTTACTGTTTATCACTGGCTGTCACAAAACCCCAAATTGCTAGACTTTTGCAGAAATGCAAAACTGGCTGTAGCGTAACATTGTCTCTGCAGCCATTAAGGCTTTTTATTCGCTGGATATTAACAGGAGATGAGTTCTGTTCTGTCTGCGTTCATGCTGAAATTTGGAAGCAATTCCCTCTCTGGCTCACACCAATTACGTATCTGTCTGGCAACATTATGTTGCAACTTTGTGATATGCAAAGTGGAAAGGCATACACTTTTCTGGGAAAATGTTAGTCCTTTTCAAGGTGAAAAAGTAGATCACTAAAACAAGCACAAACTTTAAAGGTCTGTAGTGTCTGAAAATACCGTATGGGTACATGTTAATAAGTTCTTTATTTTGAAAAGTGATAGGGCTCTCCACATGGTGTTAAACCATTCTATCAGCAAATTCAAAAGAAACATGTATTTTGATCAAATACCCCCAAAACATAGAAGCATATTCCAGAAAGAGAAAACTATTTTGCACTGTCATTGACCTACCACACAAAAAACATTTTCTTAACCTGGCGAGATTTTAAATATACCTGAAAAAGTAATGCTTAATGACTCAGACTGGGCAAATTCCCTGATACTGTGAAAGTATAGCTGAAACAACAGAGAAGCACCTCAAATTGAAGAATTTCAGTTTTATAGAAGTACAAGAAGTTCAGTCAATACAAAAATTGGTTTCAATTTCTTGCCATGCTTTTGTTTGTGTTCTCCACTCCTGATGCACTTTACAAATCACTCACAATACTGCAAGTTTCTTCTGCCCACAGCAGCCACATGTGCACAATTTCTGTCTAGTGTGGTCCTCCAAATTGATGGTTTCTGCTAGTAATTATTATTACAACTGCGTCCAGTAGATTTCTGTTGTGATAATATGCCCCCACGAAGAAAATAACTTCCATCTACTTTTGTCTTTACTGACTCCTGTTCCAGGTCCCAGATCACTGCGTGCAAAAATTACTACCTACAGTGATTAGATCTCAGTATTCTGTTACATACCTAAATAGTGGTTTTATGTATAATGACTACAGGTTACATAGTTAGAGTGTTGTATTTAATTTCTTGCTAATTTTAAAAAAGTAGGCAAAAAGGATAACTATTTGGGGAACATTAAGGCTTTTGAACAAAATACTCCCGAACACATTATATATGCCTCCAGATTAAAAATACTGAAAATGAGTAATACT
This sequence comes from Falco punctatus, assembly GCF_963210335.1. Lineage (NCBI taxonomy): Eukaryota > Metazoa > Chordata > Aves > Falconiformes > Falconidae > Falco > Falco punctatus. The sequence goes on along the minus strand of NC_137583.1, from coordinate 84,746,017 downwards.
CTCTATTTACTTGACCTCAATTCCTCATGCTTCTTTTTTCATATTAGTGGGAATTCCACTGTTGCAAACCAGCCAGTCTTTAATACCTTTGATTTTTCAACTTTCCTCATATAGCTCTTTAATAATAATAATAAAAAAAAGGTTAAAAAAAAGTCTTTTTAAGCTCTTTATGTTAAGTGCCTGGCTGGTCACAGCATAAGGGTAATTTCCTTAAATGTGATACAAAAGCATCCCATGGGGAGTCCTAAAGTCTAACTGTTGGTAAAAGGGAAAAACTTTGACTTCTGAGGTTGGACAGGATAATCCCCATGGTCCCCCAGTAATAAGCCTACTTTACGTCAAAGAATAGCACCACCAAAAACATTAAACCTTTATATATTTCAAGAACAGGAACTAAATGAGTATGCGTTGGGTGCCTTGGGAACTTTAAATTCTCTAGGTAAGGCTGATTCTTTATTTGGCCATACTGTGATTTCCCCTTTACCACAGCTCCTGCCAGCTCTGATGGGCCAAACGCTGCAGTATATACCATAACATTTTCTAAGTACTATGTGGTTGATAAACTGCCAATATTGACTCACGTGGTGAACAGTCACCAGGCTACAGCTAGTTACAAGAAAACCAAAAGCAGAAATTAAAGGCTGCCTTTGCAAGTGAGCTACTCCATTATATCAAGAATTAATGCTATAATCAGCAAGACTCCAATCAATAGCAAGTTAAGGGAAGTAAAATATGAAGTACAGAAAAACAATATGGATTACCTGAAAATAAATATCCATGTCTTAGCTACCTACTACACACCCTGACAACCACTAAATAAAAAGACTACTTATCTCACGAAGTGCCCAAGCTACAGATCAACTGAAGCTAAGAATACTGCAGCTAGAAGACTCACACTCGCTTACCTTTATACCCACCTCAGATCTACACTATGGGCCATTTTTGGAGACAGGACACCAAGTCAGGTTAACTTTGGACCAATGTGGCAACTCTTATATCACATTACCGCTGAAAATACCCTTGCCCTGTCCTGCAGGTTCTCTCAGTTCTGCAGTGAATGGCAAAAAAGGAAAATAGATCTCTTAGGTACCTGAGTGTGATTTTGATGACCAGTATCTTTCCAGTTCCTGAAAATGTCACTATACTGTGTGCTGTGTGACATAAAAGAAAGATATAATCTCTGTCCCAAAAACAAAAGTCTGAAGTAAGGTGGACTATATCATCTGCTTTGGATAGAAAATACGTGAAGTTTTCAGACACTGCAGTTTTTAAAATAACATTTCATCAACTGTAAAGCTGTGTACTTTCATATATAAATCTCAACAATGAACAGGAACTCTCAAATATGCCTTTAGATATATAAAATTCACATTAACATTTTTCACTGCTTTAACTTCCCACTTCAATAATCAAGTGGCTCTGAGAGTGTCTGCATGTGCTTTTATTTACTACTGCCTACTTTATTTTCTCCTATTTGAATTCTGAACAGGACAATGATTTGTCCTTGATGAGTGCACCGTTATATAATCTCAGGGCTGAGATTCACAACCTAATGATGGCAGCATAACATATTACCAAGAGGCAGCAGCTTATCAAGCGTGGGCTGCCCAACTACAGTGTAGTATGACTTAGTTTTAACCATCAGTGAAGGTTGGTATACCAAGTTACATTTTCTTACAGCAGGGCAAATGAAGAATGTACACACAATCAATTAACTCACCTACTATGTCGCAGCTAATGGGGGCAACTGATTAAGCTGACATAATTAATTGTGCAGTTGAACTCTTAATGAAATGTGGCCCACCTAAAGAGGCTTTCTCCTAAGCATTTCTCACATTGCCTCTTCCTTTTCCGTCATGGATTAGGCAGGAAAGCTACTGGCAGCCCAGTTCCACTTCCACCCTTCCTCAGTAAACTGAGGTACTAAGGCCTCTTCAAAACCCAGTTCTGAGATTTTATATCTCCTCCCCACACTTCTTACACAGCTACAAGAAAGTATGATCGGTCTTACGGATTAGCAACCACAGCTCAAAGCAGCAACTGCAAATTAGTCTGCTTTAAAGGTTAGATCCTATAGTGTATTTCTGAGCCCAAACCAAGATAACTGAAACCAGTGGTCTTATATATTTAATAATTTCCCATAAATGTATTTTTCAAAAGACACAATATAAGCATCCTGTATGTCCTGTAGACATTCAGAAACTCCCTTAAATCTTTAGAACAACATTCTCAATTTAACTTAACACTAGGAATTACAGACCATCAGCAATGCTTCATACTGCAAAGAAATAACCTGTTTCTAAGACTGAGTGCCTGCAAAATGTCTGCATGTAACATCCTTGCTGATACTTAAGCTCAAAGTCACAGATTAACCAAGTATAACTCATACCCTTAGAATTTAGGTTATAACATAGATTCCCTGGATTGCTTTCAAATTCAGTCAGTCTTAAACAGATATACCTGACTGTCATGCAATTCATACATGCTTTTACAAAACTCCTGAAACGGAACTTCTGAAAAGCAGGCTAAGGTAGATCAACGGAAACATTCAGTACAATTGAAAAATTCAAATTGTTCTATGCTAGGCTTCGTCACGCATAACTCCTCCTTAAAGATACCTGGTAGCTTTTCACCACAGATGTCTTGCTATAGATCTCAGTCCTGTCTTTTGAGTACCCTATTTCTGTTCTCCAAAGATGATCATGAGTTCCATTCACACTAGCACATGGTAACTCTTCAAAAAGAAGAATGACTCGAATGGTCAGGTTCACCTTGGTCAGGGATGTGGGACAGCCAAGCTGGGAAACATCAGCTTGCTATATGAGGTACACAGTACTTTGCAGAAGCAAACTCCAAGTTTCTGTGTTTTGATTACTAAAGGGGTGGAAAAGTTACACTGCCATTGCATCAGATGCCCTGGGTAATGTATGAATACAACAAGGAAAAATTAATTTGAAATCAGTGCAACTTGCTGCAACTACATATTCTTATACTTTTATCAGTCTAGATGATGATCAGAACTCAATCCTTTCAACCTCTGAATCCACCTGAATCTGGTGGAAGCTGGGTGCACCATCAAGTTTTCCAATTAAAGGTCAGTGTGAATCTTCCTGGAGTGAGATTATGCCCCCGAGTTCCTCTTTTCCTTAATACTATATAACAGTTAATGCAGCTCTTTGCTAATGATATAGTCCAAATAACAGCCAATGGATTAAAACACTTCTTCATAACTGTATAAAAAATAGTATGCAAATAAGCCAGTGTCCGCAAAACCTATCTGCTTGCAGAAACTGTGGCTTTCTACTACCATAAAATGTTTCAAAGATTTTGGTAACATTTTTGGACTTCCCTAAAGGACGCGTTGGGCCTAAAAACGTTATAAGAACGACTTGAGCAGTTCAAAGATCTTTCTGCAGTGACTGAATTATACCATAGCAGGATTGGAGAAATACTTACGCTCCACAAAGTAAGAGCTGGCATCAATCTTCCAGATAATCTGACCACGGTGAGAGCCATTGACGCCACGGTTCTTGTAGTCCAAAAAGTTTTCAGACAAGACCTCATCTATAAACAAAGAAAAGGGTCTCAATCAAGCACCTGTTATGACACATGCACAGCAGAGAGTCAGGCTAAAAATACACCATTGGCTTCACAGAACATACTGGAGCTGCTAGACAGCTTGGCACCACATGTTCAGAAATTAGCTTTTTCATTTATATTTTTAAAAAGTGCAGCTCTTCTTAAAAATCACAGCTTTTCCTGAAATGTAATGTTAAAAAATACATCCCTACAAAATTATGAAAACAAAAATTGAAAACATCTAGCTTAGCATGGATGAACCCTTGCGCAATTAAACATAATTGTCTAGCTGTAAGAGAGAAGGTAGCAAAAAATAATCCTCCCTTTGCGCCAACACTTCCCTTTAAAAAGAAACCACAAAGAAGAGTTACAAGTAGGCATCTGTACTATGCTCACTTGTATTATGATACACGTGGTTATTTCTTGTAGCATATAGCAAAGGTTATTTATTTTTGAAGAATCCCACTCACCAGGGAGTGGGCTCCTGGCCTCCAAAACCAAATGAACTGACAACAGAACACTGTCACCCTCACAGTGCTTTGAGACACCTAGCAGCTATTAGACAACCAACCTGGCCTTCAAAGGAGTAATCCATAAAAATGAACAGCCTCCAAATTTTGCTGAAAACCAAGGCTGAGGAAGCAGCCGCCTTGCACGCATGGCTGCGTGTAAATAAAAGGTGGGTGGGCAGCAAGCTAAGGAGCAGCCTCCTGACTGTCCACATGGATACGTTTTTAGCCTGCTTCCAAGTTTCATTTCAAACTGCTTCTGCAAGCCCTGCGAGGTGTAGCAATGAGCAAAACCATTCCAGCCTCCAGGCAAGGGCCTGGTTCTCGACCTCCTTTTATCCAACAGCTTAAAAACAAGCCAGCAAGGCTGTGCTGCAACCCCAGGGCCACGCGCGCCAGCTTGCTAGCTTACCCTGGGCTTTCAAGCAGATAAAAAATGCACATATTGCCACCATACTGGGCTAGCACTTACCGGTTTAATCGTCTCTAGATACAAACGGCACAGCAAAAATAAAATAGACATACAGAGAGGTTTACAGCCCATCTGAGGGGAGTGGGCTAACAGGCCGTTGTCTGCAGGAGCCCAAAATGGCCACAAACTCAAGTAGCTGCAGCAGCGACCCAGGACGGGCCCGGCTGTGGCCTCATTGCTCCAGCTTCAGGTTTTGCATCTGTGCCCTGCTGAAGCAAAAGGCTCCGATCTCGACCTGCAGAGACCAGCCAGCAACCTGGATTTTTCCTCTCAGCAATAAGGACAGTTTTCATTTTCACAGAGGATGTACAAATGCAACCAACTCAACTTGGCTACAGAAACAATCCTGGGTGGGTGCTGAGGCTTGGTTCTGATGGCAATTACATTTGTTATCAGTCAACCCTAAAAAGATGAGGAAAAACGTGAGCCACTCAATCCAAGAGGAAAATACATTGATTTTAAATGCTGTGAAGCACTCGCTAGGTTTTCATGTAGGTCAGTGGGAAAACAAAGACGCCATGAAGCAACAAGGGACGTGGTGCCTGAGGACGGATTCAGGGCGTGACGGGGCAGCCCAGTGGACAAAACCCATGAAACTCAAAGACTAATATATTATTAATATATATACACATATGAATGTCAAACAAAGTAGACTTCTAAATCGAAGGAAACTACAATTTCCCTGAAAGACTAAAGCAGCAAGGAGATGCCAGTGTTGTCCCGTTGGTTGTACCTAGTTGTGCTCTCAAAGGAGGAAGGTAAGTGGGCTACAAACACTGAACTCTGGTGACAAGTTCTTCAGTGATTCATGATGGAAATCCTTTTAAAGATAATTATAAATGGAATGTTATCTACAATACATTATCCCTTTGCTGACTTGCTAGTTGTCAGTAATTATTTCACTAGCTGTGTTTCATGCTCTGTATTGAAATGGGAATCTTTCAACACATGTAATACACCTCTGTGGTAATCCTTCGATGGTAAAAACCTCTGGTACTATTTTTGCTCTTCCTCTGTACTTTACAGCTGGTTGTGTCTTCTTTTAAATGCCAAATCAGAAGTATAAAAAAGGGCAGATAAGTATATATGGTTGCTCTCAGAGCTCTGGGCTTACTAATGACTACCTTCAGTAAAGGACCATCTTAGATACAGATTACCCACACCATTCTGTGGAAGCAGGAACACTTAACATACCACACAAGGAGATTTAAACCTATGAACTGTCCCTTTTGCTTTGGCAGGGAAAACACTTTATGCTTAAAGGTAAGCATACACTGAAAAATTGCACTGAGCTGGAGTCTGGGAACCCTGCCCAGCCCCTCGTCCTGACAGGGCACAGATAGCATCTCTCGGCTCAGGCATGCTCTCTCTGGCTTCATCACTTGTTATGTTTATTTGTCATATTTAGTCTCTGTAAGCTGCTGGACGTGTTCCAATGCCTTCCATGTTATGAAGATATATGGGTAATTACCACTCCTCATGATATATTGTTTATAAAATACCATTCTTGCTTAAGAAGGCTTAGCTGAGCTAGACTGGACAGTCTTGCTTAAGAAATCACAGACTTTTTAGGCCAGCATTTAGTGGCACAAGAGACTCCAGAATCGGATTTAAAATGCTGTGTTCATACGTAGCATCCGTGAGGGCCAGCTGGCACTTCCACTGCATCGGCTGTTGTCTGCTTCTTGCAGCTGGCACAAAGGCAGCATGAACTCTGCATCATGCAATCTCTCCAATTTGACAGAGATGTCAACATATGCCCATACCCAAACCACATCACATCTCTATTGCGAGCTAAGCCAGCAGGGACGACTGCAGAAAGCCCTTTCCTCCTTTTTGTTGGAAATGTGCAGGAAGCCTGGAAAACCAGGCTGAGATAAAGGACCACTCTCTATCTGCATGTCAAAGGTAGAAGACCCTCGAAGGGAAAGGATAAGCAAGCCAGTCTATGGTTACAGCTGACAGGTAAGACCACAGGAAAGCTGGAACAAGCTGCTCCCACTGAGCAGCATCTGCATGCTGCCTCCTGCCAGAGAGGTGAGAGACAGGGGTGTGTGGGAAGGACAGCACCCACAGCAAAAGGTCAGGTCACAAAGCACATCAGCAAAGGGATACACACACATGGAGCTAGTCATGTGTACACAGTTTATGGACAGTGGCCACTGGTAAAATACAGGCTCAAGCAGTAGAAAGGATATTTTAATATGAGTTTATGGAGCTCTGCAATATGCAGGTCACCCCAAGCCGGAGCAGTGGAACCTTTAAGTATAAAAACATTTTTGTAAATGAAACACATTTACAAATGTCATGATTTAGAAATCTAGTACATCAAACCTTCTCACAGCTAGATGTAAAACCTGTCTGTCTCTTTTGAAAAGCTAGATACTTCACTCTTTCTGAAGAAATAAAACTCATTTTTAGTCCAGTAGAACTTCATGTTACTTGGGACTTTTAAGCCAGACAAATTTTAGCTCTAGAAAAATACATGCAAGTCCAGAAGGGAAATCTTTCTTTTTCAGTTTTTGAAGGTATGTATTTTTGGAAGGTGAAAGATAAGAAATAAACGTCCCCTGGCAAGTTAAAAATAGCACTAGTTGAAACTGGTCAGGAGTTTGGAATGTACGAATATGTCTGATTGACCTGTTGTAGTTGGCAGGTGATACTATTCCAGGTTCTGTTCCCTGAACATGGACATTATCCACGTAGCACACTGACAAAGAAAACTATGCATGTGAAATACACTGCTGTTTAGTGCACTACATATATGTACATGTGTGTACATATATTCATCAACATTCCTGCCATACATGTGAATAGACAATATGGTATGTTAAAGATTATGTGCAAAGAAAAACCAATTTTATTTTGTATTTCTACTGAGAATCCCTATAACAAAGGAACTGACCTTAAAAACATGTTGCATCTTAGTTCCTGAAGGTAAATGGTGAAATGCTTCATTTCACCTCCACACAAAACGAAGAGCAGAGTTAATGCTGCTCCCTTTCATATATTTCAGCCAGCAGCTAATAGCTTTTGACATTTTTCCAATGAAGCATTGTAATGCATCTCCCTCCCTCTATTTTTGAAATGGGATTAACCTTTAAACCAGCTCTTTGCTTAGCTGGCAATCCACTGCGCAGCCTGGGTTTGGCCCTACTTGGCCAAAAAGCCAACTCTGCAATTGCTCTCAGATCTGTGGCTTCATTCCCCTGGATGGTAAATGGCTAACTCTAAAAAGTGTCAAATGAGGGACACTCAGGATGTGCTGCTCTTTGAACATCATCAGCTGGTGCTGGAGATGGGGCAGGCATCTAAGGGAGCCAGCAGATGTTGCTGTCTGCCAGCCCTGCTCTGGGGCACACAGGGGTGCCAGCTGCCTCTCACTGGTGAGAGGGAAGGCAGCTGCAGACCTGCAAAGCTGCGCTGGGACGGGAGCAGCAGCCAGACCTCCCGCATCTCACACAGTCCCTAGAGGAATCAAAGAAGTGATGCATGACCAGGCACGAGGCTGCCAGGGCCCGAGCAGGAGGCAGAGGGACCAAGGCATGCTAGAGGCAAACATTAGCAAGTGCTTTGGGAACCAGCAGCAATTCTGATGGACTGCTTGTCCTTACAGAACCAAGGCTCCCAAGCACAGCCTTTAAACTGCTAAAAATATTCCGCGCTGTCACTTCCATGCTGAGTGATCCCAATATACTTCACAAGCACTATATGTAGAGAGATATAAAGAACCATGGCCACCAAAGAAAGCTACCTTTCAGATGAAAGACAGTAACCAATTGACGAAAAGCATGCTGTTCTTCAGAGGAATTAGGGAAAATGCTGATAAAGGGCACCCCTGAAAAAGATCTGTAAAAAACGTAATGGAAACTTCAAGGACTGTCAGCAGCCTACACTAAGCAGACAGGACCTCAGTATGTTGAAAGCTTGCCTGAAATTCCTGCAGAGAAGCAAACAGATAGTCAATACATCTTCCTCAGAAGGACCGATGGAGTTCAAATTACAAACAGCTGAGTAACCCTTTTGGTCAGTTTGGTTCTACTGAAGAGGTGAAAATGAAAAACCTACTCCCCTTTCTCAAACAATATTTTGCCAATATATATGATCAGCCTGTCCTTCCACATTCTCCAAGAATAACAACTAAAAAATTCAGAATAACCTGGGCTACCTTCAAGGAAACAAATAATTAACATAAGACAGGAACACAATGTCAGATAGGTGCCTGAACTTGGTACACTATTCTATTCTCTTATCCATCACTAATTTGATTTAGCACTACATATTACAACACTTGCTTTCTATAAACTTACTGGAATTATAGCATAAAAATAGAAAACTGCACTTCATGTCTTGATCCCTTATGAATAAGAAATGCTCTACTCCTGAAATTACAGAAGGACTTATAGTCTTTAGCTGAACAAATTCGCTTTAGCTTGAAATTTAAAATTGCTTTTGTCCAATAAGTATGGCTGACATATGAAGATAGTTAGCAAATGCTTTTAAGAAATTATTTTCTGTACAAAAAGGCCAAGCCCTGGTTGATCTGTTTTGCAGTTTGTATGGAAAGCTGCAGGAAAGGCACATTGTAAAGCATAAAATATTGACAAAATGGAATAATTTTGCAAGATAATACAAGAGTAAACCATGGATAAGCTTCCTATTTCTGATATTTCTTCCCTTACCACCCAATTTATCACTTGAAGAAGAACACAAAATGATGACAACAGCCTCTACAATTCACAAGTGCAGCTCATACTGAGCTCTATCAGGCCACGCCAATGTTTCCTTTTACAACCCTTTAGCATTGCAAAACCCAGCCTTTGGAAACCATGCTTCCAAAAAGTTGTACAATACAAGTGGTAATCATTCTGCAGGAGCGGAGCTATTACTGAGAAATACATGCAGAAGGTGCAGGTACCAATTTCTTATTTACAAAGATACCACGGTAAAAAAAAAAAAAACAAGTCACAAATAAAGGCTATCATTATAGGAGTCAATAGGAACGTTTCCACTGACTTCAGCAGCTACAGATCCAGCTGCATAATGGATCGAAACTTCACTGTTAATTCATTTGCCAATTTCTGCTGCAGACAACAAATATAGTGCAATTTACAGATAGCATCCTTCCTTCTATAGCTTCCTAAGAAGAAGTGTTCTGGAAAACAAGGGCCTATTCCTTCATTGGTGCTGAAAGCTCAGTCCTTGATCTAAGTGCTACGCATGTACTTTGTTTCAAGCACATGAACGGTTCCATTTTAATTCCACAAAAATTAACCCTCTAATCAGTTAAAGAAAAGTAAATTGGGAGAGAGAAATGCGAACAGTGAGTGAAGAACAGCAGTGAGAGGACAACATGGCAAGAGAAAGACCAAAGGAAATCACAGAGATAAAAGAGCATAAACTATATTAAAATAGGGATAGAGTTGGCAAAGTTGCAACAATTCTTGGTCACTGGGGGCAGAAGATGCTGTCCTAGGTAAAACTCCTCCAGGCACATGGAAAGGCAGGCATGGTGGGTTTAAAACCTTAACCATCTAGTCTGAAGCAGAATGAATTACACCTAAAACCCAAAGGAAACCTGTCTTCCAGAATCAAGAAGTTACAACTTTCAGCAAAACACATTTACCTTTGAACATCTAGCTTACTTTCAGCGCTATATATGATGTTATCCTTCACCACTTCAGCAGCCTCTAAATTACTGCTAGGAGATGTCATTCCGATGTTTCATAACACTGATACCAATTAAAAAAAACAAACAAGGCTGCTAATTACCGAGACCGTATTAGATCTTGGGGCTGATCTGTCTACAGGTTTTCAGAAGGCTCTGGATGAACTGTGCATCCTGTCCTTCCCCACTGTCCTGTCCACGGAGCTGACCGCAATGAGAGGCTGAGCTGTCACTTGAGGGACTTCCCTCTCCTTCCCTGCAACAGTGGAGCCTCTGGCTAAAAGCAGAGCTGATGGCAATGGGCGCTATTCTTCCATGGTATCCTTGAGGTGTTTGGGATCTGTGCTCCAGCACAACCCATCACTCATCTATTTCTTCCCAGTAACCACAAATCTGCTGAAAGACAGAAAGAATGAGGAAAGAAAGAGCTGAGCTAGGGCTTGGCAGTAACAGCTTATAGGGGCTAAAAAACCCACAGTAGAATTTAGGTTGTGGAGGGATGGGCATCTATCTAGCAATACTGGTGTCACTTGGTACTTACACACTTAAAAGCGTGATAGTATTCACATAGGTCTCATTGTTACTTTGGCTATGCCTGTCCCACTTCCAGATTTATTTTCACCCCTGCAGCAGATGGACCACATCTGGGGTTTAGTACAGCAACAGCTATACTTCAGCTATGCAGTGCACAAACTTCTCCGCAATTAATGACATCCAGCTTGCACACAGAACTGAAGATGAGAGGGAGGAATCCAAATGAAGATGATCACGACTGCCTCAACACACACTGAAAAACTGAATATAGGCAATATGTGGTGAGGTACAACATGGAAGACTTTTGTTTGCTTGGTTTTAATATAACAACAGTTCCAAAGTTCTTGTAGCCAGTGGAAGCCTCCCCATTAATTACAATGCAATTTTGAAAATGAGGATTAGGAGAAAACAGTGCACGCAAGAATTTGCTAGAAGATGTTAAGATAAGAGATGCTGCAGACCCAAGGCAGTATCAAGACATGATATAAAGGGACACAGACAAATCTGAAATGTGAACAAGGATGACATTTGTCCAGGTTAACAATGTTCATTAAATAGGGGGGAAATAATACGCAGTATTTGAAAAATGGGCTTACAGAAATGTTGAAAGATGTAACAGACAGCAAATTAGACAGGGGTTTGTGATGTGATACAGCAGCAAAAAAACCCCACCAACCCAAACAACTCAGATGTGTGCACTGAAGCACCACAGTGCAAAGAATCTCTTGAGAATCTGGGGGTGATTTTATCTGAAAAATGGTATTCAATTATAAGCCTATTATAAAGTAGATCTTCACTGAAGAAGAAATGTCTTTCAGGCTGGAGAGATCAACGGATGAGAAAGATTACAAAAGTAAAGGCATACACAGTCATTACAGTAGTTGTGAAGGGCAGCATAGGAATATTCAAATTTTATGAACAGCGTGCTTTAAGTGTTACAAACACTAAGGAGTGGGAATGATTTAGTTTGGTTGAGAAAATTAAGAGAAGAAAAACATATGCTGAACTTTCAAAATCCACATGGCTAGCTTGACAACCTCTACAGAACAAAACTTTCTGCTTTAAGCCTTATACTGTCAAGAATTTTATGTTTCTGCTGTCCACTGCTTGTGCTGTGATTGATTCTACCCAATGGTCTGAATGTGCTACATGGATTGTGTTTATTTTGCAGGACTGAGGCCAAAACTTGGCTTCTGGTGCTCCAGTATCCCCCCCTGACTGATTTCTTCAGGCACGCTTTAGTGGGTGATCATCACTGGCTTCGTTATCAGTCTGGGCTATATATAGCAATATGGGCACTCCTTGCACAGCACAGAGGCAGTTTTATGCACAGGCATAAGGACCCTGGAAATCACTGAGAAGGCATGAGGCTGCTGTACTCCTTGTCTGCATCATTTCCCTTTCCTGATATTCAGCATGACAGCTGAAGTGGAAAACTCTTTTTCACCCATTCACCTAGAAAGAGGTTCATAATACCATTGCTGTTATTTTATGGAGAAATACTAAACGAAAATTGGAATCTTTTAGCACACAGTAAACACCTCCACCACATATTAAAGATATTTAAGGAAAAGAGCGGGCAACCAACAGGCTTCTTTACCATGATTTCTCTATAAGACCGTAAAGCACACCACCACTACACTAACCCCTCTACAGAAGCTTTTTGGTGCATTGCTACTAACAAAATTGCCACCACACAAATGACAGAGGTGAACCTTGGAAGCACTGAAAGAGAGAAATAGGTCAGAAGCCATATGCGTTGGGATTATCCAGAGATTGCTGCGTTTAAGCGTTGACTGTATCTACTTGTAAAGGCGTGAAACACAGGCAAAAGCTCATGGTGTTCGTGTCACACTTGGTGGGTCTGGAAATGGCGTATCTTAGTTTCATCTGGCTGAAGTGGTCCACCAGGTACAGAACTGGGAATGGCAAAAAGTGACTCAGCCTGATAAAGTGAAGTCCCTGTCACTGGATCCAAGCGCAGCCAGGTGAAGGGAAGCCAGGTTGGAACAAAGTACTGATATCGCTGCACTAATATATCTGCCAAGGCCTACGACACCTAATACCCTCTCTGTTCAGCATTGGTGCAGGCTTTCTATTGGTTTTTTTTAATGACAGGTTTGCTCCTCTGACACTTTTTGTTCCTGAAATAAATAATGCTGTGCTTTGAGAAAATTGTCTGGCCAACGGGAAACTCTGCTAGTGTTTTACAGAGAAAGCAGAATTGCAGGTGTCCAACAAAACTTAACCTGCTGAGGTGATCACAACCAGCCATGGTCACCATGCCCAGCCTAGTGAGGGACCCAACTCCAAGATGACCTACTGAGGAGAAGCCTTAAAGATCACAGTGAGGTTCTTTTCCAAAGGCCATACAATGACTGGGAAGATGGGTAACCCCAGGATCCCACAAATCCAAACATCAACAAAATTCACTCCAAGCAGGCACACTGTGAGGAGTTTTGTTTTACAGATGCCTAAATCTGAAGCCAAGAGGTGAAGCAATCATCCAAACACACAGAGCAAGCCTAACTCAGGGATTAAATCTAATGTGGGGACCTGCAACTCCTAGCCTTATGCATGTTACTGCTTCTAACGTTTCCATCTCTGCTGGCAACATGTGAGTTTCTGCTTGTACACATTGGATGTTTGGTAAATTAGCTGTACAAACAAGTTCTGATCCAAGCAGATCTTCCCACTTGCTTCAATGGACAATACAGCAACACAAGGCCCTCTAAGCCTAAAATCAACCTGTAAAGTTTAAACAAATGTTTAAATGCCTATTAACCAATAGCTTTAAAAATTAGATCTGTCAGATCACGGTGAAATACCTTTTTGGGAGAGAAGTAACATCAAAGGCTGAAACAGAGGAGGAAAACATACTACTTTAAAGCTAAACTTCAGTCACTAATAACATCAAGACATTCCTTCTTACATAAATTTGAGAAGAACTACTTTGCCATCAAGAATTGTACTGTCAAAACACAGTACATGAAATCTGACGTGTACCTAGGCTGCTGAGAGCTTAAGATTGGTGTATGAAGAAAGCTTTAATAAATAGCCTTTAATAATGTTTTGCTTTCCCATAAGGAAATGCTGGGGTGGGGGGAAGTCTACTGCATATGGGTAAGAAGAGTATTAACGTTAGCCCTGATAAATTCCCGACATCAGAGTGCACAGACACAGACACTGGAGCAAAGAATTCTTTCAAAAGCCTGGTTCAAACATTTCTCATTAGCTACTCTACGTCAGATATGGAGATGATGACAGAAATGAAATCTAGTAGCAGCTAAAATGCTACTACAGTAATGATAGCTCTTTATCTACAGGCAGCCACCAGCAGCCCATATTAATTTTTCTAAGAGGCTTCATACTGTAGCAAATAGCAATACAAAATGAGATAACAGAAAGAGAACACTTTGTACTGCAAGTATTCAATCTGTCTCACAGCAGCCACTAAATGAGTTCTCAAAAACAAAAAAAAACCCCAAAACAAACAAACAAAAGTAGCACAAACACGCTATCTTCATTATCCATAACTTTGTTTTGGTTTCACTTTTTTTTCCCATGTACATTTCTTTCACACACAGGTTTTCTGCAGAGAAAACTCTGACATCTAAATAGCTGTGATATTTAAACTGGAGATGTGTTATGTTTTAATTTCTCAGAGAACTCTTTTTGAGTGTTTACGTATATTTTTGATTGTGGACATGCTTCTGAAAGACTGATGATGTACATAATACTAACATTCTCTTGAGGGAAGGGAAATGCATATCTCAGGTAAGTTGTTATAGAATTTATAGGTTCCTCTGAATAGCTCAGAGCTGATGCATAGTATATACCAAAAAGTTAGGACACCTCTAGAGATCAAGCTTAGCAGGAGTGAAATCTAATTCCTACCCCGGAAGGCACAATACATCTTAAACACCCAGAAAGTCTTGTTCTCCCAATTCCCACATTTTTTGTCTGTGCTTACCACAACTAATCTTAAAACACACTGAAGTAATAAAGTCTATATTTTAACAGATATTAACTGTTATATAACTATATTCTCCCTTCAACGAAGAAGTTTTTCTATGGCCCTTCAACAGGGTCACGTAGGTGTGTACGGATGCTTTCATGCAGCTACAGGGTGGATATAGTCAATACTATTTTTTTTTGCCATGAGACACATGACAACCTTTTTTTTACAGTTTTACAAGAGACTGACTGGCTGCTTAGTCCATTTCCTGAGACCATGAGGAAAAGTTAACTGTAACAAATTCTAAATTCAGCTTTTACCTGCTTCTGCAAGGACTCTTTCCCAGTTGGCCATCCTCAGGAATGTGCACATGAATTGAAGAGGAGAAAACCAGGGATAAAATAAAAGGAGCTGTGGGTGCCTCGCATGAGGAGCAAACAGCCAGAATTTCCATGCATGGAAGACTCCCTTAAGTCTTCTTTTAGTCTACCTAAAATTTGAATAGTGCCCCAAAATGCTCCATGGTATTAAAACATATGAGATACATGCTTTTTGCTCTTTTTCTTTTGGAAGCCTTTTATATCATCTGTATTTTCCCAGACTTGGAACATCTTTGTTCGGAAGCCTGCAGTTTATTGGGTATCATCAAAATTTTAGTGATGGTAGTGGTGGTGAGAACAGACTAAATTTAATGCACTTCAAAACCAAGACTCGTATAAAATTATTTGGAGATATTTCCTAGAACTCTACAATGGCAATGATTAAACTTTTCTAAGGTGAGAGCTGCCTTCTGTTCTTCTTTTTAACAAAAGTCCCAGGATACCCAGGATCTCCCACACAACAAATAACAAATACCAACTCTAATGTTTCCACACTGAGTTTTAAAGAAAATCCACAACACACTGCCTAATACCTCAAGGATGCAAATAATTTCTCATCCTTCTCAAGACTCATCACAATATTACATAATGCTATGTTCAAATCTTGAATTTCACCAACCCGAACAATCATGAAAAGTATTGGGCTGTATCCACAAGTTTCAGACGAACACTAGAGTGACCGGCAGCAATGCGATAGTTAACAGTTTTGCCATGCAAGTGTTACTAACAGGCTTCAACACTAATCCTCTATTGAGCAGACTGGGAAAAGCTCATAGCTTCTTTGGTTCTCTTGTTCCAGTCTGGCTGCTATTTCAAAACATAGTCCCATAACAGTTTACATTATGAAGGTCATACCCACAAGGTCAAGAACATACCCTCTCTAAACAGGAGTGCGGGCTCATAAAATCTATGGAAATGCACGCACAAATCTAAGCCATTATAGATGTCTGGATCTCCCACCCCTGCGGACTGGTGAATAGCGGGTGCACCAGTGTTTCGCTTCAGGTCAGAAGCATGCTTTTGTAAGGACCCTTCCAATTGTCCCCACCAGACTTGTGTGGTGATCTTCAGGCACACAAACTCAGTTCTGTCCTGGTGAAGCTCAAGTGAAAGATGCACTATGGCAACTCAAGGGCATTTGGCCTGCCAGACTGAGACTGTTCTAAAGCAAGCCACTGACATGCATTCCGCAGATAGCTGCTTCTACACACCCATTCCGACCGGTTCCCCCTACTTTTTTAATGTGAATATAGCCATAGTGCCAGTTACCTTCCTACATTCCAAGTGTTTTCCACACCAAACCTAAACTCAAGTAATCTTTACAGTCTCCCATGTTCTTTCTTTAAGGGAACCTAAACACCAAAGCTCACCTTACATTGGGTTTTGGGAGGGAAGGAGTGGGAAGAGGGGAAGGAAAGCGAAAAAAGGAATGAGGGGTGCTTCTGCCTGCTATTTCCTCACTTATTTACACTGGGAACCTGAGAGGCTGCAGACAAAACACCTTCAAAGACACCAAGGATCAACTGTTGTTTTCTTGGGGACTGGGCACACTATTCATTATCCATTTGGCAGCAGTATTCCTTGGAACAAGCCACTGACTATTGCCATTAACACCAGGCATTCAACCGGCAGGGGCAAGGATACACTTCATGATTTGCACTTCTAATTTACTGGAGTGTCTGGAGCAACATCCTGGTTGATACAGTAAATTAAGCAGGAGTAGCAGATCTATTTTGTCCAGTTAAACTTCTATGTACTCAATTCACCTATAAAAAAAAAAAAAATTAAGACTGTGTTTTTGCAGCCCTTGATACCACGCCTGAGCCATGAAACCTGACTGAGCAAGTTCATTCAATGTGAAACAGCTCTATGCACTTTCTATTGACTCCAAACACCCAGAAGGTATGCTTTGCCTCTTTTTATTGAAGCAATACAGTCCTTCATGAGTCACCTACACTGCTGCAGAATAGGCTTAGAGTATTTCTTAGTGCCTAGCACTGGAGGCTGCTGTGTCTTTTCATCTGTCCCAGTAAAATACTCAACTGTGAACTTAAATGTAAACACATGTAATTCTGTTAAAGACCAACAAAGCAGACTGCTTTCGGAGTATCTGTTTTAAATCTAGTCTCTGTTTTCTTCCTAAAAAGATTTTAAATTTCAGAAGCCTTTTTATTTTCAAAGCAGGATATTTTATGAGGTTACTCACAGGAACAAGTAACACAGCCCAGTTTACTGTAACCCCCACTCCTTTCTCCCAACGTCCTAAATAGCCACCCTCATGTTCCCCTTCCCCCAGTCTCTCCAATACCCTGAATTCATTTTCCAGTGCCTAATGCCATGCTCCCAGGGTTCCTCTACATGCTCAGACCTCTCATCCAGTACCTTCTCCCATCCCTTATGCTGCCAAGATCTGCGCTCCCAATATCCTGAGCACGTGATGCCAAGCCTTCCAGTTTTATTCACTGAAGCACGTAAGTAACACCATAGCTCCCTACAGTGCCCCCTGTGATTGTCCCAAAGGCCCAACAACATCATATGCTTTACTTGATTTTGGTTTGCTATCTGGGCAAGATGAAACAGTGCTACTGGAGCTAAAATGCCTGCTTAATGCTAGGTACACTAACAGGTAAGAGCCGCATTTTACCAGTATTTCTCTTTGTAGGGGCGTGAATTTGAGTCTCTCTCCTTTACCAAGTCTCTGGTTTTCAGAACTTTACATTTTTAAGACCTCTAATCCATAGAGGACTGTGTCTGACATTGATTCACCATGTTCAAAACTTACCAGAGGGCAAAGAGTTAACACAGACTTCAGTCCAGGCAGCAGAACTATTTTGAAAAGAACGAAACCAGGCTCAAAAAATGTTAATTTTATACTGAAATGAAACAATCAGGTATAAGTGGGTTGAAACCTTTTCTTATTACTCTGTGTGGGGCTGGATTTACTAGATGGAGATGCCAAAAATATGCTCATGTACATGCCTGAATACAACTTCCAACACACTCAAAAAACCCCCAAAAACAACCACCACCCCGCCCCCCCAAAAAAACCAAAACCAAACCACAAAACAAACCAAACAAACCAAACTTTCTGGGACAACTCCAGACTGCCTCAGTCTATAATTATTGTTCATATCAAAATATCCTTTGGCCATACAGAAAAAGGCATTCTGTTTCATGTGGTTTTTAAATGATTGATATTCTTGACTTGTAAAACCTCTCATCTGTCACAGATTATTCAAAGACTCATAAAAGGAAACCCTGAAAATATTATGCTGTCTTTATACAGAGATATTTTCCCAAAAATCCAAATAGCTTTAAAACGTAAATATCTTGAAATCGCAAGAAGCTGTCAACAGAAAGCCTTCTCCTTTTCTGCTGAAGAAAAATCAAGTGTCAGGACTGCAACCAGCAATTCAGGAGCAGGAAAAATCTTGTAATATCTAAACCCACTTAAAGACTGCACACAATGGAACCGTACCAGCTCACTATTACCGTTATCCTATTCTACTCTAATGCTTACAGCTTAAAAAAAGGAGCAAGAAACCCAAAGGGGAAGCGGTAAAAGGGACTCACCTATGAGATACATGCCGATCCAGTCCCCCGCATCCACTTCCTCCTTTATATCCCAGTATATCACTAGGTCCTGCGAATGCCCGATGGAGTAGTAGGAGCTGCTGACCATCAGGGTAGACCGGCTGTCTGAAGTGACAAGGTCCGTGTCACTGGTAGACCTAGGAATGGTGACCGTCTCATGGGAATTGTTCCTAATATCCATGTTATGGAACTGGTCAGGGTTATAGCTGTATCTGAGAGGCTCTTTGCACCGGCGCCGATTTTGTGAGTTCCTAGATGGAGATGCCATGGCTGCCAGGCCCAGGAACCTGTTTTGGTACAGATTCTGTGAAGAAAAAGAAGAAAGGATAGTATTTACAGTATTATTTATTTTTCAGTGATCTCAAAGCTCAGGAAAAGCAGTATATCATAATGAGAAAGTAGCACATCTTTTTCCATTTGGCATCGCAAAAAGGGCATGAAAAGGTGTAGCAGAAAAAACAGCGCTAACCAGTCCATAATTCTTACCATGAAAACAAGTGTAAGAACAAGCCTTGCACCACCAAGCTCAGCCACAACTGGCAGTGTGTGAGGAAATAGTAGTAGCTGGGTTCCTCCACGTTAATGCATGCACTCAGGCACGAACCTCACAACTACCAAACTGCTAGAGAGCCATTATCTCTTAACATCAGGAGACAGTCTTCCTACTTCTGACACCTGGAGTTAAGTCTTCTCCCCAGTAATCCTTGTTACATTTGCAAAGGAATCTTTCTTAAAGCACAGTTGCCCCAGAGACCATATACCATCTGGAGAGACTGATTAGCGATGAGTAAGAGCTCTTCCTCCCTGCCGGAGATCTGAAGACTGAGAGTCACGAAAATGGAGTTATCCCTGTTACCAAAATAGAGACATCTTCACCCAATTGTAAATACACACTAAGCATTGCTGTGTTTCTCAGTACGGCTCATAGCATCCCATGCTACTGCTCTGCTCCATTTTTTGTAGTAGACTGGAGACACTATGCACACCTGCTCTGCTCTGGTAGGAATCTGGGAATGCACTGGACATTTAATGGCAATCAAGAAAGTTACTGCAGAGTAGTTATCACCCCAGCAGCTGAAAAATAAATTTCAACCTATCCTCCTTCCTCAAGACAAGTGGAGTGACTTGTACGAAACACACCATGATGCGTAAGTTAAGAGCTCTCGTGAGTTAGCAGGTGAAGACTGCTTAAGTTATGACTAGGTTAAATTTTGATGTGAAGACAAGTTCTGATACTGTTCAAAATACTGTTTAGTCTTTACTTCTGTGCTGTTTGTTTTTTCCATTTTCCTTCCCAGCTTTCCCTATTCTCTCCCTGCAGCTCTGCTATTTCAATCACTCAGCTTTTCATTATTCATTAGCCTTCCATTATCTGTCTGTTGCCAACCATGCTGTCAAGTCTGTTAGATATAAAACCAGACAGCTTTCCAGTACGCTATGAAATGCTTTTCACATGATCAGAAATCAAATCATCCTTTTGAACTCAAACAAATTAAGCGGAAGAAAAATCATAGCTCCTTTGTCCAGCCAAGCAGTTATTTAACCCTGGCTTTATTAAGGCTATGGCAGCACAGAAGAACAGTAAGCCCTGAAAAACTAAAATCTTCTTTTGGTTAATACCAATTTTTGTGGAATAATCAAGAGATGTGTTATTGTGCCTTAGGATCCTGTTTTACAAAAACTATACAGAAAACAGAAAATTCAAGTGGCACATTTGTACCCCCAGAATATGCTGTCACTTTGCAAACCCTGCCCTACAACGCTCACAATCCATTGACCCAAATCCTCACTTACTGCATTAAATAGGGTTTATAAGCAAAAATAGCTTCAGCAGGAATGCACACCTTATAGTAAGTGCAGGCAAAATTGAAGCTAATAATGCTAAAGGTTACACTAGAGATACCGGAATAGAAGGAGGAAGGAAGCTTGTGGGGGAATGAAGTGCATGGTATTGCATTTGCTATGCATCTAATTATGGTTTTGCTGCTTCTTTTCTTTTTTCTTTAACAGTTACATTTATTCACTGTTTGAAAAGAGTTCGCTTCATAGTCATTACACTATTTCCTGTAAATGGAAAATGCATCTTTTTATATCAAAAAAAACGCCTTTCCCATGCTCTGAACATTTTCTAATCTGGGAAGCACTCGTGGACACGCACAACTACCACGCTATAGTCGGTAATTTAAAATCCATGGGCGTTTCTGTCACTATAGGGAAGAAGGCATCTGCTGTTACAATGGTACCCAAGACAACTACTGTTGGTTTTATAATGGCGAGATAGCAACACGAAGAACTTCAAGCCCACTCCTCTGTATTGGTCCATATCATTAACACAGGCTCCTTTGTTCATAGCATGCTACCCAAAGGCTACTTCAGTTCAAAGGCAGAAATTTTTATTTCTGGTGACAAATTACTCCAGGGAGTAGTGGTTCTGCAGATACTTTCATTTTTGAATGTTAATGGATGTAGAGTATTAATTAACTGCATAATTTCAAATTAAATTAAACTTATACATTTGATTTTTCCAGCTTCAGCATGACTTTCAGCAGTTTTAATGAAAATGGTAAATCCATCATTATGTTCTAATTCTGTAAGTTCCCGTTATCCTGTATGTTGATGCCAGTAGAACAAATGGAATAATCTGAAAGCAACCCAGAAGACCACATTCGCCAGAAATCTGAGCCTCTCTTACTTCCAGCATCGATTCTCCATAAATACATTAGTCTGCAAAAAAAGACAATCCCCAAATGGAAAAAATCCCAAACAAATGGGGCAATAGTCACACATCATTATCTGGATTAAATAATGGTATCAAAATACAAGCATGGCTGTACGAATAAGCAGAAAAGAGGTTAGGAAAATTAGTTACTTGGTATCTTATTACCAGCTTTGCATGTTTTTCCATGCAGCTATCTAAAGCATGCTCACAGACCCCAAGCCCTGGTGACAGAGTCCCAGACATAATGAGACAGCTTAAAAAAACCTGCAGACATCTTCTCAATGTCTTCTGGAAGCAAACTGATCCATCACAGATACCTAGCGCGCATATATATATATAAAAATAACCCTTTTTTAGGGGCTTGAGATTGACATTTATTCTCTGTATCCCTTTGCAGAGGTGTGTACAGTATACACGCTATGCTATACTCTCACTTCTAATATACACTGTAAATATATTATGAAGTGAGAACAACAAATGGTCAAATATTGACCCAACAGCACAACAGATCAGTTGTCAACAGAAACAAATCCCTCTTCATTCCTGGCTCAAAACTGGCACTCCATACCTGCTTCTACAGCCAGTCTTTCCAGGCGTGTTTCCACCCATCGACTCTTTGTACCAAACCACCCCCAGACTTCCCTTTCCTACCACTCCCCTCACTGCCTGTATGATGGTTAGCAGTGAGGAGAGCCTTTGCTGATCAAGGTGTCTATGCATGTAACAGGAAAGACGGTTTTCTCCTCGCACCTTTTAAGCCTCTTGTCTCCAATTATCAGATTCGGTTGTAAAAGGGACACACTTAAGTACATCACACATATGTTTTTTTCAACATGTGAGCTCAAGTTTGTCCTGAGCTGAGGGTGCCAATACTGCTGCACTGCTTGGCTACTTCCTATGTCTGAAATTGACTAAGAGGACCAGAGGAATGAGGTGACAAGGACGTACGATATTGCTGTTTTATCAGAGACATCCAGTTTCTTTAGTTTTCAACACCTGAAGCAGCACATATCAAGATCTTTCCCTTTACATTCCTCATTTAGACATACATAATATGTAATACAACATACATAAGTACTTTTCCGTTTACTGTATAGAAGACAACTTTTACATTAATTTCTTGTCAAGAAATGGAAATAGCACTACTGGTGGAAAAGGCATAGGTTTTCTACTGTTATCAGCTACTCTAGCATAAATAAGCATTTACTCCAATAAACTTAGTTTGCTTGTGTTTTGGGTTTGGGGTTTTTTTATATATATATCTCAAAAATAGTCCTTCTCCATTCAGATAGCTATGGCAACAAGTATTTAGATATAAAATATTAACACACTGACCAACACTAGCCAAAGGGACATTGCTCCCCTCTCACTGGCACTCTCTCTGCTTTTCGTAAAGTTCTGGAAAGCTTTGTCTATAAAGATCAACCAGCCACATGAAAGTCCTCACAATGAGAGTTTTGGAGGATTAACTATGAGAAAAACCTGCCTCTTATTTCTGGCACTTAGTCCATCTAATGAAAACAAACAAAATTTATTTAGGGTATTTCCCCCTGCCCCCCCACCCCACGTATAAATGCAACTGCAATCCCTAACAAGGAAAAGTAGGAAGGAGCAGCCAAAACAAAATGACAGATGGTTTATCCGATTGTAAAGAAAACTGATCTCAAAAATGTACTCACAAAAAACCTGTAATCAGTAAATATCAAGAAAAAAAATCTCTCACAGATTTTCTTCCCATGTTCTCTCCCTTTCACATTCACAACTCTCTCCTTGCCCAATTGCTGTTCAGCAGTGGGACAGCAGAGAACTGCTGTCATCAATGCCTTTTCTTTTACCACCTGAGAAAACTGCACCACCTCCCTCGCAGAGACAAGAAGAATCCTCTGGCTGGAAGGGCTTCACACCATTATTGCTGGCTAAATTTCACCAAAGAATTCAGAGCTGCCATGCAGCGACTTCCCCTAGAGAGCTGTAGGGCTTAATATTAGAGTTGGTTTTTGGTTTTTTTCTTTTTTTGGCAGGGTAGGTGGTGGTGGTGGAATTAGCGGGATTATTTTAAATCATGCCAATTGTGATCTAAAGTACATGATACTTTAGCAATAATGAGATACACCTCAGGCTAAGCATCTGCAAGGATCCAGTTCAGTTCTCTGTTCAGACAATTAAGAGCTGTCTTTCAGATACTTGGACTGACACCAGTTACCTCCCATCACTGCTTTGTCAGAGATGTATTTGTGCAGGTCAGGATGGAAGTGTGATGGACTTTTACTGTCCATACCAAAGATACTAAATGACTAAAATACAACCCATCACTGGAGGACTGGCAGGTGAAGAAATTAAAGGGAACAAGGTGACAATATCAGCCAGCATGACAGTGGGTTCCAAGTAAGACACATGTAGTCATTCAGATATCAGCAAGCATCATCACAACCAGAATTTCATGGGCAAGTACTGAGAAAGATAGTGAGATAGCTTTGTATGACGGGAGGCTTGGGACACAGCACATTTATCCATCTGAAAATTTACTAGGCCAGTAGTCAAGTATGATATCAAAGGCAAATCAGATGTGGAGTCAGTCTCTTGGTTGCTCCACCAGAGATGAAAGTTCTCCTGATAAGCTTTTAGCCTTCATTTGCAAGGCTTATGTGTTTTGTAAAAGATATATAATAAGGAGCCAAGACAGATTAAAAAAAAATATAATTAAAAAAATTAGGCGAGCCTAGTGAAAGTGGTAAGTTAGGACAGCAAAAGTCTTCTGACCAGCTTTCAGGAAAGTAGTATCATGTGCATCAACAACGATATTGTACCAACAGAAATATAAGGTAGTAGCAGCCTGTATGGAAGATTTAATTAGCTGGGTGAGACACAATATTAGAAGATCTTAAAAACTTACATCACAGCCCAGGTGTGAACACCCAGAGCAAAGTCCTGAGGCTGGGCCAGAAAGACGAGCAAGAAAGCAACAGTGCCCACAGTCATCGGAAGGTGATGTGATGGGACTCGGCAAGCCACAGCTTTGAGGCAGACCTTTAATTTGAAGGTGAGCCTACCAAACAGGCTTTCAGTATGTAGAACTATTTTATTAGAGCATAAATAAGGATCAGCTAAGTTCTGAAAGACAGGAAACTCAGGTCTATTAGTTGGAAGAGTAAAGAAGCTGGGTGAAAGCAAAAAAGGTATGAGAATGAATCTCACTGCTGCTTCACACAGAGCAGGACTTTCCCCTCCAGCCCTGCTCTCAGCCCAGCAATATGAAATACTTCCTCCAAACCAATGCTCCTGCTTTTCATAGCCCTAAAAGACTTGATGTAGGATCTGTTCCCTGTTCTTCCCAGCAACTTTTACATCTTTACTCCCACTGCAGGCCTACTGCCCTCGATCTCCCCATCTGCTGCCCCCATCCATAGCCCAAAGGGTCCCCTCCTAGCCACCACCACCCAGCACCTTTCAGGGAAGGTACGCTGTCCCTCTGTCAAACTCTGAGCCACGAAAATGTAAATAAACAAGACGGATTTCCTCCTTTTGGCTAGGGACAGTCCTCTTAACACAGCATGTGGTACCTGCACAGCAATTCGGCAGTTACATTCTCCATCACTCTGGGCGCAGCACAATTGACTATATAAAATGCAAGGCAATGCAGAGGTAAGAAGAAATACAGTACAAAAGTAAACTGTAATCGAGCTGACAGTTTCAGCTGTTGTAACTGCCTCCCATCAACCTGCTCCCACCTATCACAGCTATTTGTTTATCATCATGTAAGAAAAATCCCTTTGGACATTTGAATTTTGGAAGAATTGTTGGTACAACTCCTAGCACAAAGAAGATTTTTAAAGCATAGCTTACAGTACAGCCAAATCCAGTAAACAAGGTCTTATAGTGCAAGGAGCTATACAAAAATCTTCTCCAAATGGTTCAGCATCTGACTTGCTGAAGACACAAAACCCAACATGAAAATAATCAAGCTTGGGATCGGAGAATGCTATGATGCCAAAGGATTTAGAAAGCATGGAGAACTTTGTAGGACTGAGCCGGTTATTTGACAGGCACAGGAATGCTTTCCCAGAGCTCCAAAGGAATCATTTAATAGCACAAAGGAGTCACAGGCTTCTGTGGTCTACTAACACCCCTTTCCCTGAAAGATATTGCAGAGCATATAGATGAAACTGCTGCTCTTGGGAAGACTGAAATGAAGGCTGCAAATGTTTCAGAGGGATACAAGACATAACAACACTAAAACACTTTAAGTGCATTTGTCTTAATGTCGCACATCTCTGGCACTATATATATTTATGCCTATAATAAATGCTAATCGGAAATCAAAGCCATTATGCATCAGCAACAGGGCAAATGGATGTTATTAGGTAGTTAATTTTTCCATTTCCTGACCTTTGTGTGTTTGCAGCCTAGCTGTACTGCTATGTTAATGTATCCTTTTACATTTAACTTCGCTTCAGTGATGTGCAAATCACCGCACAAATGAGAACCAAAATGAAAGAGTTGGCCTCAAGGTCAACCCAGCAAAGTTTGGTGCCGGTGTGTAGAATTGATTCCTGATGCAGGCCTATTAGTCATAAGGCAGCAAAAGCTGGCAGTGCAGTAACCAGGGGTACTCTTAGTACCCACAAAGAAGAAGTATGATCAAGAGCAGTCCACATTTTCTCTTTCTGGAAGAAGTAAAAACAAGCGCTGTCTAACAAAACCCCAAAGAGCATGCTCAAAGATACACACAACACATTTCCAATTAAATGTTTCTAGGGAGAAAGATGTGTACTCCTGTAAGTATATAAACCAAACAGTTTCTGGGGGGAAAAAACCCCAAACAAAAAACAAGAAAACAAAAACATCTTACCAGTTTTAAATGAGATCACTCCAAGCTTCTTTACTGTAGAATACTTATGTCTAAGAGCAATTAACAATCTTACATTCAACACATTTGTATTAACACAGCAATAATCCATTCACAGTTCACTACATAAAGTGCTAGGAAGTTTCTGCAATAAAATGCAGCTAAGAACAAAATTAATTTCTTAATTTCTCTTGAATCAGTAGCAGAAAAACAGTTGTCTCAGCAGTTTGGCACAGCAAGGGATGAGAAACAGCCACCAGACTTACCCACTACAGAAAAAAAAAAAAATCTGAAAACATTGCCAATATTTTTAAAGGACAGATTCAGGTACACAAGGGCAGCTAAACATGGAATATGACCTCAACTTAAAACCTCAAAAAAGATAACTGTAAGGAAACAATAGAAGGGTCGACATGGTAGCATCTTAAACCAAGATAAAACTGAACAGCTTTGGTCTGTTCTTTCCACACTACAAGATTAAAGAAATAACTGTAGGATCTGCTCATATGCTTCTATCAAATACTCCAAAGTCCACAATGCTCACCTTTGCTGGTGCTCTACAATGCACATACCAAGAAATTTGTATTTTTTGACTTGGCTGGTTTTAAACATCAGAAGCAGGCAGAGAAGTGCTGCTGCAGTACCAGAGGCAGGTCAGTAACTACCTCTCAAGACATGCAAGATGAAGCATTCATTGGCAGGACAACACAGCCTCTCTTAGCAAGCATGCTCATGCCCATAAAGGCCAGTATGGACCATGCCAGCTTCACAGATACATACTCTTAGTGACTGTTGTACTAAAGACTAAAATCTCCCTTCCTCATCTTTTCAAACCCAAGGACAATATTTTTGAAGAACAATCATTGCCAAGAATAGCAATCATTCTGTACCAGGCACCGGTACTGGTTTAATCAGCTATTTAAAGTAGAGAAGCATCAGTCTCAGCAGAGAGTTGTTCCAGAAAGCCTGAGCCCTGCACCGGTCTATTTAAGAATCATCATTGCATTCATAGGGTCCACTGCACAGCTGGACTCCGCCAGTCTCATAGGAATGCTACTTAACCTGATGGGGTTTTAAGAGGAAGGAGATAAGAACAGGAATGCTCTTCTCTGCAGGCTTAAAACATTGCTACTCTTCTGTCAACTGATACTCCTACTAAGAAGCCCTGACCATGTTGGACACCCTGTTTCAGGTCCTGCAGAGCACATGATAATAGACACCTCTTACCTGATGGATTTTTATAACCAGTGGCTCCAGTTCTTCAAGTACTTTGTCCATGCAAGATATCACCGTCTTCAATAGCACTAACAGGGGCCCAGATTCATCCACCTCAAGCTCTGAGTACTTGAGTTAGCTAATTTAGGAATGCAGGTTCCCAAGACTCCCTGTGTACTCCAAGGGAAGAGACAGCCTCCTCCTAAAAAAAGATTCAGGTAAGGCTTTCCCAGAGAGGATTCAGCTTCCTCCCTCTTCATCCCCTTTCTAAGGAGTCGGTGACTGTTGGGATCCTAGGTTAGGCATCTTAGGTTAGATAGGAAGGAACCAGACTGGTCTATGTACTTCTCAAGTGGTAAAATTTAATATTATATAAAGGTAAATGGGCAAAGCACTCCTGCGGGTGACAGAAAACATGTATTTTAAGTACAGTCAGGCATATGAAATAGAAACATAAGGCATATTAAAAAAAAAAAACAAACATACTAAACTACTACCTGATTATTTAAGAATAGTCTGATTTTCTAGGCATCTCTAAAATTACAAACTAGGTGGTACAGAGAAAGTCAAAGCAGAGAAAATAAAATACTCAGTGTACTATGTACACTTTATGCACACATCTTTTCAAAAGTGTAATACCAGTAAACGCAGCAGGGTTTTACAGGAAGACCTGTGAAGACATCTTGCAAAATTTAAGATACTACTAACAAAATGATGTAGAGTAAATGTGAGTTGCAGAAGGATATCCAGTAATGTACATTTTCCAGAACTGTCAGGTACAGTCATTTCTCTGCTCAGAAGCAGCCCCACGTTTCCCATATCTCTTCCCCAGAGTCCAAAGACTCCTCTGAAAACATTTTGCAGAAAACCCCACTTAATTTCTTATGATGTGAGAGAGTTATAAAAATCTCACCATTCTCTACCAATAAGAATGTATTATACCGTCCACCATGACCATAGTTTTGCTAACAGCAAAGCTTGTGTGATGACTGCAGTGTGTATTGCTACAACACAGAAGAGTTGCCTAACGTATTGCACAGGTATCAGGCATAGCTTATTATGTATAAAACACATATACACAAAAGGCAACAGAAAGCAACCAAGCACCCATACCAAAAGTGAAGTTTTTAATAATAACACCCCTTCAGGCATGAGTATGAACCTTTGAAAATGAAAGGGCCACGTGCATATGTATCAAAGGATTTACCCTGCAAAGCTCAGATCTACCCATGTAGTATTCCCACCACCCATGCTTCCCTCTCTGCCTGGACTCCCGTGTGCAGCGCGAACGGATCCATATACACACACCACAAGACAGTCATCATTGCTACGACCTGTAAAATTTCTGTCAGCACCATAAGCACCATTCCCTGCAAGAACTGCATACGGTTTCCCTCCTGCCTTCCTCTATCCCAACAAGGTCCCTGTTCCTCTGTGCCACATTCCTCACGTGACAGCTCCTACCCTATTCCCAGGTGGCCATGCATCTTCCTCTCTTCTGCATTCCTTTTTATTCTCAGGACATATCATCTCCTCTTCCTCACTCACAAATATTCCCACCCTTCCCTCACTCGTAGGTAGGAAGGGACATGGCACAAGACATCACTTGCTGTACCAGCCATAGGACAGGCACTGGATTAACACATGGGGGCAATAAACACCCCAAACCCCTGAGGGATGGAAGGAGGTTCTTTTCAGTCATGGTTCCTTCCAGCTGTCCATGGTAGCTGACCTCCACTCCACAGCAAAAAGAACATTTAAAGTCTCTTATTTCATTCATTGCCCCTACACTCTGTCATGCTTCTTACCCACATCTGTATTTCTTTAAGAGCAAAGTGTTTTGATCAGTCTTAACCTCCTCATGCAGTGAGGCAGGTAGGTATTATTAGCAGGCTATCAAATATTAAAGCCTACATCAACCACTGCTTTGATCTACAAACAACAACAAACCACTGCAAAAAAACAGTCTCTCAACCTGACACTAGCTTTAGAGCATGCCCTCAGCTCCATCTTCTACCTTTCAATGAGGCCTAGAATACTCTGACATTTGAAAATTAATGGGCTGCAAAGCTCCTGTTATTATCATATCACCTCCAGACAAATCCAGAAATGCCATCCAGCCGAGTGTGCTTGATCCTGCTTCCAACAAAATTAAAGGCAAAACTCCCCCTGACTTCAGAGTGGGACAAAGTGACTTTGTAAAGCAAAGGAAAACCCATACAGATGTCAACAGCTACAGTTAACAATGGCTAATCCAGACCTGGAAAATCAAGAGTTCACATCTTAATTAAACCGCTTCAAAGGATTCCATCCATGTACAACCTATTCTGTTGGAAAACACAGACAAACATGTGGAGCAGCAAGTTGCATTTTCTCTATCGCAGCAACTACTCTTAAAATGAGATCTCAACACCTAGAAACACATCTAGCATTTAAAGGGTGAGGACTGACTTAAACAGTTTTTAGACCGTGGCATCTAAATGGTTTTTTCCTATGCAAATATAATAATAGAATCTAACACATTTTTCATTTTTTCCAAAGAAACTAAACTTCTCATGGATTTAAACTGGAACATCAGGCACTGAAACATATTCATCATTACTGCATTTTTTGTCCGAGTTCACTGGAGGGCACAATGAAAACTGCTTGCAAGTATTAAGACTTCAGCTTTCACATTTAAGCATGCTTGTTCCCAACAGACTGACTTTTTACGTCTGTATGCTCTTGGGGAGATTATGACAACATCCTGGTCTTTTTTTGTATTTTTTATTTTTTTTTTTTTAAATGTCTAAAGTTTTCTGTGTGGGTTTGTTTTTTTTTTTAAAGAAAAAACTATTATAACAAAGATTTTGAAGATCAAGTTCTCATTTTGTAAAGAAAAAACGATTTATGCTTAGTAATACCTCAGATCAAGTGTTTTATTCTTGAAGATAATCCCGATGCCATTAAAATCTTAATACTGCTGATAGAACCCAGAAGACATAGTTTAAAGGGTGAGACTTCGCTGTTCCTAGGCAGGTGGAACTAGTCTCAAATACTTATCTCCATATCAGATTGCTGCTTCACCTTTTTTAAAAGTTATTTATGTTTTGATTGCATAAATAATAATAAGCTGCTACAATAACTGTATTCATGAGAAAGCAAAGAAACTGGATTCCTATCCCAAGAGGAAATAAATAGTTCTGGTATTACAGTCTCTACTTGATTCAGATTTTACAAAGAGAATATGTGGTGGCTTTACCTAGTGAACAAAAATATAATCTTACACAAGAGAACAGAAGTTGTGTTCAGGAACTCTCTCTTCCTCTGGATTACTGTAAAACAGTTCTAAGGTATGTGTTGAAGATTCTCTGGGGAACAGCTAGCCAAGGTTAGATGAAAGGATACCTGGTAATTTTCCCCTGGAAAACAAGTATGGGCAAAAAGCAGATTTTCCAAGCAGAAACCACCCAGAACAACTGGAGGAAAACTAGATCAAGTAGATGAAGAAAGCAAACTGGTGCAGGCTCCTCCGACCAAATACAACTGTAGAAGAGAGACAAGCCCGCTGACTACCATCAAGAGAAACTGGACCTGCACATAGAGGTGACCCAGTCCTGTTGTGACAGTATTTCTGAACTTCACCCACACTTACTTTGCTGCTAGTACACCCATAACACAATAGTTAGATATTACTACGTTGTGTCACACAATCGTATGTACAGGCATGTAAGCCAGCTCACATTACTGCATCAGGTTCCGATTCACTTTTTTCTCTTCTACTCCCGTTGAAAAAGAGTTTGTAGTCCTGTGTTCAGAAGGTCTCACGAGAGTTTTCAAAACAGCTGCAAAGGTGACCAGAAAAGTTGTATTTCACTCACACACAGACAAAAGCACAAGGATGGTTCTGAATGAAAGTTCAAGCCACAGTTTTTCATTTAATTTTAATGAGGACCATTAGTTAGACTTAACCCAATGCTTTTTTGCTGCCACTGAAACCTCACAGAAAAGCAGCAATCATGGTTTTTAACACTGCACTTAAAGTAAGCCCAAAGGAGACATTTTTTAACCTATTTTTCTGGTAACAACCCCTCTATCAAGAAAATGTCCTAAATCCATCAGGAATTAGGTTCCAGGGCATTGTAATGACGGTCTACAGTTTAATTACCTAGCATTTATAGAAGCCTGCACAAGTAAACAAGTTGGAAAAATATTCAGTTCAGCAACTGTCAAACCCGAGTTCTGGAAGGAAGCCCCAGCCACGCACAGCGCCACGCACAGTACCACGCAAGGCTGCGGCCACGCCAGCAGCCTGACCCCGGCGGGTGCCCTGGCATGGGACTCTGTCCTGCTCGCCTGCGGGCAACAGGAACCACCTACTGCCCAGTACTGTGCACAAATCAATGATGCACACATTGGTCCACAGATGCTACTTTTAAACTGATAGTGTTACTTGCTGGATAAAACACTATTTGGCTTAACCTTAGGCAGTAAAACTAGAACATCAGTGAGGTTAAAACTTGACTTTTGAATAGGTATTTCCATTAAGGATCCTCAAGCACTGTAAGAATTCATTTGTATGTAGCCGGTTTGCATGGCAAGGTTTTGGTAGCCAGGGTGGCTACAGGGGTGGCTCCTATGAGAAGCTGCTGGAAGCTTCCCCCATGCCTGCCGGCCCCAAGGGGGACCCGTCACTGGCCGGGGCTGAGCCCACCAGCCACAGTGGCAGTGCCTCTGGGACAGCATATTTAGGAAGGGAAAACAAAACTGTGTAACAGCAGCTGGAAGAGAGAAGTAAGACTCTGAGAGGCACAGCCTTGCAGCCCCCAGGCCAGCGCAGGAAGGGGCAGGAGGAGCTCCAGGCACCGCAGCAGAGGCTCCCTGGCAGTCCATGGTGAAGACCATGGTGAAGACCAAGGCAAGATGTCCCCCTCAGCCCAAGGAGCCCATGGCGGAGCAGCTATCCACCTACAGCCTGGGGAGGAGCCCATGCCAGAGCAGGTGGATGCCCAGAAGAGGCTGTGACCCGTAGGGAGAGGAGTCCATGCTGGAGCAGGTTTTCTGGCAGGTCTGGTGCCCCCAGGGGGGACCCCGGCTGTGCCTGGGGGGCTGCGCCCACAGGGGGGCCCACACGGGAGCAGCAGCCCCTGGGAAGGGCTCAGCTGGGGCAGCTCATGGGGAGCTGTGTCCCCTGGGAGGGACCCCAGGCTGGGGCCGAGCAGGGTGTGAGGAGTCCTGTCTCTGAGGGGAAAGGAGCAGCAGAGAGAAGGTCTGATGAACTGACAGTAGCCCGTGTTCCCCATCACCCAGAGCTGCTGGGAGGGAGGAGGTGGAGAAGTTGGGAGTGAAGCTGAGCCAAAGAAGTGTGTGTGGGGGGGAAGGTGTCTCAAGGATTTAGTTTTATTTCTCGTCATCCTACTCTGATTTTATTTGTAACAAATTAAACTTATTTCTCCAAGTCGAGTCTGTTTTGCCTATGATGGTAACTGGTAAGTGATCTCCCTGTCCTTATCTTGACCCATGAGCCTTTCATTATATCTTCTCTCCTGTCCAGCTGAGAAGGGAAGAGTGACAGAGCAGCTTCGTGGGCACGTGGCATCCAGTCAGGGTCAACCCACCACTGCATAAGACCCACAAACAGAAATGACACTAATACGACAGATTTATCACTTGTAACACATTAGCTTAATGACCACGTACCGACGTTTCTGGTATTTTTCCTCTCAATACCAGCGATAAATTACCTCGATTGCTGTATTTTCCTAACCTCTAATCAGAAGCTGGATGTCTGCATTAAAGACATTTCGGTCTGATTAAGCAGTGGAATTAACAAAGCTGTTTCCTGCAGAGCTCTACCCATCACCACAAAACCTCTGCTAAAGCCCCAGCTTCCTGCTGTCCACTGCAAAAACACACCCAAAGCAAAGGTACAGACAACCCCAGCAACTCTCCCTGAGACCTGGAGAAACTTAATTCAAAGACAAGTACTCCTCTCTGCTTCACTTGAAATTGCCAACGGCTTCAAGAGTAATTAAGTAAGGGAGTGACAGAGAGAAGCAGAGAGGTCTGATCACCCCAGGAAGACAGGCTATAAAAAAATTTATACACAGCCTCGCTAATTTAATTGATTACTCACACAAGGGAATCTCCTTATGTCTACAGGTCTGCAGAAATAGGTGTTATGGTATTTCAAAAGCCGTTACAAAAACATAGCAGAAATCTGATCAAAGCAACTCCAGCAGGAACAGGACCTGATCTTATACATAACCCAACGCTATTCCCGTTCCAGCTCCATTCTCCCTAATTAGTATTTTGTCTGTATACAGTCCAGTGTGTTCACATTCTGATGGAAAATTTTAGTTACAAATGAAACAAAATACGTTCATATTTTCTGTGTGGATTTTGTGACAGATTTTCAGCTTAATATCAAATCTGCTGTGGACTTTTTCTTCCATGTTAAAGGAGGCATCAAGTGTATAATTTTTCTTCAAGAAGCAAAGAAATTCATAGAGGTGAAACCTTAGTGTCATAAATGGACTATTTTAAATTGCAATGTACAAAAAAAATATATATTGCATTTATATTTTTTATTTTTAAATTCCCAATGCAAGTAAAGTATATATTCACATAAGTCAGAGATAACTTACGTGATGAAGCTTTCCCAGTGTATTGCAGAATCATTTTTTCATTATGCAACTACCTCTGCAAAGGATTTAATATTAATAAAATGAAATATTTGTTGATTTTAATTAGTCTGTTATCATACAGAATTTCACAAAATAATGTATTTTTTCAGCCAGTTTCTCTGATGGCTTTGAAGAGATGGGCCACATTGAGAGCAGACTTAAACTTCCCCATAAAATCAAAATATTTGTGCATGTCAAAAGTGTTTCTACATGTCATTCAAGCAGCAAACCTGCAAAATACCATGGAAGCAATGCAAGTGCCCAGTATGGAAATGCTGAAAGTTAAAAGTATATTTGTATTTTACCAAAAGAAGTTATAAAGCCTTTTATCTCAGATTTTTTCCCAGATATTTCTTTTTTTCAATTGCAGATTTTTTTTTCTCAGGCCCATGAGCTTCCAGCTGACAACGGACAGCAGAGCAACAAGAGATTTTAAAACAGCATCAAGACTCCAAAAGGCACGCAGTGCAAATATTGTTTCCAATGCCATCAATGCATGGTTCTCCAGTACAGACGATGGCTTGCAGGCTTGCACATGTGGGTACGGATCCCTGAAAAACTCTTCCGTTCCTCTGAAGTGAATTTAGCCTAGGCCAGATCTTGCATGTCTTGGATGTGATGGAAAAACTCCTGTTGACTTCCACTGACTTTGAAGCCGATCCTGTCCCACTGGGTCATTTGGGGTTCTTTTAAATTCCTAAATACTCAAGGTTATCTGGAAAGCCCCATCTTCACAGCCTTCCACTTCCATGATATAATGGGAAGAATGGCAAGCTTACCAAATTTCCTTGCAAGTGCTCTTTTCCTAACAACTTGAATGACTGGTTTTCAGTCATGCTGGTTTTTAACGCGTGTCTCTGCTTCTCTGGTGCCTGTAAACCCCCTCGTGCTTTCCCAAATGTACAGTTATTCCCTTACAAGGCTGACAGATAATAAGCACAGAGAATCATTCCTTCAATTAAACTGGTGCTGGAAATAGGGACTGACGTAAACAGGAAGAGGGAATTGTGCCAGAAATTAATCTATTTCTTAATTCCTCCATTAAGACATAACTATCATCCCAGCCAATATTTATATTACTCTAATTAAAAAGACATTAGGAGAGCAGGGGATCTGGTTCTCAGCTCCACCTCACCTCCTAACACTTCTCCCCCCACGGGACCCCAGCACCCAGCTGAATCTGCAGGGCAAGGCGGAGGATTTTGTTGATGCTTGCAGGTTGGCGACCGCCATCCCTTTAGCAGCCGAACAGGTTTTGGTAGATCTATTGGTTCTTTGGCTTATCAGGAAAACCTACGAGAAGAGCTGCAAAGTTTGAGAGGCAATCTTTAAGTCTTTTTGGTTATCATTAGCAAAAAGAAAGGCAATGCGACTGCGTAAGGTACAGTATAAAACAAAGGGGTTGCAAAAATTTTGGATATGCAGGAATGTTTTCTGCTTGGAAGTAGCTGTCAGTACAGGTTCTTACCTATGTGTGCTGTTTTATAAAAAAAATTCTAACACTGGTATTTTTAATCATTTGATTTTGCTCAAGAACTGCAATGCCAAAGAATGTTTGAAAGGTTTCTGTATGTTGAGTCCTAAATAAACCACAGGTAAGTAGTCTACACTAACAATGTTTGGCATAGGAACACCAATAGATCTTTTCTCCATAAATAACTTGTATGATTAAAAGGATGAATGCCACATATGATAAACTCTAGTTAAAGGCTTTTTTTAAAAAAAATCATTGCTGTGTGTCTTAATGATGTAAACACCTGGCATACTACAAAAAGCACATGTGCTACAGCAGCCACAGATAAACCAAATACGATGTAATGCTCATACAAGAGCTGATTTTTTTTATAAGCAACAGATCAATGTAAGCCCTCCTCCCCAGTGAAGGACTAAATCCAAAGCAAAAGGTTAACATGCTGTTCTTCATCTCCTCTAGAAAAGACCTTTAAAAAGCTAGAAATTACTTTCAGGAGCCACCATGTACTACAGCACTAACACCTTTCCAACTGAGAAACTTATTTTGATGGCGCCAT
Source organism: Falco punctatus (assembly GCF_963210335.1). Taxonomy (NCBI): domain Eukaryota; kingdom Metazoa; phylum Chordata; class Aves; order Falconiformes; family Falconidae; genus Falco; species Falco punctatus. The sequence continues at coordinate 84,709,848 of NC_137583.1, read as the reverse complement.
AATTTATTTTTTTTTTTTGGGCGGGGGGTGGGGTTGTGATTCTACCTTTTCATTCCAGTCTTTTACAGCCTGCATTGAGATTTGGGTGTTGGAATGAGGCCAACTTTTCTATATTGGTTATTCATTTAAGGGAAAGAAAAGGGTGCTCCGAAATATCACCAGGAACATTACTCTGACTATACAGGGTATATGCAGGGAAACTAATGCAAGAAGCTAAAAAAGAAAACACAGGGCTGTGAATAGTGCTCCAGCTTTCTCAAGGATTTGGAAGGGTCCTGCACTCCCTGTACCTGTCAGGTCTTCACACTGCCAACAAATACTGGCACTTATCTCAAATGCCTACACGCAACTCAAAAGGCTTATCGGCAAGGTCAAGTAAATGCCCTTGCAGGTACATACTGTTCATGGCCACAGGCTGAATCGTGCATGTAGTTTGCTTTTCCTGAAGTAGTCCATACTGAGACCGAAACAAAGTGGGGTTTTTTTCTAATAACAACAATAAAAGAGAAAACAGTATCCAGAAACCACTTTAAGTATTGTTACAAACTTAGTTCAACACATTTTCCATAGAGGATGAGGAGAGGGGACACGGGGATGGGGACTGAGAAATTACTTTCTTCAATTTAAAAAGTGGGTTGGTTTGGTGGGTTTTTTTCCTCCATACATAGAGGAGAGTGGCAGCCACAGAGCCAAAACTGCACTTTCAGTTAATGGATTTTGTCAGTAAGAGGTAGACGATATGTCTAATAGACAGCACTACGACAAGTACTTAGGATTTGCACCACTTTGGTACATCCAAAGACAGCTGTCTATATAGTCTGAGGACCAAATTTGTCTTAATCAGAAGACTCCCCTGACGAGACACAGCATCACAAGCCGGTTGAGTGTGCTGCAGCAGGTTAGTTAATTTACTTACTTCCTGCTACCTATTTCTGCCAGGATTCTTGGTGGGAAGTATTTAATACAACCTCCAGGATCTCCTGTGTGTTGTATTTAAGGGCCCAAAATCATTAAGACGTTTAGGTAGCAGTGAGGGACGCACTTGTTTAAAACTTAGGAAGAATCATTATGACAGTTGAATTTGAAAATCCTGCAAAACAGACCCTTCTGGCACTCAGGTAAGATTTGAATTTGCTCATAAGTTAAACAGGTATTATGCCCACTGCTTTACTAAAATTCTATTCTTCATCCTTTTGATATCCCTTCTGCTACTAAACATGCTCGTCGAGACTTTTCACTTGAGAAAAAAGATACAAACCTACAGTGACCTGCATTACCTTTCTGGGGGGATATTTCATTTAGTTTTTAGACTGTGGCCTAACTGAAATACATCTTCTTTCCAGCGTAAAAAAAGAAACTGCCAAATACATCTGAAGGTGTACTTACCTGATGCAAAAGCTGCAAAATTCAAATTATTGTCATGTGAAATGTCAGGTCGTGAACAGTTTCCATAAGATAGAACATTCAAGGATTACTTTTCACCAAAGAGTTTTCCCATGAGTCTTCACCACATTTTGTGAGACTGTATGCACTATACACAGCACATACATACAGGAAAATTTCACATTATTCAGTGTAGAATACATTTGCAGCTACAGAGAGACGAAAGGAGGAGCGTTATTGGACACAGTCACGCAAATTCTCGGTTGACATCACCAAGTGGCTGCATGTACTTCTTCAGCAATTACAGCATTGCTTAACGTGCACAGGGGCTCCAAATACCCCCCCCAAAAAACCCCGCCAGCGCCCCAGGCTCTCGCTGGCTACTACAAAGTGCAAAGCTTAACTCAGAAAGGATACGTCCTCATGAAACTGGAAGAACACAATGACCTATTACATACATGGCTCTTCACTGAATTCTTACTCTTGACAGAATTAAAGTTATTTTTATGATTAGTAACAAAGAATAATGTAGAAGCAAACACACAAACAACAGCCCCAACCGTAACAACATTTCGGTGAACAGAAATAACACTAGATAAGCTTTAATGCACATTCTGGCTCTCTTTGATAACGCATGACAGTTCAGAAGACTAAGCTATGCAGGAAGATGCGTACAGCAGCAGTGTGTTATGCATGCACAAAATCTCACAGGTTCCCCTAGTAAGTGGTTAGTGCCAGTCATACATTCCTGCATCTCACACATTAGTGTCTACTGTGATGGCCAATTTGTGCATTGTGATGACTCAGAATTAATTCATAGTTAGAAGCTGCAAGTTTCAGAAAATGCCTTGTGAAGGTGAGTGGTTGATGCATTCTGTGCTTTGCCTACGCATGGATGCGTGCAACTGCAATGTTACAGTTGCCTGCTGCTCCCAGGACCTCCTTGCTATGACGTTATAATTACCATGTCCTGATTCAGTAAGAATTCTTGGGCAGGCCACACAAAACCAACACTGACATCAGATGGATGCTTAAAAGGTTACAAAAAAAAACCCAAAAAAACCCAAAAACCAACCAAAACCCAAAACATAAACAACAAATAGTCACTTCAAATGAAGCTTGATTAGATATGTTGTTGAAAAGGTGCTCAAATTACCTGAACCACTTTGATCTTAAACATGGACCGGGGGCAGCTGCAACCAGCTCTGAGCTTTGGCACATTCCATTATATGAATGGTAGTGAATTTATAATGGAATGGTATGAATGGTTTTTATAATCAGAAAAACACACTGACCTTAACACTACACAGGTGGAGCAGCATAATGACCCGCCAATTGTAAGCGCATCAATTCCTGGGGAAAAGGTCAATGAGGTTAACTCAGCATGTATCCCATAACCAACATAAGCGACATTTTAAAACATTGTTTTTTCCACCAAAACCTCCCTGTCTTTGCCAACATTTTATTGATCAATTTGTTTCACTGTTCGGTACTGAGTATATCTTACCCATGTTAACAGTGTACTACGTTATGTTCCAGCAGAGCTAGATGTTGTCACACACTTCAATGCTGCAATACAGGTGTTAAAAAAAAAGAAAAGAAAAGAAAAGAAAAAAAATGGCATTAACTACAACAAACTTTTCAGACTTTATAAGATTAAGCAGCATATTTATTTAACTTAGGAAGAAAATGAAAGATAACAAAGACACCATCAGTGGATCTTCAGCTTCATGGCAAAATCCTCACACTGAGTGAGCTTATAGGGTTTGCAGCCAACCAGCATTTCTGCTTCCCATCAATTGAGTGATAACCTTGGATATTCACAGGGACCAGCGACAAAGGAAGTAAATTTCAGTGTACCATACTGGAGTTGACCGGGTATCCAACATAGCCCAGACAGTCCATGATCAGACCGCAGAACACAATGAGCAAAATTCTGCTTCTCTACCTACCTCAACCTCTTTTAAGAAACTTCAATCTTAATCAAGATGAGCTAATCAACAAGGACAAAAGTCTCTCCAAACATGCAATAATAAAACTTCAAATAAATAATAAAAAAAAGTGAAAGACATCCACAATTCAACCACAACATCAACGTTTATGGTGTCTGTATTTCAACTAATTTCCTCCCCTTCTCTTCTGCGACCAGGGTACGCTGGTTTACAGCTTCTCCGCAGCACCAGCAGGGAAAGCACCTCAGCATCAAGACAGCCCGATGCCCCCAGCTCCTCATCCCACCCTAACACCCACCCCTGCCATCGGTTTCTGCTCTGTGCTCAACACAGTTGAGAAGGCAAGAAGAAAAGTCTTACAAACAACATGATCGAAACTACCACTACCATTGTCAATTCAAGAGCATCACAAAAATGGAGAACAGAACAAAGGCAAAAGGCAAGTAATGAATTTAGGGAGATCTGCTGCTGTTTAGAAAAGCTCAGCTAAAAAAAGACGTATAAAACAATACAATGTCATTTGATCATACCCCCCTGAGATTAAAAGGCTTTCAAAACAGATAATAGCTATGAAATTAAACAAAAGTACACATTGTTTGGTCAACTCCCTCCACCTTTCAGAAGTCACTAAATCTCATGGACATAATCCGTTTTAGTTCCAAATTTACTGGCTGCCTAGAGTCTAGTGACTCTTCACTTTTATTGAAAAAGCGTATTTATGGTGGATATAAAGCAGGGTGATCTCAAAGTTGGGCAAAGAGCCACATCATCTTGAAAGACAATTTCAGAGAAGTTAACCCACACGCACTTTTTTCAGCTGTTAGGAGTGCATACAACAAGAAGTCTTCCAAACAAGCACCACTGTAAAACCACGTCTCACAACCACAGTCGCCGTGAGTTTCGTTCAGTCACACAGAAGCTGGTTTTAGACTTAATAGCTTTGCCCACAGCAAAAAGTTATATACTACAGCATTCTCCTTAATGTCTCTGCTGTTAGTGATTTGGGATAAAAGTACGGGTCTCTCTCTAATCCAATTCTAATGTAGCTTTCATGGAAAGAAAGTGTCATTCTCCATAGGCAATGTAAAAACCCCACAGCTCCATTCCTACCTTCAAAGCCACCCACATCACACCACTAGGTTAGGCAGACCAGGGATGCTGCATGATCAAAGCAAAACTCTGGAGCAAGGAAGAGCTTCCAGACACGCACCCCCTGCCGCCTCCTGCTGTGCTGAGCGTAGCTGCAGCAGACAGCGCAACCCCAAGGTGTTGCAAAAAAGTTTTCTCCCCCCTCCTCCCTCAAAGCACCTCAGCATTGCCGGCCTCAAGTCACTTCATTTGTGAACGGGAAGCAAAAATAAACAAATATAACTATCTACCTCAACTGCCTGTCTCGCACATTATGCAAAACCTATGCTAAGTCACAGGAAGCATTTTTTGCATGGCGATAGGATGCGTCGCGATACTTTCACGCATTCAATCCAGAAAGAGCAACGTCGCTCGGGTTTGACAGCAAGCCTGACAGAAGCCCCAGCTGCCATCAGCCTGGCCAGCCCCAGACACCCCACCAGGCAGCGCAGCTCCAGTGACGCACTGTGGCCGGGGCTCTGGCCACCCGCCGCGCATTCACACCCCTGCCCTGGGACGAGCGGCACACGTGCCCATATGCGTTCAAACTTTCATAGCAATAGATAGGAAAAGCGCTATCTTACATCCAAATAGATTTACTCAGGGGTACATTTATGTTAAATGAAGTGCTTCAGAAATGTAATTGCAGTTGAAGTGCACTTCAGGTAAATTGGAGAGCCTGTGATCAGAAAGACTATCATCGCTCTGATGAACACCGTTTCCTGGATTTCTTTTTTGTCTGTCTCTGGTGACCTATGAACTCCCATCTTTACATGCAGATTGCACGTTTCCTGGCACTTTTATATGGTTTTCACATGGCACTCATACAGCATTTGCCCTCCCCTCCTAAGTCCATGACTTCATCTGCCAGTTGCTAGCGCGTGAAAAGTCTAAAAAGCACTTATTTCAATAAACGCATACACAAACATATCATCTCAAAGGCCAGGGAAATCAGTAGTATCGTGTTTTCAGCCTGTATGATAAAGAGGTGAGAGGAACGCCTAAACACAGGAGCTTTGCTGTTTCTGTTGAGGGCTGAGTACCCATTCATTTTCTGGCTGGAAACAACAGAGGTTTTCCAACCAAATCAGCCCTGCATCCACAGAAGATGAGCAGTTTCTTCTGAGCTCTCTGTATGAGATTAGGGTGATCCAGGAGAAAAGTGGAAAGTAGGGAGCAGAGTCCACTTGGCAGTGGAGTTTTCCTAGCTTATTTCTCCTTCTGTAAACACTGGTGAATTCAAGTTGATTCAATTATGTTTATTACCTCCCCGATTTCTGTTTTTATATATCTCACCTCTTCTAACATCATCTCTTTCACCACCCATCATTTAACATGGAGGTTTCTGGTTTGCTGTCCAGCTCTGACAAGCCCAGCAGTGCCTTGAACCATCTCCCCTCAAGTTTCTTACCTCCTTTGTTTCTGCTATTACTTCATCTGCCCCGCTCCTCCTCCACCTTTCATTTCATTCCAGTTTGTCCCTCTCCCTCCAGAAGCCATTGCTGGTCTCTGCAGCAGACACCTGCCCCCGGCCCCATCCTGCCTTTTAGGTAGTGTCTGGGTACCTTCTGGGTTTTCTGCTTATCATACAAGTATATTACTACCATCTTCATGCATGCCATGCCATGCCATGCCCAGCCTGAAGTGATCCTGAGACACATATCCTGCCAGTACCTGCCATCTTGCTTCAAATTCCTACTCAAAACCACTTTTTGCAGTAAATGTTCAGGAAATAAAATGATTTATTAGGAAATAAAAAAATAAAACCCTGATGATGGTAAAGCTGGCATGCAAACAGCCAAAATCAATGCCTGTTTTACATGTCTACATACGTGTGCGCGCACCTACTTGTATGTGATCACATCTCCGCAGCACCCCTGCCTCCCGCTGCTGCCCACGCTTTCTGTACTGCGTGCTCTCAGCCCGGGAACTGCTCACTGCCTTGAGGTGGTTTGTGTAGTACCTAGCCCAACAGAACTCCAGTCATGATGTGCAGCGCTGGTTAATAACAGCTCAGTCTTTACAAGAAAACCCATCTAAAGCTGAAAAAATATTTCATTCAGCGGTCGACAGCCTTTTTCCAGAGATAGTGACTACCGGGGCTCAGTATGACACCACGTGCACAGGGGCCGATCTGGCACCACAGCCTGCTGCCAAATACTGAGCCACCACTTCAGACCGAGATGGAGCGCTGCACTCAGCCATGCTAACAGAAGAGACAACAAGCTGCTCTGCCCATAAACAATTCTGTTGAGAAGAACAGAAAAGCAGGTATGTTTTTCCTGCGGATATGCTTTTCTGTTCCTCCATCACTCCCTTCTTTGGCCACTGCCAGCATCAGCCCCAATATGCTGTTAATTAACAGCTGCCTGCTGCATGGTTTAAGTATTATCTTTGCATTGAAGGAATCAAAATGACATTGAAGATATCAGAATGACTTCTTTTAACCTCCACAGATTGATATATGAAAGGTTTTTCAGTTTTTACAAAGATCAGAGGAAGAAAGGTAGTACTTGTTATTTATGCTACAAATGTTTGTTCCTTCTATCTCAACAAGTGAAAACAGGTGAAGACCTCCTGTATTTTTCAATTTTGCTAGTTGCACCTGCTAGCTGCAGCCACTATTTTAACCACCTCACTACAGCAGGAAACATAAAATCCCTTAGAATAAATGTTCAGTTCTGTGACTGCAAGTCAAATACTAACAAATTCTCGTGTGTAAATTAGCTAAATATCTCACAAACCAGTAAACAAATTAGGCGTTTTCTTTTCCCTTCAGTAGACAAAAAAACCCACGACTATAATGTCATTAGAAAAATAATTAATATGTTAATTGAGGATTTTAATTGCCCAGAGACAAACCTCAGTTGCCTTGAAATCTGGCTCAAAATCAGAGTTATATCTGTTGTGGAAAACACTCCAGCTTTTTCAAGTAAAGGCACAAAATCTGTACATATTAATGTAAAATGAAACCTCTCATTGTTTTATGCCAAAGGCAAATTAAAGAGACATCAACATCTTCTTGCCATTTTCAGGTGAGATCTTCCATTTGCTAATCTGCAAACCTATTGCATTGTTGTCAACTTGCAGCCCAGTCTTCAAAGGCATCAGATAGCAATATTAACAACAAATAGCTGACATGAATTATAAATGTTACATTATTAATGATATTATTTGAGGACTGGACTAGGTGATCTTTATAGGTCACTTCTAATTCAAACCTTTATGTGATTAAATGCTGATATATGAAGATGAAGTTCAGAAGCTAGGTCCTGAACCAAGACCCCCCATGAAGGAAGGAGACACATGAGCACAGAACAAACCCCATGGTTTCTGTCCCCAACAAGGTGACATCTCAAACACATGCCCACTAAGACCTCAAGATGAACAGAGACAGAAGAGAAAACGAGACAGTGTTCACTACCATAGCAAGCTGTAGTCTCAGGCCAGACCCCAACGGTTCACCACGGTTTCTATGGGCATTACAAAAAGGAGGAGTTTTAACAGGAGGCAGGCAGGATGACACCGCATTTCCTTTGCCGGACAAGCAGGAAGGGCAGCAAGGAAGAGCCCTGAAAATTAACTGGAAGAGGGACAAGCCTTCCAGGATGTTGGCCATGATGGCTGACCAACAATGGTGCTGAACTTTTGGTGTGGAAGGAAAGATGGTCGGAAGGGTATCCACAGGTCACTAATTCCTCTGAAGATGAGCCGCTGTTTGAAATATTCTGCAGAAACAGGAGAAACAAAGCAAAACGGGGGCAGAGAGAGAAAATACAGTCAGAAGAACATGTTCTGTAGTTAGAGGATGCTTCCAGCAGTACTGTGGATAGATATAAAGTGAGGCATGTTCACTCCCACAAAGGATATTGCAATAACTGAGGCCCCAGGGAATGAAACACCAGACAATGAGCTTCTCCTGCAGAGCCCATCTCAACCAATCAGTGTATTCCCAGCCATTCCCTACCCTCAACAGACACATCGAGTTATGAAAGAGCACCGAATTCTTCTTGTTTTGACAAGCCTCTGGAAAACATGGCTTTCCAGCAAGCTCTCCTTCCTCCTCTGGATTTCATCAGGCTGTTCACCAAATTTGGCTATGTATGTAACACTACAGCTACTGACAGCACACAATGAAAACTAAAGCAAATTGGTACTATTGCACCAGTAGGAAAGGTCTCAGAGTTGACATTTCTACATCACCAGCATCAGTTATCCCTTTCTCGTATATGGTGAAACGACGCATATGTCTGTTTCTACCTAACATTTTGGTTAGAGGTGGTATTTTCCAGGAGAAGTGTCCATAGGTATTTTTGATTACTTGTTGCACTTTTTCTTACAAAGTAAATTTCATGCTGATGACAGGCATCGGCTGTTCGCTGGGCACAAAAGACTTCTGCAAGTTCTAGGCCAGCTGCAGGAGCAGCAGCTTCCAAACTCCTCCTAGAGCTCTGCCACTCAGCACCGGCCCAAGTTGAAAACATTTTGCCTGATGAGGTGGAACTGTGTACACCACCGCAGCTTCAGATGGAGTAATTTCTCATTGCTCCACTGCCCGCAATATACTATAATAAACTGGTTAAAGGAACTGGCTTCAAGTCTTCAGTCTCTCCCTGACAATTGTGATTTTCCTAGTGATGTAGATACTTGGCAGAACACTGACTTAAGTAGAAAAACAGTTTAACACAGTCCATCAGCCACTTGTGAAATAAACTTGGATCTGAACAGCATTTCTGAAGGATCACTGGAATTCTAACATCTGCAGATGAGTTAATGCTTGCCAAATGAAATTTACTGCTGAACGAGCTGTAAATGTTAAGCACAAGGAAACCAGACCTATCTCCTAAAGAAACAGGCATGAGTGAAAAGTCATCATTTGCATCCCTTATCTTGTCTCTATAACCCTGTACTCGCAAATGCAATTTCAGGGTCTATCTAGAAGCATCCTTTTGCTAGAGCAGAAAGAGATGAGGGAATAAAGAAGACATGAGCAAACAGCACATGTGATAGTCACACAGTAAAGTATTACGGAATTTTGTATTCCAGCAAATGTTAAAGCTATTAGACCTACAGTGGGAAAAGGTACAAGACAGAAAACTTCATTTAGCACTGCCTAAATGCCATTACTCCCCTCTCACTGCAACCAACCACTAAAGCCTGTGTCTGCAAAGCAGCATGCTTCAAGTATAACAAATTGCTGCTGGACCTCTCTGGGGCTGGCAATCTCCTCAACTTATCCAATGAATTGTGACACAGAAACATCCAACTATATTAGCAGCGCTGGCAGTGTCTTCCCCCAATTGCTCAGTGCAATGATCAGCATCTGCAAACTGCAGCTTACATTTAATTGGGGGTGGGGTGGTGGCGGAGGAAAGATGAAATAAAAAGCAAGCAGTAAGCCCAGCAATAACAAGCTTCTATTGTAAATTATAAACATCAGACCCGTTTACTCTTACCTTACCCTATAAAAGGGGCAGTAGATTAATTTAAAAAGAAAATCAAACCAAGGTCTTACACTTCCATAAGTGCGACAGCAGATTTTCTTTTTTCCCTTCTTTTAAGAACTGAAATTAAGCGACTAAAACTCTCCTCAGAAAAATAAAGCTATGAGTAAGAGAATGTTTCTATCTCTGTCTTCCATACTGAACTAAGAACAAGGGTCAAGTCAAAATAACTTCTGAGTATAAACTCTTCCAAAACAGCAGTTATTTACATTTCATCATTTCTATAACCCTGAGAACTTAAAGGATGGTCTCACCCAAAAATGTAAGCAAACATTGTAATGAAATTTTTTATTTTTTTTTCTGAGGAACAGATTGACTTCCTCTTCTGCTTTCGCTGGACCTGTTTAAGATCACCTCTATTTATAAAACACCTGCAGTACCACGAGGAAGCCAGTAAGATTTTTCTTACAAACTTTTAGTTCATATGACCCCTGCAGGCAATAGGTTCTTCAAGTTTGCCAAGGTCCCTGAACCAACTGCAGCTGGCCTCAGGATTTCTACAGTATCCATTTCTGTCTCTTTGTGGATGCCAGTCTTACAGCAATCTAAAGAACACATGAAAAGCAAGAAAAAATAAAAAGCATGTTTTCAGAGAGAAAAATTATGTAACCAGTAAGGAAGAGAAGAAAATCTTGCCAGCTCCTAAACACCACCACTGTCAGGTAGAACTACTACTCCAGATGAAAAAGTTCCCCTTAAGAATAAAGGATAATTAAGTGTTGAACTTGAAATTAATTTTGCATACATGTTTCCAGTGTGCAGTGATTGCTGTCCTAAAGAAATCTCCCTTGTACAATTACTTTGGTATTTTCTGTCATTGCTTCTCTGCCTAGTTTGATCAAAAAAGACATGCGTACTTACACGCACAACTTCTTCCTGATCATGCCCCGGTTCTCTACATTCGGTGCTTACACAGGATCCAAAGACTCATTTTGCTGGTGCAATACATTCTCTCTGCTTGCCTCACCTTATGCTTCTCTTCATTCCACCTCCGTTGCATGAACATGATTTCAGAAATGCAAGTTTAAAAGCCCTGTTAAACAACCTACTTATTTATAGTATTGTTCTATTACCTTGAAGATGAGATTACTCCACTACCACACACACACAAAAAAATAGTATCTGGGCAACAAATAAGCCATCATATGGTATTTGTCTCATTGTCAAGATTTGACTATGTTTATAACCCACATAGTACTATTACAATATTTTTACTGGATGCCATAGGCATACAACACTTCTTTGGCTTATTCGTATTGAAGACAATGTATGAACAATCATCTTATTTAAACAATCTGATTTAAAAAACTCCAGTATACTCATTCCTGGGTTAATCTAGCAGCTAAGATGAAGTATCGGCATTCCATCTCATGCCAAGATTTCACACCACAGAGTCATCTGTCTCGAAAGAACATCAATTAGTGCTGGATTTGGCTGGGATAGAGTTAATTTTCTTCACAGTAGCTAGCGTGGGCCTGTGGTTTGGATTTTTGCTAGAAACAGTGCTGAGAAATGGGTGTTCTTAGTGCTGAGCAGCGCTTGCACAGCACCAAGGACTGTTCTGCCTCTCACCCCACCCCACAGCGAGCAGGCGGGGGGGTGCAAGGAGTCGGGAGGGGACACAGCCAGGACAGCTGATCCCAGCTGACCCAAGGGATAGCCCATACCATATGACGTCATGCTCAGCGTATAAAGCTAGGGAAAGAAGAACAGGGGGACATTCAGAGTGATGTCATTTCTCTTCCCAAGTAACAGCGCCATATGATGGAGCCCTGTGGTCCTGGGGATGGCTGAGCACCTGCCTGCCGATGGGAAGGGGTGAATTTTGCTTTGCTTGTGCACGCGGGCTTTTGCTTTACCTATTAAACTGTCCTTATCTCAACCTGTTGTGGTTTAACCCCAGACAGCAACGGAGCCCCGCACAGCCGCTTGCTCACTCCCCCACAGTAGGATGGAAGAGAGAACTGGATGAGTAAAAGTCAGAAAACTCGTGGGTTGAGATAAAGACAGTTACAGTTCACAGATGAGTAAAGCAGAAGCTGCACATGCAAGCAAAGCAAACCAAGGCATTCATTCCCCGCTGCCACGGGCAGGCAGGTGCTCACCCATCCCCAGGAAAGCCGGGCTGCATCGCGCATCACCATCACTTGGTAAGACAAAACACTAAGTCCAAATGCCCTCCCTTCCTCCTTCTTCTCCCAGCTTTATATGCTAAGCACAACGTCATACGGGACGGGATATCCCTGGGGTCAGCTGTCCCGCCTGTGTCCCCTCCCGACTCCTTGTCCCCCCCACAGCCTGCTCGCTGTGGGGTGGGGTGAGAGGCAGAACAGCCCTTGGCTGTGTGTAAGCGCTGCTCAGCAGTAAGGAAAACACCCCTGTATTGCCAACACTGTTTCCAGCACAAACCCAAAACACTGCCCATACTAGCTACTATTAAAAAGATTAACTCTATCCCAGTCAAATACAGCACAGTGATAAAAAATTAAAAATCGGATTCACAATTCTTATTCCTTTGATTCAAAGCAAGCAGTTAATCCCCTCTTTCTTAATATAACTCTTTGCACAGGATGATTTCCTTGCTTTGGTGTATTCTTCTATCCTTTTGGTATTCCTTAGCTGTCCTAAAACAAATGATTTGGTACAGTAAGAGTGGTCTTCCCTCTTCTGACATTAAGAAACCCTGAAACTCCATATGGTTGATCCGAAGGCACAGTTGGCACTGCCTTCCAGTAACAGAAAATGAAATTACACTGCTGTCTTGTGTGGGCTAGTCAGAGTCTAATCACCAGATTAATTAAAACTAGAACACTAGCTCCGTCTCTCAAGACCATGGCGTTGTCTGACCACAGCCAGAGGATGCTACAGGCTGCTCCCGTGGCCTGCGACAGGAGACTGTGCTGGTGCTATGTTAGTCTCAGCTTGGCCTCACCACTTAGGACACAGCATGGAATCCTCGAAGATCACAGCCAATTGATGTGGATCCATTAAGGGACAGATAACACCAGTGGGAACAGGGGATGGCAGATGGCACTCCAGTGGGCTCTCTTACAAGCCTAGCTCTTGTAGCAGCCACTGTGCAGAGAGGGAGCATGGAGGGATGGGGCAGGACATGAAAAACTCCATCCAAATCCCCATCCACCAGACTGGCTGGAGCACTAAGCTGCAGAAGAAGCCGAGTATGAAAGTGATGCAATATCCATTTTAAATCAGGAGACTGGGTTTTTTTGCCCCCTCTCCCTCCAGCACTGCACTTCAAGCCTGGCCACTCAACTTGACACGAGACATCAGGCATGCTTGTTGAATGTCATGCAGCATGTCAAGATCCCATTCCCCAGGGCCACAACGGCTAGCGGCTATTATTACTCTTAAAGTGCATGCTATCGTCTCAGGGGGTTTGAACTGAAGTGGCTGTCTCCTGGAAATAGTCCATCTCCCCATTAGCACAGCCAGTGCTCAAAGCAGTGTGGAGAGGAAGAGCTTGAAAAAGAAGAGGTGCTTAGGGCAGTCCTATCTCTTGCTTCTTACACAGCCCAGCCTGTTCCTTCACATTACACATGCACTGAATTTGTGCTGATGACAGTTCTACCTGCTGTACCAGCCCCTTATCTCCAACACGCATGTTTCACCTGATGGCATGTGATTGTTGCAGCTACACAGGTTTGCGGTGAGAAGAGCCTCTGCAGAGGTGGATATTTTTAATGTATATTACATCATTATAAATAGACTTGAGAGCTAAATCCTGGAACCAGCCCATGGTATTAATTCTAATTTAGTTCAGGCCCGATTCCAAATGGGTGACTATGCATGCAAACATTCGTCTGAGTGTACAATTGGCTGTTAGGAATACAAAATTATTTCTTGTGCTCATGCATGCATCATTTACACGCACTAATTTAGATAAAGTAATTCTCTAGCACAATTCCTGTGATCAGATTTAACTCAAAGACTGCTGTTAAAAAAAGTATAATCACAGTAGTATATTCTTTAGCTGCATAAAAAGGAAGCAACTGAGAAATTCATTGCTGTTTCTATAACTAGAAAAAACCTTCAGTATAGAGCTATCATTTTTCAGCTGGCTGCTGGTTTTTTTCTTCCCCCAAACCCCTTAGTTGGTTTCCCCTCCACAATTTAATTTCTATTAATATGTATTCTAGATTGTGGCATATAAGCATAAACATCCATTAAAAATAATCAGCAGGATGTGAATACTGTTGAGTACTGGATCTTCTGGCAGGTGGATCTGGGTTTCATGCTTTTATGCACAAAAAATAAAACTTCTCAGAAACCGATACTTGGCTTCTGAGTTTTGAAGTGAAATACCAAGCAATTGAACAGTGAATCACAAGTGACCTATGAATCATAATCTAAGAAAGATCTAACTTGTAGTTTAAGGAAATCAAGAAAAGGAGGTTAGGCAAATTGTGCTGATAAACAAGCAAAGTGGAATTATTTCTCTCCAAGTAATTCTCATGATAAAGTTGTGTAGTTCCCAAAACAAACTAATAAACATTGATTAAATATATGTCAGATCAGCTGCCTGGAATATTGCATTTTGTAACAAGATCACATAGAAATCATGCAAAATCATCATCAAGCACAGTATTAGCACCAGAGTATACTGGAAACAGGAACTATGCAAACCAAAGACAGGCTGATTTTTCCATACACTGTTGCCACATTGATTTTCCCTTTCTGTCACCTTTATTTAATAAGGGAAATGAAGTATTTTTTAAATTGTGAGAGACTTAAGAGAACTCTGTATTTTGGAAAGTGTGAGGCTTGTTATTTAATAACTCACTTCTACCAGTCTGATCATTTGCTTCTGTAAAAGGTGCTTGGCAAGTTAATAATTTTCTATGTCACATACTCAAGATGTTAATTTGTAAATTAGAATCCAAAGACCGATGTTCACCTAAGTCAAGTAAATTTGTTCTTGACTAACTCAGGTAGAAACAGGTCTTGTACGTGACAATAGACATGTATGGGAAATGTTTTCTAAAGTAACCTCTTATGAAATAGGCCTCCCAGGGCTACTGATTCTGCATGCGAGCAGCAAAATATAATCTGGAATTTCCCCTGCCTCTTTCACTGTCCTTCATTAGCGTTCACTATGATCAGAAGACACTCAGAAATGTGCTGACACCCTTTATACTCAGCAGAGGTGGAAATTACCTTACCAAAACCAAAGAGGTAGCAATTTCAATTCAGCAAATTATGGCATATTCTTAACTATATGAAAAAAAAATACCAAACCTAGTCAAAGCAATTATATATATGTTTGTACTCAAGCTGGCATTTAATAATAGTATCAATAGTCCTTGTAAGAGTTTGTTACTTGTGGGAATTTGGGGAAATCCATGCTGGAAGATTCATTTAACATTTCAGCCTTTAAGGAAACAGAATCCAGCAGTAATTCATTTTGCAATTTGAACAAGTACTTGCATTACCATGTTGCGTGATCATTTTTATATTTATTTATGATTTATTTTTATATATAAAAACCATGTATACACACACATATGTATGCATGTATCCCTATTTGCCTGCATAACTTATACATGGTATCTCTCTACAGTTTTTTTGTGCTTTGTTTTGTTTTTTAGTTAAAAAGCACTGCACAAAATGAGAACAGCTTATTAAAGTGGGATTGTATTTATGGTAACTTAATGATAAGGCATGCTCATTAAATGATTTGAAAAGATGCATCTTTCCATCACAGAACACTTCTGAGCATTTCACCTTGCCTTGATTGATACATTATACCCAGCAGTTTCTCCAGCCAACATGGTGTTTCCAGTCTAGTGGAAATACACTCTTCAGGTCTTACTTAGAGGCAATGAAGGAAAATATATGAGTTGTGAGCAAGAGTACTGTAAATGCTCTGGCCAGAACATGCTGTTCTCTGTTTCGGAGTATTCAAGAGATTTTGGGGTGAGGGGATAAGTAGTAAAGTTAGTTATTAAGATTTAATTGCAGCTTTTACAGTATATGGTGTTTTTTTAAAACCCAGCTCTGGGGCTGTACGAACAAGTAAAACCCTTTCCTTTGTGTATTTTGAGTTTCTAACTTTAATTCTTCAGAGAATCTGGAAGAGGTCAACTCTAAAGGCCTAAAAGACAAATTTACAAGATGTTTTCCTTTCCACAAACCTCATTTTTTCATTAGACAATTTTTTGGTTTCTGGTTCTTGACTCACGTTTTTAAGCACTTGGGATGGGCAAAGTAGAGATAAAAAGAGTCCAAGAGGCAAGCGGGGAGCTGGCGGAGGGAGGTTTGTGCACGGGCTGACGCGCTGGGTGGTGGGATGCAGAACCCACAGCTCGCACGGAGCTGCCCTCCTGCCCGCTCCCGGCTCACAGCAGAGGCGCCCGAATGCCAGGCAGAGGAAAAAAGAGAGCACACCCAGAAGAGACCAAATGGGGCAGGCAGGAAGCCTTAAGACATCTGTCATTCAGAAACACCCTCTCCCTAACCAATTCCTGCCTTGAAAGCAGCAGAAAGGACAGCGTAACATCTCTCATCTTACCATTAACCACAACTCCAACTAAAACCACTCTGTACAAGAGTAACAAAACCTGTGAGATGCCCGGCTGAGAAATTTTTCTTCAGGAAAGACAGGCTAGCACCCACATGGGAAGAATACACAGTCAGGAAGATGCTCTTGAGGGATACAGAGTTAGGCGATGATTATTTTTAATATGCTTGGGCCCAGGGTAATTCTCCTCCCTTTCACTCTTGGATTTTTTTGGACTCTCAGGTACTGACGTCTCTGTTGCAAAAGATCGCATCCCACAGAGACTTGCCAAATGCACTCAGTCTGAGAATAAATATTAGTCAGGGCCATGCAAACATCTGTACACCTGAATAACTTGGAGCACACCTGAGTGCAAAACCATTTACTTGCCAAAACATCTGTAGAAAGGTGCAACGGGTATGAAAAATATGTGAAGGAACAACTTTAATAGCTTATCACTCAAGCAAGCCTTAGTGGAATTTCATGTATGGCAAAGAAAAGACACTTTAACTCAAGTCCCTTCTCCCTTCCAAACTAAAAAAGCTCCTTGAGAAAAAAAAACCCCGAAGTGGTTTCACTCTCTTAGAAAAGGTTTCCAAACATTTTCACAATGGAAAGCTTTAATAAAATCATTGCAGAGACCACACACCCAGTTTCCACAATTCTTTCTTCTGCAGTAAACACACTACAAAAGCCACATAAATACATTGAAATTTACTGGCCATTTTATCCACTTTGTCACACCAATCTTCCATCCACCTGTAAATTTGGAATCAAAGCAAATTCCATCAGATTAGCAGGGCTGCAATGAAGTACAGAATTCAGGCCCTTCACGTGTTCCACTCCAGCAAAATGAGCGCTACATTTTTCCAAAGGCTAAAACTCCATGTTTTTTTCCTAATAACAGTTTTAATTGCTCATTAATTAATTATGGATAGCTATTAGCAGTGAAATTCTAAGAGATTTATTTGGCATAAAGAGATCAAAACTAGTCCTTTTGGCAAAAAGCATCCAAGCTTCCTCATTATGCCACTTCTGCATTTTCTCCATCACTGTAGCAACAGTTGCAAAAACACAGGTGAAGAGAAAAATAACTGCTCAAAAAAGCTTAGTTTAAAAAGAAAGGCCAGAAAATGGAAACATGAACAATCCCTGCTTTGAAAACAGTGAAGTACAGTATCCCGTCGCACACCACATTAATGTGACATTCTGCAGGCCCTCAGAAATAGACCCCTTGCCACTTGAGTATCGATCCACTACCTTTAAGGCCGTCTTTCACATCTGTTGGACTCTTTCTACCCTCTGACCTATGAGAGCTCTATCCTCTGAAGCCTGTCAAAACCCAGCACAGATTCAAAAGATAAGGTGATCAAATGTGACAAAAGTATTCTCCTTGAAAAAAAATATCTGGTCATGCAAGTCGTGGAAATTCTTGTTATCCTCTAAGCATTTTTATATTGGGAACCAAAGAAACCACAAAGTGTCTTCAAGACCTTAACTCATCTTCTTTTGACAAGGTCATTTACTCATAAGTGCTATAAGCCAATAACAATGAAAACCGGTTGTGTTTCCCCATGCTTACTCCAAAATCTCTTCTGATCACTTAGTAGCCAACCCACACTGATGTATATACATCACACAGCTATCACCTCACATCTCTTCCCTGCTTGCCCTTGCTGTGCCAATAAACAGAGTGGGTTCTAGCTCCCAATATTCCTCGTGAGAATCAAATTTATTTCACAACTGGCTAACTGAACGCATGACAGGTCCTTTTATGTTACAAGCTATTATGAATTACAGCTAATTAAGATATCTGAAAAATGACTTACTACTGAGACTCCAGCTCAGATACAGGAATCTCCTGACTTTGTTGTGGTGAAATCCAGTTAAGTCAGACTCTCCTTGGAAAGTCACCTACAGGTTCCTTGGCAGCTACCAATGGTTCAACTTGGGACTGGGGAAATAGCTTGGGGTTTTTGATAAAATCTTAATGGTTGCTTCTTCTTGAGATTAAACGGATCTTACAAAACACATTATGTGTCACAGCCTTTGGCCTACCCTCCAAGTGACTGCAATCTGGGTAGCAATGGTTAACACCATACTGAGCCAGAGCAGGCGTGCCCTGCAATGAGCAGCCTTCATTTTGTCTACTTATCAAAAGTCCTAGGGATACAGAGAAGTCATATAAATAATGTACCCCATCTACCAGCTTTTTTATTAATTAAGCTCAACACACATGGGAAAGGCACACAGCTTTCATAAACCTCAGGACTGAAGGCAGCTGGCAGGGCAGCACCCCTCCTGTTGTGCACCAACACAAAGGTGCTTGACTTTTACATGAAGCCTCCCCTCTTTGCATACAGTATTGACCTGGGGCTGGTCTTATTTAATTTCACATTGAATTTTCACTAAGGGGTTTTGTTTCTGTTTGAGTGCCAGATCTTTTAATTTGATCTCAAGCAAATCTGGAGAATGCACTCGGTGTTGGCAGCTCCTTGTCAAAGTTCCTGGGTCAAACGCTCGCCTCTTAAATTGCCTTTGACCAAAGATGTGTCTACTGATGTTGGCCTAAGAGCCACTGTTTGCAAAGGGAAAGAAACCAACTGTCCCACATAAAACAAAACCAGGATTTCCACAGATTATTTTCCTGAGAAAGAGGGTACAGAGTTCCTAAAAATTTCCCTTTTCCACAGAACACTGCAAAATGAATACATTTCTCCTTTACAAACAACAACACAGAAAAGTTAAAAATTAAGATACAATGGTCAAAAAGAAAAGAAGCACACCAGGCTGTCTCCTGGTAACTGCTGCAATTAATGAAGTTACAGGAATGCATCTGGCCCAAGTTCACCACGTATTTAAGGCTAATTACAAAAATTAGGCTACCACCAATTTAAATGTCAGTGGTTACATATACTGAGCTTTCCTTTTTCTTAAAATTACAACTTGCAGACACCACAAAATTACTTTCTTGCATACATAAAATGCTTCAATTAGCTTCATGGCTATCCTTTTTTCCTTTAAAGCATAAGACAGCACTTTGCATGTCTCCATGAAAGGAGGATAGCCCAAAAGTGAAAAGACAAGCTGGTGATTTCACAAATTTCTCAGAGCCAAAGTTCTGCGAAGCAACTCCAAAGCAATCGGACCCTCAAGTTAGAAAGACATGAGTAAACAGAAGTGATCAAACCTTCTGACTTGCTTTGGTTACACCCTCACTTTTGTTGCTACCATGCAATGGCACTGGAGGAAGACAGAAATAAGACTCTTTTCAAGCTGACCCAAACCCAACAATGCAAGCTGGTTAAAAAATGCAGCCCCAGGAAACTGCCCAAGAAAAAGCTGTCAGCATCTCACAGCACATCTGTGGCATCTAAGTGCTGCTTAAGAGACCATCCCTGGTGAAGTTGTTAATCTGGTATACCTACAGAATCACTGAAGCCTGGAGTAGCAGTGTGTAGCACCAAGCACCTTTTAGCTTTGCTCCACCCCCAGGCATGCAGCCAAGATTCAGCTCTACGGGTCACTCAAAGGCAAGGGGCTACACTTCTTCAGAGTTGACTTAAAGCCCTCAAAAATCAAACACACAAACCCACAAGACAGGGCCTAGAGAGACAGTGCATGCCTTACAACGCTGCCTAGCCTCTACTGTGCTTCATGCCAAAATGCAGCACGGCAGCTTGGGTTCAGCCTTTTTTCTTTCATCCTCACAGCACCTGTCAACCTGACCAATGACTTTGCCCACACTGTATTTTTTGCACTGAAGAGGTGGCAATACCTGGTGCAGATTGCTCTCCTGGTCCAGATAGCGGGAGTAGGGAAATTATTTAATTGATAATTGAGCCCCAAAGAACAGATCTGAAAGACGACAGCCTAAGGCTAGGTAAAATTTAATTCAGTCTGAACTAGGGAGAACTTCCCTAATTATATTACTCCAGACACTGAACTCACCTTCCACAATGATAAAACGTTTTTGTGCAAACCTCACCAAAGAAGTCACTCTGAACATCACAGCCAAGTCATTATTTTGAGGAATTGTCACAACAGGGGGCAAAAAAGCAATACAAGAACACTCATGTGAGCCTTTTCTAAGTGCCTCCTGCAAATCACAGAGGTGGCAGAAACAGCAATATAAAAAGACAAACCTAGGTTTTATTTTAAGTTTGGATTTGAAAGCAAGTCACGTTGAGATCCAGGCAATTATTTTGTAAGTGATATGACAGAATTGAGCTTTCTCCTCCCGTAGCCAGCCCTGTTGTTTTTCTTTTCCCCCTACACACACAGCTTGTCATGATCCAAGCTACGCCTGTGCTCCGAGAACCGTAACTCCAGCATGGTCCCCTGACAAACCCACCCAAGAACTGCAGCAGCTCCTGGCAGACAGAGTAGAAACCCCTGTGTCATATCCCACCAGCCCTGAGAGGATCTGCACCCCACGGCCAGCCAGAACAGCTGGCCAGTGAGGGAAAGTGACTCAAATCTAAGCCTCACGCTGTACCAGCATTTTCCCAGACCTGTTCTCAACTCTTAAGAAGCCTTCAGAGGAACATAAGAAACGTGCTCTGCCCCTTGTAATCACACCCCTTCTTGCTTTCTTCAAAAACGTTACTTTGAAAGCAACTTTAAAGGATGCAAGGAACAGGCACTGCAACAGCAGTCACACCTCCCCTCTTCTACCTCCCCGCCAGCTTAGGCTGCATCTTTTGGACCTCCGTTCAGCAAGTACAGCTTGGACATAACAGAAAACTGCTGAGATGTGGTTCATTATCTGTGCAGGACTGTGCCTCTGCCCTCTTCTCACCTCTAAAAGTCACACCTTACACTGAGAAGAAAGTAAGTATGTCTATGTCAAGCCTTTAATCCCCATCCCAACATTGACATAACTGGTTGAGATCCTCCAAGGCAAAGAAGTAGTGGCTATTTGGACTGTGACGATCTGTTAATTGTCAGTAACCTGACCTCTGAAGATGCTGCACACCAATTCCTCTTACCCTCAAAGGTAAGAGCTGTAGAAGTATAGCGTTGGAGATGTTCATCTCTGCCACTGCCTGTACAGTCAGTACAATCAACCTCCTCTGAGGACAGTTAGAGCAACGAGGGGCTGGCTGCTTTCTATGGGGGTTTCTGGAAGTTCCAAAGGTCACAAAACCGAGAAAGTTTAGGGAGAAAAGGACCAGAAACAACCATTACAGGATCACAAGTTATAGAGAAGGAATCTCTTCTAATACCATAGGGCTGTTAATCTCACATTTTATATAAAAGCGATAAAGTATTGCTTGTGACACTAGAACAGTAACACCTGAAGAAAACTGATGTCCTTATATTCTAGACACCACCCTAAGAATCACAGAAAAGTAAGTATAACCCCTCAGTATTAAAGAGAAGCAGGTATCATTGTTTTCCAGCTCTGCAGCGCGTCCAGTGTTTCTCTTTCTTTTCCCATTTAGGTCATTTCACTGGGTATCTTTTCCAGAAGTAAACTACAAACATCATTTCCACAGCATTCTCTCAGCCTCAAACCCGGTCAGGATGGCAGCATGCTAGCTTGTACTATTTCCCATATCTAGTTGTTTCTCGGATTTTATTAATGCTTAATTCCCTTCTGCGGAGCTGAAGCTCCCAGCCACTAGCACAGTGGTCTTGGTGCAGATTTACACACCCTTGTCCATGCACTCAGGTAAAACCGAATTCACAAATTGTAGAAGGCCTGGCCACACATGTTAGCAAGTACCAGTCAATACCCAGACAATCAAACCTTTTCTGGACGTCGGATGCATCTTTTATTCCACCAGGAAACCCAAACAGATGACTCCTGATAGACAGATTTTACTACCCCAAACTCTGCCTACAGCTCCCAGTAGAATCCACTGGCTTTTGGACTAGCTGGTTTATTCTCACGGTGAAGAGATGAAAGACAATGGGCTGGAGATTATAGCACTTGGCAGGGACTCAAAACCACCAGTTCAGGTTTCGTTTGGCCAAAGAACATCCTGCACAGTCATTTTGGTGTTGGTACTACGAACTAGGACAACTGGTGTTTCTGTGATACCGCCACTTGCCTGGCATCTCACACATTTGGACAGCAAGCTCTCATAGAGAGGGTTGTGCTTTATTTTGTGACTGCAGTGCACACAAAATAGTCGTTCTGTCTCTGCTGAGGTCTCCAGAAGCACCTTCAGTAAAGGCTATCTATCATTCACACAGCCTCCATACATACTTCCAGAACACTGAGGCAGTTCACACAAGTGTTCCTCCAAAAGCAAGATCCCGCCGTGCCACTGCTCCCGTTCTGCATCCAGCCATTCTCCATCGCTTTGCTCTGTGGACAACAGCTTCAGTGACCAAGTCTGATGTTCAAAGTGCCACATGAAGAGCAGTGACATGAAGTTTAACATACACAGATGACAAAAAAACCCAATGGAGTGGCCTAAAAATGTGAATATATTTTTAAGCTTCCTGAAGATGTGGGATATCCACAGCTTCTGTAAAAAGTACACAGCGCAGTGAGACACAAAGATTGTTACATCCAAGTAACAAAGTGTGGATATTAAAATCTCTACACCGATGTACAAACTAACACCAACAAATCATTTTGAAACCACATTACAAGTGGCTTAGATATTTTCACACCTCCCTGTGTCATGTGTCTCCCAATTGAATCCCAGCTGGACCTCTCAGGACTCACCAGAAATTCAGAAAACCCAACCTGAAGATGCTTGGACTATTACATGCATGGCTCTCAAATGAGCTAAGGCAGCAAGCTATCTACAGCATTTCAGTGAGTTGTAACTAGATGATTAATCAGTTTTGCTGACCTCTTTAGATGAAACCATTTTTATTTTAAAATTTCTTAGCTTTTAAGGGAGTTTAACCTCACTATGATCTCTTAAAAAGCCACACACACAAACAATAAAACACTAGCAGTTCTCTAAGAACACAGGTTTTCTGTAAAGAACAGTGAAGGCTGCGAAGAACAGACATGACTGAAACAAAACTACGAAGCCCATCACTGAGCACATCATCATCATCGTTAAAGGACAAAGGATAAAGAAATCAAAGGGTAAAGACATCACACACATCTTGTTACACTGGAATAGCGAAAAGGGTTTTAACTAGAACCTTGCTTAAACCAGACAAATGAGTTGAAGGTCTAGACCTCAAGCACTTACAAGCTATTCCTTTTGGGGTAAGTTGCTTCTCCCAGAAAGATTTCCAAACAAACCCCTGGGTTCCTCCCCGTGAGCTCATGTAAGAATCAGGGTTATTTCTGCCTTCCTCCTCCAGCCCCACAAACTTCGACTGCACAGTAGCTCCTGTTCACTGAGGGAGCCTTCTTTTGCCCAAGGGAGTTTTCCTACCCAAACCTATTTCTGGTGTAAGGGTTAGAAATTCCTCCGAGGAAACAGGTTAACTGGATCAAAAAAAAAAAAAACAACAAAACAACACAAGCGCAAGAAAGCAAAGGGCCTGACCTCACCCATAACAGGCCCCTTCAAAGGACCTTGGCAGAGATGTGGGATTTCTTGATCTTTATGATACAGGTGCTTTGTAGTTCTACACGAAGCAGTTCTGAACAAGGGCATAAGCAGAAATCAGGATGATGCTGAAGTCAAACTACTGATCTTAGAAGCCTCCATGCTTAAGGCAGCAAAGAAACACAGTTTATTATTTGCACCCAAATGTGGACAACTCCATTGCAGATTATCTGCTCCAACTAACCAGGTTTAACCTTTTTTTAGTTTGCAAGCTTGGCAAGTTTAACTAGTCTTTGCTGAACTTAGAGCTAAGGCCCTGGTTCTGTGTAACACCAGAGGTTTACCCTCAGACATGGCACAGGCCAATTTAACTATTCATGCACCATTTATATTGCTGGCGTGGCCGCAATGCAAAAATGATCTTATGAGTCACCCATCATGGTCCTTGCATGACTGAGAACTGAAACCCATAATACCCAAAAAAGCCAAGAGGCAGCTCTGAGACTGGCTGAGCTCCAGAGCAGGGTGCAGATGGGAGCAAGCAGTAATTTTGCAAAGATCCCAGCACTTCATTAGAGGATGGAGCTGGGTACACTCAGCAGCCTGAGCCAGCCCAGCCTCATGCTGCTCCTGCTGCAGGCATCTCTGGGAGCACCAGCTGGCCACCCTAGTGCAAGTCTGCCCTAAATAAAACATGCGTCCCAACACTGCACAAAGGTTGAGCAAAAGACTAAGTCCCAGACCCAACAAGCCTGTGACAGCCACTAAGGGACAGTGAAGCACTACCCAGCAGTGAAATGAACCATGGCAACTACAGACTAATTACTGCTAATTTTGGGGCGTGCCACATGGCAAGCAGAAACATCAAGGAGGATGTGAGGTGGATTTGCAGGGCTTCTGTTTCAGCAGGGGAGATTTTCCCCATCATGAGGGCAGGATATGAGAAAGTGTAAAGGACCTTGCTAACATCTGAGGTCGAGGTCACGTAGCACCTCTTGGATTCTCAAAGGAAGCAGAAATACAAAGCTTCTCCCATTTGGACTTCATTCTCTACTTGTTCCTTCCAACTCAAGGGACAGAAAGGGCAGGACACTGACCAATGCACAGTTACAGGAGCTGTTAGTAGCTTAAGAACTGTATACCTTGAAAGAAAAATCCCAAGATAACTGGTACTACGATAAACAAGTTTTAAAAGAATCATAGGATTATTTAGAAAAACATTACTTTATCAATGGTGGGATTCTGCAGAGACACACTGGAACTCTGCCGCGAAAGTCTGGGAGACAAAATGTATGTCCAGCTTTAAAACATACATTAAGTAAGATCTCAGTTGTTGGGACTGGAAGGATCAAGCGTGACTTGGAACAAGCCTCATTACATTTGGGTAAGCCCCTGTAAAAGCTGAACTTAGTACCTTTCTTAAAAATATCACCACCAAAGCCAAACCACATTGGAGCTCTCAACAATGAAATAACAATGATTTACTTGGGAGTAAAACTCAGAAGCCAGAGCTTCACAAACAAGACTGCAGGATTCCTCAAGAAGAGATCACAAAGGACTTCCCCCACACTTTCTCTTGCAGAAATACTGATGATTGCTGGAGGTTAATCAATCCCCCAAGAAAAGAACAGCAGCAGCCAGTCAACTGATTTAAATTGTTTCTGTAGATTCTGGTTTCCAAGTGAGCTTAGCTGGCTGAATTGGCCATCACAGCTCATTTCCCCATTCTCCCTTCATTCATCTCCAGGTGCCCCCAAAGTAATCCTCAAGGCCCATCTTCAAGCAATGGCACAAAGATAATTTGTAAGATGAATGGAAAATAGCTCTCTGCCTTCTGCTTTTGTACTTTACACAAAAGATGTTTTGATCATCGCCTTACCCTGTATGTAATGGTGCAGTGTAAGAAAAAAATAATTGTTCTGATGATCTCTGCTATGCTTTTCCTGAAACTTTGCTTGCTAGGGTATTTTTTGAAAAGGACAAATTGCCCTCATTAATTGAAGCTGTGCACCCTGCATTTTACAGAGAAGATGCCACAAGCAGGATGACCCCACTTCGCAAGAGATCACAAAGTTCCCACACAAAAGAAACATAGCAAGGAGAAAATATAGGGATTCAACAAACCAGCCATGAACTCTACAAAGTTTATTAGGAGAGAACAAAACAATCAGGATGGTTCTGCACCAGCCACTGCTATGTGGGCACATTTGCAGGAAAACATCCACAGAGATGCCAAAAAAGAAGTATTCAGTTTTATTTAACATCCTTATTGTGAATCCAGCTGAGAGGCAGCAAGTCCGTTCCTTCACTCTGCAGATGTCTGTAACGGAGAGGCACACCGCGCCTCTGGGTGCTAACGCTGTGAAGCACACACCCCTTGCCTTGGTGGTGGGCTTGCTCACATCAGTGGCAAGATTCTCAGAAATCCAAAATCCCTGCACCCTTGTGAGTATCAAAGCTTTGTACCACTGGAGTTCCTCAGGTGCTAGGGGTTAGCACACAGTTAGGCATTTAGCTCAAGTCTTAGGGAACCTGAAGTCCCTTGAAAGCAACAGGAGTAAAAGACTTGATCCTTAGTCTTTGGACAGGGCTCTAATAAAATTCACATGGGAAAGGTAACACTTCAGATGGAAAATAAACCGTACTGCAGAATATCTAACGCTTCAGCTCTTTCAAGCTGGATAAAGCACTATAAAATGTGCCAAGGATAATGGTAGGGAAACATCCTGGCCTGGCTTTGAGATGGATGAGATAGTGTTCAGCCATTTTCATCACCAATTTATTTGATTTTCAGCTTAAAATGAATAAGCCTAGACAGCTCATCTTTGTACCTTTAAATAACTTGCCTTAAGAAAAACATAAAGGTAATGCTGCCAAAGCAGCAGCATTTTCTTTATAATAAAAGCATGAATTGTGATGTACCAATTACAGCTTTACAGCTTGCAAATACAGGAACAGCGCTTCTGTGAAGGAATTCCCTCAAATAACTAAGATTTCTTCAATAGATTCAGCCACGCCTAATTTTCTTTTATATATGTATGCTATATGCAAATACACACACACATCTAGATATGCACATACATGAGAGAAAGGAAAAAAGCAAGCTTTAGAGAGATACAAGCTTCAAAAAAATCACATCCTGTTCAAAATGTTCAAACACAGAACATTCAAGCTCTCATCCTTATGAGCCATCCGCAGGAATGCTGTATCTAAAGCAGGGAAGCCTCACAAGACAATGTTTAGATTCTATCTTCACTATTCATTCAATATCAAAATTGTGAGACTCTGCAGGCTGCCTGCCCGCTGGAGAGAAGCTGATATTAAACAACAGGCTAAGAACTGACTAGACATTTTCATATTGCCCCAGGTCAAACACAAAGGGTATCTTGTAAAACCACAGAAGCACAAATGCTGAAAGTGTGAGCCAATGCAGATATCTAACTCCATTTTGAGCCTGAACAGCTGAGATTATCAGAATTTTCAAACATCACGTTCAGCCACCAGACACAGGTATGCTCCCTACCACACAGGAGTACCAAGCTGGGGTGGCACACCAGCACTGTCACAAAACCACAGGGAAGTTTGTACTGAGCAAATGGTAATAGAAGTAGCAAGTTAACGTCATTAAGAGCAGCAATGTTCTGGTAACCCTTGTATGGAGTAGATCCTTGGCTGCTTTGTTTTGTTTCACACAAGACTAATTTGCCTAAATGTCTCATCATCTGCCGGTAGGGCTGGAGCAGCTTGTTTTTGAAAACAAACAAGACAGAACTACAGCCTTCTTCATGGAGACAGCCATTTCTACCACGTAACCTCCGGCTTACTGACGGGATCGTACAATGAACCAGCTCCAAGTCAGAAACCATCCACTAGCCTAAGAATGCTGACTATCTGGTTACTCTTTCTCTTACTACAGGGAAGGAGGGAACGTTCACAACAGCATGAAGTGGTCCTCTCCAAAGGCAATTTTGGCTGTGGCAGTGGCTCTCACATGATGCTCTCCTAATCCTTATCTGCCTTGAACATGTTGAACAGCTGCTTCATTACCCTAATATTTCAGAGGAGAGACCCCAGCCCTCAGCACAGCAACCAAAATGAGACTATGAATCCTTCAAGTTCCTAAAGCACAAATCAAAGACACTTGTGGCTCCGTGTAACCAACCTGAATAGCAGTGCAGGAGGCTTTTCCTTGCACATGCGCCCTTCCTCTCCTTCCAGCCAGGTCTCCTACCCGTTACACAACTCTCCTTGAACGCCTGATAGGAAATCCTTAAAACCTTTCTCTTTACTCAAGCCCGCCCTACAACAAATTATGGGGGGTGCCCTAGACCACTGCATTCTGCAGCCCAGATGCTGACAGAGAAAGGACATGAGTGTGCAGATGTGCTCCTGCCTTAGCTATACCAGGCTTTCAACCTGGCAAAAAAGGCAGATGGTCTGCACAGCTGAAAAACCTGCATTTCCTTGGGCTGTTGGAATAGCAGATTCACATTTCTGAAAAATTACTTACACTAACCGTGACTGGTGAGGAATTTGGCAGTAATTTCTGGTAGTTCTCACACCACTCACGTTTTACAAACACGTTTTTATAGCAAAACTGACACTTCCTAGTTGGTCAAAATCCTGGCCTAAGGCAGGTCTCATCTCTTATGCTGCGTTACAGGATATGCTCTAAGTGGCTGCTCTTTTGACTATATGTTCAGAAGATAAGCCAAATCCTCAGATGGCACAGACTAATAAAGATCTGCTAAAATGAATGCAGTTATTCCAAACTACACCGGCGGGTTTGGCCAGCTGATATAACAAGCACAGTTTGGGAAGACCTCTGCATTAATTCCTTTCCAACTACCAAACCAGCTAGTTTTATTGTAACTTGTATGTCCTCTTAACAGCTCCTGCTTCCTGTTGGCTCAATTCATCTTGTTATTAAAAAGCAACACTAGGAGATCTGAGTGGTGATTAACATCCTTTCTGCTGCTAAAAAAACACCAAACCAACCACTAACACATAACTAATGTGACATATGTTTGCTTAGAAGAACAAGGAACCCAAGATGGTTGACCTTGACTCAATAGCCGCTTCTCTGAAGCATGCATCTAAAACGTACGCCTCCCAGCCCTACATGAATCTGACCGGCATCGCTGCAGCAGCACTCCACTGGAATGGAAGAGGAAACCCTGGCTCGAAAAACTGCCGGTGGTAGGTGCCTGCAGTGTGCCGAAGAGCTCGCTAGCTCTGGCACTGGGTTTTCAGGCTTAGGTTCGACTCCCTCCTCTGCTCAGGTCAATATACAACCACCAATACCTACAACTTGCACTACAGGACAGTGAGGCCCTCTCAGCCACTCTAGATGAAGCTGTTCCACTGCAGATAAAATACTTAAACACCAATGGAAAGAAGGATGTAAGGATGCTCACTTGCCAAAACCCTTCATTCTGCTTCTGCTCCAGTGACAGTAATTATATCAAACTTAAACACCGGGGATGGTGAAGACCCCCCATCTTCAGACTAGTTTTCAGCTTTGTGGTTAAAGTTACAAGTGCGATAGGCAAAATTAAATGACCCCTCAGGAAATATGGGAAGTGAATACAAGTTTTCCACATCCTAGGTGCCACACAAAGCCACAACTCTAAGAAAAGAGGGGGCATGACCATTGGTGATTTCATGAACACAGGAATTTCCTTCCTTTGTTTTCCAACCAGCTGCTGAAAATAGTGCTATATGTTTTAGTTTGAACTGAGTAAAAAGGGTTTTTCAGAGGACAGGGGAAAACTTTATAGGATATATATATAAAAATATATTTTTATATATGTATTTATATTATATAAGTACCTGAACTGTGTTTTTCTGTTCTGCTGTTTAATTTTATTTTAATATTCAGTTCATTTGCCTTTTTTAAAAAAGATCAATTGTCTGGACAGGCCAGTTAAGAACATTTGGCATGTTGATACATCTACGCTCTGTCTTTGCATCAGACATGCACTAACGTCAACAGATGTCACGCACACAGATCAAAGGCATTTGTCTCAAGCGTAGCCCTGAAGCAGCTCTGAATCACTGTCTTTGCAATAAGACAAGAATCCGCTTTATTCTTGTAAACCCATCTGTCATCAGAACACCTCAAATCTGCCATAAACATGAACACCGCAAATGAAAACATACATGAGACCATACTCGAAGAGATTATAGACAAAGAGTTGTTCCTCAGTTAGGGGTAATGCCACACATGAAAGAATAACCCACATAAATTCTCTGATGGATTCATACCAGGAACAATGCCTGCTTCCACTAAAATGTCTGTTCAGCGCTTTGTTTTTCACCCAGAAGAGAACTCAATGGGCAAAACATAAGCACGACAGGAGACGCCGGTTCCTGTTCAGTCTCTGCAATGGCTATATGCCCAAGTGGACTTGGCAAATCTGAGCTCACGATCCCAACTCTGATGAGGTTTGCAATATTCCACACACCCCTCAGTAAGGCCCAAAGTGGCACTGAATTATATACAGGGGACGAGTGCACCCAAACATAGCCAACAGGTTTTTTTGAAGCTTAACTTACTTCAATTTTACATTCAGGTTTTGTGTAACAAGCAGGTTTACGTACCTGAGTTGTAAGACTAGGATTTTACATGCTAATAACTGCTAACCATTCTTTCTCGCTTAGAGGTATGATCACTGGTTCTTCTGATTGTTTACAAGATGTTGGATGTATTTGTATCTACTGTACAACTTGCTATTTTCATTGTGTCAGTAGCCGTGGAGACATTTGTCAGCATTCAATCAATGTTCAGAACCCGAATGCAGTGCCTTTTTGTCACATGGTAGCTACACGTGAGTGTTCAGGAAAGGAAGTGTAAGGCTTTGAACCTTAAGTGAATTTGATAATTAATACCCGATTTTTGAGTAAAAGAATCTGCCCTTTGGTCTTGTGATACCGACTCAGATTTCCTCCTAAGGCATCAAGTACCACATCGCTATCACTGGATCATTCTAAACTTTACAGCATAGTTTTTGACCTTTTTGGTTTGGGTTGTTTCCCTCCTTTTAACCCTCATTTCCCAGGTGCCTGACTTCCTCGTTAGCAGAAATCGAGCAGCTAGATCAGGCAACACAGCGTCTGCAAACTTCACTTCTCCCAGTGCAGAGAAAAGACTGGAAAGATCTCCAACTTGTATCTTGAACCACCCTCCAGGACAGACTTCTCTTGCCTGCTGTTTCTTTAAATCTATTTTAAGCACCACTAGATGTTTCTGTTTTGTATTTTAAAAGAAAATAATTGTTAGAAAGAAAACAGAACCTTTAAAATATACAGAATAAGCATTTAAATGAGCAGTTCAGTTGCCAAATGTTGTGTGGGTAATAATTATGCGAAAACTAAATGCCTGGGCAATGCAGTGAACACAGATCTGAAATACAGTACTTCTAAACATTGGCAGTCTCTATTATCACAGCTAGTGTTATTTCTAGGACTGGAGGAAAAAAACCTTACATTACAGTCTGCTCTTGTCTCACTGCAGTGGACTAACTCAATTTTGATGCTGCACAAATAACACTGATCTTTGTGAACAAGGGACCTCAGGTGGAGTTTCTTTATCGGGAAAAACTTGGCGATGTCCCACAGTGCTTCACAGACTCCCTTTTACTGTCGGAATGCAGGAAAGCCATACGTCCTCTTAAATTCCAACATGTTAAATCCTTCACTCCCCACTTCAAGGAGAAAGGTTGTTATTCTAACAGAGAAAGCTTTGCTCTATTCTTTAAAATACATCTGAAAAGCCAGCCAGACCTCTCAAGACAATGACAAGGCTGCTATGTAGACTCACATGCCCAATTATATGTCCAGCCCTTCAGCTCATTAAAAGAGCGTATCACAGGTCACAACACATTATGACAGCCCATATTTCCCACTATTACTATTTGACAACTGGGCTTAAGTTACACTAAATGAGCAGTGTCGGTCGCAATGCTGCTTGCACACGCGTTAGGCAAATCTTCCACTGAAAACTACAGCAGTCACACCTACGGGGAAGTAAATCCTGTGGTCTGCAATTCAGGTGGTTATTTCCTATTAAGCTGGAAGGAAGAAGGACAGAAAATCAGATTTAATAAAAGACCTTAGGGAAGAGAAAACTGTGGGACAGGGACAGAGGGACTGAGTATTATGATATTAATGTCTGGTGAACAAAACCTGGGTGCTTAGCCCATGTGCTAAAATGGTATTTTGCAGTATTTATTCTGCTTTGAAGAACAAAACTTCTCCAAGTGCTTGTCTTAAGAAATAATTGGATACCCAGATTATTAACAAGTACCATTTATGGAAAAGTCCTTCCTAAATCTAAAAGTTAGTGGATGGAATTTGGATTCCAACACAATCAGATACTTTCTAGCGATAACCAGGAGAGGCATACAAGTGTCTAAGAGCTGTATTTGTTACACCTCATAGGCTGAATGCAGCTCTCTTTGCCTCCAGGTAGCAGTTGTACATTTACACAGCTATCTCATCTTCCATGGATCTTTGCCAGCCTCTTCCTGAGCTATATTTTTCCTACCTTCATATCAGCTCAGTAGATTTTTTCTCAGGGAGGGAAGGAGAGGGAGAAGTAGTCTGAGTACCCCAAGCGTTATCACATTCAAAATGATAAGATACAAGCACAAATTTGGGTGGAAAGGGCTCTGTGTCAGGTTGCTGCAAAACTGAAAGAATGCAAATTATGTAGAAGTATTGCCCACAGTGTTACAGTTACTAGACTCCCTGTGTGACATTTACACTCTGCGAGAGTCTTGAGACTCAAGCTCAGGGCAAGATGTTTCGGGTTGATTAGAGTGTACTGTAACCACATCAAGGAGATCACTGTATCCTTGATTACTGAGTGTGGTTTTGTTCATAGCATTTATAAAGATTTGGGCAGCTTGGGTGAATATATTAAGTTTTCTGTTACTGTTTACTTTCTTTCAAAGAAATACCCCAAACTAATTGAAATCACATCTTCCAAAAACAGCAAGTCATAGCCATTTGAATTGGAGCACGCAATAGCAGTACCACACCATCACACCCCTGGCAGCCAGAAATTGCCATTCTGGAGTAGATATGCCTCAGGATGGAAACTTCATTTTTGTGAGAAATTTGGTGGTGAGAAGCAGAAAAGTGTTAAGAAGGACAAAGTGAAAAATGCAACTATATTTGAATAAATTAATAAAAAATCTCTGGAGTTATTAGACAATACAGACTTGAAGTTCCTGAGTCATCGAGTACTGCAAGTTGGGAGAGTACTGGCAAAGGACCATTACAAAGCCTGTGATGTTTCTACCTTTCATTAACTAAACATATGTTACTGGCTCACAAGACAGGAACTGCACCAAGGGGGTTCCTTCTGATCCAATACAGCTGCTCTCAGATTTTCATAAGGAACTTCATTGCTACACACCATGCTGATCACAATGTGTATTATTAAACTTACTCAAACCTCTATCATACAGAGGGTTTTTGTCTGGTCTAACATTGAACTAAAGTAGGTTGGACTCATGACAGGAAGCCCAGCTCATGACAGGAAGCTAGTTCTTCACAGCTTTAAGTCCTTGAAGCATTTTATAGCAAATCAAGAAATTGAAAATGCATTATCTTTGCTTACATAGCCAGGCATCTCTCTGCCTGCAAATAGGACCACAAAATTCTTGGATTTCAGCAGGTCTAGTATACAGCTATTATGTATACAGCAGGTCTAGTATACAGCTATTATGTATACAGCAGGTCTAGTATACAGCTATTATGTATACATACGTTATACAAATACCATACACAAGTATGTATTTGTGGCACCATTAAAACACAACATTCCCCAAAAAGCACTCCACATTTTACCAAAATCTCCTCCCAGACAAGTAAACCTATAAAAGTTCTGACCTCAGAAACAGTGCTGTTAAGCCAGTCGTTCAAAAAATCCTACTCTGAAAAGCATACTTTGTACTCGATCTTCACAAGCTCAGCAGAACTCTACTTTTGCAGTTTTTTGCTCTCAAATACGTGCACACGCAGACATCTGTTCTGCGTTCTGACAGGACCATGACAGCATCAGTTATTCTTGCCCAAATAAAAACACAGCATTCAGAAAAGTAGAGGTCATGCCCCATTAATAGGGACAATCACCGAGGAACAAGTGGAGGAGATCTTTAAGAAACCTTTAAAGCGTTACCTATATAACCTACAGCCCGTGAAGCTCTGTTTCTATCAAACTGATCTGAGGTACTGGACCCTGCCAGCCAACTGCCCCAGGACAGTCGTCTCTGCTAACTTGCCACAGAAACTGGAGTGCTGAAGAGGAGATATGGGAGAACAAAGATATTTCAGAGGTGGAAAAGGTAAGTCATGTGGGTAGAGAGAAGCTGGGGGTAAAAGAAACACCTAGAAGGAGCAGTGACTGGGTTAGAAAACAGGACATCGCAATCAGATTTGTATTTGACAGTGCCAACAAAACAGCTACCCATTTGTTGGAGTTACATACTCTGCCTCGATACACAGCACATACTTGCCTCTAAATGGCACAGGCTGCAAGTTGAAAGGGACGTCAGTTATTAACAGCAGGTTTCATACACACCTCAGTGTACCCTTCTGCCGCCTGTTCAGTACTGTGCTGTGACACTCCCCATCTACGAAATACACTGCTGTGCTTGTCCATCACTGCAGTTTACCTGTCGTCTTTTACAGTAACTTGAGCTAGCATGGCTTGTAAGACGTGACTTTTACCTTCTGGTACAGGCTGGGGACAGAGTCACCAGAGTTCAGGGCAGGCTGGCTCCAGGACAAAGGATAGCGTGCATCTTTTGCTGCATAACTTCCTGGCCAGAAGGACACAGAAGTATTCGTCCTTACAAGCAACCTCCACGCACGTGGCTGCCAGAATCAGACCTCAGGTCACTGTAGCAAACCCACTGAAGAGCCACTGGTTATCGACGGATTATTAAATAGCTCCACCTTTTGTGGACACAAAGCAATGCTTTCACCCCTCGCGGCTCCCTTCACCAGCTAGCACCTCAGTGAAAAGTTGCTGTGTGGGCACAGCCTTTTAATTAAAAGCCTTGTTATGCTCTGCACAATGCTTATTTTTAAAGCAGTGCATGAAATGAAAAAGGAGTATCTCCCAGCACAATGTATTCCTAGGAGCCTCTGATAATTAGAACAGTCACTTAATTTTCACATTTTGGTTTCTACTGGGGTATGTGCCAATTAAGAAGCTTCTGTGACGTTACTGCCTCCCAAAATCCCCCCCCTTAAATTCATGCAGCTAATGTACAGCTGCCTGCGAGCTCCATTTATGCTATAGCAAACATTAAATATTAAAGTGCCCATGAAGGAGTATTATGTAAGCTATCACAAGTGCACCAGCACTACCTAGTGCCTTTTTAACCCACTGATGACACCTCATAGTCACGCCCAGCTCAGAGGGGTACAGGTTTAGGATAACACCCCAGTGGGAGCTGAGCCATGCAGCCTAGGCTGCAGAGCCCAGGACATCCCCAGCTGCGCCCCCAGCACCAGCCCTGGCTGCTGCCCAGGACATCGCATCCGACAGCCTCTCGGAAGCACCGGCAGAGCATCTCCCATCTCGCACCCAGGGACAGCCAGGACTCTCAACCTTATGCAGCAAAAGAGAAGCAGAAAGACTGTCCTGGCCTCCCAAGCCACTCACTTGCTCCATACCCTTTTACCTTCAGTGGTGAACAAGCCCAATGCCTTCAAATGCTCTCTCATACTCACTGGGACTTTACACTTCTACATACACTGTGCTTTCCTCTCATAATGCCACTGACTCACCTTTCTCTCAAACATAGAATCATTTAGGTTGGAAAAGACCTTTAAGATCATAGAGACCAACAGTTAACCTAGCACTGACAAGTCCACCACTAAACCATGCCTCAAAGCACCACATCTGCACATCTTTTAAATGCCTCCAGGGGTGGCGACTCCACCACCTCCCTGGGCAGCCTGTTCCAATGCTTGACCACCCTTCCAAAGAAGAAATTTTTCCTAATATCCAATCTAAACCTCCCCAGTGCAACTTGAGGCTGTTTCCTCTCATCCTATCAGTTGCTACTTGGGAAGAGAGGCCAACCCCCCCCGCCCACAGCCTCCTTTCAGGCAGCTGTAGAGAGCGAAAAGGTCTCCCCTGAGCCTCCTTTTGTCCAGGCTGACCCCCCCCGGTTCCCTCAGCCGCTCCCCGTCAGGCTTGCCTGCACACAAATAGGGCAGCAGCTCATCTTCCGAAATGAAGCCCGGTTCAGCACTGTGCTTAAGTATATGCTTAGTTTTCAGTAGCCCAACTGAAGTGTAGTGTTTTTTTAAAGATAGGTAGAAGCTCAAATGTCTTGAGGATTATAAAAGAGGGATTCTAGTTACGGTGAACTTTCCTGTAAAATTGAATGAAACACAGAACTACCACTCCTCAGAACATCCCAGTTTTGACATTTGCTTTCATCTCTAATTAGGGCAAAAATTCAAAATATCAGCGTTTTCAGAATAAAGCATTTAGAAAGCACTGGTTTCAGATATTAAACATTTCACTATTCCCCAGCTGAATGTGTTAGTATCTTGGACTAAATAGAGAAGTCTTAAACTGGTTTGACATTAAATTGAATTGGGTCTAAACTGGCCCCGAGGCCACATACAACGCTGCAGAACCTCCCAGCAGCATCTCCTGACCTTACTCTCCCCCAAAAGGCTGATCTTCCCAGCCAGATTACATCTCACCGCACTCAGCATGCGGGGAGAATGGACAGCCTAGTGGGAGGCACTTTAGCCAAGAACCCAGGGCTCACTGGGGGAAACAGGGTTAGCTTCTCTCACCAGAAGGGATAATGGGGGGGGTGGGGGGGTTGGTTTTTTTGGTTGTTTTTTTTAAATTAATTCCTGTATGCCTGTCTGAGTGTACATTTTAGAAAAAGATACAAAAAGGACCAAGATTTCATATGTGGCAAGAGCCATGCAAACCTTCAGGAATTAGTTAAATTAATTATAGCATAAAACCAAAAAATTCCTGTTTCGACCTCAGTCCTCAGGGCATTATACCTTTGCTTCAGGTTTCAAATTTCTATTTTCTCTGTATGTATCTAAGACTATGATCCCGTCACCATGCAAGTTCTCTTTGATAAGGTAAACATAACAACAGATTAAAGGGTCCCAGCATCTCCAGTTCATCACTCCTCCTTGTGGCTCTTCTCCAAATTCCGCTTTGAAAAACTTTCCTGACCTGTGGGCATAAGACACAGCACAGAAAGGAGTGGTAACTGCCTTCATGTCAGCAATAGTTTTTCCTGTTTGCCATTACATTTGGAGAACTCGGTTATACAGTTTTTATCTATTTAACATGTCACATTGATTCTGTATCAGCCTTGCATCTCAATCAAAATGTTGTACAGCAACAAGAGAAATGCCTCCTAGGAGCCTTAGTGTATTAAATCAATTTTATAACTTTTGTTAGCCCGGCTTAAAATGTCACAGAGAAAAGAAAAAAAGGCCAGTTTGACACGATGTTCTCTCTTTACAAGTCAACACCCACATGGGGTGGCTTTCCTTACGCTACCCTTCCTTACAGCTGTATCAATCACATCCCAGTCATTCCATCATTTCTGCTCAGCATAAATAACAGGTAACAGACAAACAAGTAGCTAGGTTATACCATTCACCCTTAAATACCTACAAAACAGTTCCTTTTTCTAGTTCTCCTAAACTTCTCTCCAGGGCTCTGGCATATATATACATATAAAAAAAAGTACTAAAACTGACGTTACTGGCCTGCAGAACACCTTGATAAGCTCTTTTAGAACTAAATGCAAATATCTGGATTTGCTGACTTCCTTAAATGTAAGTTTCTATTTTCTGTCCCCCATCCGCTAACACATAAGCAATATGCCTAAGAGACATACACAAGACAGACTCAGCTCAATGCTGAGATCAAATGTTTTATCTGAGCAAAGATAAACTAAAGCAAACTATTTTGCTCTAACTGGCAGGTCAGAAACCACAGGATTCCCCCCACAATATTGAAAATCTTCTTGAGGAATATATGTTCTAGATACTAAATTTTCTCAAAGTAAACTCAAATGAAAATTCTAGATCTATATTCCTAAATTAACGGTTACATGCAGATAACCTATGCAACCTTGCTAATTTCTTCCCTTATTTTACCTCCCTACCTTTTGTTCTCTCATCTATATTTAATTTTCAAAAGGTCTCCTGCATGTTTTGTGAGCAGATAGAACAAGAATCTGCATGAGGCCTTTTAGCTATTACAAATCTTTTTTCCCCAGATGTCTTATCCTGACCTTAATGTCATTCTTTTTTCACTTGGAAGAAAGAGAGAGAGAAAAGATAGTCATGTCTGGCAGCCTGCAGAAAGGATTTATCCCCTTACTCTGGCCGTGTCCCAATACATACCAGTGAAAATTCCTTAGGATGTTTTTAGTCATAGAGACGAGCTCCCACTGTGCATCCCTGTGGCTAAAAATAAAAATTGCTGTCAAATGCTAAAAGGTAGAATCAATCCAAGTTTTCCTTTCTACCTGGTCCTGCACTGCACAGTGGTGTGGATAGCCTGAGCAGAACAAAACCAGCTGTGCATTCTGGGCTGGTCCAAGAGGAAGGAGCTCAGTCAAGGAGGAAGGTAAAAACCACACATGTTAACAAAAATGCCTCGCTCTACCAGATCATCAGGAGCAAGTCAAAGACAGACAACAGAATATGGGCCTGAGCTGTACAAACAATAACCACTGAAACTGGATTTGTTAATCTTAAACGTATTTTCTATGAAGAAGGGGGGCGGGGGGTGGGGTGGGGCAGCACGCGGGGAGGAGGGGGAGTCCGAAGTTCATTTGAAGAGGACAGGAGCAGTAGCCCCAGGCTCCCTGCAAAGGACAAAATCAGAAGATGACTTAGACTTGCTACAGGAGAACCTGAGCTCATGATCAAAACCCCTGCCCCAGAACCTTACCCAGGGAAACAGAAAAGACAAGTGCACGAGTGGAAACTAACCCATTAGTTGAAGAGCATAAGCAGCAGTGCAATTCTTGCACAAAGCCACAGCAAGGTACAGCAGCTGGAGTAGTCTCTACCACGCAAATTATTTTTGTTCTCTTTCCGAAGATAACAGAAAACCCACATTAAGAAGAGCTATCCAGTCCTTTCCCACCTCTTTCCTAGCCAATTCATCCTTTCTCATCCAAAGAGCTGTGCAAAATTCAACCTTTCACAAAACTGTATGTTACTAGTCATGCACAGCAAAATAGTGTAAGTTTTCTGGACCAGAAGAGGAGCAGATTTGCCTTTCCACCCATTAAGGCTTCATTTCTTTTCTGCAGTAAAATTGAGACAGACACCTAAAGTGAGAATGTAAGTTTGTAATATTCCTTGCGCGCCTCAGATGAAACACACATAGCAGCTATTCCCATGCAGTTCTTCTCATCGTGATGCAAATGGGGTTTGAACAACCCAAATCCCTGCAACACCCAAGCAAGCTGCTGCAGCATGAACTTTTTAAACTGATGTACCAGTGTTCACAGTGTGTTCCAGGGATTTAACTAGCTGGGGTGACTTTTTTTTTTTGTGTCATCATTTTAGTTCAACTAGTGCAAAAAAACCCACTGCAAACCCCACAGGGTGGACAAGGGGCAGGAACCAAATACACACACACCGCCGGCTACAAGACTGAAGCAAACACTTCTCATCACTCTGTACCACCAAGTCCTGTATCTGCTGCGGTAGAGGGGATTCTGTCCCACCTGAACATGTGCCATTTCAGCTGTGACTTTTTCAGCACCAACTAGGCTACTATGATCATACTGCCAACAGTACCTGGAGAGGCTGGATAAAACCTAACTCTTGTATCTTCACAAACCAGTCCCTGCAGTGACTATACAGCGCACACAACTTTCATCACCAGCTGAACTCCAATTGCTGTCCCCTGAATTACATCTTTCACCTAATTGATACTGAACTTTTCCATACCTTGGAAAGCTTCTCTACATGATACTGTTCAGAGACCTCATCATTTGTTAACAACAACAATGTCTTTAGAGCTATACTGGCAAAAAAACCTGTGAAGTGACAATCACAGTATCTATAGAAACCTTTGGAAAGCAGATAAAGTAAATCCAATGTGTTTTGGGATACACCACTGTTTGTGAATTTAAAAAATGAAGTAAGGTTTGAAAACTGAGGTATCCCTTTGGTCTGCATCAAAAAAACTGAAAGGTAAATCCACATAGTTAATGACATACATGCACACAAACTAGGCATTCAACTTAACCAGCCATCCACACAATTCGATTTGGTTCAAATTTTTCAGTAGAGATCAATTAAATTGGAAGGTTTACTATTACCAACATCCGTGTTTAAGTTTTCACCAAGGCTGAAGTTTCCTTCCCGTAACCTCTTTGAATATAGTGCAGACATTCTGGAAGATTAAGGCGATTAGAATATGCTGCCTAGAGACTTCATGAGAAATGAAAGATAAAAAGGTTAGCTATTCCCTTTGGTGTACTACTCATGTGAGTTCAAAAAAGGCAGGAAGGAGAAGCAGAAAAACAGAAGTGTTAAAAAGTGATCTGTGAAGTCCAAAGATGGGAAAAGAAGGTATGCAAGTGTAGATCACTCAGTAACCATCTATTCCTAATTGCTATTTGACAATCAATGGGAAAACTGTATTGAATCATTACTGTCGATCACATCTCTAATCATAAACCAGCCTCATTTCAAGACATCTGGGACCAGCTGCCAACTACTCCCTACGGATAATTTATCTTCTCAACCAAGAGCACAGCTTTGCTGCCCACCTATTGGTTAAGTAAAGGACTCCAACTCTGAGAATTTTTCTTAGCACCTGACCACCTTCACATATTCTGACACACATCTAGTTATCCTCCCTACAACACATGCAAAACAATGGGGTCTAAGGCCCATACTTGAGAATGTGTGCAGAAAACAAGCACCAGATGAGTCTTGGGACAGTGACTTGATTGTATAAGCCTTTGAAGGAGGAGTAATTCAGCTGCCTTTTCAGCATCACACATTTCTGTTCTTCTTGAATCTCATCCTTAGGCAAGAAACAGCAAATCCACTGGACCAGGAAAGCCAAAACAACTATTCTGTAGTTTGAGACAAAGATCACACACTGTTAGCAGTTCCCAAACCACATTTCTCCAATGACCGGCATGGAGCGGATGAGATGGGCTGCAATTCACTCATAATCTAATGGGGTCTTCCCTTAAAAGTTTGAGGTATCCAAGACGGTCCATGAGAAATTGAGACTTGACAGTGATCCATTTCCAAGAGGTTTCAGAATCACTACCACAGACTAGGAGAAAGGCTAAGTATGATTACAGCCCCATGATTCTTGCTCACAGGTTGAGGACAAAGTAATTCAGCACACTAGTTGAAAGAAATCATCCCCACCAAGTAACAGCCACATGTTGCTGCTGGATAAGAATCTAGCAGCTGTTTAATA
This sequence comes from Falco punctatus, assembly GCF_963210335.1. NCBI lineage: Eukaryota > Metazoa > Chordata > Aves > Falconiformes > Falconidae > Falco > Falco punctatus. The sequence goes on along the minus strand of NC_137583.1, from coordinate 84,668,398 downwards.
GGTGCTAGTACTGCAAAGGTGTGACTTTAGCAACGATTTTGTCTCACAAACAAATCTAATTCTTCTCAAACTGCTTCACTTTGTATTACAAAGTGACTCTCATTTAATTTTGGCATATATAGTCCATGCTGTTGACATACACCCTGACATTGCCCTGGCTACATCCTATGCCTTTGACATCTCTTCTCGACAGAGGCCAGTAAAGACAGGTCAAGAACAGCACACTCTGGGGGTAAAAATCACACACATTTATCTACTAGTGCAATGGGAAGAAAATCCTGCAAGTTTACAGATATAGTACACACATCCCATGCAGTACCCGAGACTTCGGGACAAAATCCATTGCAAAGAGGCACATAGCAAAAGAGAAAGTCCTAGTCAACATCACAAAATCTAAAATTGACCTGCCTTCATAAATCACCTTGTTGGATGCTGTTGGAGTCGGAGGCAAAACACACCTGTTAAGTATTAACTCCTTTTCCTGTTAAAACACACACCACAGGTGGTATACGGAGCAGTCATTTATTGTGTTTTTTAATAAGGAAGCTTCCCAGTAAAACTATAAATGATTTTTTTTGTTTAATAACAGCAAATGGAGCATCACAGAAATATGTGTCCTTTATGTATCTATTGTAAGGTAGACAAGGAAGCTTGGCAGTTGCTCATTATTATTCCTCACACTGCTTCTAATGAACAGATCTATGCTCTCACTTTTCATTGGCTTAATCAAGGATTCTCTATGATATGCAATTAATCTTTAATATGAAGGCTATTAGGGAGAACGCAGAAAAAGCAGCTGAACATCCCAACCACTGGAAACCAGATTAAAGAATATTTCAAAATCTATTTCCTTTATATTACATTTTTACATTTGCCAACCTCTTGATAAACTTGTTTCATTGAGCTTCTGTGTATTTTTACAACCATGGAACAAATTCACAGTTTTCATTCAGATGGATATGTTGGTAGCTCTTCAGCAGTGAGCCCACATTGCAATTTTAACACTCTGAGGCAAAGCCGAAGAAAGCAATATATTAATTACCCACAGTTCACAGTAACGGGAAGACATGCTGAAATCATAATACTGGCAAACCATCCACATCAGTCCTGTCCTGGTCAAACATACAGAAAAACTGATGTGAGTCTAGTTTACATTCTTCAGTCAAATGTCTTTGAATACAAGCTTAAAAACATGGAAGACCGTAGCTGGAGAAGCTGCTTTTGACTAGGATAGGAAACCAGCTAAGACCCTTTAGAAGGACAGATGGGCTTGACCACCGCTGCAGATCTAAATCAAGCTTGAGAACCACTGATTGGGTTTGGGGAGCCTTATGGGCAGGAAAGAGGCCGAAAGCTAAGCAGGCATCAACCCAAGACAGGTTGTGTCAGTCTGGAAGGGACTAAGCAAGCCCCCTGTGATGCCTAGGCAAGGCACAACATAACTACCGTGAATTTAAGTAAGAATATCTGAATTTCCACATCAGCCCTCCTAAGTGTTTTGAGATGGCAGCTCAGCTACAGAAAAGTTTCAGTACTGGTATTTTGGAAGCTTAGTAGTTTTTCACAGGTATTACTTTTTTTTTTTTTTTTTTTTAATCAAAATCAGAAGCATAGCATAGGCTGGTTACACAGTTAACACTGCTATAGGCAAGCCTTTTAATACGTGTAGAGTTTGCATGCATCTTTGTTTCACCATAAACTTCAAAGGACTTAATTTTCAGAACTCTTGCATTTAACCCTGTGCAGTTACCTCTATAATGTAGCCCAATATTTAAAAAAAAAAAAAGAAAATGAGAAAAATCAAAACCCCTCCCATCTTCCCATAAAAGCTTACACGCAAGATAGTATTCCATACTAAGTTTGATAGGAGCCACTTTGAAGTGACAAAGAGTAATGAGGTAGCCTTGCACTTCTAAACCAAGGTCAGTATAAATTTTTAAGCTAGTTTCATATTTTTTCCTTTTTTAAAAACCATCTCCAATGCAGCTGACAAGCAGACACTACCAAAACACCATCACCTTTCCAGTGACACAAATGCAATGATGCAACCCTTCCCATGCATGTGGAACCGCATTCTTCAGAGACAGGGGAGATACACGCAGCCAAAATAACAGGGCAGACCACTGCACACACTGATTTATCCTTGCTTGCACTCCCAAACCCTCTCATTACAAGTCCTGTCTACGTTGTATTTTCACGTTTGGTTACCAGTAGAAGCCTGACAAGTACATGGCGGGGGCCAAGAAAAAATGTATTTTAGCTTCTGGACCAGACAACATGCATCACAAGCACAATGCAACAAGCCTATTGCCTGCAATCTTTGCATTATACAAGCCTGAAGTATGGGTTATGTTTGGTTTGAGTGCACCTTCACACCTTGCAGTCCTTTCGTATTTTCCCTCGTGCCTTCCCAGTACCATTATCTCGAAAGAGAAGCAACCCCAACTGTTTCAAGAGTATCAACCTCTTAGCCCCCTTAGAAAAGCACCACATGAGAAAAAGAGACACACAAAGCACATGCTTAAACACATTCCTGAATTTAGACCAAAGGAACCAGGCATCATACATTACTTATTAAACCCATCTAACTTTGATACCTGTAATTTTCCAATTTTGGTGCCGACAGCCTCCTACCAGGGTCTGAGCAGGGAGCCAGAACCCAGCTCTTCACAACACCTTAGAGGAGCTTAATTACCTCCTCAACTTTGACAGAGGGGCCAAATTCAAATACTTTGATCAATGGGGTCAAAAGCTAGAGGCGGAGGGGGGGTGGGGGGTGTACAGTAGGAGAGAGACAAAGGGACAACCAGAACAGAGGATTGCTATTCCATCTGCCTCATTTCCTTCCAAAACCAGGCTAAAGTAGCATCTTGGGACAAAAGATTTGTGACAGCACATCATTTACCTACTCATGTGCAGGAATGCAGCTGGATAGCACAGTAGTTATGGACCAGAGAATTTAGGGTCGTTGGTGTTTCGGTGTTTTGTGGGTTTTTTGGGGTTGTTTTTTTTTTTTTTTTTGGTTGTTCTTTTTTTTTTAAATGATGTGCTTACCCTGGGGCAAAAGCTTTAAAGGCACAAATTGCAAGAAGTCATTATCTCACCCAAGCTCTTTCCATGTTTCCTCCCTTCCCCCTCTTTAGTTTTAAGCTTCATCAGAGCCTGTTCCAACAGTCAGCTTCTCCTTTTGTTTGACACTGTAGTAAAGTTGTAGGGTTGTTTGTGAAAAATGTTGCCATGGAAACTAATGTGTGCTGCCATGGAGATCATGTCAGATCCAGCTTCGCATCTTCATGAGGAATAGAAGCCAGGGAAGAGTAATTCTTCCTTGAAAAACCAAATGTTTAGAAATATTAGCAAACCTAATGAGAAGTGACGAAAACGAGGTCACTCTTAAAACATCAACATTTACCAATAATTCACACAATGCTTTCCGAGATGTCACTTCTTTTAACCATGTTCTCCGAACCAGTGTAGTTAAGGGCTTCAAAGTGTTGAACAACATATGTGAAAAATCTAAGACTTATTTTCAGACTATCTAGACACCAAAAATCCTTGCTCAACAATTTTTCTAAGTCAACTTCAAAAAGCACAGACGGAAGCAAAAAAGTATTATCTGTAAAAGTTGCATAAAACGCATGTTATTTAATAAGATACATGAATCAAACAATGACCCACGACATAGATTAAGATCTTGATTAAAGAGACTAAGGAACTGATGTTCACTCTAAAGAAAACACCTGAAAAATCATCTAGGCATCCTTTTAAAGTGAATGGTGGATACAGAGAAGTTGCATTCATTTCCCTACACTTTTAAAACACCAATATTTTTTTTTCTTCTTCTTTCTTTAAATGAATAGCAGCTATAACTAAAAGCCACCACTAAATTATTTTAAGGACTTATGAGGTATCTTAAATCCTCCCAGTAGCCAAATCCTAAGCATTTAGGCTCCTTGAGCAAAATCTGATAGACACAAACTCTGCTTTAGCCCATTCAATTAATTTTAAGCAGAGTCTCTCTAATCAGCATGCATAGTCTTCTTGTTTCAAAATTAAAGATATGTCTAAATCTTTGCCAGATCAGGGACAAAGTAAGTTCATTGGTTCATGAATCAACTTGAATCACTGACAATAAAACCTCTGAATGAAGAAACAAATGAATGTTTAAAGACCCATCATGAACAATAATCCCTTCCCGAATTAATGCTAAATCTTGTCAAACAAAATACATAGTGTTTTATGGAAGATATATTGCATCTCCTAATCATATCAGTTCTCCACACTTGATGGCTCTGCACCCAACAATGACAATTTGAAGTTTTTATAACTCACAAAGATTTTTGTATTTTATAAATGCATTTGAGTGTAGACTCATACTGGAGATTTAAAATTCAACCAGTTAATTTTCTGTGTGACAAGTGGAAACAAACACTAAAAATAAGAAACATGCCATCTTCCTCAAGCTGACAGACTTCAGAAAAAAAAGAAGAGTTTAACTCTTGACAAAAAATTTAAGGCAGGGGAAGCCTTGCAGATACACCAGTCCAAAGGCTTTGTCAGTGAAAACCAGTACAGATATCCAAGTGCCTGAAACTCACCCTGCTATAACTCCACACAGGCTACAGAGATGCTCCTCTGAAATCTTAGGGGGTCTACCTGTTTTCTTGTATACATCTTTTCACAAAACTAGGCATAAAATCAACACTTCTATATTTACAGCATCAAGGCAGGTCTTCTTGCCTGCATGTTAACATCTGGTAAATCGAGTTGTGAGGCACGTTAACGCTTTTTAGAGTTCCAGCAAGAAACAAACTTAGTAAAGCAGATAACCTGCACTGTACTAAACACGGAGGACCAGTAGAAGCTTTCCACAACTACACAGCAATAAAGTAACTTACAGTAAATAAAGCATATTTTAGATGAGAATAAGTTTTAGGACTCAGATGCAGCTCACAAAAAGTCTCTAAAATATACACCTAAAAATGGATTAATATCCTTCAGCGCTCCTGTTCTCTGAAGACAGCTGGGATCTAACATCCACCTTGCTGGGCACAGACTGAAGACCTGCAAAACATCCATACTAGGATGACCCGACCCACTGAAATGCTACCACTTTAATTCTGTTTCTTTCTAAACGCCCTGCTTTCTCAGTATAAACAGGTATCTAGAAGACACTTTGAGACTTCTCATCCATAAAGATCTTCTCCCCACACACAGTAGGGGAAAAAGCAAATCATGAAACTACAGAAACTTATTTAAACTATATCATAAATAAAATAAGTTTATGCTACATATTGGATTCAACTTTATCTCATTCATTCATTTGGCTACAAATGCATGCGCTACTGGGGGGAAAAAAGAAAGATGCTGCTTATCTGCAGTAGCAGTGTTTTTTTCTATTTGGATGCCATCTAAATAATATAGAAAGTATTCCAGGTAATAATAACAAATACTCTTTTCTAGCTGGCAGCTGCTGCACAGAGCATAGGACCAGCTGACACACTATGCACCTGGCCAGTTTATCAACTTCTGGATTCTGCAACAGTCCCTGGGGAGAAGGGAAAAAAATCTGGGTTTTTTTTATTCCCTTGACATCAAATTTGTAAAAATCTTACTATTTAGACTGCAGAAGAGCTCAAGATTTACCAGATACTTCTCTAGAGCACACAGGTAAACCCAGAGCCTGCCCCAGAAGGCTGCAAAGTCTAGGCAAAGAGTAATAAACCTGGGCTGTAATCCCTCTGGCAGGCATTTACTTTCATGAGACATCAAAAGCTGAGTGGGCCAAATCCAAAAACAGCATCAAGAGATTGGGACAGGAAGCAATAAGGAACAGATTCATCAAGAACAAATCACCTCAAACCAATTTAATTTCCTTCTGCAGCAAAGTAACACTTTTGTGGCTCAGGAAAAAGCACCAGTACTTTATATCTTGACTTTAAATCAGGTTTTTGGTCTAGTCTTACACAACATTCTCAAAGTTTGGAAAACATAATCTAGGTGAAGTTAATTCAGGCTGGATGGAAAACTTGGAGAGCTGTATCCAGCAGTTATCAGTGATTCTGCATGAGCACACAGCACATACCTGGATGAGTTCTGTGGGCTAGTCCTGCTCCATCTTTAGCTGGATGACAGGAAAGAGCTGACTCACTAAATCTGTTAGACCAATATAATAACTGCATAAAAGGACAACTTCAAGCCAGGTAAGAGTCCTCTGTGAGAATCCACTGGTAAGAAGGGATGACAACCTGACCATGAGTCAGAGCCAAGCTATTGAGCACAAGACAACCAAGCAAGCAGGCTGGAACAGATAAACAGGACTGTGGCCCACACACCACATGGAGTTCTCCTTCCACTCTACCGAGTACCAGCAAAGCTTCATCTGCAGTACTACATCCTTACCTGGGTGCTGCCTTTGAAGGAAAAGATAAGCCAACCGGAGCAAGTCCAGAGAAGAGCCACAGGAAAGTGCAGAACTCAGGAAAACCAGCTCATAGAGATATTTGTATAATTGCTTATGTAATGTGTAAAATTAAAATATTACATTAAGAATATGTAAAATTGGCTAGCAGAAATGGGGGGGGGGGGGGGGGGGGGGGGAAGAGGGGAGAGAGAGTGGGAAGAACCATGCAAGTGACAGTGTTTCATATGTACAATGCTACTGTAAAGACAGAGTATTTCTTCTGTGTCCACAGGGGATGGGACTGATTTACACCACAGCAAGAGTCAGCCTAGACATTTTGAAAAACTTCCTAGCAATAAAGACAGCAGCACAGGTACATGCTTCAAGAGGAGTCTGTGGACTCTCCATCCTGAGCAGCCTTTAAAAGCAGCTGCACAACCTCCTGGCAAGCGCTGCAGGCATCATTGCTCCTGGTTCTACAGGTCGCTTCCAGCTCTGTGCTCCTATGCCCTTGTGGAACAGACACAGCAGTCATTTGTGCTCTATAAAACTGACTCCCCAAGAACAGGACTGGCAAGGACCCATGTATAGGCACTAAATTTCAAAAAATAAAAAGATGGCCAACAGAAGGACACAATATGACTGACCAAGGGAAAAAAACCAGGAAGAGATGCTTATTTCTTGGAATGATGTTTTAAACCCAGAGAAGATGAAGCAGGTCGGTAAAATCACCGTGACTTTACAGTAAGAGAGGTACCACATCAGTAAGCAAAATTTTTCTTCCTCTTTCATAAGGGATGGCTTTGAAATGGTCACTACTCCATTTTATCAAATAGCTACTTTAAATATCACTTCTAACTAAAAGTTAAATAAATAAAAGCCAGGTAAAATGACTGGTTGTGATGAGAATCTGTTTTCCTGCAATTGAAGAATTACATAGCAAGGAAGTAATTGAATGTGGGGGTGTTTTTCTTTTTGTCAGCTGGCATTTTCTATTATTTGCACACTTTTAACCAAGATTTGCAGAAGATTGTGGGACACAACAAGATATGACAGTTGCTCCAATTTCTTGTCAAATTGTCTTTCAATTACAGGTAGCCTACTCACCGTGGGGGGGTGGGGGGTGGAAATTGCATGCACAAGTCATCCATTAGTTTAATGCAAAAGAGATTATGGAAGCAATAGTCACTCAGGAGCAAAGGGATAAGTGATGCTCTTGCTAGCCATTACACTAATGGTGAGAGCAGGGGAATGCCTGCGTAATTGCCAGAGAACAGGCCGAGAGACACCTCTGGGGACCCAGACAGCATGCAGGGCTCAGCCTTAGACAGGGCCAAGTGCTGACTTACAAAATCACACATGTTATTACAGACATCGGACCCATTCTTGCAGCCTTTATCTGGTAAATGTCATTCCCCAGTTTGTTCAAGACCCTGTGAGTCAAATGCTTTTCAAAAGCATTGCCTAGGGGAGTAAAGGATCAAATGTTATGCTCCCTACATTTCCTCCTCCTCAGTTCATATGCTCTTTCCAGTTTCCCAATTCAATCCTCAGCTGTGAATCAAGAAACAACCCTCACCTGTACAGGCAAGAGCAGAACATGGACGCGCTCACCCCCAATGCACAGCTCAGCTTTACAAAGCCTGGTCACACCAAGGGAAGAAGCGAGCGGCTTCCGTTTCATGCTTTTGGTAGACCTAGGGCAGCACGAGCCCAAGAGAAATGGGTTTTGCTGCTTTCTTAGTATCTGCCATCACACATTGGTCTCCGCTCCTCTGCTGATCTGCCAACCAGTCACCTGCCCCTGCACCTCCAGGGTTCTGTAAGTGCAAAACTGCTTCTGGCCAACATGCACGGAAAGTGGACCCCGTTGACTTAAAACAACACAAACTCGCTGAAATCTTAGTGAACTTACCCTCTCTGCTCCAGGTAAAAGTTCACGTGAGGTTTGCACGGCTATTGAACAGTACTCCTCAACTGATGCCATGTACCAGCCAGCAGCTCCCTTCTAGCCCGCGAAGGCTGGGATTAGCTGGTATCTCTGAACCGCAGGCGACTCATTAACATGAAGTCTAAGCGAGGCATGAGCAGATACCCACATGCATGGCCACATGCCGTGACCAGCCCTGATCCCCAGAACTTGTAGGCCATTTCACAGACTAGATGTGCTCCCTGCAGTACTGAATTTAAAGAGACTGTCTTAAGCAATCAGGTAATTAAACATTGCTTTAAGCATCGTATTTCACAGGCTTGGTACACTGTGCAAGCCCGTACTGATGGGCAGACACTGCTAGCAAATTTCTCCCCTCATCTGTTGGCTTTTTGGCAGTCCACAATGGGTCACTCTTAATGCAATTTCATTTTCTTAATTAAATCTTCCCTGAGGTACCATCACAGGGTATTATTTCCCTTTGATTCCTTTATTTAACATGTCAGAACAGAGATAGTCTCACTACTCTGCTTTCATGGGTTAGAAAGTTTCTCCCTTGATTAACCCTCAGAGAAGATGAGGGGATTTAAGTGAGTAACAATGACATTTTTTAAATCCACAACACACAAGGCCATACAACAAGGCTTATAAGACTGTAAAGGAAAAAGTGAAGCACAGCCAAGTTAAAAAAAAAAAAACAAAACAATAAAAGGTTCTTTCTTGCTATCTCAAACTTTACAGAGCAGAGTTTGTTTGCAAGAAGGGGAGAAAGACCCCCAAATCTAACTGCCATCCAGTGGGAAGAGCACTTCCATGAGTTTAATAAAAACCAAAGCTTTTCCTACTCTAAGTCACAGGGTCCAGGAAAAAAAATCTCAGCTTTCCTTTCCAGAAATAAATCCCCAAAGAGCATGTACTGCAAGTCTTCAAATCGTGAACCTTGTATGCACCCCAATCGCACAACAGAAAGTCTCCAAACCAGAAGCCCTGAAAATTCCTACATTGGCAGAGTCTCCAACATTTTTCAGTCTTTGTGGACAGAAATACTGGCTGGATATGTGATTACCCTTTGTACTTTCCAGAAAGTATACTGTTCTACATGGTTATGTGCTGGTGATTACGCATCAACCATTACTGCTTGTGACACCTTCCATTGAATGTAATGACATGCAGCCCCTCTGTTAAAGCAAAACTAAACTCTCCAGGAAGACAAACATGAGCGATGTCAGCAATACAGACTTCAAGAAAATGCTAATATGAACCATCATAGATATACTGACCAGCAATTCAAGTCCTCTATTGCCTACAGACAACCTGTAGTAAATAGAAGGTAAGTTTTACATCATCCAGTTCTAGCTGTTTTGCCTAAGCTTGCATCGAGGGTCTCTGGAGAGAGCAATATCCCTACTGGGAAAGCCAACTTAAAATACAGAATTGTTCATCCCAAGCCCCTCTCCCCACTACAGACAGCCCTGTTATTTCACTGGCACAAGAGGGCTCAAATCTAGCCAGCTAAAGTAAGGTGAGATGCGTAATACAACAGGGGGAGAAAGATCCTCAGAACATCCACCAAAAAGGACAGGACCCCTCAGCAGCCTCCAACAGCCGTAACAATCCCAATAAGCAGCTTGTGCATGAAAATCCCAAGCCAAACTCACTGAGGTCTTCCGCATTTTGGAAGATTTAAATATCATATCACTTACTAATAAGGCAAAGTCAAAAACGTCAGAAACATCAGAAACAATTGTCTCAAATGGCTAACATCAGACATAATTTTGTGAAATGCAAGGTATAGCACTGAGCTGCAAATCATGCAAGTCAGTATCTGTACACCAAAAACCTGATAACTTCATATATAGACAAGATAAATATATAACAGCAGTTTACAGATACTATTGCAATAGCCATTTTGTAGTAGTAAATATTTGGGAAGGATCTGAAGGAAGAAAGCAATAAACTACTCAGGTGGTTTCTTAACACTGGCTCAACGAACATGAAGAGTTGCCATACCAATGGCAGAAACCAAGCGCTTCAGTCATGTTAGTTATCCAGCAAGAGGGACAGAAGGCATGAGAACATGTATTTAGGAATCTGCAGTACTCAGCAGACCCATGAAGTTAAAATTAAGATAAATAGACAGAAAGAATGACCTGGGATTCAGATAAAATGGAAGAGAGGAGAAAAAGGCCCTCACAGCAAAATTTTAACTTGCAGAAAGCTGATGAGATGAAAACTACAATAGAAAAGGCTACAAATGACCAAGTCACAGGCAAAGATTTTTGGCAACAGACAGAAAATTATATTTAACAATAACATGAGAAAAGTACTCAATTTGGTCTAATAAAAAAATAATAATCAAAGACTAAGTGCATGAACAAAATATGGGTAGCAGGAAGAGACAAGGGAGAGAAAGGGATCACATACAAGAAATGGCACTGGATCCAGATGAGAGAGCAGAGAAACAGGACTACACAGGATGCACAGAATTCCAACAAGAGATGAAAAACTGCACATTAGGGTGTTGGCATTAGCAAAGGATTAGTCTGGGAGTTAACACAAAAGTAGTATCTGAAAAATAGGAGTTAATAGTATAATGGTAACAAATCAAGAGAGGACGGGTATGCAGGTACCAAAGATGAAGGCAAGGGAGAAGATTAAAAGAAGATTTAGGGAAGGATAAAAGACAGAGGGAATATATGACAGAAGTTCACAGACTCAAGAGCAGAAAGGAGAAGGGAGGATCATTTGCTTTCTCTTCCAAGCTGGGGCAGGCATCGAGAGAAGGCACTAGGAGTCAGGCTCACAACATACTAAAGGCAGTGGCTTTTAAGACAACAGGTAGTTGACCTGTGAAATACACCTTCAAATTACAATAAAAATGTCAATAGGTTCAAAGGAAAGTGAAAGCAGGGGAGATTTCATGGAGCAGATCTCTACTGAAGGGTACTAAATCCACAGAAACACAATCAGTTAAGAAAGATTCCAAGCAGAAAATCATTGGGATGTGGGTAAAGAAACAATACAGAAAAGGGATTTTCTCACAGCAGACAAAAGTCCCTGCCAAAATGCCACCTCCATTGCCTTGGTTTCCTGGTAAGTCTAAATCAAATATTTTTACCCTTTGATCTTTGCATCTGTTTACAGTCCGCACAAGTGACTACTACCACAAACACTTTAAGCCAACATAAACTGACACTTCCACAAGGAGGACCACCGCTCCTTGTTCCCAGTCCTTGCTGGGTGTTTGCTTGCATTGCTGTAAGCCTTCACACAACACTCAAGCAGACCTCTCCTGGGTTAAAACCACATGGTGTAAAATAACAGGTTACTTCTAACACAGGTCCCCTGACAGCTCTCCATGCAGCCACAAATGCATGTCCTGACCCAAGAAAATAACTAACATGCAGAAAAGAGTGTCTAGAAAAGCAGAATGATGCACTGGAATTATTTAGCCTGGAGAAGAAGAGGCTCAGGAAGAATCTTATCAATGTGCATGAATAGCTGGTGGGATGAAGTGAGGCAGACTGAGCAAGGCTCTTCTCAGTGCTGTCCAGCGACAGGACCAGAGGCAACTGGCACAGACTGAAATACAGAAAACTCCACTTAACTGTAAGAAAAAAAAAAACCACCACACTTTTTTTTTTTTTTTAACCTGTGTTCTTCAGGCTTCACAGTTACACATAGCTGAATGGCAGGTAACACATTTCTACAAAGGGGTTCACATCCCTGCTAGTAGAGCATTTAAGGTCTGAAGATTTAGGCTCCTTAAACTGAAAATGGCTAAGCATTCCTGGTAAAGCACGACATGGATCTCTGAAAGATTCCCATTTTCATCCATGGACAGCAGGATACTTTAAAGGGAAAGAACCTTTCAAATTATAACTTTTTCATAGCTATTTGGCTGTCTACACTCAGCCTATAAAAACATGGTAGGTTTTCTGCTGTTTCTCCCTTCCTTCTTCCACGGGCAGACAAAAAGTTTGACACCTCCAAGTTTTGCCCAGATGATAAGAGCACTTTAAGAATAGTTTACCTCTGGCTATGTGGATACCTGGAACCAGGGAACCAGTAACACAGCAGGGACACCCTCCAGCTTATTATCCAGCAAAAGAGGTGCAGAGCAGTGGCAGACAGAAAGGTATCTGTATACACAGGACGCAAGGCAAGTGATAGCAAACAAGCACAAGAAACCGGTGAATTAAACAGAATGAGAAATAGTCTTAGGATAATAAAAAAAAATCCATTAACCTCATTCTTCATCTTACTTGGGAGATGGCAAAGTTGGTATGTTATTGCTACGCAGTGTGCGCTGAACAAGGTACTGCTCAGCTGTCAAACAAATGTGTTATTGAATGCTCACACTAAGAAAAACACATTTTCCACATTCATATTTTGACCAACTAAGCAGCTGGAGGGTGGTCTTCAACACACCTGAGCAACCCACAGGGCAAGGGGTGAAAAAAAGGTCTTTGCAGTAACAAGACAAAACACCATAAAAGGGAAGAAAAAAACCTTTTGAAATGGTAAGACTTTAGCTGAAACAATCATTTTTCTGTCCGTTTCACTGATACCTGTTTTGATGGCCACAAGAGAAGTGAAGCCAAGATGGGACATTTATCTCCTTGAAGACCACTTCTGAACTATCTGCTGCAGAGTCTGCCTTTGCTGCATCCTAGGTAAGACAGCCCAGCTGTGACAAAGCCTTTTTGCACCCAAAGATAAGAAGGTTGCAATGCCACCAAACCCAGAAGGGCCTAAACAGTAAGTAGCACTATGCTTGACTTGCACCTGCGTAGGTTGGAAGCCCAGACATCTTACGATTTGCTACCGAGAGAAAATAGACATATTAACCTCCAATGGCTATAAAAAAAAAGGTGTTTATGAGGTGGAGGGATGTAGAGATAATGAGGGGGAAAAAATTTCCTCCTGACACTTCTGGCAGCAAAGAAAAAAGGCGAACCTTGCTAAAACAATGTTAGCATCTAAACTGGAAAAATTGAATTACAGGGAGCAGGAACCCTGTTTAAGGTGATCTTTTCAAGCTAAAAAGCCAAACTGTATGTCTGAGGGGACTCCCTCACTGACATGCTTTTGTTTTCCAGTGTGCAAGTATTACAAAACTGCAAGTTGAAAAATCTGTGTGGTCTCTGTCCCACATAAACATGCAGTGAATCTTTCCACAGTTATTTTAAGACCTCACAGGCCAAATGCATCCCTAGTGCAAGATCAGTGACTTAAATGAACTCAGCATGGCAAAGAGATCAGCTCCAGGCTTCCATGAAGTAAATACAATAGTACGCCACTATAATGACACTGTGCACTGGAGACAGTGGAGAGTTTTTAAAGAAACAACTGTATGAAGAAGAGTAGGTCAAGTCTCATTTTTGGCACTGTGGGAAATCGAAGCATTTTGAAGTCTTCCTTACAGAGGAAGCATAACAACAACCACCACCTTGCCACACCTCCATCTCTGATCTCTCCCAACTGGATTTGATCATTAAACAAGGCTGCAGGGCTCCAGGTCCTCTGAACAGCTGCCAGCTGCACTACAAACACATTCTCATGAGGAACATTTTGATTCTGTTTAAAACAGCTTTTTTTTTTTCTTTTTCTGATAGAAACCCATTCCACTGGCACATTTTCATGCAGCTCCATTACATAATATGCCTCCCCCCTCCCACACATGCATGCACCAGAGCTACTTCAAGAAGATAATTATGCTGCATGTTTGCAGTCCATTGGATTTACTCCTGCCAGGTCACCTGTCTTCACCAGGAGTGAGAGATTCCAGGGAAAGGAGTCATCAAAACAAGGGTGATTCAATGTCTGCACATATACATGACATGTATTCCCCAAAAATATAGGCAAGCAAAAAATACATTGATTTATTATTTTTTAAGGGGCTCAGTAGCCTCAGGGTGGCTCACATGGCAACAAATTCAGCTCTTTACTCTAAGCAGCCAACTATTTGAAAACAAACATCATAATTATACCACCAAACAATCTCAATCAACAACTAAAGAAGTGTATGTGATTTGCAGGGGTCTCTAGCTTTCGGCAAATAATCCAGCAGTGCTGCACAGATCTGAGTAATACTTGTGTCTCCGGCTCTTCCCTGTGACTCAGCATTCGGCAGGGCTGCCAAGGGCTGGTCCGAGCTCCTGAAACACACCTGAAGCTGGACTAAAATGACAAGCCTGGCAGGACAGCACTGCAAGGACGAAGTGCTCACAGCAAGAGGAAGAACACTGCACTCGGTCAGTGGTATCTAAGAAAGCCTGCTCAACACCAGCCCTCTCTGGCCTAAAACAGGGCTATTTTTTTCCTCCAGAGTGGTTACATAAAAATGGCTCTTTATTAGACAGAAGACCTGCTACCTCCAGTAGATGCAGAATTTACCTGCTGACTTAAGTACAGAAAGTTTTTTACCCCGCTTCCTTTAAATACTGCAACATTACCTATGTTCCTCTAATGAGGAATCCTCCATTTGCATGAAGTCCAGCTGAGTCCTCTATGGCTGCAAAGGCTCCCTCCTGCCCTACCACCTATCAGAGACCAAACACAGGATCAAGGGGAATGGTTTTAGAAGGATGATGGTTTGGGCTGAGTGGTGCAGCTAGAAAGCATTTTTTAGTAATCTCTCACCTACATCTTCTCACTCTGAAATTTGAGGTGAGCAAAACAACCTTCTGAGCTCTGAGCCTTGGCCCTCTGAGGCTTGAAGAACTGGTTCCCACATATAATCTGTTGTTTCCCAAAGCTCTGACTGAATTATATTGGTATTCTATTACACGGCAATTTGTATCTGAAAGCTTTCATACTCACCATTAGATACCATGACACAACTCCAAACTACTGCATGAGACAAGCCAAACGTGCAGTTTCCCGTTGGACGCATCACTGAGGCATGAGTAAGAATGGTTCAGAAGACAAGACTGAATGTAAATATTTTAGGCCAGATCAAAAGAACAGGACTTAGATAATTCAGGCATTGAAGCTGAAAATGGTACTCGAAATGCTACTGAGCCCTGCTTTCCACACAACAGGATTCATGGACCTAGTGTTCTGCTCCTGTGCATCCCAGGAACAAGTCTTGACGTACCATTTGCTATTCCGCATTATAAAACACATGCACCGGCCCTTGGCAAAGCAATCCAGAAACTCCCCCCTCTACTCATTAAATCAGAGTTATGCTCCCTCTCGATCAGTGAATCTTCAAAACCCTTATGCAGAACATAACTTTGGTCATGGGTGTAAATCACATCCCATACTCACACACACTTAGAGGAGTTCCCTGCCTGTCAGGGCACATTCCTGGAAAGTCAGGGATCTTGGTCTGATCTGAATCAGGTGCTAAAGAAGTAACACCTCGTCCTGGAGAGGGCAGCTCCTCCCTGAGCAACAGACCCTACCCAACACACCAGTTTTGGAGTACCTGCTTCTGATGACCTGCCTGCCTTCAGGCACTGTTAACCAGCTTTGCACCTAACTCAACACACAAGCACTCTGGGCAGGCAGAGATGCATAAAGCTGCTTTGCCTACATTACACTGGAAACAAAAGCCCTAGGGAGCACAGAGGGGGAACCCTATGGCTGCCTACACGTAAACCAGGCACATCCAGCTGACCCACGCTAGTCTTTTATGGCTCTCTTTTTGGTGCAGTGCTGCACAAAGCATGGCTACGGCGTCCTGCATATAAGCTAGTAAACTCAGTGCGCCATGGAGACTCACAGCAGCTTAGATTTTCATTTGCTTAAGGCCCTCATCACTTTCCATTTCAGCATGTGGGTGTCTCGTCTCATGGTCCCACAGGGATTATTTGGATTAGCCATACTGCATTTATATCCCTTATGGTCCAGGTAACTAAAGGAGATGAACTGGGTTTTCCAGTGAGTTATTAGAAGGCCATCAAGTGGATTGATCTCCTGTCCATCGCAGAGCTATTCTGAGGTCACAAGTCAGTTAAACACATTATTCACAATGACCCTTCCTGAGTTACTAGATGATACAGTGCTAAATCAGCAGACAACTCCTGAAACATCCTATTCCGCATCTTCCCCTTGCTGAGCTAGCCCAACTCATCTCATGCAAACCCTGAGCCTGCTACCACTACTTACGTACCTGCCTTCCCAAGGTGTGTTGTCTTTCTAAAGTCAGCGTGACTCCCTAAGCAAGAATCACGCGTGCACACACAGAGCTGGCAGAATTAGGCTAGGAAAAATAGGTCAGGACAAGCATATATTTAACTACAAGTCCAAACCTCAAACTCATGTTTTACCAACAAATAATTCATATGCGCATGCACAAAATCCACATTTGATAACTATTAGGAAGTCACTCGGGTATCAACTAGGCAATCAAGATCTTTTGCAGGAGCAGAGCCTCTGCCAGAAACATTTCTAGTCCCACTCCAAGTAGAGGTTGAAACATACAACCTCTCCCTCACAACCCTATATCCATCCTTTTTCTGTAATAAAGCAACTTCCCATATGATCTTTTGGGAAATTGTTTCTTACTCATTTTGCACTAATCTTAGGATTGCCTTTTTTTACAAAAAAAAAAAAACAAACCAAAACAAAAAAAAAAAAAAAAAAAAAAAAAAAACCACAAAACCAAACAGTGAGGGGTCAGGGTTGAAACACCCCTGCAGGGAACCTGGCCTGGGCCACTACCCCTATTCCAGGTTTCCAAAAGTCACCTTTGCAAGTAGACACACAAGGAAAGGAGAGAGGGCACAAGAGTAGTCTGTCACCTTCTAGAAGTTCTGCAGCAACTTCCCTGGGCTTTTGATTATCTTCCAAGCTGGACAAGACAATACAGCTGACACCTAGAAGTTACCATGTAGCTCCATCAAGCAAACTCAGCAGCTGATCCTTAGATCAGATTTCCAGAAGACACTGCTTCCACCCTCCTCTAGGATCCATCTCTAGCCAAACCTCAGCAGCACAGTTGGCAAGCTAAATGCACAGAAGCACCCAGAACACTTTACCACACCTTTGCTACAATTTTTCTGCATTTCCTGCACCATGACTGCTTGTTACTTTGCTCCCAGGTGCCAAAAGTTTTTCATTCCCTCCCCAGCAACAGTAAAATCAAACACTAGGATTGCAAACCGCCCTAAGTACATTAGGATGTGCACGTACCCTCTCTGCACCTGCTTTATACACAGTTCAGTGCAAAAGACACAGATATTTAAGAATTCAGACACAATTAGATGATACATGTTTTTAATTAGAAATGCCCTAATATAATTGCTCGAGTACAGACACTAAGGCTTTAGCCTACATCATGCTATTGGGTACAGAGAATTAGTCTGAGTTATTAACCCATGTTTTAATTGTCTGAGACACAAGATTGCAAGTGCATTGGAAAAAAAGAGTACCCTGCAATCACCTGGAAGCGGAAAGGTTGAAAGGGGAGAGAAGACTATCAAAGGGAAATGCAAGCTCACGTGCAGGGAGGGAGAGCCTTTAAAAATCTGCGAAGAGGATGCTTTGAGAGTGACAGTTCTGAGCAGCATGAAGGAGTAACACAAAGTCAAATTTCAAGAGCAGGTAATGGTTCTACACCAGGATGCAGTTTCTTGACCAGCATAAAAAATTCTGCCTTTAATCAGGTGGGAAATCTTACTCCTTAATGGGAGCCTTGCTCAAAAAAAAAAAAAAATCGGTTATTTCCTTTCACACACAAAGAAAAATCCTTAAGGAACATTAAGTAGAAACCAAAAGAAGGTAAATTGGGTAGCCTAGTTCTTATAAGCCACCACAGCAATGGGTCTTGGGAAGGAGTTCTACCACAGGACCAGGTGCTTCCATGTTGGAATCCTTTTCTAGCCTAAAAAGAGAAGAAAATGTAGTTCAGCTCATTAGCCCTTAATACCTGGCCTGGGTAGCAACTCCTACGGTTGTTTCAGCTTTAGCCTGCTGTTAGAGTAATGAGAAAGAAATGTCAGTGCTTCATGTCAGCACAGCAAACAGCCAGCTTCCCTATGATACTCAGCTCTGTAAAAAAATAAATCAAAAAATAATCATAGAAAGCCATGCAGCATTGCCCTTCGTCAAGCAAAGTTCCCAATAACTTCAGGAGGAGCACCGCTCATTTTTAGACCCAAGGGTTTGACTCAGTAATACTTTCTCTCAGCATCAGGTCTCTACTATGACTCAGGGTACGCATGCACTATTTCTGAATCATGGTATTGACCTCACATTGACTACTGTTTGACAGCATGGTGTGGTCAAATTAAGCAACTTAGAAGTTCATGAAAAGATCTCGCTCCTTATCTCTAGAGGTTCCATGGGCCTGTAACCAAGGCAGCAGACAATCTAACGACTAATTGGCCTTTCATGAATCTTGAACAGCATCATCTTGGGAATGTGTGTTCTGACTCTGAAATTAAACATTTCATCCACTTCCCCCCCTTTTCATGTGAAGCTTGTAGAACTAAACCTTGCTCTTTAAATCAAGATGCTGCTTCAGAGTAAATCTGCTGCTGTCCATCTTCTTCAGGCAACCATGCAGTCACACATAAAAAGTAGCATGACAAACAGTATATTTACCTAAGGCCTCTCCCACAGCTTTTTTTTTTTTTATACATCATTAAAGACACTTGACAAATAATCCAACACTTGATGGATGCTCTGCATTAGAATGTGAATTTCAAGTTTAAATTTTCTCAAGGTTGCATTAGAATGTAGGCACAAGACAGTATCTCCTACTTTATCAGTCTCCAACACTATCAGTCTTGACAGGGCCCAGATTTCAAAGGAAAGCACCTAGCTGTCCAAGGACCAGCTTGGGACATCAGATGATCCCATCCACCCCACCAGTTTGTCAAGCACTTGTAAGCATGCCCACAGATGCCCAGGCAGGTAGCCCCATGTGCATTTGTTGCATCCAGCAGGAAGGAGGACTGTAGTTCAAATGGCTGAGGAAGTGCCTTACAAGAGGCATCCAGCTCGCAAGCAAAGCTGGATTATCTCCAACTTCATTGCTTTTTACCTAGCTCAGCAAAGCCTGTACAACATACAATGTATGTTCTGCTAAAAAGACAGGCTTCGGCAGCATAGTTTTTCAGGGAGGAGCAGGAGTCCCAGCAATGCTTAAGACTCAAAGAACAGCTCCTTGACCCCTCTGCTCCGTATACTCAGGTGTTTCACCGGCATACAGCAGAGAACAACTTGTTCAACCATCTCCTCAAGCATCCTCCCTCTCTTGCCCTCCTCTCCCCCTTGGGAAGACACAACTCCCTGCTGCATCTCTTCTGCATGCAAGTGTTTTGGAGGGGTATCCACCAGCCTTCCCCTCTGCAAAAAGCATACAGCGGGTAGCACAACATCAGCCCTTCCCAAGCTTGCAGGGCGCCATCCGAGATTTTGCATGGAGCCATGTGAAAGCAAGCTCATTGTTGGCACCAGAAGAACAGCATGCTCCTCCTTTCTCTGAAACAATAGGCCTGCTGAACCACACATTTCAGGACCTGAGAAACCCGATTTGGTAATTGAAGGTGCACATGGCACATTTTCCTACGGTATGGAAAAATTAATTATACCACATGACAGATTTCAATCCTGGTGTTCAAAAGCTCATTAGCAAAACCACTTTAAAAGGTGCTAATAGAAACAAATGCCTTGAACATCACAGACTTCCCAGATGACTCCTGCTATAGAGATGGATGACAAATCACTCTGTCAGTCATCTTTAAATTCCATATTGACTACATTGAAGCAATTACCCATTTATTTTTAGAGCATGTTCCATTTTAAACACAAGTGATTCAGTCCAAGAGACATTCTATACTGCATTGCTATTTCATGGATTAACAACTGAAATTTAAATGGATTTTAATTTTGGGGCAAATACTTGCTTTCCCCACCCCCCGTTGCCTCTACACATTGGTTGGGAATTTTAATTCAGGCTTCAAACCAAACAAATGTTGGTGTTCTACAAGCATCTGCAGAGAAATATAAAAATATCTGGGAAGTGTGAAAGAGTGAGCCTGTTTTGCTAAATGCATAAAATGAAACCTCAGCGAAGGTCTCAATAATAGCCTTCCTGACTGCTGTGCACACACTCTCTCCCACAGACCTTCTGCTCTGCAGCAAGGGAATGCTGCCTGCGTTGCTGCGTCCTCAAAGAACTTTGTAAATACAATGGAGCACAGCAATCCCCCGGGGAGCATGGTGTTGATCTTTTACTTCGATATTTCAAAAAAGAGCACCAGGGTTTCCCCCTTTTTTAGTGTCTAAAAAGAACAGCTTACCGTATTGCTTCCCCCCAGCCATCTCAAGGTTTATCTGCATTGTAGGCAACGTTCCGGACAATAGGATGAGGGGCTAGAAACAAGCTTAGGCTGCTCCTAACTCATAGAAAAGGAGGATGAGACAATAAAGTGGGGGGAGTTGGCAATGGAGAGTCCTGGGGAGCTGAGGTTTCCGTTGCTGCCGACACCAGAGGGAGAGGACAAACAGGAGCTGCAACAGGTACTGCAGCAGGGGAACCCTGCTTCAAGCTCAGCGCTGCCCTGCTCCAACCCAGCTCCTCCCTCTCCCCAAAGCAAAAGCAGGCTGGGAGGCTCCTGCCAGCCTTTTGCCCCCAGCAGTCCCATGACAACAGCCTATTTTGCCTGTAGCTTGGACCAGTCTTACCGGCCCATATTCTGGTGAACCCACAAACATCTGAGATGAGGACACCACCTTGCCAAGGGACAGTCCCAGTCCCTCCTAAGGAGCCCTGCCTTAAGAATCCAAACCTCCTAATTCAGAGCTGACGACAGGATACCCTAGCCATAACACAGCTGATCAAAAGAGTCCAAGGCTGACTCACAAGCCCATTATACAGCTGCCTAGCCACCATTCATTAACTGTACTAAAAATGACCCTGGGCTCCCTACATCAAAGAACCTTGCCATTTCTTCCTAATAAATTCTAAGCATCCTGCTGGCCTCAAATCTCAGCTGGAAAACATCAATTGGAGTAAGTGGCATCACAGCCTGCCCTTTGCTACTGGCTGTACTTCTATTTTTCCTATGTTGTATGCCCCCTACCCTCCTGAGACTACCAACAGAAACAAAAATATTACTGTGTTTTAGGGCAAATGCATAAGTAAGATCTAGCCTGGTTCAGGCTATTAGAATTAACATTCCTGATATCTAAGCCCAATAGAAACGTATTTCTAAGGAACTAAACCAAACCCCTGCAGTGTTTGCCACTCAGCCACTGCAGAATCCCAACAGCACATGAAATGTTAAAAGAGAAACGGGTAAAAAAAAGCCTTAAACAGAAGCAAAACTGACTCATCTCCTTATTGCCAAAACCGAGAAGCTGCTGAGCATAAACAAACAGCAGACATCCTGAAGAAAAGGGGGCATCACAATTCCTTTTCATGCTAATAGGCAGATACAGAAACTAGTACGAGCAGGACCATCCTCCAGCTACTCCCCTAAGCCGATCCAAAGGAACTGCCAGCGCTACGGCAACCAACATTCCTGGCAGCACTGGTACCACTGGAGGCCCAGGAGCATCCAAGGTGCTGGTGACTCCCAGTGCGCTGATGGTTTCTAGTTATACATGCTGGAAAGCTGTGACAGCTGTAGGTATGATCCGCTTGTGGAAGCCACACGTATGTTCCAAAATTTCATGTTCCAATGAAACTGTTCTGGGCAGCAGTCAAAGGCACACTTGACTTAGCCTGGCAAGCATCCCTTCTGCAGAACGGGAAGGAGAGAGCACCACAGCACTTGTATAAGGCTCAAGCTCTCCTCCCTATCTACAGGGGCCTACAAAGACTACGTGCTATGCGTGCTGAAGCCAGACCTTGTGGATACCCCTATGTTTGGAAGAAACTAAGTAGGTAAAGACTTAGGATCAGACAGACACTTAGAAAGAACAAAAGGAAAGTGATCGTGATGACAAATTACATTCTCCAGCAAAGTCCATCACTGCAAACTAAGATACTTTGGCATAATTGTTGGGTGTTTTTTTTAATTACTAAAAGCCTTTCTGTTTGAACTTTACAAGATGTTTAACTTCTGGGGGAACAGAGAGGTTGTCTTGTGGGATTTTATTTTTAAAAAAACAGCTTTCAGAGTCGAAACCACAGGGGCAACCTTAATGCCTGCATCCACAAAGACAGATTTCCAACAGCTTTAAAAAAATAGGTAACTCAACTTCTTTGTTAGAACAGCTCCTGGCCTGACATCAACTATTCAGCATCATCACACTCACAACTTGAATCCCCCCCGCTACACCACAACTACATCTTTTGCAGTATTTCAAAAAGCAGCTAATAAGCTCTGCTCGCTTTACTTACTTGAGTAACTGCATTGTTTGTAAGACAACCATTCCAAAGGAGACAAGGAGAAGGATTTAGCACTACCTTGAATGAACGCTACTTAGCACCAGACATAGCATATGCAAAACTCCACGAAGCTTCACTGGGATTATCTCACCAGCTCAAAGAATACTAGATCACACGTCACATACATGAAACAAAGCCACAGAAAGATGCACTTTAACTTTAAAGTCTTAGCCAATTATTTATTGGAATACAATCAATACCATCTCGTTTGTTAGAACGCATTCAAAATACCAAGCACATGGACTTCAAATAAATTTTCTGGGATGTTTGGAGCATGTGTACACAGTTTGCTTTCAAATAAATCACCACCACATTCAGATAATGATAGCTCCTGTTAAAGTCAGAGGGCATCAGTTCATTCTCTGGTCTGCTCTGGTTTCAAATGAGTAAGCTGATAAAAAAAGAGCTGATTGATACTAAAAAGGTTAGGAGTCCAAAGCTCAGGTCACGTTAAGTCAGCAGCACGTTAGCGTATGTTTCGCATGAGTGATACCACCACCGACTCACACGCCACTCGCGCCTTGCAAGCACTGGCCATCTGACGGACCACTCTTTGTTCTGAGCTAACTCCCCACTCACCCTGCAGAAACAAACAAACAAACAGACCCAGCATTTCCTCCATAAGGACAGATAACTCTTGTTTCCCCACCCCCCCCCATACTAGACAGACTGCATCAACAGGATGAGTGTTGTGCATAGACTAAATGTGCACTGCCTTTTACATCTCCTTCTGGTCCAGCATGAAAATCAACGTTGCATCCCTGTTGTCCAAATGGGCGCATGTTTGAGACAGTTAAAAGTAGAGAGAGCAGCCAGCATACAAACCCAACGCTGCTCCTTCATAAACCACACATACTATACAGAGAAGTGATAATCCCTTCTTAGTGGAAAATCCAAATTTTCAAAATGAATCCCCAAGCTAAAATGAATTACTGTAATAACTGCAATCCTCGCATGAGCACTAATCAGGAAGGCACAGCTGACCACCTGCTATGTGGCACCACCGGCGCAGCAGCACCCTGCCCCTAATTGCTGCTGTGTCCAGACAGAGCCAGGTGCCCCACAAAACGAGCTGGTGACGCTGGTAAATACACAGAGAGCGCACTGCCCGCCCGCCGTACAGTCTCGCTACGCACTTCTGCTGAGTGCAGCATTTAAAAAAAAAAAAAAAAAATGGGCACTACTGCAGCTCCTAACAGCAGGATGCAAAAAATCTAAACCCAGGCCAAGTAATTTCTTCTGCAACTACAGAGGAATGCACAGGAAACGATGCAAGAGACGACGACGAAACAAATCGCGTGTGCCTGTGTCAGTGCAAGCCCATCACCTATGCAGGCTGCAAAATGAGAAAAGCAGCATTTGACAGCACTACAGGCTGGGGCAGCATTCTTAACGTACTTACAATAAGTTATTTAATTTAATTGCTAATGAAAAAACGCAATTACATAATAACACAAGGTAATAACCAAAATACAAAGTCACAAGATTGGCTTACAGCAACAGAGCCGGGGGGCGGGGGGGCAAGGCAGTTTGTGCCTTAAATTTTGCTGCATTGTCAAGGAGCCAAGAAGCAAACCTGGGGGCTTCTCCTTCTACAGGGAAGGGATGGAACCACCGAAAATTCAGCGCGGGACTCTTCATCACCGCCTGCGCCCATCCACATCCACAAATGATGTCAGTCCCCGCCGGCACGTCGCTCATCATCATTCTACACTATTTGCTCGCTAGTGCAACGCAGCCGGCAGGCCGGCGGCTGAGCCCGTACCCCAGCGGGGCCCGCAGGCTGGGGGCCAGCCCCCCGCCAAGCGCCGGGGACACGGCGGGGGGTCCCGCTCCCGCAGAGCCCGGCCGGCCCCGAGGCACAAAGGCGGGCACCCATGACAGCGCACACCCGCCGCCCCGGGGGGCTCTTCCCGGCGCACAGGCCGCCGGCAGCCCCAGCCCGCATCGCACTTCGCCGCCGGGAGGCAACGCCAACCTCGTCCCCCCGCCGCCCCCCCGCCCTCGCCGGCAGCAGCCCCTCGTACCTGGACAATGCCGGCCTGGGCACAGCTCATGCTCCCCCGGCGCGGGCAGCGCTCACATCCCACACGTGCGGCTGGGGCCGCCCGGCAGCCGCGGGCAGGGAGGAGGACGGGGTGCCGGCGCCTCAGCCCCCGCCGAGCCGCACCATAGTCCAGCACCAGCTGATACACCCGCAACGCCGCCGCGCTCCCTTCTCCTCCTCCGCCCCGCCAGCCTCCTCCCACCCCGCCGCCTGTCGCCGGGTACCGGCCGCCAGGAGCCACCCACACGCCGCGGCGGCCGCCCGGCAGCGCCGCCCGGCCCGGCCCGCCCCTCAGCGCGCCGCCTCCCGCCCGGCCCCGGCCGCGGCCCCCGCCTCCCGCCCGGCGGCCTGGGGCCGGTCCCCGCCGCCTCCCTCACCGCCCGTCTGGCGGGAGCGGGCCCCTGCCCACCCGGGCGAGCCGCCCCCCGGCTGGTCTCACAGGGACACCGCGGCACCCCTCCCGCCACCCGGGGAGAGCCCCTGCCGCACGGCGCGGGGGCACAAAAGTCAATTCATTTTTTCGCCCCTTCAGCTCCGGCCCGCAGCCCCCCCGCCGGCCCTCCACCAGCGGGACGGTCCCTGGGGCGGGCCCTTGCACCTCCCCACACACACACGGGGAAGATCTCGGAGAGCCCCGCTGCCCCCAGGGACCACGCACCCTTCGCCTCCCGTATCTCCCGCCGCCTCTCCTGGGCAGCGCTCCAGGAACAGCATCCCCGGACAGAAAAAGCCCCAGTGCCGCAGCTGGGAAGAGAGCACGTTCCCAGACACAGGTGCTCACACGCTCAGTTCTTCCACAGGTCTTGCATTCGGGCAAATTTGCTCGCCAAAACTAGAGCAGGAGCACTGGCAGCAGCAGCTTCCACCAGCAGCACACTGTCCCTGCACCTGCCTGCCAAGGGGGGTGAAGGCCAACTCTGCAGGAAAAAGACACAACCCCCCTGCAGAGGTCTGCTAGGCCCCCTCACCTCATTTTTCTAGTTATAATGTTGTTAAATAACAGCTTTTTTTTTTATAAACCATGTTGTTGGTTTCCCCCCATGCTGCTACATATGCCAATTTTTCAAGAGTCTCCTGGATCTGAAGTTGTATCCTGAAGACATGTCGATTAAAAAATATGCCCTCTAACATACCACAATTGAGGCTAAAGTTTTTTTCTAAAACCATCTTTGCATGTGTACGTGCATGAGGGGAGGGCCTCATACAGGTTTATTTGGAACTAAAGATTTACTGTTCCTGATAGCAGTGCAAGAGATTTTATTCCAGTTTTCCAGTCAACACGCTGAAATATTTTCAGAGGCATTGTGCCTCTGACTTACACCTGATCAACTCATTTCCTTTCTTAAAGAAGTAAAACAGGAGAAATGAGAACAGAGTATCAGCAGAGCCTCAGAAGAAAAATCAAATTGAATTTGGGAAAGAGAATGGCTTAGCATTTTATTACCTTAGTGAAAATACATCTACAATCAAAATCACCCACACACAAGACCAGCAAGGTGCCCATCACAAAGCCACAGCAGCTCTTTCCCAGGACCAAGGCAGACCAAAAGACATATCAGGCCATGAAGGCCACACAAGAAAGTCAACATGCATCCCTGGGCACGTCTGCATGCACACTCTTCTGCACATATTTGAGAAATTCAGTTGACATTTGGGCAAGCGCACTGCCTCTCCTGCCCCGGGAAGCCAGCCACCGATCACAGACTGCCATAGACCATGGTAGTAGATACCTACAGGAGGCATCCAGCCAGATGCTTGCCTCCTTGTTTTAAAGCTGTATATCAATTCTTACACTGAAACTGCTCATGGTGGACATGTGCTTTTGCCCTTGCGCTTTGAAAGTGTAAATAAGGAATAAAGATGAGGGAGGGAATCAGAGGAATGGAAAGGTGAATAGTTTGCCTGAAGGTCACACAGCAAGTTGCTGGAAGAGAGCAGAGAACCAACCCAAGCCTCCTCACTCTTGATTCATTGCCCCCTTTGAGCTTTTCCAGCTCCTCCTGGTCCTGTGGGTTACCGGTGTAATTCTACATCATGTATTGATCTCAGACATGCAGCTTACCTTCAAAGGTGGACGCAGACATTGATTCTATCACAGACATTAGATTAGCTAAAACAGGAAAAATTGGTAAGTGCACATACTCAAAAAAAAAAAGTCTAAATCCAAAATCCAGCAACTCAGGCTCCTAAGTATGATTCTGAGTCACAGAGGCAGTTTAACATTACAGGTGCGCAAGGAGGAGCCAAACCCCCCATCAGCACATGCTGGGACCGTGAGACTTCAAGCACAAGACTTGGCTGTGCTCCATGGACCTGGGGAGAGGATGGGGAAGAGGAATCCCTTTAAGGAGGGCCAGGCACATGCTTTCCTTTTCACTAGCTACCATGCCTGCTTTCCTTTCAGACTAAGAACACTGTCCATCTCCTACAGGAGAAGGAAGTTGAAAGCTGTCCCCTGTTGGGATTTGAGTAAAATCAGGGAGATCATAATTAAGATCAAGAGACAAAAATGTGTACCCACCTCCGGTAGATGTACAAATATTCAAATATTGAAGCAGAAGATGAACATGCCAGCTGATTCAGAAAGTGAACCAGGCTTTGAAGAGGACATTTTGCCCTTCTGTTCCTCAAAAGAAGAAAATTACACACATTGGAAATAAAGTGGTTTCCATTGCAACTTTGCATTTTACTGAAAAGGAGAAGAGTTGCATAATGCATAAGGAACTTCAAAATTAGACTAAGCTTTGGCAGTTCAGATGCTTATTTATATTATAAGCATCTGAATTTTATATGCCTACCTATTATACACTCCCTAACCTCCCACAGGCTAAGCAACACAGCAAATTTTGTTATCCCACAGGCCTGTCAACAACTTCTAGTATCTTTTCAGCCATAAACTAAGGCATACTCATGCCTTCTTTCATTTATTGACCTATGCTCTTGAGATTGTGCAAGACTGATTCCATTTCATTTCCAAAATATGTCATTCTGGTGGCTTGTTCATGCCTAATATGTATCAGAGGAGCTTCTACTTCATACAGTACTTTGAACAGTTTGTAGTTATTTGAAAAAAGCATTTTAAAATAAGTGAAAACTGGGAAGTTTAAGTTATTCTTAACAACGGCCAGGTACACCTTCATCTGGAAAAACAGACAAATATAGCGGTTGTAATGTTACAGCCAATAAAAAAATCCACTGACATCCTCCTCCACAAGATTCTTGACTGGAGCCCATCTGGGTAATGATGGAAGGACTGAGTAAGGCTCTCACAGGATTTATATCTTGGCATTTCTAGGGGCCAAGTGCAAACAGACCAAACTTCCCCCAAAAGAGCTTTTCTGAAAGAAAAAGTGGTCAGCCTCCAAGTCCTTTACTAAGCATGCTCTTGCCTTAAAGCTGTATAAAACCTGTGAGTAACTTCAAGCTGCTTAGGCTTTATATTGTCCTTTTAATCTGTCAAATACAGGAGCACAGCTGTTATCCTGCCACTGGCTCTGGGTGGCCTTTATATAAGACTGGATGACTGAAACGGAAATCCACCACCTTGGCAGAACTGGCAGAAGATGTGTTGTGAGGGCCATTTAACAATTCTGATGTTATTTGGGTATATCCTAATTCTTTATGCTGGATTAATCTCCAGCTGAGCTAGCTGTCACGAGAGTACTCACCTTTCCTGCAACATAGTAAGCACCAAGTCTTACCAAGACACAATTTTTGCCTGGTAAAGAGACCACCACTCAGGTGATACAGGACAGCATTTCTAGGCACTAGACTCATTTATGTCCAAGTGATTCTCATACCTGGCTCGCAATGGCTTCTCATTTTGGATTATTCACTCTGTTGGAACTTGGAACTGTTACTGACTTTGACACACACAGTTTGCCTTTAAAAAGATGCTTGGCTGATGCTGTCTAATGTCTTTTACTATATTTTGTCTTACACGTACAGGATTGCTCATATTCTCAGCTGAATGCTATGCTTATGCGTGGCAGTAGGTACTTGACTGACGTAGGTGCTACGACTTCAGGCTCTACAGAGCTGTCTTTAGGCAGCTCTTGGGCACAGCCTGCTTTTTTCTTGGACACTATACCCTTCCTTCCTGGCAGCCTGGATGTGAACATTTGAGGACATCATGACAGACTCTCCTAGAAGAGTTGACCAAGGATTAAAATTGCCGGGCAATGACACGGGACAAGCCCAAAAGCAGTGTCTGCCCTAGCAGGACTGCAACCCCTATAGCTACCAACTCTCTTCCTTGCAGAAGCAGGCAGCACACTACACAACAGCCTGAACTCCATTCCTGTTTCATCCTGGGTGTACAGAGGCATTTCTTTACACAGGTGCTGAATTACTGGAACATTTACTCAACTTGATCAAAAGAATTCCAGTCCTTCAGTTACAATCATTTGCATGGCCTGATTTTTGCCGTTTCACCCGATTGTTTTACCTATAGATATACACTGGTTTGATGCGTGTCCCTGATAAGTTCCTTTTCCTCTGCCTTTATTCTCCTTCTGGAGTAAATGCTAACCCTCTTCGAGATGAGGTTAAATATTAGCATCCCTAGCAGAAGAGATACCCAGAGATTATGAAAAGTTATTCTACATGGACAAACACTGCATATTTTTTCCTGCACAAAGTTTATGATCATCCTACTAAGAGACTAACTATTTTTATAACTAAGGCTTTCCTTAGGGGGAAAAAAAACCCAATTCATAAAGCATCCTCAAGAATTCAAAGACTGAGCCCATATCCCAACAAGTTTTCCTGTCAGCAATGACATTTAGGTGTGCACCCCCATAGCTCCTTTGATATGTCCAATGAATGGAGAGTTCACATCACACCTTTAATCCCTAACCAGGGAAGCGAGTAGGAACACACGTTATCATGGTCTCTTCTCTACCTAGCTGTCACAGAACTTGTAAGGACTTGGTATAGTTGAGACTCCCCCATCTAACATGTATAACAGGTCTCAGCTAGTTTAAAGATAACATGGATTGTATATAGCCAGACACTCCAAGTAATTATGCAAGTCTTATTTTCCTAGGAATCCATGCTGCGATGGGGATAATTGTCTCATTGTCTATGAAAAAAGTTAGAGCACGACAGCATAACTGCAACAATGAACAGGAGAGAGCCAGGAGAGAACAGAAAACCCTGGAGAATCACAGCACCAGACAGATTTTGCTTAATTAACATATAGAATCATAGAATCATTTAGGTTGAAAAAAACTTTAAGATCAGAGCGCCATTAACCTAGCACTGCCAAGTCCGCCACTAAACTGTGTCCTAAAGTGCCACATCTGCACATCTTCTAAACACCTCCAGGGGTGGTGACTCAACCACCTCCCTGGGCAGCCTGTTCCAATGCTTGACCAGCCTTTCAGTGAAGAATTTTTTCCTAATATCCAGCCTAAATCTCCCTTAGCTCAACTTGAGGCCATTCCCTCTCATCCACCCTATCACTTGTTACCTGGGAGAAGAGACAGACACCCACCCTGCCCACAGCCTCCTTTCAGGTGGTTATAGAGAGCAATAAGGACCCCCAAGCCTCCTCTTCTCCAGGCTAAACAACCCCAGTTCCCTCAGCAGCTTGTAAGACTTGTGCTCTAGACCCTTCACCAGCTTTGTTGCCCTTCTCTGCACATTTCAGCACCTCAACATCTGTCTTGTAGTGAGGGGGCCAGAAACTGAACACCATTTTCAAGGTGCCAGCTGGAGACCCTCTTTGAAGTGGTAAAGCGAAAAAATCTCTAGTTACCGGAATAGGTTTTGAAGGTACTCCCCCAAGAGGAATAGTGCTGCTAAAGACTGACCAAATTCACCTTTCTCACAGGCAGCACTGCTATATTACTGACCAGACAATTATTCATGTGCTTAGACACATGCTTTAATACTGTGCTAGAACAGAGCTAGTAAAGGGGATTTTCATGGATGTTCAAAACAAATTCCTACTGAAAGGAGATGCTTCTGATTTTGCTCTGCACCCAATTCCTGATCTGGTGGTCCCACCCCTTCCTGCCAAGGCTTTTACCTGATCCTTTGATATCCACTGTTTTGCTGGGTAAGTTTTCTATTAGCTGAACTAGAGTCAGATTAACACATCCCACTGGTACATTGGAGAGAGAAATGAAATCACAGCAAGGGCGGGAGGGGGGGGGAAGGGAATTGAGATTTCCCCTTTATGAGGCAATTAGACCTGTTGGATCAGTTCAGACTTCTCATGAGATATCTCCCAGAGTGAACTGGAAAAGGATCAAGCCCAAGACAAGCAGGGGCATTCCTCTTACCTTGTGAAAGCACACTAAACCAAAAATCACTGCATACTCAGGAGGGTGGTAAAGTTTTGTGCCGCCCACATCCAGGCCTTGGAAATTTTTTTGAAGACTCCAAATGCTCAGTTGTTCCGGCCTCTCTCTCAAAGGTTTCCAGACCTTATTAGTAATTTACATTTTTCTCAAAACTGGCCCACCATTGAGTAGCAGACCTGTTTTAACTAGGTTGGAGGGAATAGAGTAGCTCATCATCCACACTCATTTGGCTGATAAACAATTCAATAGTAACAGAGGGCTGAATTAACAGATGAAGGCAGATGGGTTTATGGAATAGAGAGGGACTGGGAGAGAGGTTATGTTGAGAGAGCAGAAGGATTGGAAAAAGATCAACCAAAAATGGGCCAGCATGTTAAGCCATATGTCTCTTTTAAACATTTTTTCTGCTTGTGTTGTTTGATTGTCAGAGTGCTTCATAAGTGTCTGTTGTTTTGTTCTGAGCTTCTCCAGGGTTTTTGGTTTTGGTTTGTGTTTTTTTTTTTTTTTTTTTTTTTTTTGCAGGCAACGCTTCCCGAGAGTCCAAATGTGTAACACCACACATACTCCATTTTATGTAGAGTGAATACCTTTGTTATTTTTACAGATATGAATAATCACAGTAATATGAATATGCTATAGTAAGCTCAGATCCACAGCCACCCTCAGTAGTTCTGCAACATCATATCCACCTCCCCGTGCAAATACTGTGGAGAGAAGTCTGGCATGGATTCAGTTGCCACTGTCTTCCTTCATCTGTCAAACTATCCTACTAATAAAAGGAAAAAGTGGATATGCATTTAAATAGCATATCGCTTCCAACTGTAACCAAACAAAGCTGCCATGAAATGTCTTAATCACTCAGGACAGATGTCCTGAGTTTACATGCAGCCCTCTGCAACATTTCTGAAAGCCTTCGATTGATAACAACCATGCCAGGTTTAAACTTCAGTGACCAGCAATAAAACACCCACTTGAATCCCCACCCCAAAGCTAGCAAAATTTAACTAAGTTGTCTGGTGCTCATATACCTAGTTTTTCCACACCTGAAAACAGATTTTCTTATTAAATTATTTTACTGAATGGGAGAAAAAGGACAACAGGAAGACAAAAAGCAGCGATATAATACCTCTCCCAAAACTGCATTATAATTGTTTGCATCCTTCCTCCCCTAGCACCCTGGTTTAGCCATCTGGCTGCTTCCCCATCTTCTGCATTATCAATCCCTTTTCATTTTGCAGTCAGCAGGTTCCAGGGCTGTGTCACCTGAACAGCAGAATAACAAGGCTTTATCCAAGCTGTTGCTAGCCTACAACATCAGCTGCTCCTCCTGGCCACAAGTGCTACCTGCTTTCCTGGTTGGATCCTGTACCCCCTGTTTGAGCCCTGCCTACTTCTCCAAGTCTTGTTTTTGCCCTTGCTCTGCTAGCTCTCCTAGCTAACCATGAAAGCTTTGCTTGTAGCTGCTGCTCTTTTCTATCAGCATTTCAGGTCCAAAGTCTCCCTACCAAGGTCTCTGCAGACATAGCAATGCCTTTTAGTCCTCAGCCTGCAGAATGACACCTGAAATCACATAGGCAAACTTTAAATTACACCACCGCATCACTGTACCTGCTGGATACTAAGAAACTACTACTCCGTATACATAACTTGCTTACCTCTGCCTTTGAACTATGAGTGACATGACTATGACAGCTCTCAGGTCAGAAGACTGAGGGTCAGGTTTACAGAAGTTAGAGATACAGGCTTGCAGGGGCTCTTTGGCATTTAATTTTACAGAGCATCTTCTCCTGCCTTTAAATGCACACTCCATTTCTGACCCTTAGTTACAACACATATATATAGGAGTAATTCTTGCTACAGAGAAGCCCTTGAAGTTTTCAAGCGTAGCTCCCTTCTCTTGGAAATTGCATGAATCACACCAGGGAAGTTCATTAGCCCCAGCAAAAATTTCAGCAGCTCTAAGCTTAAAGGTCAGCTTGAAAAAAGTCACAAGCAATGTTTTTATGGTCAGTGAGAAGTACAAATAAGTCCTTTACTTTCAGCAGTTTGTCTTCAAAATGCATTACCATTAGACACTTGCTGTCCTAGCAAAAGCTGATGACCAGGAAACATAGCAAAGTTACATCCATACATAAACCAAACACGTACATTATGTACCACTGAAAAAGAAACCCATACGAGAGAAGTATTAGGTCTATTCCATGTAAACAAATGCAGCGCAAATCCTGTCTTCTCATGAAGACACACAAAATAGCAACAAAATATGGTCCTCAGCAGCTCTGTGCAACTTGTCACACTTGGGATTCCCTGTTGTATTTATGCTGGGCATCTTTAATGCTATCTGTTCTCTGAAGCACAGCACTGAGAAAGCCCACTTTCTTGCCTCCGGTTCACACTCAAGGTAAACCTTTAAAAAGCCACTCCTTTGCCCACAGCTCTACATCCAATCCAGCATCAGGGAGTCAGCAAGGGTGCATATCCAGCTAACAGTACTAGCTGAGACTATTCTCTAGGGGAACTTGGCAAATGAACTGCTAATAATGCGCCAGTCTTACAATTCAGCTGTATTGTCTCTGCAAAGCTAACAGGAATAAAAAGCAGTAAAAACTGTTTTGACGCTGTTAGAAGATGTGACTGACTACATACTCTTCTATTGAGTGAGTAGGAGTTGCACATGCTACATCCTAGAGCTGAACCAAAGAAGCAGGGACAGACTCACGGGCAAGTCATACACATCAGCAGCTGAAGTCCCCCGTGAGCCATTTGTACAGGGCAAGCATCTAGGATTGATTTCTGAGCCCTGTGAATTGTGTACAAGTGGTGTACCAGTGTCTCCACAAACTACCAAGACACTTCTGAAGAGCCACCAGGTATTATAATGAGCCATATATATGGCCTTTCATGCTGTGCAGTTTTAAAGGGACTGTTTCCAGCTTCTTCTGTCCCTAGATTTCTTCCTTCTGCTACATAAAGGGAAGGAATGATCTACACCGCAAACCCATCTCCCCCATTACAGTTCACTTTTGTACAAGAAGGAAATTGCATTGCAGTGATTCTTTCTGTGAGACTAATGATAGAGTACTTCTATTTTCCTGCCAGCATAAGAGGTTTGTAGAGAAGGGACAAGAGCAACTGCCAGGACTGAGTCCAAGCTAAAAGTGGCATCTGGTGGGAAAAGGCGACTTGACCCAGACATGATTAGAGAACTGACACATGAGTGGGAAAAATGTTATGAGGCACTGAACACCTAGAGCATGAGTACATTCATTAAAGCATCCTTCTGCCTTTGGTATCTTCCAGTCTTAACAGTATTTTAATCTGCAGTTGAAATAAGCATTATCCCTGTAGGGCTACATCCAGGTATATCACACTGCTTTACATCCAGAATAATTACTGAGACCAGAATCTGTCCCTTATTATGAAAAAGAGTCAGTATCAAAGTTCAGCATTCCTTTGAGATACACAGAGAAATGAAGTATTAACTCTTACATGAGCAGCTATTCTAGTGCTTTTGCAGTTCCCAGACAAGTAGTAAGCTATTGCTGGTTTCAGCTTTAATATTTGAGATAAACTGTAACATAACCATAGTATTTCTTAAATGTTTGTTAATGCTTTTTAAAAAGTCTGTAAAAAATGAATTTCCTTGTATTAAATATCTCCCAGGTTTTGTACTTCAGAGCAAGGCTAAGGAAGTAGCTGGAAAGAGGATGTCTGGTCTCACTATAATCCAATGATTTTCAATAGAGCTCATACACATCTGGCCATAGATGGATTAAAGTTGTTTATATAATCAAACTGTTTAAAGAAGAGAGAACAAAAAGTTTCTACCAGTTAGTCATAACTGTCTGGATAGCATCTCTGTAGAGGAGACTTTCTTGTGGATTTCAAGAACTCTCACTTTTGTCCCATATCAAAACTTCCCAGGGCATAGGGTGGCCCACATGTGTTCTCAGCTGTGGTTTTCTAGGGCAAGAATTTATTCTACAACAATTACTTGGCTTCAATCCATTGGCCTAGAGCACTGCTCTTCCACACAAGTTCCCCTCAGTTTACAAACTCACATACCTTGCTGCTAGTCCAAGTTGCCACCCTGGCGTTGCCTGGGGCAGCTAATGGGAACACAACTTTTCCTGGTAAATTGTATCCCTCAAATTACTTCCCCACCCCAAGCTGATCAAATCCTAAGTTTGACTGACCTACAGAAAGCTGTAACATTTCTCTTGGAAAATGACTCCTACCAAAAATAACACTACCAAAAATAAAATTCATAATGCAACATCCCTGAGACACCCTGCCTGATGTTCAGGCACTTCTGGATAATACTGCGAGAGCCTTAGGACAGGAGTTATTTTTTCATATAGCTATTTTAAATAGTGTGGTGATATTTTTAGTTTTACTGTTCTCTTACACTGTTTAAAATTGTATTATTTTAAAATAATATCCTCTGCAGTACTGGTTTCCATGCTGCAGAAGAAAAAAAAAAATCAAGTTAAGCTTCACACTCTGTATTTGTATAAATCTGATTCTTTATACAAAATATACTGTGCATCCAATTATCCTCTCAAACTTCTCATTTGGTCAGAGCATTTTTATAATTTTCAGCTTTTATCCAAAATATTACTTATGGTACCTAATACAGGTCAAAGCAAGCAAACTAAATACAATCAGGAATACGTAAAGGAAAAGGAAAGATTCTTGTGGAAGAATCCCATAGTGATTTTGGCCAGCATCAGTAATAGAATTACTCTTTTTACAGCACTATATTTGGTTCCCATAGGAGAAATGATCTTTTCCCCTGTTGTTGGAAAGCACTAGAAGATACTGCAAGCAGATGACAATGGAGATCTGGTGACTGTGCTCCAACTCTAGATACCTTGGAGTCAGGTCTTGTCTCTGTCAGACTTCCCATACAGCCTTGGGTAAATACTTCAATCTACCTGCTGCGTCTGTTCCTTGTGCAAAAATGAAAATATCGCTTTACCCAGGGAAATGTCACTAAGCAATACAACAGAAAAAATTATGAGAATGTCAGGTCAGATGTACGTTACGAACAGCGAGGATCATGGAAGTGTTTGGACAGACCAGACTGAAGTGCACAACAGAACAGGAAATAAGCTTGCTTCCAAGGGCATTAAGGTAAACAATGTAATTAGTTTTGTGGGTCAGACCTTGCTTTTCAAGGTCTGAAAGCAAACAAATTTGCAAACTGAAGCCAAACTTTAGAACTAATTCTTTGTGATTAAATCAGTGTTGACATAATACTGAAACTGATTGTATACTGAAGATTTTTAGTTTCCAGTATTCTTAAAGTAAAAATTTATGAAATACTACAGGAAGATGACTGCTTCATGACCTCATAATATTTCCCAGTATCTTGAAGACTAAAACAAGTGGTTTTGCAGCTTGTGCCTGTCACAATTGAAAAATAAGCATTACTGAATTCTGAATTTCAGTTCTCCTGTGACAGACTCCTTGTCAGTTAACTGGGTAATTCTGATTTCACTAGCTTGAACCCTCTTGATTTACTGGAGTAATCCCAGACATACCCAGCTGTTTGAGAGAACAAGAACAGGGAGTACACAAATTCTTCAGGGAAAAGTGAAGGACAGAGACTGAACTATCCAATCCCTGCATTTTACTGTAGCATTTGAGCTCTTTCAACTGATAAAGATCTACAAGTCTCAAAAAACTTCAAATCTGGATAGAAGCAGGCAAGTCACTGATGTAGAGATCTTGATTCTGGAACTTTCAGCATGGTTTTATATTGGACAGGGTGGACAACTAGTACAACCTCACTTATCTAAGCAAGTTTAATAATGGTGGAATTTTACTTTCTTCTGCTGGATGTGTTTTACCAGATGGGAGTCCTTCAGAAGCTTGACTGCTTGTAGTAAAGCAATATAGCAGTGACAGAGCATTTATTCCCTCTGCACATTGGGGTTTTTTGTTAGTCATGATGCTGATACTTCTGCCCAGTGGCTATTTGTGATTATCATCCATATGGATGGACAGCCAGAGAATCAGACCAAAGGCCAGGTCATCCTTTAGACATTTTTCTGATGTTTCATGAAGAACATACAAAAGCTATCCAAGGACAGACCCAAGGACGCTTTCCTGATATTCCTCTAGAAGCATACAGAAGAAAGTGTTTCTAAACTGAATAGCTAACAAATGTATTTGCCTTTCTTTCAACTGCTTAATTCCTGTCTCCAAGGCAGGATCCTGTAAGATTTTAACAGGGAAAACTTCAGAGCAAAGATTTAATAGACCTAAACTGTCAGAAATCAGATTTAAGGGATGCCTGGGAGACATCACAAAGCATCAGCAGGACAGGACACAGTAGATGAGCTATTTCTAGGAGACAAGGGGTGAGAGGAAAACCCTGTCAGTACAATCCTGCTCAGTTTAATGTGCCACATTCTGAATAGAAACCTAACTTATCCATGTAGCAACTTATTTCTCAGTTTGCTTGCGTGCGTATAGATTAGAATATTTTCTTGGCTTAGGATATTACAGAATACATCTACAGATATCTAAAATACTTGAAGTGCAGTTTACTGGAAAAGAATTAATTTATTTACCTATTCTTCCTAAACAGTTATTTGTGTAAATCCATTGTTGTAATTGCTACCCAATCTGCTATGTCTCATAATACTTCCCTAATCAGGAAGCGTCCTATTTTATGATTAATCCACAGGAGATACTTGCAAGTGTTCTCTCTGGAGTACATTTTTCTAATCCTTTCTCAACATTTTTTTTAAAGTATATCACAAAAAAGATATGTAAGTGAACAAACTTCAGA
This sequence comes from Falco punctatus, assembly GCF_963210335.1. NCBI lineage: Eukaryota > Metazoa > Chordata > Aves > Falconiformes > Falconidae > Falco > Falco punctatus. The sequence continues at coordinate 84,630,549 of NC_137583.1, read as the reverse complement.
TCCAAGACTAGCTTTTACAAGGCTAACTTTTTCATGTCTTGACAAGAGTCTTACTTTGGGTTATGCTATCTGATTACTTCACTCATTTCACAACTCTTAATCCATTATGAAGAGATGTGGTAATAAAGCAGGGAAGTTGGAAGTATTTCTTTATATTTGAAAAAAATGAATGCTTTTATCAGTCTTAAAGAAGATATCAAGTTCAGGATAAGCTTGTTGTTCAATGGCTTTATTTTTAAAAGTGCTTTTGTTAAGCATAAGCAAATAGCCAGGCCAGAAGCACTACATATCTAAACATATACTGTTAAAGTAACAAAAAACACTGACATTCTGTTGGTTATGGTTCTTCTCCCAATTATTGATCTTCTTTTCTTTATATTATTCCCTTATCTCACGTGACAGCTACAGCTCAAACGCCACTCTTCCAATAGGCTCAAATTCTGTCTTGACACTTCATTTGCTGACAAATTCCAGATCACAGCAGAGGATGCCACTGCCATTTCCAGCTTCCATATACATGGAATTGTTGCACTTGAGCTGTTCTAAAAAAAAACCTCAAATCAAACCCAGCTAGCAGTTGCTCTGTTTTTATGAAGGGCTGTCCTTGAATATGGCTATCATGCGAAAATCAGTGACAGTAGGATAACTGAAGAAATAGAACATCTTATAGCAAGTATAGGATGTTATTCTTCAAAGTTCAGAGCAACGCTCTGCCAAACAAATGTAATTTTAGGCAATCCTGGTTCTTGAGTCAGTATTAACAAGTTTACCTGAGCAAGGAAGGGTTATCTGTAAAGGAATACAGCATTCATAGTCTTGGGAACAGGCTCAAAGTCATAGCTACAGAGCAGCCACAGCCACTGCTCAGGCTGCACGAGAAAGTGTTCAAGTTACCTTATTCACTGCCTGGAAAGCCAGTGTACTTTTATAGCAACTTTATGTAAGGTCAAGAATCAATCTTGTCAAAAGATAAAAGTGCACTGAAATACCTAGTGGATTTACTGTCATTGAACCTTCTGACTCAGCAGTGATACATGCTGCTGTGTGCACTACAGCATTAACTCCAGTATCTTGGTGGTTTAAATGAGTTTGTCATGAAATGACTGTCACTGACACTCAGTTTGAGCAAAGTAACAGCTTTGATATAGTCCTGCATCTGCTCCATTTCCCTCCTGCGCATTCCCTCTGCAGATCCATTCCCTGTAAATAGCATACACATTCTGACTGTCCCAAGTGGACATTTCATAGTTGCAGTGTAAAAAATACCACAAAGATGAGAGATTAAAGAGTTCTGGAATGCTTAAAAGGTTTGGAAACTCAGGTGAAAAATTGGGATGGTCTATTAGCACTGGTAAAGTATCATCTTTTCAACAACTGCATACAAGTGAAAGAGCCAAAAGCAGAAGCTGATATCTTCACAAAATGAGTCCAGGAAACCAATATGGAAGATTCTGTTTTGCCTTGGAGGGCGAGGCGGAGGGCGAGGCGGAGGGCGAGGCGGAGGGCGAGGCGGAGGGCGAGGCGGAGGGCGAGGCGGAGGGCGAGGCGGAGGGCGAGGCGGAGGGCGAGGCGGAGGGCGAGGCGGAGGGCGAGGCGGAGGGCGAGGCGGAGGGCGAGGCGGAGGGCGAGGCGGAGGGCGAGGCGGAGGGCGAGGCGGAGGGCGAGGCGGAGGGCGAGGCGGAGGGCGAGGCGGAGGGCGAGGCGGAGGGCGAGGCGGAGGGCGAGGCGGAGGGCGAGGCGGAGGGCGAGGCGGAGGGCGAGGCGGAGGGCGAGGCGGAGGGCGAGGCGGAGGGCGAGGCGGAGGGCGAGGCGGAGGGCGAGGCGGAGGGCGAGGCGGAGGGCGAGGCGGAGGGCGAGGCGGAGGGCGAGGCGGAGGGCGAGGCGGAGGGCGAGGCGGAGGGCGAGGCGGAGGGCGAGGCGGAGGGCGAGGCGGAGGGCGAGGCGGAGGGCGAGGCGGAGGGCGAGGCGGAGGGCGAGGCGGAGGGCGAGGCGGAGGGCGAGGCGGAGGGCGAGGCGGAGGGCGAGGCGGAGGGCGAGGCGGAGGGCGAGGCGGAGGGCGAGGCGGAGGGCGAGGCGGAGGGCGAGGCGGAGGGCGAGGCGGAGGGCGAGGCGGAGGGCGAGGCGGAGGGCGAGGCGGAGGGCGAGGCGGAGGGCGAGGCGGAGGGCGAGGCGGAGGGCGAGGCGGAGGGCGAGGCGGAGGGCGAGGCGGAGGGCGAGGCGGAGGGCGAGGCGGAGGGCGAGGCGGAGGGCGAGGCGGAGGGCGAGGCGGAGGGCGAGGCGGAGGGCGAGGCGGAGGGCGAGGCGGAGGGCGAGGCGGAGGGCGAGGCGGAGGGCGAGGCGGAGGGCGAGGCGGAGGGCGAGGCGGAGGGCGAGGCGGAGGGCGAGGCGGAGGGCGAGGCGGAGGGCGAGGCGGAGGGCGAGGCGGAGGGCGAGGCGGAGGGCGAGGCGGAGGGCGAGGCGGAGGGCGAGGCGGAGGGCGAGGCGGAGGGCGAGGCGGAGGGCGAGGCGGAGGGCGAGGCGGAGGGCGAGGCGGAGGGCGAGGCGGAGGGCGAGGCGGAGGGCGAGGCGGAGGGCGAGGCGGAGGGCGAGGCGGAGGGCGAGGCGGAGGGCGAGGCGGAGGGCGAGGCGGAGGGCGAGGCGGAGGGCGAGGCGGAGGGCGAGGCGGAGGGCGAGGCGGAGGGCGAGGCGGAGGGCGAGGCGGAGGGCGAGGCGGAGGGCGAGGCGGAGGGCGAGGCGGAGGGCGAGGCGGAGGGCGAGGCGGAGGGCGAGGCGGAGGGCGAGGCGGAGGGCGAGGCGGAGGGCGAGGCGGAGGGCGAGGCGGAGGGCGAGGCGGAGGGCGAGGCGGAGGGCGAGGCGGAGGGCGAGGCGGAGGGCGAGGCGGAGGGCGAGGCGGAGGGCGAGGCGGAGGGCGAGGCGGAGGGCGAGGCGGAGGGCGAGGCGGAGGGCGAGGCGGAGGGCGAGGCGGAGGGCGAGGCGGAGGGCGAGGCGGAGGGCGAGGCGGAGGGCGAGGCGGAGGGCGAGGCGGAGGGCGAGGCGGAGGGCGAGGCGGAGGGCGAGGCGGAGGGCGAGGCGGAGGGCGAGGCGGAGGGCGAGGCGGAGGGCGAGGCGGAGGGCGAGGCGGAGGGCGAGGCGGAGGGCGAGGCGGAGGGCGAGGCGGAGGGCGAGGCGGAGGGCGAGGCGGAGGGCGAGGCGGAGGGCGAGGCGGAGGGCGAGGCGGAGGGCGAGGCGGAGGGCGAGGCGGAGGGCGAGGCGGAGGGCGAGGCGGAGGGCGAGGCGGAGGGCGAGGCGGAGGGCGAGGCGGAGGGCGAGGCGGAGGGCGAGGCGGAGGGCGAGGCGGAGGGCGAGGCGGAGGGCGAGGCGGAGGGCGAGGCGGAGGGCGAGGCGGAGGGCGAGGCGGAGGGCGAGGCGGAGGGCGAGGCGGAGGGCGAGGCGGAGGGCGAGGCGGAGGGCGAGGCGGAGGGCGAGGCGGAGGGCGAGGCGGAGGGCGAGGCGGAGGGCGAGGCGGAGGGCGAGGCGGAGGGCGAGGCGGAGGGCGAGGCGGAGGGCGAGGCGGAGGGCGAGGCGGAGGGCGAGGCGGAGGGCGAGGCGGAGGGCGAGGCGGAGGGCGAGGCGGAGGGCGAGGCGGAGGGCGAGGCGGAGGGCGAGGCGGAGGGCGAGGCGGAGGGCGAGGCGGAGGGCGAGGCGGAGGGCGAGGCGGAGGGCGAGGCGGAGGGCGAGGCGGAGGGCGAGGCGGAGGGCGAGGCGGAGGGCGAGGCGGAGGGCGAGGCGGAGGGCGAGGCGGAGGGCGAGGCGGAGGGCGAGGCGGAGGGCGAGGCGGAGGGCGAGGCGGAGGGCGAGGCGGAGGGCGAGGCGGAGGGCGAGGCGGAGGGCGAGGCGGAGGGCGAGGCGGAGGGCGAGGCGGAGGGCGAGGCGGAGGGCGAGGCGGAGGGCGAGGCGGAGGGCGAGGCGGAGGGCGAGGCGGAGGGCGAGGCGGAGGGCGAGGCGGAGGGCGAGGCGGAGGGCGAGGCGGAGGGCGAGGCGGAGGGCGAGGCGGAGGGCGAGGCGGAGGGCGAGGCGGAGGGCGAGGCGGAGGGCGAGGCGGAGGGCGAGGCGGAGGGCGAGGCGGAGGGCGAGGCGGAGGGCGAGGCGGAGGGCGAGGCGGAGGGCGAGGCGGAGGGCGAGGCGGAGGGCGAGGCGGAGGGCGAGGCGGAGGGCGAGGCTGCCTGTGCTGGCAGTTCCACAGGTGCCACCGGTACCACCTCATAGGCCCCCCAGGACCTTCAGGTCCCTGCCCTTATGCTCTCCTGGACATGGCCCCATACATGGCCCCACTGCCCCCCGGCCATGTCCTGTTGCAGCGCAAGCGAGCTATCAGACTGCAACAAGGCTTTACGGTCAGTCAGATTCTGTTTCACCTTCCTCCGGCGGAGGCGAGGCAGAGGCGAGGCGATTAACAGCCCAGATATCCTCTAGGTCCAAAACTTCCCTATGGTTGCCCTGATACACATCATCCTAAACTAAACACCCCCAAAATGTAGTGTTAGGATTTTAACTTTTCAGTAGCTATTTAAGGGCTAACTAAGCATTTTTATACAAAGACACCAGTTTGTACAAGTTCATTGTGGTTGGATAAGGTGGAACAGAAATAGAGAATAGTGTGGTAGCCAGCCCACAGAAGCCTGAAATAATGGATAGCTTAAGTGAGAGCATACAATGGTAACATGAAGTTCGGTTAGTGTCTTGGTGTAAGTATCCTTCCCGTAAGAAACTGTGCCAAGGCACATACTGTAGCCAAGGTCATGCAGAAAGTTGGCAGAGAAGTTGGAACAAGAGCCCAGTTCTAATTCTCCAGTTCCCCTGAGAGACACTTCATTTTCCTCAGATAGCATTTGAAATCTGACAGCTAAAAAGCTACAAAAATATTGCCTATTCTTTTCAAGACACACAAAAGCCAGACATTGTCCTTTCTTCTTTCTTTAGCATGTTCTGTCTCAAAATTTGGAGATTTTTGTTTAATTCTAGTTTGCAACATGGTATTGCAAAAAGTCATATGACTGTTCAAAACAAAACAAATCCTGTACCAGTTTAGTGAGGCAAACCCTTTATGGACAGCAGTGGTATTGCTGATGTGACTAAGGCGAGTTGAATTTAGCCCAGTACAGATGCACTGAAGAACAGCACTACTACAGCAGCTGGGACTTGAAGATACTATAGGAATGGATAATATATTGGAAAAAAACTATGTCAAGTTTGCATTTGTTTTTCAGGAATTAATAAGGAAGCCTCTTCAGGAATTTTTAAGGTATCCTAACTACCAACATGGGAACCAATTTATAATTGCATTTCTTTAACTCTACTAGTTAAGGACATGTATCAGACTCCCATCAACATTGTTCATTTACTGTCTCACTAGATTATCCAGGGCATAAGATATTCATCCCTTCAATTTTTGGAAATGCAATTTCCTTCCACCGGTCACAGTACTGTTATTTAACAATGATGGCTCATAAGACTTTGTAATACATTTGTCAACCTATACTGTAACCACTCAGCTCATTTATACAGTTAATTTTAAAAACCTCTGTTAGCCTCTGTGATTACCAGCTAGAAAAAAATCCCAAGCTGTATTTTTAAGCTATTTTCCACAAGTGTCCTCCCCATCATCCCCAAAGACTTAATCTCAGCTTCCTCAACCTTCATGTTAACTCTTCAGGAAACAAACCCCAAACTTGCTTTTCTCTTGTCCTTCCCCCTTTAAAAAGGAGACTAGCATACCTGAGAGTACGGTCTACCATGTGTTTGGCTTTAGAGAGTTTGGGAATACCGATAGAGAGAGCCCTCACATCCAGTACTTCATATGCAAGCTAAACTACTGAGGACACCAACAGCTGCTTTGAAAAGCCACAGCATGTAGGGTATTTGTGTGGAAAAAGGAGCACCGTTTCGGAGTCTCCTGCTCAGATTTGCCCTTCCTCAACTCTGGCAGGGTGCTCAGTGGAGGAGCAGGGCCACCCAGACCTGTCCTTCCTCCACCCCAGCTCCAAGCCAGAACAGCAGCTGTGCCAAGGCACTGCAAAGAGCCTTTGGGAGCATAGAGATTTTGCATCACTTTGGTACATCCAGGTGGTTTAGAGCACAGGTAGAGCAGATCTCCATGTCTGCAGAGGGCTGAGCAGATTGATTGTCCCATACTGTGATCTGGTTTAACCCTAGGCTTCATTCAGGCATAAGAGTTCAATATTTGGGGCGCAAGGCTGCTAAGGATACCCAGTCACAGTACTGGCCGATATAAATGCAGCAGGTAAGTTTTGCCTATACCTCAAGCTGAGTCCATTCCAGATTTGAGTAGTAGTTTCTAGTATGCTTATATTACTTTCTTCAAACCCCCTTTCACAGTCCACAAAACCCACCCATACCAAGGCACACCAAAAGTATAACAGTGCTTCTTGAGTCTCTCCCCATCCTTCTGAACTTCCTGAAATAAGTTTCAAAGGCTAAAAACATTTTTGATTAAGCATAGCTCACGTCAGCATAACTCACAGGATGCCTGAGAAAGTAATGCACTCTTCCAGGATACAGCACAACTCAGACATCAGGTTATATACTACAGATACAAGGTGGAAAGAAAAGCTCTATTCGTAAGTCAGACCTTCTCTTCTCAAAAGTCTTAAGGGAAGGATTCCCAAGAAGCTAGATCAGAACTGAAAGATTGTGACTGGAAATATTTATTTATTCCATCATCAGAAGCATCTTGACAATGTGACAAAGTTGATTCCATTTGCCCACACCATCTCAAAATAAACTGGTGCAAACAAAAGCCTGGGGTGGGAAGGTACATAGTTACTTCAATTATGATACCTAGAAGCACAGAGAGCCTCCATCACCATCCAGAGTGCAGAAAGCCTGAAAGCCTCAGGTCTTCGACAGTCGCAGAACCTTTTCATGAAATGTCAGAGCTCACCCCCAACATCAGCACATTAGACACTGGGCTTCTGCACCAGCCCTCCTCTGGACTAAGGAGTGTGGGTACTAAACTATCCCCCCTCCCACCCCCCCTGCCCTTGGAAAGGTTCCCTCTGGATCATAAAACCAAAACACATGCAGCCTTCTTGGAAGTGGGGCTGGGATTAGGGGCTCCATAGCACCACATTATGTGAAGAATTGCTAGACCTGAATGGGTAGCAGCTTTCAAAGCTCTGGAGGTGGAGCTCTGCTCTAGTTCATGCCTGAATAAATCTGGATGCAGCCTTGACACTATAAAGGTCTATTGTTCTCTCCAGCAGTTAAAGTGAATTTTGCCCATTCACTGCCTACAGGAAAGGTATCAACATGAAAGAGCCACAAGTAATCTATTTTGACAAGAGTTGCTGTAATAAGTCACAAGTTCTTATCACAACTTTGAGCCACACCATTAGCTCCAGTACATCTTTTTCAGAGTGGTAAGATGCAGCCTGCACCTCTGCAGTCCTAGCTGCCTTTCAGAAATAATGTTTCCTGCCCCTCTTTGGAAAGATGATTATTTTAGAAATTCTGTCTCTGAAGGCCTCCTCATGATCAGCTACATGATTAAGACATGCAATTACTAAAACAGACCCTATCCCTCCCCTGGATGTACCTATACACTGGGCAGATATTCTGTTGAACTGGCACTAAAAGGCAGTGGGCAGTGCTCTAACCTTTTGGACTATAGCTGTAGAAACCCTGCTCCAGCTTCCTGATGGACATGGCATCACATCTTGATTTGATGGAATCAGCATTCCAATACTTTTTTGAGTACCACTAGCTAGCTGAATAGCAGTATCTTGTCATTGCAACAATTTAAAGTTTTGTTGGTTTTTTAGAAAAACACAATCCTGTCAGATCATTGTATGTTAAACCAGGACCCTGCTTTTCAACTGTCACTAGTGACTTTGAATGCCCTGCGTGAGGCACTTTGAAGGATCCCTTTTAGCCAAACAAGAAAACATTCAGCACTAAATACAAAATACAGAAGCATTAGAACATACACTTCTAGATACAGAAGTCATCTGAAAGAACCACCCACCATCTTAATCACTTGCTGATGATACATCATGTGATTTCTTTCTAAGACAACTTATTCTTACCATTCAGCTTTACTTCTATATATTACCAATAGCTTTCTTTGCAACACTACTTCATTGCCTGTAATAAGTCTTACAGACCCCTCTGCAAGCATACTGCTGGTAATAAAAAAGTCATTGCACTCATTTAACTGCATGGAAAGGTGGCATTATAGTTCCTTCCTTGGCATCACATACATAGCTGGGGTGGAAAAGTGTGGTTTAGATAATTAGACTCTCACCTCCATTAGCCTAGCATTACCCTGCATTACCTGTGGCAGGTCTGTAGTGGCTAAGAATCAGCCCAGTGGATTTTAACAAAACAATTAACCTGTGACAGATTCATATTTAGATCTCACCACTGCTTAAAACATGCAGGAGCAGTTTAGTGTTGTGTTTAATAAGCACAAAAATGCAAGGTTAGAGGCACATTGATTTGACTACCATTTTGTCACTCATTACGGCAATCTGTTTTTTCTGTAGCACAATGTTTTGTTTCTGGTCTTGCCTAAAAATATACAGCCCCAAAAGCATTGCTTCCTGGAAGAGCAGTACAGCTATGCAAGCCAGTGACCTTTTTGTGGCTTTCACAGCAATGAAGGCTTACAGCTACTGTCAAGTGGGGTTTTGGCGTTTGGGTTTTTTTTGTAGCTCAAGAACTTTAATTCAGCTTTCAGGTATAAGAGGTCAATTAAAGAAGTTTACATGGACACTTATGCAATTGGTTTCTGGAACTTGTATGCCAGAAGTTGTTTCATGTGGAAGTAAAAGAGACTTATTCTGACACTTGCTGTCACAAGGGGGAACTAAGTAATGGAGTAGGCCAGTTCAGAACTCAGTTGGGCAGGAAATCTTGTCCTTTGAGGATGTAGGACTGAATTAGGCAAAGCAGTATGGCTGCTGGAAAGAAGTTCCCATCCAAACAGGGGACTGACAGCTACTTTTTCTATAACTTAACAGAGCATAACCAGAATTTAAACTACTCCTTACAAAAAATATCCTCAGATTTGTTTCTCTACTGTCTCAGGTGCATTTTTGTTCCCTGAAAACACAACTTCCTTTGTTCTAAACATGACAAAAATCATGCAAATTTACAGAAGAATGGCTCTTGAGAAAAGCAAAGATGGGGAGTGACCAGCCTGACCCAGCCACGTGGGCAAAAGAAAGCTGCTGACATCAAAAAAGAATAAAGTATTTCAAAAGCCAGAGCAATTCAGTAAGTCAAGAAATCTTAGCAAGAAATCCAGACAATTCACTTAAACTACTATGGTGCTCTGTGCATGTTGGGCCAGTCCTGCAACTGGCTAATGGAATTAATGATCAATATTACTCAAGGATTCACGATTTTACTTTTTGATTTAAATAGGTTTGCAAGGAAGGTGATTTCAGTTGGGATGCAGACTGAATACATGATCTGCATATACATCATTAGAGACAAAAGCTAAATCTATTTTCAACAACTGCATTTAAAAATCACATTTGGAAAGATCAGTTGTTCAAACAGTTTTTTGTTGGCAGAAGAAATATTTGAGAAGTTATCAAATTTAAACATGAGAACTTCCAGATCTTACCCTTTTCCTGCAAGAGGTCATACTGTATCTCTAGAAGAGTGGTCTTCTATAGGTTCTTCACTGGCAGAAGCTGTCCCATGTTACTGATGTTACTCAGGCATGCTGGAGGCACATTGTGCTTTTAAGATCCTGAGGACAATCACACTGGATCAAACGTTCACCTGTATGCCGTTTTCCCAGCAGTGAGATACTCAGACAGAGCCATAGATACTTCCTTTAGATCTGAGCAGGGCATCATCTTCCACTGCTCCATCTGTGCCCTGGTAGCCATGTTACCTCCCCAACCTCTCACCTCCCTTCCTTCACTGTGCTACTTTCCCCCACTTTTTACTTCTCCTGTCAGATTTCTTTGAATCAGGACTTAGCAAGAGCAGTATAGAGAGCTACTCCTCCCCATCACTTGCTTCCTCAAGACTCCTGTTAGGGAAAATGAAAAGAAACATGGCAAATACACAGTAACCCTTTCCCTAGAGCAGGGTTCCTCAAACTTTTTAAACAGGGGGCCAGTGCGCGGATGCAGTGGCAGGCAGTCATCTGCGGCTGCTTGGCTCCCCCCCCTCAACCCCCGGTGGGGGGGTCTGTAAATACCGGGGGCCGGATTGAGGACCCTGGGGGGCCATATCCAGCCCATGGGCTGTAGTTTGAGGACCCCTGCCCTAGTGTGTGCCCCAGGCAGTAAAGACTCTAAGAACCTCTGGACCTAGGAAAAAAAAAATCTGAGTTGACATCATTATGTTCAACATCTGCAGCTGGTCTTGTTCTCTCATTCCTTTTCCTTAGCCTTTCTGTACTTCTGGCCTCTAAAGCATCTTCCACCAAGGAGTTCAGCCACTTCCTTATGCCCTCCCTGGAAAAGTACTTTCTTTTCCAAAGCCACTCTCCATCAGAGGAGCCTTATGAATAGATAATCAGCAGATATTCACTGCTGACTCTCTCCAATGCATCCATGACTAAGCCTGTACCACATCCTTTCTTCAGCTTGATAAAACTGAAGAACCTCAATTTGTAGCTCCCTTGAAGGGAAACAATTCCTTCACAATCCTGAAAAGCCTTCCCCATACCTTTTCCAACAACTGCATCCTCAGAGAGGGGTAGTGAGATCTGCACATAGCCTGCAGGCACATCCGTTTATCCAACGGCATGATGACATTTGGTAGGTTCGCTCACAGCTCCTTTCCTACCAATTTCTAACACCTCATTTGATTTTTAACCACTTCTGACAGTTCCAGAGAAGTCTCCAGGGTAATACCTGAGCAGTAATTACTAGGAGGTGGGTTTGTTTTGGTTTTTTAATACATACACTATAGGATATTTTCCTCCTATCCTACTGTCTTTCCTATCCCAATTAATCAAATACTGTCCAGTATCAGTATTTTTATTCCCTATCATAAGCCCTAGCCTGTTTATCTTCAAACCACTGCACTCTACCGTGGTGTCATTTTGGTGTCCCATCAGAGCACAGGAGGAACCTCAGGAGAAAAGGGCTCAGTAGGAGGTCCAGCCTCCACTGCAAGTTGAGTTGCTGCTACCATACAGCACAGATAAACCAAACAGAGACAGGGAAACTAATAGCCTCTCAGACTGTTCTGAGTAGCACCAGTTCCTTCTCCCATCAGTAGTGTGAAGGCAGCCTCAAATAACTTAATTTCCCCACCTGTTTGTGAAACAGGTAGTATTTACATGGTCAGTTAAGTCCGCATGTGCAGAGCTGTGCCTATACGTATATTGTAGCATCAGGTTTCTTAATTATCTTACCTGACCTCCTGTCTAACAGGCCATGGGACTTCACTGCATTATTTCACATTCAAATTAGAGTTTAGCCTTTCAGACAAGCATTCATTCTTTAAACATGCCCAACAGATTGGCATCAGCAGTATTCAGAATCAGAATTCATGCAGTTTTTACTGTTGCTACAGACATTTCTTATGGGCTTGTTTGCTAGAGTCCTCCAATTCTAGTTTGTGTTCCTGTTAACCTTTGCTAAGCTGAAGAGACTAAGCTCCAGGACACCACCAATAAAAATCTTACTTCCTAGCCCTTCCATCACTCTCATGGCTCTTCTCCAATCTCCCAATTTCTCATCATCCTTTGGAAGGACATGTTTGAATGGCAGAACCACCCAGCACCTTGCCGCCATAACAGCTGCTCTAGCCTCACCAAAAGTCTTCGCTTTTACACCTGTTTTTCAAGCACAGCTATACAAACTCTTGTGATAAGAGCAGCTGGAGCTTGCACTCAGCTGATTGAGCTTTCCTCATACCCTGCTCACCACCAGTTCCTAAGTCTCCACTACTTGTGAGGCTGCTGCATCAGTCTGGTCAGCCAGGTCCCCTGGTCAGTGCCTGCGCTCAAACTAGATAGAGGTCACCTAATCCAATGACTACCACCTGATAACCAACAACCAGTTCCTGGCAAGGAGTAAAAATCCTGGCAGGCACATAGCCATACTTTCCTAGGGCACTCTTCACTCCCACCAACTTCCAGCTTAGGAATTGCTAGACCCAGTATCTGCTCCTGGCAGCTTTGCTGAACTATGTGACCAAGAGACCAAGCTCACCTTTTCTAATGTACAAAGCAAGAGAAATTAAGATGTTAATTTTCCTCATTTTACTACTAATTTATACATTTAAGTGACATTTTAAATAATTAGAAATTAATACACATACACTGATATAATGAAAGAACTAAATTGTATTTTAAAGTTTTCTTGAAGAGAACTCTGCAGCCTTCAAAAACCAGGTAGAGTAACCACCGAAGAACAATATCCATAAGAGTGCTACTAAAAAAATTGTCAATTTGTTTTAATCCAAGTCTTACCCTCAAAATGTATTGAGCTACATATTCTTCACATTTTACTAGATTTGCTATGTAAATTATACTAAGCACTTGAATAAGCTTAGGCTGTTTCAGCATGAAGTTCCTATGGTATGTAGGGTACACAAAGTCCTAAGGTGACTCAGTATTAGGGGAAAAGAATATACCAGTTTGTAATAGCTCTAAGCTTGCTATGTGACCTAAGCCTGAAAGTAGAATTATATTATTGGAAATCAGTACATTTATCAGATGTTCAGAAATACCATCTGTTTTATTTAAGAGAATGGGCAGCTATGCATGAAATACATGAAAAGAAAATGGAGTTCAGTTTCCAGTAAGTTTCCATGAGGTCATCATGAGCACTGGGATTCCAGCCTCATCATCCAGTATCCTAGGTCATACAAGTGCTGCTGGCCCTGAGCACCCATGCATTTCTCTGGCAGACTGCCTAACCTATTGCAAGAGCCTGCTACAGAGATTTACCAACCGTAGCTCCTAACAAACGATTTCAAACCTTGTGATTGTCTTCAGTTAAAGAGAATGTGCTGGGTTTTATCAGAAAGCCTTAGCTACTTTTCTAGTTTTGAATCAGCAATTCACAAATTAAACCCAAACCAAAAGAGCAACTGAAAAATAAGTAGTGCTGGCCAATTTTGAGCAAGTTTGACGGTAGTAGTATAACATTCTTGAGAACTTTAGGTTTGTCACAGATTTCACAAAAGCAGGCAGCACTGGGGGAGAAGAAGATGTATTAATGACCTCCTAGAGCTAATGGCTGCAGCCTGAGTTCATGTCTGTAAGGTAGCAGCAGCAAACCCTGGCAGGAGAAAAGGCCTTGCTTAAGTACCACAGATTTAAGTTTCAGGGTGATGTTCTTCACTGCTGTTTTTCCACGGTTATATCCCATTCCCAGTGCTTACATTTCTCAAGACTCAAGAGTTTCAGCCCTCTGTAAGTTTGTTTCCTGGAGTCATGAGGTGATAGGAAACAAAAGCAACAGAGCTGGTGAAGGGTCTGGAGCAGGGGTCCTCAAACTACGGCCTGCAGGCTGGATACGGCCCCCCAGGGTCCTCAATCCGGCCCCCGGTATTTACAGACCCCCCTGCCGGGGGTTGGGGGGGAAACCAAGCAGCCGCAGATGACTGCCTGCCACTGCATCCACATGCCAGCCCCCTGGTTAAAAAGTTTGAGGATGCCTGGTCTGGAGCAACAAGTCTGATGAGGATCAGCTGGGGGGTTCAGCCTGGAGAAAAGAAGGCTCAGGAAGGACCTTATCACTCTCTAAAACTACATTAAAGGAGGCTGTAGGCAGGTGGGGTCCATCTCTTCTCCCAGGTAAGAAGTAATAAGATGAGAGAAAACAGCCTCAGCTTGCACCAGGGGAGGTTTCAATTAGATATTAGGAAAAATTTCTTCTTTGAAAGGGAGGTCAGGCATTGGAACAGGCTGCCCAGGAGGTGGCAGAGGGATCACCAACCCTAGAGTTGTTAAAAAGATGCAGTGCTTAGGGATATAGTTTAGTGATGGACTTGGTAGTCCTGGGTTAAGGATTGACCTGGTGTTCAAGACCTTCTTCAATCTAAATTACTATTAACATCTTTTTCACTGTAAGTGTGAATTCTTGCTATTGGACAGGAACCTATAGGTGCAAAACACTACAAAGCAAGTAAAATCCCATCTTTCCCTTAACATGGGAAATGACTTTGAGGGCCTGAACAACTGGTATTGTTAATCTTGTCTTTCATAAAGTATTAAAGATATGCCAAAATATTTTTTCTGAAATAATGGAAATAGTTATTTGCACATTTAAAGTGGTTTTAGTTTATTTATTGCAGTCCTCATCCCTATATCCAAATTGGAATAATCTAGGTACTTCCTTATCACAAAATTTTTAATACAGTAAATACAACCCAGAAGCCCCAGGGATTTTTCCTCCAGGAGATGCAAGCCCACTGCCCCACCAGTACATTTATAATATTTGACTTTCATATAACCTTAACCAAATGAGATTTTAAACATTCAAGTGTGATCAATTTGTGGCATCCAATCTCTTTATGAACACAAGCAAGAAACATTACTAGTAACCTCTCCAGAGAGGACATCACAGCTATTACCAACCAGTTTGGCAAGTGGTACTAGCTTTTCTATAGGTCTCTTGCCAGGTATTAGTAATGTCTTCACACAAGCACTTCTTGGTGCTACATTGCAAGTGTTATTTCTATTCTACCTGTATTTTTTCTAATGTTAAATGCTGACTTTTTTTAGATTTTCTTTAACTCTTACATTAATAATTTAGATTTAAGCCAGTAGCAGGAGCCAACAGGTCAGTAAGAGGTATTGGCAACTCAGGCAAACTATGGGTCTGTAAACCAAAACACAGCTCAGCAAGAAGAGGAAAGTATGGCCCAGCACTGCTACAATTTTTTTCTCTACCAGCAAATTCCTTCTGGTGCCTCCTAGGACTACCCCAGATTTGCACCTTCTTTTACTACTGCCTTATTTACACATTTCAGTTACAGCTGATCACAGAAGTCTAGTGAGACTAAAAAAAGGATTTTTTTGATGTACACCCACAACAGATATCTATTTTAAAGCTAGATCTCAGTACAACTTGCTTGGCTATGACTCACGTTAGTCACTTCACTCCAGGGCAGAGTTACATTTATATGCCTTAGCTTTCTGCTGCTTTACCACAGCCATAGGAAATGACAGAAACTCTACCTAAACCCCAATGCTATCACTGTAACATGAGCTACAAGGCTTCCTAGCCATAGAAGACATTTGGGACAATGCAAACAAGGCACACAAGTTCAGTGACCAAGCCCAAAACCAGAAAATCCTGAAAGATCAACCCAAAGAGTGCTTAACACCCATTCAAAAAAATCTGAGCCCTCATAAGGAAAGCCTCAGGTGCATTTCAGCAGCAGCCTTTTGTAAAATACCCAGATGGCCACAGCATTCAGAGTGCAAAATCATTGGGCCAAAGAGCCAGTAACAGTGCAGTGGGAGGACTGAGTTCAAGGGGAAGACCCGTGTTGTAGCCTCAGCCAGGATTGTGCTTTAGCCAATTACTGTTTTAGTGCAAAATAAGGTGCTCTGAGAGCAGAGCCCAAGTTTCCTGCTTGGTGGGTGTCACGTCCAAGGGGTTAGTCATGAGTTCTCATTTGTATCTCCCTCTTACAAGCACCTCTCCCTGTCTTTCATAAGGCAGAGGTGGGAAAAAAAAATATATCAGCTTTTAGAGCAAGTTGTTGCTGTGATTACCCAGGGGATGCCAGCCAATTAAGGAGAAGTAAGGCACCCAAGCAGCAGGATTCAGACCTCAGCCCTACACTTAACACATCCTATTGGGTACCTCCAGGCTGGTGTGTACTGATTTTCAGTAGCTCCCAGCTCACCAGTAGCATCCATGGAGCTCCTCCTTGCAGCACAGCCTTCCCTGTGCCAGACATGCCAAGTCCCACTACAGGGCTTTAAAATACACTCCAGTATGTTGGGACCCCCCCTTCCTACAATGCATGCTGCTCACCCAAGGTGGACAAAAAGAGTATGACAAGATCTTGTTGGCAGCCCTAGGGAACTGTTCCTCCTTACACCTTCATAACAAGCAGAAGATTTTCCCAGGCCTTTCTTCCTTTGTGCACTGTACATTTACATACACATGGATTATATACTTTTTTGCCATCAGAATGACAAATCTCATAAGAAACTTCAGAAAAACTGCCTCTGTCCATCTAACACATGTTCCTTTCCAGCTAGGAGCATTCCTGAGACTAGTCCTTAATCCCTGGCCAGAGGAAAACAAGATTGTTTGTAGTTATCAGGCTGTAAGTCAAAGGTAGACAGCCTTCTACCACTCATCTCCTGGCTCAGCCTGCAAACAGGAGGTGGCAACCTGCCCATCTCGCGCGAGTGGTAAACTTCAGTCTGCCACTAACTCACCATCCAGTCTACCAGACTGGCAAAGGCTTTCCTGTTTAAGAGGAGGAAAGATGTTCCTTTATTCCCTTTTAAAGGGACATGAATTAAAGATCAAGGTTATATCCTCCGGGTTTTATTTCTTCTGTGAAAGACCATATTAGGCTTCATCAAATAGACTGAAAAAGACCTTATAAAATAATGACCAAAGCCTTCCAGTTGTTCTACAGTGGATGTAGAACAAATGTGCAGACTGAACCCCTATTTACTTAGCAGCATGAGGCCAGGTTAATAACAGGAAGTGGAAGAAGAAACACATTTGTGTAGCTTGCTGCATCTTAGAAATTAGAAGTGCACATTTTGATTCAAAAATCCAGGAAGTTTAGCCAGATATCAAAGGGATCACAGAAAAATAGTGGGGATTAAATAAAATAGAAGATCAAAGTGTTTCCAAGTGAAACATTCACAAATACTGTCAAGATTTAAGAATTAATTTAATTCTGAGAATTTGGATAAATATAAATTATCCATGCACATGAATTTTAAAAGGAGTTCTTAACTGCAAGTATAACAGGCATAAATGATGGCCAGAAGTCTTTAAGACTAAAAGCCAGGCCCTTGGAACACCATATAAACTTTGGAAGTGTCTTAATGAACAACTAAAAAAGAGCAGAGGTATTTAGGTACATGAAGCCCCAGAATTGTTTGAGACCACCCTTCAAGCTTAATTTTCTGTCCAGACCACATAGTGCTTCCCATGGCCCAGCAGAGGTAGATGTGTGGAGAGTGCCAGAAGCCTCAGAAAGCCTCTCCCTTGCCCCAGAAGGGTATGTGACTAGATGGCAAACAGCTCATAAGATGCTAAGAAAAAAAGCTTGGTTTAAAAATAGCTTCTAAACCTCCTTGCAGCTTGCCTTTAAGGAGATTTAAGATCTATTTAAAAAGCCTACCAAGTGCAACTCCTACATATCATATATTTCAAAGGTAGTAGAAAAAAGTACATTGCCTTATTCCAGCCCAACAATTTCTGTCTGAGACCTGAGATTTTTACATTTCTTTGGAATTTCATAGGCACAGAAGTCTAGGAAAGACTACTCCTGCCCTGCATGCTGTTTGTGCCCACACTGACTCACCTGGACAGCTTTCCCATTCTATACTTAAAGCAGTAGATGTGAGCTTAGGTGGATGGTTGACATCTGTGTTCCCAGCTCTAACATTTTCCAAAGACTTTAATTTTTGCAATTTTTCATAAAACTGCAGCTCATTCTCTGAAAAATATCAGCTTTCTGGTTTTAAGGAATTATTTTTTTCCCCTTATTTGCAAGGGAGAGAAAGCAGGACAAGCCAAGTGAATGTGATTTATGGTCTGAAAACCAGTCAAAAAGTGGGAAAGTGTGTATTTTTAGACTCACTCATGATTCCTGGTGCTGACTCAGTTTTCAAACACGCTTGATTTAGCAATGAAACTGAAATATAATTATCAAAGCACTATCTGAAAGGAAGACAGATAAACTAGTGCTGGTGAGCCTTTTTGTGGTTAATTAGATTTCCTGGAAGTGTTCCCCTGCCTTCTCAACTCTAGACATTACACTTCTGTTTCACCAGAAAAAAAAAAAGCACAGCTTTCCCTCCCCCAAGGATTTGAAAGTTCCTCAGAGAAACATTTAGTAAAGAACAAGTATAGGCTCTTTCCTACCCAGTTCCCATCTCCCTTTCCTACCCAGTCCCAGGGCTACTCCTGAGATTTCCTAATACCTGCATCCTTGCTGGAAAGAACAGCAGGAGCATTTCACAGCCTACTGAAAAAGCACTCAGCCTACTTCCAGATGCTCCCCTGCAAGCATCAATTGATATTTTCTGCCTCGAGTCAACCCACAGCAGATGTCTCTGGGTTTTGAGGTGGACACTGTGGGATCCCCTCTACACCATCACTGGATGCTCTATCCCATCCCCATGCCTTGAGGTGTTGATACAACAACTTTGCTGGCAGAATTAGTCCTTGCTGCAGCTGTGGAGGCTTCCCAACACAAATGAGCTTGGCCTGAAGCAGCTCCATGGAAACCAGTCTGGAACCCTGCTTGATACAGCTGAGAAGTGAGGCCCCAACTTCAAGCTTCATACACAAGTTATCCCAGTAAGCTTGGCTCTGGTAAGTTATGGTCCACAAGCCACTGCATAGGATTTAGCACATCTGATCTGAAACTGCAACTCTTGCTTCATTAAGGAAACCAAAACATTTCAAAAGCCCTGCATCTGAAATAAGATAGAGGAACCTGAGCCAGAGCTGGCTTTTACTATTCAGCTCCACTTGGGCAGAGAAAAATAACACATGCCTTTCACTTACAAAAAAATAGGTATCCATGCACCTCACTTCCTGCAGACCAGTATTTTCTTCTTCCAGGTAGATTAATATTCTTAGATCAGGAAACTGGGAATGTTTTCAAACTTAAATAAGCCAATTCCTTTCACAGGAAATACCAGAATACTGTAATACATAGTTGTGGCAATATCAGGTTGGTTTGGTGTTTTTTTTGAAAGAATCCTGCAGTAAGGAGCTGTCAAAACAGAAGAGAAAGTATCCAACATGACTCAGTGATGTCCTTAGAGGTGTAACCTCTTCAGATGATCCTTTGGGGTCACAGGGTCTGTTAGCACTCCCAAATAACACTACATTCAAATTACATAGCATCCATAAAAATCTGCACATTCCTGATCACACCACTCAGACAAACCTTCTCCCTTCCTAAAGCTTAAAGCATGGTGGATTATTCTTTGAAATTTTTATTTATTCATTTTGAAGTCCCTTGTCCACAAACACTTCTGCCAATTTTCTTTCATCTTGGCCAAGTCCATCTTAACTGATAAGTAAGGCAGAAGACCAAATCTGCCACTTTAGAATATTTAGTTACTAGAAATAAAGCAAGCCAGACCTATGTGGGGTGACAGCCAAGACCTAGCAGGTTTTTCTCAAGTCAAAATAGAATCGCTGCAAGTTAACAGGACAGCTTTACATTTCCAAAAACCTGAGTATATTTAGCCTTTATCCATGCAATCCAAGCACTGAAAAGAGATCCATACCAGGGACCTCCCCCACCCCATTTTTCTCTTTTTTTTATCCTGTTGTGCCCGTTTTCCTAACACCCTCTTTAAACTGTTATTATCAGCTCTCATGGGTATAAAGCTGACTATGTTCACATGTCTCTGAAACTGGCATCTTAGTTATCATAGGAGTTGTGGTGAAGTGTGGATTTTGAAACATGCACATTTAAGCAATCAAGTTCTTTTCTCCCTGCCCTTGTTCACCATTGATTTACTAGATTTCACAATAAGATAGTAGGTTGCTTGCTTAGTGTTACTGTTAAACCTAAGAAATCATGCAATCCCCCCTCAGTAATTATATCCTAAAAGCACCTTAACAGCCAGCAATTGTAATCTAGGTTATATCTTTTCCCCAATTGTACTATCAGTCCGAAATTGTGATTTTTG
The DNA here is from genome assembly GCF_963210335.1 of Falco punctatus. Taxonomy (NCBI): domain Eukaryota; kingdom Metazoa; phylum Chordata; class Aves; order Falconiformes; family Falconidae; genus Falco; species Falco punctatus. Next base: position 84,610,700 of record NC_137583.1, on the reverse strand, counting down.
TGGCTAGACCATCTCTAATTTCAAATACAATGCATCTGCTCTCTGCCTTGCAGGTAGAAAACACAACACTCCTTTTTAGGAGACAACTCCTTAACATTGCTGGAGTTACAAGTTCAGGGAGACCCCAAGTCAGGCTCTCTCCCCTCTCCAGCTGCATGGTACAGGTGTGCTGATTAATGTTCTTGATTAGAAGAACTCTCCCACACTAAGACTGCTTCCTCAGTTTTTCCTTTGGTCCTTCTAACTTTGAAGACTAAGTTTGGCACAAGTTTAGAGTTCTCCAAAAGTGCTGGCCAGCATGGGGTAGAACAGTGACCCTGTTTAGTGTACTTTTGCTGCAGAAAGAAATCCCTCCATTTGCCAGGCACCCAGAAATAATCTTTAATGCAAAGACACTATAGTGAAAACAAGAACATTTTACTAGTGTGAAGCTCAAAGCTAATACTGTGTTTAGAGGCAGGTATCCAGAAATAAATGATAGACTATGTTGTATTAGCTAGTAGTACCATGCAAGAGTTTTGTTCCAGAAGATATTTTCACTTAGCTGCCAGTATGCTTACATAGGATTGCCAAGTGGTATTTGATCCAAGACCTAGCCTCAGGCTACCCTTATTGGAAATCAAGCCTGGGCTGAGCACAGAAGCAGCAGTCTGTCCCCAGATCCCACCTTAACACAAAGCCTTCCCTCCTGCTCACCCCTCCACAGCTTCCTGTAACTCATTCAGATGATGCTTCTAGTGCTTGTTCCAGAGTGTTGACTTAAAGATAAAACAAAGACATCCACTAGGATCACTATCATACCACCAGATTATAGAAGGTGAATGAAACTCCTAACTTGATACTTCTCTGTAAAAAACAAAAGCAAGCCATAGAAAGTTGTATTCCAGGTCTGGAATGCAGGTTTCCATACAACCCAGAAAGTATTAAGCTGCTTCTGCTGTGCCAAGACCTAAAGCCTTATTTTAAGGTTGAGAGCTAACATCATAGCAGTGACAACAGTTCAGGGATGAAAGCATACCTGATGTGAGCATACTTTAAACACGAAATGTCAGTGCCCTGCAGCCCAAGTACAAGACACAAACTTCTGTTTTTCTCTTCTTGCATAACCTGGGTCAGGTATTGCCTATGTAATGTCTAGAAATGCTTCACTGGGATGCATTCAGAAGATTAGTTGTCTCTTGGTCTGTGAGATTTGGCGTCATCAGAACACTGTGGGCTACAGCCATTCATGTTGGCTAGATACAAGTCAGGAAAAATCAGAGCAGTACTCCATCTCATATACCAGCCTATCTAAATATCAGCTGTGTTTTTTAACAAGCATTTTTTCAGACATTCAAATAGGTTCTTTGTTTCCTTAATTAATACTGCTAATGCAGTAATTGTCTGGCAACACTAATGCCTAAAACCTACATTTTAACATCACTTGCTGGGAAAGCCTCAAACGGTTTGAGGAAGGAGGAATAGATATTGAGTGTCCAAGAGAACAGAAAACCGATCCTTTATTCGCTCTACAATAGGTATGACAGAGCAACAGAAAACTCCCTGTTCAGCAGGGTACCTTTCCACTGCAGACAGAGGTCTAACTGCATTGGCAGATTTAGCATGCCTGTGAAGATTCCAGACTGAACTGGAGGAATGAAATGGACACATCCATTCCAATGCCCCTGCTCTCAGTAGAAGGCAGTGCAGATAAACCAACAGTACATTTGATGACCACACCAAACCCAGCGGAATAAATCAGAGGCTTAGCAATGGAAATAAGTCAGCAAGAGCAGGGCCTGGACCTGCAGGAAAAGTTAAAACTGTTCTTTCCTAGAAGGTAGCAAAATGATTTGAAGTACCAGGAATCATAGAAAGCTTCAGTGAAGAAACTGAACATCTGAGTACAGCCAGAATTCCTACTTAGCTAATTATCATGCATTAAGTACACAAACCCCAGGTATTATCAAAACAAACAGAACCTGTAGCAAAACCAAGGATCACTTCACAACAAACTAGCACATGAGCCCACAGCCTTCCTGCCTGGGAGTTCATCAGCATAAAGTCCACGTAAGTTTTCAAAGGCTCTTTTAGAAAGGGTCATGCCTACAATTTGCTTGACCTGAATGAAAATAGAGAAGCATACCTTACACCAACATTCAATGGTGTGTCAGCCATCTAGTTCCCAGCAGTATTCATGCCTTTTCTTGTCCCAGAACAGCAGTGTTTCAGAAGCTGGAGGCCCATCCTGCAAAGCCCTCTGCACAGCAAGAACCTTGCCAGACAAGCTGTTTTCCACTTGAGAGAACGAGACCCTGCTGAAGAGAAGCAGCAACCATTTTACTGAAACCGGGAGAGCGAGGGGAATGCAAAAAACTGCAGAGACCCGCGGCAGCATCCGCAGCTGCACCACCATAGTCCTGACACTAGCAAATACAAAAACCTAACCTCAGTTCCACTCCAGGGGTAGATGCTCCTAATTACCACCTGCACTGTATGATCACACCCCTTACATGCAAGTCTGTTACTTGTCCAAGTCATCCCTGCTGTGCAACATAGATGGCACCATCTCTTGTTTTCAGATCCAGTGTCCCCAGCATGCTAACCGGGGAGCTAAGCCTACACTTACAGTCACAATTTCAAACTAATTGCTTTGAGAAGTCAGGCAAATACAAACTTCCCTATTTATAGACAGAGTAGTTAAATGATTTGATTGTGGCCTGCTCACATCAGTAAGCATTTGCAGGATTAGGCTACAAATGCTGTTACAGAGAGGAATGAAATAAAAGGCAACCCTACAATTCACTTTTGCTACACTAGGAAAAAAGTATGGAACAAGGAAAAGCTCCTGGACTTGCTTCTGTTTCCCAGTGATAAAAGTATCTCATTTCTTGTTTCCATGGAGAGGAAACACTATTCATCTTAGGACAGGAGACTGAGATCCGAGCTCTGTTATGGCCAGACTTTCTGCATCTCAGGCAACTCGCTTGTGTCTTTCCATGCCTGAGTGTGCGCATGAGTAAAGTAAGATTCAAACTGAAATCCATGCTATTCCTTTTCTAACAAGGATAGGATCATTCTCAACAAAACCCAGGAAATGCCTGCTGAAACTCAATGAGCAGAGCCTGTCCCTTTAAAAAAAATTAAAGGTAATAAACATCTTCCACTGCACTTTTCATGTATGTTCCATCCAACATTCTGGGAATACTTTTAACTCCTGGACAAAATTCAACTTTCATGAGACACCCGTGAACAAGGGGCTCAATTTTCTCCTTTCTTGCAAGGTGATATATGTCAAATCACTTGTAGAAGATTACAAAAAAAAGCTACATAAGACAGGAAAAACTTGCAGAATGGTCCTGCCTGTAGCAAGGTCTCTAACAGAGTTCCCACATGTCTCAGGGGCATCAGACCAGATTCTTAAAAGCTTTCAGATCCCATTTCAGTATTCAGCAAATTATGGAGTTTCCTGCAGCCCAAGTGGTGCTTGATCTTTGAGAAAAGATGATCTACAGATGCTTAGCGTTCTGTACACTCTTCAGAAGCAGACATCGATGCAGGAAGCACTGTGGCCTGCTTCTGACATACAAAATGGAAGCTGTTTCAAAATGGTAAAGTAATTTCTTTAAAGCACTCAAGCTTCATTCTTTTAGATTAATTAAATTTGTATTTAAATCTCCTTTCACAGTATTACCATGTTGAAAGAATCTTGCACCAATTTATTTTTTTTACAATAGTAGTTTCCCACATTTGTTCTTGAAGATGATAGTTTTCTCAACTGAGCTCCAAGGAAGGCAGGCTAGCCCAGCATCCCAATTTAATTGTAATTCTTTTAAATTAGTACTTGTAGCAGGAGAAGCAACTACAAAATTAATAAATCCAGAAATTCATGAAATAACTATAGGCTTTCTGAAAAACAGCGTGAATTATTCATTGCTTTAGTTAAACTACTTATCATTAACTCAAGTGGCAAAAAAATGAAGACAGCAGCTGGTGCTTTAAAAGTCTTAAGGAAAATGCAGAAGATAAGGCAACATTTGGTCTCTTGGGAAAGGAACTTGACTGTAGCATTCCTTCCCTCAAGGATTCAACTTCTAAAACCCCAAGAACAAGAAAATACATTCTTCTGGGAATGTCTAACTCTGCATCCTTTTGATAAGGCAAACTTTTTACTTCATTTTGGTTAAATTGGGGAATTAAAAAACCACACATCACATTTTCACCCTCCTACTTTAAAATGCAGTCTGTAGGTTCAAAGAAAGGAAAGCTATCACTCAAAGTGTTCTAAGACCTTTCAGAACAGAATATATTAGAAAGCTACTAAATAGATGCTCAATATCCAAAACAGCTTAGAGCACACAAAAATAGAGATTATACAACTCACCTGAGATGCTTATGTAGATTATCATAGTTCTGAAAACAAAGAGCCATGTTCCTCCTAACGAGCCTGATACTATCATTATTGTAACTGTTCCTTCTACCTGTTGGGACTGGCCAAATAACTTGAGGGAACCAGTCCTCCCAGTATGCAACACCCATCCTACTATCCCTTTTCCCCTCCTCCCTCAAAAAAAAAAACAAACCACCAGCCTCACCACTGGGCTTAAATAGGGCTCCTGGGCCAGTGGGCAGAGGGTTTGTGGGAAGCTCAGGTGGAGCTCATCTGGTCCATTAACATTAATTGGTGCCTTCAGAGCCTCTCCTGCAATTACTCCCAATTTGATTTCTCTGTGTCTCTCTTGCATTTGCTGTAGTACAGATTTTTGTTGTCATCTCTTCTAATACCTAAAAACTCCTAATCTGCTTAATCATTCTTTCTACAGAAATTGTGTGATTATTTTTCTTGCTGCTCTCTGAGCCCTCTTCAAAGCTATATCTTCCTGAGGTGGAGGAAGGAGAGCAGAACATTACATAATCTGGAGACAGAGAGATTACAAATTTATACAGGGTATAATTATTACCTGATGTTTTGTTCTCCAAGCCTTTTTAATAATCCCAAAACATTTGGAGTTTGCTGGTTTAGTCACTACTGAGCACTGAAGTGCCATTTCAATAGGGCTGTCTATTGAAGTCATATCAATATCCAGAATAATAAAAATCCAGAACCCTTTTTTTAATGAACAAAGTTAGGATTGCTTTACTTTCCTTTGCATTGAATTTCTTCTGGGCAGTATTTTGAGGTCCTTCTGCTTGTCTTCCTAGCTAGCCGTTATCTTTACTGCCTTGACTAACTGAGCATCTTTGGAAAAATGGGCTGGCCATCCATTCCCCTTTTCTGATGATAGGCTATATCTGCCTTTCAGATCAGTCAGGCTGGGAGGGATCTAGCAGTAAATATATTTGGCAGGATGGTTGCCAAAAGTCTCTACCAGCTACAGACCTGACCCCTAGTCCCACATCGGGCTTCATGGGCACCTCAGCACGCTGTGGGGCTGCTAGCAAGGGATGCAGTGGGGACAGGAGTGATGTGACATCCAGCAGGTACAGACTGGGGTATTCATAAAAGACCGTAGTATCTTCCCTCCTCACACTTTATGTGTTAATCCACCTCTGTATTGTCACTGCTTTGGTAGAAACGATGTGTCTGGTTGGCAGGCAGAGGTGTCGGAAGGCGACATTTTGGAGCTCTGCTATATATAGCACAACTCTGAGGAACTGTTGCTATTAATCACTATCCCAGCAGGAATTTTCCTGCAGCAGGGGAAGAGAGAACCTCAGGGGCCAGACAATTCCTGGGATATAATATATACACGACATCATACCTCCTTACTTGAAAACTTTGTTTGGCTTTGGGCTTTACCCTGGAGAAAGCCTGCTCCACATCTCTCATTCTCCCCGTCAACACCTCTCTCCCTTTGCCTACTTCTTTCAATCCTTGTTTCCATAGATCAGTCTCTTTGCTGATCTGTAAAAAGCTGTAAAAACAGGCTTTTACAAGTTTTGGCTTACGTAGGCAGCTCACCCTCTCCTCCAGGTATCGGTGCGAATGCACGAGGTCTCCTCTCTAAGCTTTCACTTCTCTTCCAGCTGAGGATTCATGTCCTCTTTGACAGCAACATGTACAGCCCCAGATCCCAGCCATTTCTGTTGTCCCTGCAGGGCTCCAGGCTTCTTCAGTGCTATTTTAGGAGTGATTATTGTCCCCCCTGGGTTTCCCATGTCTTTGAAGGTAGGCACAAGAAAAAGAAAAAATCCTTCCATTCCCCGACAGCTCTCATTTGCTCCTGGCTTTCTTGGAGTTTTGATCCTTTTGCCTGGGTCAGCCCATTTTCCTCCTCAGACTCAGCAAACAGTCTGCTGAATATTTCCTTTTCACCACAGGTTGCAAAATGCCTGCCCCGTTGAGGACATGTAGTCCCCAGGCAGACTGCAGACTACAGCCCAAACCCTGTAATTTACAATTTGCGGTTCAACACACCACCAAGCAACAGACAAAACACCATGTTACCCCTTGCCCCCCTCTCCCAAACATCCACCTTTGCAGGGAAGCTAATACTCCTTCTTTACAAGAAGTCCTACCCAAGCTCCTGACTTTGTTGGCTCACCCGGTCACTGGGCTCTTCTCTGGGAAAGGCGCTACATGGTATTATTAATAGCACTGCAGAAATGCACACATTGGCGTGGCTATCAGCAGCTAAGCCAAGGCACACGAAGACCTGCTAGGTATGTGGAGTATTTCTTTTACTCATGTCTAATGCATTAGGAGTTAAAATGAAAAAAAAAAAAAAAAGCCACTTTTGCATCCGTCAAGAACAGCCGAGCAAAAATGTGCCAGAAGCAGAACTTACACATGGAGAGCAGAAAGCTGTTTTGCAACATAGTCCATAATCATGCTTTTCAGCTGATCCTACCCAAGCGCTGGAAAATGATGTTCACAATATGAAGAGACATACAGTGAAAACAGTCAAGAAGTCATGAGCTGAAAAAAGAGAAAGCTAACATGCTCCCGCTCTCCTAGCTCTCCGGCAGTGTACTCCTGCCTTGAAGATGATCTGACAGTTCATTTCCTTAACAAATAATCACAGAAATCTCTCTTTACTGGTCATCTCTTTCCCAGTCCTGGCAATGCTCTTTTTTTTTGTGATAATGCATATGCTCAGACGCCAGGGTTTCCTTACCCTCTTTCAAAAGCAACTTCAGGATTAAGAAATCTTACAGAATCCCAGTCTCCATTACCTTTTATTAATTTATTTTCATTTTTCCAAGTTCTACACCAGGTACCAATAAAATAGGGTATCTCCTGTCTAAACATATACAGTCTTTACATTGCCTCTTCACCTCTTGTGCCACAGCACTATGCTATACATACTGGATACTTCCAATAGAAAAGATTTTAAAGGAATTTATTCTCAAAAATATCATAGGTATTTAGAATTATGTTTTTCTTTTTTATAAACTGCCTGAAGTTTAAGCAACATTTCCCAGCTGAAAAAAAGTTGCTACTATGATTACTGCAGGTTTGGTTTCCCTTTTCTAGTCAGAAATCACAATATTAGAAGGAGTGGGAACAGGACTCAAACATGATGTCCACTGTTACCCTTACACCTGCTATCAGGAACAAGGTCTTTGATGAATTAAATAAATCCTTTCTTTTAAACAGAAAACCACACAAAATTGTCATCTGTCTGCTTGAGAGATTGCAGTGCAATTTTCCTCTCTGAGATGGCAGCTTTTGGTCAGACATTGTAACTTTTATTTTTGCTGTCCCATAAGCCGTGTTATCCTTTGCTGGCAGCATTCCTGAATAGCTGGGAAATGGCTTTGTGTGCGTCTTGTAGGCAGCCAACACTAGCAGGAGCCACTACAAGAATGCAGAGGGCAATGTTCAAAGACCTGATTGTATACAGGGCTTATGAACACAATTACTATCCGCACATCATCATGTTTATGAGAAAAGATTAAAGAAGACACAAAAAAGACACATCTTTCCTTCCATAAGCAAAAAGTTATATATCACATAGAGCTAATTCAGGCAGACTGAAATAGTTCCTGGCACTAGAGTAAAAATAGTGCCATGCTTTAACCCCAGCTGGTAACTAAGTACCACACAGCCACACGCTCGCTCCCCTCCCTGCCACGGTGGGGTGGGGAGAAGAAACAGAAAAATGTAAAACTCATGGGCTGAGGTAAGAACAATTTAATAATTGAAAAAAAGTAAAATATAATCACAATAACAGCAACAATTGTAATGAAAATGGGAGGAGAGAGAGAGAGGAATAAAACCCACGGAAAAAAAGTGATGCGCAATACAACTGCTGACTGATGCCCAGCCAGTGACATCTTCAGACCTCCACTTTGTTCTCTGCTCTTTTCTGCAGCCACTTTCCCTTTACTGTGGAAACTGAGTTCCAGGATGGGTGCAGAGGAGAAGAGAATGACAAGTACAGGAGCATCCTCTTTGTTTACCACAAAACAGTAAGGCGGTACCATCCGTGATGTCCTCCGTGACAAAGCCCAAGCAGTAGACACTAACTTTCAACACATTACCTCTGAACAAACAACCAGGTGGCTGTTTCACTGACAGCTTATGTTCATCTGTTGTTCATTTGCTGAGTAAGCTGTCAGAAATATAGCCCTCTGATGCTGTGAGCCACACCAAGTCAAAACAGTCTTCCACTCCAATATGAAAGGGGGAAGGAGTATTTTCTTGGTCTTCTCTTTTTTGACAAGTACTTCTATTTCATTGATATTTCATAAAATTTAGCGATAGGCAGGAAAATTTGTGTGCTTACAACCTAAGCAGCTGCAGAAGCCATCAAATCACATGCTAAGTTTGGGCTATAATCAGTTGGAAGGAGCTGTTTAATAGATAAAGAGGTAGAGACAGGAGTGGTTCTGTGGGCCAGTATCAGGAGAGAAAACAAATGGAGCAGGGACTCTACAAGCTGCTGAGAGAATTTACTGCTCCTTTAAACCAAGACTGCTTTTTGTTTATTACGAACACAATCCTGCAAGGAAAAAAGTACCTTCAAAAACACGTTGAACACATTCAGTATCACCACTTTCCTATCTGAACTTCTCCCAGTTAGGCTTTTTGGAATTGAAGAAGATGCCACTTCAGGAAACTAGAAAAGGGCAAATTTTATACCTGTGGGATGGAAAATGTCATGAACACTGTTCATCAGGGGTGTCAGGAAAAACCTGTGGAGAACCGTGGGTCCAAAATTGAGTCTTGCTGCTTATATCTCATAGCAAAATAAAATAAAAGTAGTATTTTTAATGCTTTTAAATTGAAGATGACTCGATCTAGAGCTAGATTTCAATGCAAAAATCCCAAAATAACCTGCATAACATCGTCCTAAAGGTATCTAACTTCTCAAGCTGGCTAAAGATATCCGATGACCAGTAAATATTTGCCTAATGCTTAAAAAATTTCAAGTAATTCCTTTGGACTTTTCAAGGCTGTACTGATACTGCCCTTGTAAGTACTAAAACACAAACAAGCCTCAGGATTTAAATGTCAAATATACTGATAAGACATTTCTGGATGCTTTGTGGTCCATCAGGTTCTTTTGGCCTGACTAATTCATCTTGAATTCAGTCAGATTAATCACAGCACAAACACTTGCAGGTTTACCCTTTGCTTTTCAAGATCAAAGAAATGTGTAGCGCAAGACTTTATGAATCAGTCGCAGAAGTGAATTTATGCTTGTCAGGTGAACCTGTTTCCCTTCAGTCTTCAAGTGAAACAGTGAAGACTCATTTTCCATTTTCTATAGGACTGTCTGTTTCAGCTAAAGACAGAAGCATCCTAGCTTGTGGATAAATTAGTAGCACACTTAATTCAGGAAAAAGACGGACTTGCAGTTTTCAGCCTGGATGGCAGACATTTGTCTTTTATTTTCACCTCCAAAATAAGATTTGCTATGTAATTCCAAGCATATCACCTAGATGCTTCCTTCATCTCCTAGCCCACTAAACCATATCCACACCTGCATGTTCCTATCACAAGGTGCCACTGCAATCCTCAGTGCATTTTTTTCATGCTTATTAGGTCCTACCTAAAATGCTTCCTAAAAAGCACAAAGGTTTCTCAGTTCTCTGACAAAACCCACGAAATGGTAAATTATTGTTTGTAATTAAAGCCCAATGTAGAAATGTTTTATTTGCAACTGTGAGCAAGTGCAGTTACATTCTTCAACCTATTAACCTACATTATTAATACAGGCATGCAATGCCATGGCAACTGACTGTGAGAACATCAGTGTTCACCAGTAAAAAAAGAATGTGTGTGCACATATATGAATATATGTATTTAATAGTGGAGGTTGTGTAATCAGTAATGTTATGTGGTAATATGATAACTAGCTTCTCATTATTTATGAAGAATCATATGAAATGATACAGACACGTATAAAATCAATAAATTCCAAACTGTAGGGTATTAACCATTTCCTTCAATAAAAGACGCTGTAACAGTCTCGCATTCCCTCTTTCACGCTCTTAAGCAACAACAGTTTTCTGGGGTAGGAACAAAATGCCTAGCACAGCATTTTACGCAGTGACCAATGCACTTTGAAGGGGACTTCCATCAGTTCACATGTACTTGCTATGCATTTGTGCTTGCCTTTACGCTGAGGTAGAGGTTAACAGGAAAACAGCCAGAAAAGGAGGTGTGAAGGAAGGGTCTGTGCTCCATGCCCTGATCTCCTGAGTCTGGAAGGTGGTTTCTGTATAAACACTGTCGGCAGGCACGCTGTGTGCAAAAGCAGAGAGTTTCCTCCTGTCTTCCTTTCCCATTAAGCTAGAGTGAGCTCGCTTCCAGACATCAGCAATAGGGGCACACATACCTACAAAGTGTCTGTCTGGTTTTGAGCTGCCACCTACAAGTTCATGGCCTGTGCTCTTAGCCTTCACTCTTCTGAGAAAGATATAGCCCCCACAGGGCCTGAGTGATGAGAATAAAGAGAAGCTCATTCAGCAGTGCCCTTGCACTCCCTCCATCAGCACGAAGCAGCTCATACATCACAGCAAGCAATGGCAATGAGCAGAGAGTGAACATCTCCTCAGCATCTTGATTGGTCCCATGCACCAAGAAAGGGTGTGAGGCTGCAGCTTGAGCAGGATCACATGAACGAGTATTATTTGTAGTTCTGTTCACTGCAGCACGAAAGCCTGGCATCATCTCAATAGGTATACTAAGGATTTTCATATTGCAGATTTTTTAATCGAAATGCCAAGTTCTTTTCTGTCTCTGTCTCATGGCAAAGATCAGAATAGCCAGAAAAAGCAATATATTGACATTCCTGGAGACCACAGGTTTCACACTTACTCCCCATATCAAATACAGCATGATCAATCTTATTTTGCAAGCATGAATCTTACTAGGCTATCCATAATCATTGTCTTCATTTTCCTCCAATTCCTGTCCTACAAGGCTGCTGTGTACAAAATTTTGCAGTGCTTATTTGGAAGAAGGAGCATTTTGCCACTGAAAACAAGAAGGTGGTCAGTCCTCAATTCCTCCTGGACTGGCCAGAGACTGAAATTTTTTAACTCATGCCATCATGAGGTCTATTCAGAATGACAGCCTCAAAGACCAAGTTTTATATTCTATTACTGTGTTTAAAGCTCACTAAGTCAAAAATTCAGTTTTGTCGATCCAGGCACTTTTAATAGAGAAATTTGAAGATATGTTTCCCCTTCTGCATCTCCTTTCACAGTTCATAAATTTGTGTTTTAATACAATCATAAACATATGGTATTACAGACTCTTAAAAGAAAATACAATTTATCTTCTATCTTACTTAGAAATGAGCTGATCTTCAGAAGGTTTTAAACTGTGACACAAGAAATTTGTTTTCAGTTCCTGCTACAAAAGCTTTCTGCATTATACTGGACCAGTCATTTGATTGCTCTGTCCCTTCCCTATTTGTTTAAACTTTCTTCTCTATTAAATTGTCTTGGCTACATGCTGTGACAACACCTAGCTCTCTTTTCTGTGCGTCCCCATACTCAGGAACATCCAAACTTGTACAATGCCTAACAGCAAACCCAATAACCTGGCAGAAACACAAAGCATATACCCTTAACCTTATCCTTCACCATTCCATTGACTTATCCATTCAAAATATACCTTGACATGGACAGAATAAGCCCACCTGCCTTGTTGTAAGAAAGGAACTATTGCACTGCTTTGTATAAAACGAAGTTGTCTTGATCAGATGTAACAAAAAAAGATGCATGTGATCGCAGGAAATCTCGCCCACTGATCTGTTAGATAAGAAAGTAAGTCCCCACCTTGCATGTTAGTCTGCCTAGATGCGCTCATGTTTTCGCACCCAGCCTTGTCAATTTTAAAGGCAATCCTTGCTTGGACAGGGTCTGCCCACACAGATTTCACTACAGTGTCCAGAGCCAAATCAATGGAGAAATCTGAAAAGCAGATTCTTGCACTATGCAAGAAAAATGCATGGATCAGGGGAAGAGGCTGAGATGAGGAATGTGGAAGAGTCTCCACACTCATTTCTTGCATGGGGATGAAAAGCAAAGAATTTCTTTCACTTGGGATTACTATCAAATATATACAACTGCTTTGACTATTTCATTTCTGTGCAAGAAACAACCAGAAAGGTTGTCGAGGGGAAAGGAATAACAGAAGCTGATGAAAAATTGTTTGCCTCTCAGCAAAAAGCTCTGAGATAAACCCCTTTTTCTGTAGGTAGCTACAGGAGCCATTAAGACCATGGACTGCAGAGCTGCCAGGCTGCATCCTTATGACCTGAACATACAGTCTGCCCTGGCACAGGTCACTGGAGCTTTTGAGGGAGGTTGGGACAGTTGTTTTGTTCCCTTGGGGCAGCTTCAGATGCCAGCCTGAGGCCCTGGGGGCTTGAGTGTCTGCTAGTAAGCCCTGCTGGTCTTTACCAGACAATGACTCACTGGTTTTGTCTGGCAAAAGGAGAGGAGAGGCTGGCTTTATGCTTTGGAATTGCATAAACTGGCCAAGTGGTTTCTTTAACTGTGCCTGGATGCGGCTGACACTAAGCAGACACGTGTTGTACCATATCTGCTCTTGAGTTACAGCCAGCTCAGTCCCAGCACCCGAATCTAGCTCATTTTTCTGAGTATACATTATGTCTCAACATCTATGTGTTTAACCACTGGCACTACTTTGGTGTATAAACATGAAATCTCACCAGCAGGGAAGCTGCCAATACAGAATTCACGAACAGAAAAGTGATGTGCAGAATCTGACAGGTAAGAGCATATTTTACATAAAAAGCATCGTAGGTACAAGGAGAGGATCCTTTTCCTGACCACCTGCAATCCATGTACAGTAAAACTGGTGACAAAGAGACAGAAAGGCCATCCGCACTTCTCCAAATTAGCTGCTGTCACACGCTCTGTATTAATATTATTATATTAAATTAATAGTATTATATTAAAATGTTTTGGCAACATAGTCTCTCATTTTGCACGATGTATAGGGCTTGAAGGAATGGAGTGGGCACAAACACATATCCACATACAAGGATGCTCTGACTCTTCCCTTGTGAATATACCATGCAAGTTATCTTTGTTACAAGTGCGTTTGCAAAACTATGCTTCATTTCACCAGTTTTACAATATTATAGATGAGAGCTGACAGTAGTTCTCAGCAGCCCACCCTCCAACTAGAGCTGAAGCAATAGAGTATTTCAGGTGCTTTAAAAGCAAAACACTGTCTCTTATCAGTGACTGTATGGGAAGATGAGTACCACTTTGAGTCACCAGAAAAAAATGGAACTATGAGACATTTGCAGGTGGTGGTTTTTTTCCTGAAATGAGACTTGTCAAGATATTAAGCACTACACCTGGTAGCAAATTATTGTTGGATTAGGTCCTAAAAAAGATGCTAATTTTAGAGCATCTTGGTCATGGCTTAAACTGAGAATTACCATGAAACCAGGTGTCCAGAAATACCAGATGGGAGAGAAGGAGGAGGAGGAAAGTGTGTATCAGGTCCAGTTTAAGCCAGTAGCGTCAGGCTTTAAAATAAGGACACAGATAAGACTGAAGGCAGACCTAACGTAAAATATCAGTACTGGTCTGCATCTATCTAATGAGAAGGCATTGCAGATTCACAGGAGGGTAGGAGGTTCAACCTTGTAAATATGCTACTGGCCTGGGACTGGGGCTGATACAACTCTTGGCCCATAGATTTTCTGTAATTCTCTCGGACAAGCCAGCTATGCGCTTGCTCTCTCAAAACCACACCTGCACGACAACGATGCTCATTCTCTGTCCCACTGCCTGAGGAAGGGTGCACCGATTCTTGCACACATTGGAACTAACATCCCAGGGAGGAGTAGCCAGGAAAGCAGTGCTGGCAGGTTTGAGCTTACGTGACTAGGGACAGAAGAGGGAAATTGCCACCACACTGAACATAAGTGACGTGGCTTTCAGGAAAAGGGGGAAGCTTGCCAGAGCTGTATTTAAACAGGTGGTTTAAAAACACCATCTGTGATTTCAACTGCCAGTGCTGAACCAGAAGGAGCTGCTTTCTGGGAGGAGTATGTGAAGATGGAATCCATTTATCATTCTTTGGGATTGCGATAGCAAAGATCAGCCATGATGCTTTTAGACCTTGCTCTCCATGTTAGTTGTGTTTTGATGCTGTGTCAGTAAGCTCCGGCACAAGGGAAGGCAGCAGTAGTAACACATGTTGTCATAGCATCCATCGTGGCAAATCTGATGGTTTAAAGACATAAAAGAGGTGGGATTTGAAGGAGGAAGCCATCCACTTTACTAGCCCAAGGAGTACAGTTGCAGGAGGAGCAAAAAGTAGACGAACTTCTGAATGCTGAAGTCCACAGCACAGGCCACCCCATCAGAGTCCCCATGGCTGTTGATGTCACGCAGTAGGTCAGGGCTGTGACACACAGGCTGCAGTTTTATGGCCACAACAGCAAAATCTAGGACAGCTGGTCAGGATTCTTGATTTGCATGACCAAGGATCCAATCATTTCTCTAAAAGGACACAGCCCAAATTGGTGGAAAGTCCTTTGCTTCAGGTACAAGGGCAATGGCCTCTGTAACAGCAAGTGTGGCACTGGGGAGTAGGGAGGGGAGGCTCTACTGAAGCAGACAATGACTTTGCAATGTGTTTAGTAGCTGCACATAAACCTGATCTAACAAAATGCATAACCTCTAGTTAGGTCATCAGACTCTCTCGCATGTGTATTCTATGAAAGCCTCCATCATTTTATTTACTAAGGGTCACATGTCAGAGGATGATTGCTTCAGATGAGAAGAATATTTCAGGGAGGGGAAAGATTAATTCTCCCATTTGGGGCTAGGAAGGTGGGCTTAAACACAGATGTGTTTTGCAAAATATTCCAATACATTGAAACGTATGAGATGCCAACTGCGGCTCCTCTTGCGAGGCTTCATATACAACAAAGGAAGGAGGGAATGAAATAACAAACCCACTACACACTTTTAAGGATTGTGCTGCGAACACTAGAAGTGTTACTAACCTGCTAACCAAACACGTGGGCTTTTATACAAGTGGCGAAGCTGAGGGAACAAAGTAATTTATCTAATTAAAGCCTGAAACTTGACAACTTTTTCTTTTCTTCAAATTCATGAACACTCACAGCACCTCATATTCAGTTTCCGTAGCTAAATTGCCTCAGGAAATAAAAAGCTTTTTAAAAAGTCATAGGCAGGACAGCTTTGCAATTTCGAGCTGCCCCTATAAAATAAGAACAAAGCAGATATAAAGCATCACAGTTTTCCAGCTTTTAGTTTATTTTTTTCCAATTCAACTGGCATGATGTTCATCTCTCCTTTGTACAATCCCCTAAAATCCTGAATTGCATGACACAGAAATTTATGTTTCTTCAGGCCTGTTCTTTTATAAAAAGCTTCTAGCATTGCCCAGTAAGGTTGATTGACGCTTTGCATTATAGGACACAGTTGCTTCTGGCTTTGCCAAACATTATCCATTTGGAGTAATACCACCTCTGTTGAATGTTTGCCTCAGGCTGATTATCTTTAATGAATAAGAAAAAAAAGCAGTCAAAATGGTTCAACTGCTTCTAAATAAAATACTAGAAAAAATACTGGTTTGGACATTAGAGGGTATTTTTTTTTCTTTGAAATGCTAAGCTGACTTGCTATTTTGAAAGAGAAAAATTGAAGTTTGGCAGAGGTGGCTTCTGAGTTAGGCAAAGAAGAGAACCTGGCCAGGTTTCAAACATAAAGAAAATAACATTTCAGATTGCTAAAAATTACACTCCTGACTGCACACAGCGCCCCAGCGCACAGCCAAGCTGCCTGAGTGCCATCCTCTCTGAGGATTACCAGGGCAAAACTGGTCTTTCCCGTAAGCTCACTCAATGCAGAGGCAAGTGATGGAGCAGAGCCTGGGCAGGCTGCCTCTCCCAGGAGGTCCAAATGTGGTTAGCAAACCGGCTCAGGTGGGAAGCGGAGGAGTGCACTAAATTAAGGAGTGAAGTGAGGGCTAGGGAAGACAAACCACAGTTCACAGCAGCACAGAAGACTAGACTGTACAGGGCTATACAGGCTTAGGCTAGGAAGCGCAGCAGATCCGTGTCGGTGCAGTCCTCTGGCGGAGGGAGGCAAAGGAGGTTGTACCAGAAACTGCAACAGAGACTGGGGCTAATGGTGACGAGAATGAGAGATTAGGACCCAAACAAGTCTCTAGGTTTCTGCTGCTCATAATTTAACAGAGTTTGGCTGGATTTTTAGGGACACTGAAGGATGTGCCACCTCCTCACAAATCTCACTTCCCTGCTCCATAAGTCAGGTTCACTGCAGCAGGATGCAGCAGGATGCAGCAGGATGCAGCAGGATGCAGCATCCTCACAGAGAATGGTTTGGTTGGTTTTGCTATATTATCAGCACATTTATCGTGACCCTAAAATATAATGCCCTGAAAGCACATTAAGGACATCTCCACAGCTGAGTTCCTCCACTTTCAAGGTCTACCAACCATCTTCTGGTTTATAGTCATATGGTAAATTATTAGAGGCAAGGGCTGTCTTAGACTGTATGTTGAGAGCTAAATATGAAAGGTCCCATGTCTTGATTTCTAGGTGCTACAGTAATAAAAACTCTTAGGAATGCATCCATTTTTTTTGCCATACTACTAATCTGAAGATGAAGGAGTAGCAACAGGGCCACAATGATAGCCTCTTCTAAGCACTGATCACCATAAAGATTTATTGTCATGAATTGTAGCTCACTTTCCCCATCTTCCAGCACCACTTCCAGGCATGACATGCCCACTATGCCCGCTTAGAGATTCCATCTGCCTTGTGTTTCAGTTTGCTTTGCCTTTTTAAGAAGTTTTTCCACCCTGCACTTTAACAGCACAACCAACTACAAAACTTGCATTGGATAAGCCAATTAATCACTTTTCCCACCCCGTATCAACTGTTCTGTAACTACACTTCTCACTTCACAAAACCTTTTCATATGTTACTTTTTAAACAGCCAGCCAGTTCATTCATACATGATGGCATGAGGTCAACCAAATGCTCTTGATCTGATGGTGGAGAAATGTGATTATTACTGAAACTGTTTCTGGAACTCCTTCACTTGAGCCACAGCACGAAGTTTTGCTGAAGTCTGATCAAATGATTTATTGCAATGACAAGCCCAGCCCATTAAAACTGTTGTTCTCCTATCTCTGAGAATGAGGATCCTTTCATCTTACATTTATATACAATGGTTTTAGCGAAGCTAATTAACTGTATAGCAAGTCCATAATTTTTAAAGTGCAAAAGAATTCTCCTTCAAGTTATGATGATTACTGACAAAAAGAGCCAGACAATTCGGTTTTAAAAAATAAAATGTGTGGTCATGCATACAATCTGAAGTCATATGGTTGACATATGATGACTTCTGCTAGGAGTGCAGTATGGTTTACCATAGGTTGGTTTCAAGTGCCTTTGTTTTCTTCATCCCTAAAACCTCTGACATTTTCATGGGAAAAAAAAGTAAAATCTTATGATACATTTAGACACCATGTCATCACATTAGAAACCCTGAGACCACCTAACTAGCAGCTTATTTTGTCCCAAGTCCATTCATACTATGAATTTTTGACACTGTTTTGTACTCTCTTCTAAGAACTTTGCATAATATGACCTTCCTGTCACTATTTGTTCCCTTCAGAGCATTTGAGGTTTTAATAAAGACATACCTCAACAAAATGCATCAGATAGAAGCTTGAGGGTACAAATGTTTTAAGGACAGAACAGATTAAACCAAAAAACCCACACTCCATGACTAGCATAGAAGAAGAAGGAATAATAGTTTGAATTTTCAGAAAACAGAGCTCAATAGCACAATTTCCAGATATCTTTGGGCAATTTGTCAGCTTGAAGAAGACTCTGCTCCCCAGCCAAACACTTCCAAGAAGCTAAAATAAAAGAGGCTACTGACTTATTTTTCTACAAGGGCTCATGTAGAATAAATAAGATTATGCTCCAATCCACACACAGAAGCAGGTGGACTCAGAGGTCCATCACTGTGGTTCTCAGCACCATGTGTTACAATGCTCTGCCAAATTTAACACCTTCCACATCCCCATCTGACAAAGATTATCTTCTAGGTGACAGTCAACAGCCAGCAGGCATCCAGGTTGTGCTGTCAGTATCCATCCGTCATTAACAGCCTCTGAACCATTGGCCCGGAGGAATATGTATTTCCAAGGCAATTAAATTATTTTTTTTAAAAAATGAAAAAAGATCAGCATCAGGATAAAGCTGAAAAATCAAAATTAGTGACCTGCTGAAGAGAAGGAGCAGAGTGTCTCTGTCCTTCGCTCCCAGGGAAGGGAGTGCAGGGTATGGGGGCAACACAGGGTGTGCAGATGTTCCCTGGACACTGGTGAACAGGGAACAGGATGGCAGCACTGGAATGGGAGGAGAGGAATAATAGAACTCCACGGCTGACAGAACAGCTTATTTTTCAATACAGGCTAATGAAATTTACCTCCGTGTCTTCCCAAGCAAGTGTAAAATATACCTGGCCTGCAACAAGGTATTCGTGGAAGGATGTGCATCATACACAAACGCATGGTTTGCAGAGGTACAGCGTGTAAGAAATCTCTCTGAGGATCAAAAAAACCTTACTTTGGTTTAGGTACTCTAGCAACATTGCACTAAAAGAACCAGTAGTTTGCCTCAGTCCTTCATAAATATCTCAAAGTAATCTGAAGTAAGAAAACACAATCCTTTCAAATCCTCCTGATGCCATTCATAACCAAGAATTCAAATCCTGAGGAAGGATGCTGTACAAGATCGCCAAAGCCATTTAACGAGATTATCCTGGTGCCTCCTTTATGAACTCTTGTTTTTGATAGCTTCATTAATATTGTCCTGACTTGTCTCCCTTTTAGACAAGCTATTTTTCAGCAATACAAGCAGTGGATTATTTACTGATTGGTCTCCAAATCTATTTTTGCCTTTCTCTTATTTTTCAAAGCAGTGCTTCAGCATGTTAATGCAAAGAAAAAACAGTATCTCCCTCCCTCCCACCCTGCCCCATCAAATCTGACCACAACTTTGGACCTTGTTAGGTCATTTCTAAAGCTGGATAATGATGAACTCCAGTTGCCAGCTAGGAGAGATGACACAGTCTCCCCAGCCGGGCGCAAGGCTTTCCTTCAGTCAGTTTTACTCTGTAAGGAAAGATCTATCGGACAGTCTCAACCCCATAAAAATTTCTTAACCGAGCTTTACCTACTCCCAGCCAAGCAGCTGGGTAATTCCTACCATCAAAATATATAGTTGCCAGTGAAACATACATTTCTCATTACAGAGATTTTTTTAGGATTTTCTTAAACTGTTTAGAGGTCTTGGCTTTAAATATGTACAAGCAGATCAAAGTGACAGTTTGCTGGACCCGTGAATGAGACCATGTATTACCTCTTTTATTCCTATGCTACAGTCATCTGGTATAAGGTTTTTAAGAGGGATATTATTAACAACTGCTACCCAAACCCCAAATAATTTGTGGTACTGCAGTGTTATACAATAGTACACTTATGTTAGGGGCACATACTGTATTTTCATTATGCATAGCTAAATGGGTTATTTGAAACAATCAACCTTCTACCTTACAACCTTCCCTGCTGCTGAATAGCATCAGTAAGGGCAACAAAACAGAAGATGCTTGCTCTTGTCTCTCTCAGTCTCAGTGCTCTCTGCTTTTCATCTCAGTCAAAACATCCTTATTCATAAACTATATGGGATTAACCAGAGTATGAGTTATTCCTGCAAGGTATGGGGGTTTAATCCCACCGACCACCTTCCTCCATCTAGCAGCTATCATTTATTTCTACATAAAAATTGTAAAACAAAGTAAGTTTCACTACACATAACGTTGTTCCATTCCATTCATAAGTAAATATTTATGATTCCCAAGACAAGTGCACACAGTTTACCCACTTACATAGTCTGTTCCAAATAAAGATACATGTGTCCAGTAATATTTGTTACATCCTCCTTAGTCTTTGGTCCATAGCGGACTAAAGACAGGAGATAATCATTAAGAGGAAAATTTTCCCTACTTTAAAAAAAAAATCAAAGAATACTACCCCTTTTTAATAATTTTTAGATCCTTCCACAAAATCTCCATGACTTTGCAATTGGCACTAGCCCAGTAAACTCATCAACCAATTATCTTAAGTCATCCATGTTTTTTTATTTTTTAAGTTTTTTGGCTCACCTTGAATTTCAGAGTCTTGCTCAAATCTGGTTGCTACTACGGTGAGACCAGCTCAAGTTAGTGATTTAGAAAAAGGAGCACCTCCTCTGCAAAGACCTCCCAATTCCTGAAATATTTTGTGAGTAGCTTAGTTACTCTTGCATTATAATCAGTGTGTGAGCTGTGACACAGCAATGAAGGGTGTGAATCGGTTTTCTGCGCCTGCAATTCTTTAGGAGACCTTACCCAGGTGGGACTATTTGAAAAATCTCTGACCCACTCTCCTTCTGCTCACAGTTCAGACCTACAATGCTAGCCACTCTAGGACTCAGCAGTGTAAAACGGTCTCCAAGTTTTGTGCCATCCAGTCAGTTATTAAGGACACTGGTTACTAACCCTTTTGACCCAATGCCTCTTCAAAATTTTCCAGTGGAAAGAATGACCCGCTGCAGTGAACTTAAGCAGTTTGAGACAGTAGGCTTAAAAATCAGATAATTACCTTCTGCCATATCTTTTAAGGGTACTCCCCAGGACACAGATTTATTAGCATTGATTTATACCTACTCCAGCCATGATCAGGTAACATGATAATACAGAGTATTAATGACAGTGATGCTTCAACTGCAGAGGGAAATTTATGGAGATGACCAGTGCAAACACATACTGGCAATTACACTTCTGGATTAGAATAGAGATTTTGACGCTTCCGTATTTGTGGAGATCCTGAGTTTAAATGAGAAAGCACTTAAATACCGTATTTAAACTGGAAATACATAGGCCACACTGTATTGTCATCAAGTCAGCTGCAGACGCGATTAAAAAGCAGCAGCAGTGCTGGAAGTAACACCCTAGATCACTTTGCTTAAAAAAGCAGTGGGACCTGCTAGGAGCAGAAGTCCTTCTCACAGCTGGCAAGCTACAGGAACACTTTCTGTGAACAGAACTTTCTGTGAATCCTACGGTGGAGAAGGATGCACTCAAGTGTGTGAGCTCCATCACCGATGCCAGGCCCTCATGGCATTAATGTCTCTAAATAAAGGGAATGTTGCCAAGAGAAACACAGCATCAGCAGCCCTGCAGCCACACCTCACCCAACAGATGCAAAATGTCCCTGCTGGCAGCCATGGTGTAGGCATGTCTTGCCTACACAGCTGGCTTGTGTAGGCAGTCCATTTCTGGCATCCGAGGAAATGCCCAAATCCCATCTCCGTTCCAGAGGGCTGGGTGTGGAAGAGCATCACTTCTGTATCAGAAAGGGAATGGTTGCATTAGCTTTGCTGCTGCAGAAAGGAGGGGAGCTGCGTGATTGCTTTGGCTGTGCTGGGCACAGGCCAGGACTGTGGCTCTTGGCTAGCCTTAGTGTGATCCTGAAAGCAAACACACCTCGTCTCCTGTGGTTCAAACAGGTCGTGCAGTCAAGGGCTCTGTGTCCTGACTGAGGAAGGGATGGGATGGGCAGCAGAGAAGCAGGGGACCTCCTCCCCACCCCAGGCTAGCTCACCTCCCTTCACTGGTGCCGAGAAGAGAACTACAGGGCCACAAGTGCTCGTGGCATAAATTCAGCTAAATCACTTAATTCCTTCCCATTCCTTCCTCTCCCCTCTCTTTCCCAAATGCTTTAACAGCTATAATTAGGGCAGTGCCAGTGGGAAGTGGAAGGCTTAACATCTTAATATCATCTTAACAAGGCCAAGTGCTATTACTTTGATGCCACAAACCCATGAAATAATAGCAGGCCGGTGTTAAACAAGTGTCATAAAATTAAGTAAACTCTAAAACACTGTTCTAAAAACTACATAGAATAGCCTCATACTCGAGGAGTTTACACGACTCTCTTCTCTGGCACAGCCCTGCCATATAAGCTGACAACATCCCTGTATCTATCAGAGTATGAGCCAGCTGAGTTAAAGACATTTTTTTAGAAGTACTGATTTGCTGGTGTCTCCGCTTTCCCAGTGCTCACCTCTCATGTACCAAGATTTGTGTCTCATCTTCTTTAATTTTCACTTTGATCATGAAGGTTTCTGATGAAAAAGTGAAGACAGACGTTCATGAACAGCAGATTCACAGTAATGTAGTTTATGGAAAAATCTGAAGTTCTTTAATGGTACTATTTTCTCCTTCAACTTTTAATAAATGTAACTACTTAAAGTATCTAACAAAGTATATAGTATAAAATAGAAGCAAAGAACATAAAGGATATAATAAACTGTAAAGAATATAAAGTATATCATAATGTATAAGCCTGAAATTTTTTAGCCTTCTTTCCCTCGTCTCACACAAAAATAGTCACAACCAGGCAATATAATCTATTTGGCTTTCTTTTCCAGTCTGTACCAGCAAGAAGCTTCATCTAGAAAGCATGTTTTCTCTCTTCTCCGCAGTGTTTGGCCATTGAGCAGACTGAAACCACTGTTGTGAGGCTCTTCGAAAGCATAGAGTTCACATGCATCTCTGGAAATGCAGATGGATGAGTTCACTCTTCTGTTCTTATTTGACGTATGAATTTGCCACAATCACACTGCATCACAGATGGTAAAAAAGCTCATCGGAGAGCCTCCGTTTTAAACTAGGCCCGTTTGCTTAGGGCCAGAAGCATAACTGTGACATCCCTAAGTGCCCTGATGACTGCAGAACACACACGCTGCAGAATATTTTCACAATTTGTCCAAGGAATTCTGTCAGTTACAGCTGAAAAATCCCATCTCTACTGTTTGCTGTGCCTAGCACATGATGGCTGGCCAGCACTGCACGCAACGCAGTGCCTCATTAACACGGCCAAAAGCGCAGGTTGGATTACAGCTTGAGGAGCAGGACTTTTAACCTTCGTGCCTGACCCTTTTCTTTAGTCACAACAAAATGAACAGAGCTCCTTTAGAAAGGGGACAGAAAATATATTTGTAAGCATAATAATCAGCACACACCCCCCTTCTCCTCCACTGCTGCAAACACAGCCCAACTGTGAAGTCTGTCGTGAAATCCGCATGTGCTGCATTCTGGGAAGGCAGCGATGGGAGAACATCCTTTTCATTTCCTAAATTAAAAGCAGCAATTGAATTAGCCCCCCTCGGCATCACCGCTGCCCTGCGTTGCGTGTGACCGAGCTGGATGCATATAAACAATAGGCCCATACAGATGATGCACAATAATTCTCTGGCTGAGTTGGGAACTGTCTTCTCGGCACCTGCTGCAGCTGAAGCCCCCATCTGTGCTCCCCAGAGAGCTAGGGCATGTCAGTACTTCATGTGCTTGGTGGCACCGCGCTTCCTGAGCTCTTGTTTTATACAAATGAAACAGAATTTGGGGAGGAGAGGGTTAGAGGGGGAAGAGGCTCACAAAAGCTCGTACACATAAAGAGTGTGAGTTTTAATTAGAAAACAGGTCGAGGGGCACTGACACTGTGGGCAAACACTTAGTGCAGTGCAGAAGTAATTAGGTGGACAAATCTCTGTTGTTAACAGACTCTTCAACACCTATTATCCCTGGTGCTGCACAAAAAAGAGCTGATCCAGTGTGTGTGAAAGGGGCTGGAAAGCTTCATTTTCATTTCTCTTTTTTTCAGGTGGGTCAGTGAGAAGGAGGGAAGGAGCACCGGGAGGACACAACACTGGGTGCCCAGAGTACGGGTCCCCCTTCACCCTCCCTGCTCCACCCCCTCTTTCCATTTACCACAGCATCCTCCATGCCAAATACATTCGTTCCCTTCTCCCAAACCATAAGCTTATTTTGTTACAGGTCTGTCACATGTTTTGTTCGGGTTTTTCCCCCACTGCCTCACTTTATTATTCCAAGTTTCATCACTCTCATTCATTACTGCAACTGTAGCCCCAGGCTTTGCTGTCAGCTAGGAGGACAAAGCTTATGTCTATTTAATTTCTCTATATATTCAGCTTACTCGCAAATCTGACCCAAATGTGAGGCGACCACTCTGCACTGGATATGCAAAACAACAGTAAGAAACCCAGAAGTTTCTCTTTGGCACCTATTATTTCATGTCACTGTTTAAAAAAACCCACAACTTCCCTAACATTTTCATCTCAGGGACTCTCAACTTCTTTACAAAAGCAGCTGTGAGGGTCATTCTAGTTACATTAAAAGCTGACATTGAGGGTAGCTATGAATATAAGGTACGTGCATTTTAAAACTGCCATAGCACTGAGGAATGGTATATTGCAAATGAAGTCATCAATTATCAGATGTCACATTCTGCCCCCTTACTCACAGTGAGTAAACAAAAGCCCCAAATTAGGACCTTTTATATTCTCTGACAATTCTGCTTTTTATATTCTGCCAGAATAAATCAGAAGCAAGGCCCCTGAAGACATGAGACAATACCAGTTTCCATGAGATCGATCATACCAGCGAGTGGCATTCTGGATTCACATGATTAAGTTACACACCTCCCCCAGTACTCCAGATAATTTTTCTCTCTATTTTATTGAAAAGGATATAAAATCTCAAAGACTCTTTTTTTTTGTTGGATTTAACTAATGGACTTTAAGTGCCTGGATCTGCAGATAGACATGAAAATGAGCGTCCTGCTTTTTCTGTCTTCAGCTTGCACTTCAGAAATAATGATAAAACAATCTGACGGCTCTTCCAGGATCTGCTGCTCCATCACCCATTGAAACACACAGGAAATGTTGCTTTCATATCAGTAAGCCCTAACTCAGCCTCTCTTGGACCAAACTTCAGGCATGCAGATTTGGAAATAATAGGGGGTCCCTGAAGGTCACACAAATTGTAACTGGAAGAGCCAGGACAAAAAGCTGAACAGTCTGGTCTTCCAGCTCCTTGTCTCACTGTCGCAGAGCAACAACTTGGTGTGCAGAAGTGAGTGAAACCTACCATCTACGTTGTTCTGCTCTTTGGGTTTAAGTTATCTATTTGGTAAGCAAATTCTCTTTCCAAGGCTAAAAGTGGGGATCCCATAAAGAGGTGAGATACTGTGTAAGAACTGGCTGTAAAAAATGTTTCCTGAACTGGAAAGATACTCGCCTAGGTGCTGAGGTGAGTTCACAAGCAATTGCACAATATACGCTAAGGTATGCAAGCATTACACACAATGATCTTTGCGTTGTGGTGACCCTAAATGCTGCTGTGGGAGCTCTGTCCCTTGGCCACATGTTGCAGTCCTAATGCCTGTGCTCAGCATCTTCAAATGCAAATGTGAAAGCCAATAATTTCTGTAAACTGTTGGGCTGAGAACTGCTCACAAATACCCTTCCTAACATAGCAAATACCACAATTAGGATTGAAAGTTTTAACAGAGACTGTTGCAACACGCTGCAGTGGTTGCTTAATGCTGCCAAGAGAGCCCTACACTGTAGTCCGTGGGCACTTTCACCTCATGTGGGAGGTGTTTTCCCAGCAGGAAATATTCATTCTTGATTCACTTTGCAGGCTACATTATTTCAATACTAGAAAAGCTGAGTTCATACTACCAATTACATTTGCAAAGCCACTGTATGTTATTTGAGAGAAGTGCTAAGCACATAATGTGAAACCACAAAAGTGCTTTTTTGGCATTCTTTAGCTTAGGGAGAAATGGCTATGCTAATTTAAGGTTATTGTAACTGTCCTCAGACTGAATTTCATCACAAGGAAAAGTTATTATTGTTATGTGACTTTTGAAAAAAAAAAAGGGGGGGGGGGGGCGGAGAAAAGGCTTTTTTTCAGAATCTAAGATGACCTTTATCAGAAGTAACAGTCACTGTAACACCATCATGGCACACACAGAAGGGAGGTGCCTTGGGACTAGAAAATAGAAATGGGAAATCTGGACAATTCACTCGGTCCTTTGCTCTGCTACTGACTTATTATTTGGCCTCAGGCAAGTTCAGGGAAGTTAGTGAAGGAGTTTCTCTGACTCCATTTTCTTTGGGTGAGACTCTTAAACACCCCCTATGCTGGCTGAGTTGACCTCTCTATAGAACGGAGATACTGAATAATCCCAGAAGCTAATTGATTAATCACTGCAAAACACTTCTAAACCTTTGGCAAGACTACTTGACGATCATTGCACACATTAAGTGATATATATGGATATAGAGATATCAATAGCTATATATATAGATAGGCAGTCTTCTCTCTGTGAAATATTTCCAGATAAATTATTGATGCTGTTTTTTAAGGGCACATATGCTTTTATTAATAAAAAGGAAAACACTTAAGCATACTTCTACCTACTTTTTAAGCTACGTGGGGACAACAGAAAAGACAAAACTACATCATCTCTCAGTGGGTCAGTTCATTAACCACTTTAAACTGGCTTAATGCAGGCTGCTGCCACCAAAAAAAGTAGTTTCATCCCCTCCTCTGCCATATTTTTCTGCACATGCCCTCGTGCTGGCAGTAATGCTTGTGCACTTTGCAATCTCTTTTTATTTCCCCGCCTCCTCTGGATGTTATTCGGCCAGATCTGTTCCTCTGCATGGTTGTGTGGCTGCATGGCAGCAGGAGTGCCTGAAAGGTAGGGCTCCACATCACCCCTAAGCCAACCTCTATCTCAGATGATGGCTTGAGGACTAGGAGAGAGGTTGTGAACCAAAGGACAGGGGATCTGGAGTCACTGAAGTAACGCACCAAGCATTTCCTAACCCTCCTCCGCTCACTGGCTTCTGAGCAGCACCAGGTCTGCCTGCCAGCTCAGTACCAGCCCAGTCCACATTTCTCTACAGTGCGTGGGAGCTTTCAGCATTACCATGTGAAATCTATCTCCGAGTAGAAATACCACATGGAGTAACAGCAACATGAGACTAAAAGGTAAAAGCTGTCTGTGCTGGGAGTCCAAATACACACACAAGTCTTAATAATACAGATTTTGAAAGTAAAATTAAAAAAAATGGCTCATTTTGCCAGATAAATGAAGAAGAACAGTTAACCTGGCAGCATGTGTTTTATTTATAGTAACAGGTAATATCTCTGAAGACTGCCAAATACTGAGCAAAATGCAACCGAGTGCAGTGTGACTATTAATAATAAATTTTAACTCTTAGTTGGTCACTTCACTCAGATTCCTTTGCTTCTCCTGTCAAAGCAGCAGAGCAAAGCATGCTGACAGCTTCCATAAATAGCAGAGATTTAAATAATTAATCAGCAGGCAAACGGGATGCACGTTTACACAGAATGTGAGCATCTTCCTTGCTAGCTCTTAGAGCCCAAGTTAGCTGAATGCATTTCCTTGTAGGCATCAGTCAGCTCTGACATAAAAGAGCAATATAAGAGCACAGAATCAAAGGGAGTAGTTTTGTCTGTGGTTTTACACAAGGGACCTAAACTTTCCTGATTCTTAAAGCTGACTTTAGCAATCACTAAACTTCTTGCTTGTACAGTTCAAATAACTATTTCTCACTTGAAGAGCTCTCCTGCATATTGAAAGAATGAATGAAAGGTGTTTAGAAGCAGGAAAACTGGCTGCTTATATACACTGCTAAGATGCCGCTGACATTCACAAAGCTCAAGTGACAGCTAACTCTGCAGGTGTGTAACTTTTATGCTATACGCTATTTATAATAGCTATCTGTAAGTAAGGTAACCTTGGAAATGGAAGCTGCACAGCAAAGTGTGGGGACTCCCAGGCCCATATATGATGCTTCTCCAGAAGGCCAAAAAGAAGCAGAGTGAAATGCCACAGCAGCATGTCTAGGCTGCTTCCAAGATCGAGTTAATGTATTCAGCAATGGCTCAGATGTCTTCACCTAACATCACTGCTCAAGTGTTTGCACCACTGCCTGAAAGTCCACAGCACTAAGTTGCTAGGTATCTAGTAAACATCTAGGGTTCATCATGAGCCACAAAATACTGTGAATCTGCTGATTTCTTCTGCCAGGCTCAAACCAGGGGATATACTCTCCATGCACAAATGCCCCTGTGCTGTCAAGGAGGCGTGTGGAGGACACGACCGCTTCCTTCTGCTCCATGACTCAGAACATTCACCTGCAAAGCTCCAGGAATTAGTGCAATGTCCTGGGCTTTGGGAGATACAGGTCAAGTTTTTTAGACAGAGGAGGGTTTTGAACTGAGGTTTCCTATATAGATGAATGCACTAGCTAACAACCTGTTGGCTACACACAGAAGATGCAATGCTGATTCCTCCTCTGGCCAGCTATTGGGTGAAGTTTACTCAGAGAGCAGGCTCCTGAGTTATGCTCAAGTGGAGCTAGTTGTTCACAGCAAACAAAAGAAAACATGCTGCAATCCTAATTTGTACAAGAACCGAAATTTCCTCTATAATGCACAGTCAAGCAGAACTGCCTTCACGTAAAAAAAAAAACCAAACAATTCCAAGAGTTAAAAAAGGTCCCTCTTAAATTAGCAAGCCTAATGTGCAAGGATCCAATATAGCCTTTGAACATAAACAAATATCGGTAAGGGTCAACGTGACTTTCTTGTGTTTAACATTATGCAAATGCTTCTCGGAATCAGGAACTAATTTTTCCTCTTGCAAACAAATAACACCATGGTAATTAATAGAAACCAAAAAGAACTATAGGCTACAAGATTGGTCATTTCAATGAAATAACCCTACTATCTAAAAGCAACTGCCTGAGTATTAAAGAAAAATGAGTTGAGCAGAATGTGCAATCACATTGGGAAAATCTATTACTTATTCAGTAGCAAATGCATTAAGGATATCATCACAAGCAGTAAGTTCTCTTCTCCAGGCTGAACACCACCAAATGCAAAGCCTTACGTCAACAGCTCCCTCTGTCTCTCCCAGACGACTACAGACTAACTGCTTGGGTTGACTTCTCTGCCGTGCTAGGCCAATCCTTTAAAATAACGCAAGACCAAGACAAAAATCTGGAGCATCCTGTAAAAATGTGCAAATCCAGAAACAGGTAATGTGTCAGTTCAAACCCTTTTAGGAGAGCCACGCTTAATAAAGCCCTGCTGCTTACACCCATTTAGAACACTGGTTTCAGGCAAGAGTGAACACTTCTGGGTCTCAGGAATAATCTGCACTTATATTTCAAATCATGCTCTTACAGGAATCTGAAATTATAGGTGTCCAGGGAACCCATTCTGTTTAGCCTCAACACAAGTAAACGCATCATCTTCAAAACTTTAATATATATACACATAGTTAATTAATTTGGGGTGTTTCAAGTTTGAAGTCTCGCCATAAAAATCCCTTTGAAAAACCACCAAACCCTGTGGATTTCCAATCGAGACTGCCACACCCAATTTCTGAGCAGTCATAGAAGTTCCATAGGATTTCACCGTTTTGGCTTAACCTGGCCCCCTTCCTGTGCAGCATTCTTGATAACCAGGTCACTTCTCAGATAAATCTTAATGCTTTGGCAGTTCCATAAACAAACATAAAGCAGTCCTCTTGATGGACACCCACAGCTTCGCCAGTTCAGAGCAGGATTTCCCTCCATCGCAGTAGCACGCAAGCTGCCATCAGCTACTGTTTGCCTCCCCTGGAATTTACCATGAGCGCATCCAGCAGCTTCGGCAACAAGTCAATAATTTGAAGGGGGGCAACCTGCAAAGAAACAGTGGTGTCTGCTTATTTCCAAGCAGATCTGCTGTTATAACCCATATGACGTTTACTGGTGCTTCTGTTGGCTGCCTCAGTGCAGAAGCTACTTCCTGCATAGCCTTGAAGATGAACTTACTCCTCGAGGCACTGCTTCAAACCCAAGCTGAGGACTGTCACTGTGACTGTGGGGGAGAAGCCTGCACTACCACTGTATACCATCCTGGGATACATGGGAAATGGCAGTACAGAAGACCTCATATAAATCCCATAATTAGCAGACAAGCACATATTATTCTGTTTTTCCTCCTTGAAAAATTTTGCTTTCCCAACACAAAAGACAGCAGAATAAATTATTAAACTAGAGATTCAGATGACCACATTATTTCCATGTCTTTGCACATCTGAAAATCTGACAACAAAATTTTCTAAGAGAAAAGAGATCTTTTTCTTTTTTTGTCCCCCAGCTTCTCCCCCCCCCAAACCCTGCATCCCTTTTCCAAAGCAGGTCAATTTTTCATGCAATCTGTACAAGTAACTGGCTTAGTTGTTTTGATTTTGCATTTCTGAGTTTTCATGATGCTGGCACCTGTGGGAAAAGCTCACTGAATCTGGATAAGAGATAAGAGATCTACCTTAGTGTATTGAAAGAGGGCTGGCTGGAAGCTACATTCTGTTTTTCATTTTTCCATTTTTAAAAAAATAGAATGAGACCTCAGTGGAGACCTAAGAGTTGAAAATATTACTGCGAGAATGAAGGGAGAAGAGATGAAGGGATATGTTCTATATTCTTACCCATCATACATCTTCATTGAGCAGGGTAAGAGAAGAGGTAGAGGGAGAAGAGGCAAATGTTTTATTTTGGATTATTTCTTCCAGGAACATAAAGTTTGGGTTTAAATGAGCATTTTTTGAAGTACCCACAAAATGGATGCAGCAGAAAGACCACCCTTAAATGAAAAGAGTCTGCTTTCTTTCCTCATTCAAGGAGGCAATAGTTTTAAAGTGGATGCTATTATCTTTGTCCTGAGCAACTGGTTTCTAGTAGATGTGAAAGTCACATTTGCTGTGGGATCTGTTTTCATTTCTTTTTTTTTTCCATTGGAGGCAGAGAGAGGGTATCCCCAAACTCTCATACAGTAGTTTGTAGCTTCAGGTGTAAACTACCTGCTTATCTAAACACGCTTTTTTGTTTTTCTAACAGGTCACTAGAATGGACCTCTCTCAAGCCTGTGAGGGCCAGTCAAGGGACTTCTCCTCTTGCATCTGAGGTGGTCATCCACACCACGTCTTATTCATCCACGTCTTACATGGTCTGCAGAATGCAAAAACAGCACCAAGGAGATACCGGGAGAGATGGAGACAAAAGCTGGCATCAAGCGGTATAACCTACACAATTGCAGAGAGTTATTATTAGCTTTTCCTACCCAAAGGACAATTGGGCCAAGAGACTAAGGACAACCGAAGCTGAAAACCTAGTAAGTGTCTGTGTAAGTGTTTGCAGGAAGAGAAGGCAGCTGGAGGCCTGCTGGCAGGCAGACTTTGTGATAACCAGTTGTCCATCTCAGAGGCACAGCACAAGAGATCAGAAGATGCACAGTGTGATCTGGAGCTGTGACTGTGGGATTTTTGCAACCCAGATAAAAGGAAAAAGTTCTGAAGCTTTTCTCATTACAGATGGCAACAGTTTCACCAAGGGTTCAGCAGCTCACAAGGCTGGTGTGCTAGACCTTATCTTTCTTTCCCAAATCAGCTTGCTGACAAAAGCTCAGTGGGAGGCGTGCTGCTGGTGTGATGTACCTCTGTGGAGAACAGCATCTCTCCCTTCTGCTGAGTTTGTTTCTCAGTGGGAGCTGCTGCTTCTTGTAAATACCTCCCTCAAAATGCTGCAGGTCTCTTGCGAATCTGCCAGTGTGTAGTCTGGCAACCATGTGTGAGATGCTTACATCCCAGCCTCAATGACAGTAGAAGGGAACCTCCCCAGCCTTCACTGACACACACCAGTAAGGCTACTGGATCCAAGTTCACCTCAGTGGGAAGTGACTTGGGTCTCTATCAGTATCTGCCTTCAGCTCCCCTGGGTTCATTCTTCCTGTTTTGTTCAGCATCTTATTTTGGCTTACCCATACTTCATGATTCAACACCGGTTTTCTTATTCCCAGTGCTTGCTTTCCTCATGTCTGGCAGCCTTTGTGACCTGCAATGTATTTGGCAGCTGCCTCAGTACAGACCTGGACATGATTTTACTGAAGAAGTTTAGTCTAGTCTAGTTTTGAGGGGAAGGTCAGTAGTACCATAACTAGATGAAATATAACAAAGTACTGTGTAAATGCAGCTTGTCTCTGTTTTATCTCAGGCTGGAGAGGTAAAGTCCATAAGCTCTTCACAAAAGCAGGCAAGGGGACTTTTGGAAGAGAGAAAGTTGAGGAAATTACATACTTTATTTGGGAAACCTGTATAACTGCCTGAAGCACTGAGAATATTTGCTTTCAAGACTTTTGTGGGTCAGGTTTCCTCTACAGAGGCAATTTTAGTTCTGCCAATTGGTCAGAAATGACCTCAGGAATCTCACATGACTTTAACTCTTCCACTTCATTCTCTATTTAAAGAAGGTTCCAGAACCCTGGCTAGCACAGACAATATGACATTTGTCTTTATATACCTTGAGTGGAGGCAGGGTGAAGCTTAGCTTCTCCTTATGTCTCCTGTCCCGTTCCTTACCAACTCACACCCTCTCAAAATAAACCATAATTCACTTTTAACTGTCTCTGGCAACACTTGGGGATTTTTGTTATCAAACTGTACTACTGGCATATCCCATGGGATAATTGCTCAATAAATTCACTTCACCACTTTCCCAAAAGGATCTGGACTGGACATAAACAATCTGTTGGAATCTCAGTTGTCATAAACTGTTCAAAAAAGTTGTCAGAAAAAAACCCCAAAAAATGAAATAGGCAACTGGAGTATATAAGTGAAATTTTCACAGCAGCCTATGCCTATGAAGATACATTGCTGTTTACTTTAATGTGCTTACACTGTGGGGTTTTTTTAAATTCCAGAGAATTTTGTTTCATCAGGTCCTCTCAACTTCACCACGTCTTTTCACTTCTGCCTTCCTCCTGTGACTACAGGTTTCCCCATGGGTTCTGCCCAACACAGGTGTTTCTTTGGCTATTAAATAAAACTAGGACTATGATACCAGATCAAACGGTACTTGGACTCTGCTTCAATCACACTGGCAGAGAGAATGCTACTTCTGTACTGGAACAAGTGGAGACAGAACAGATGGACCTCTTTCTGCTTCTCTGACCCTATGTTTTGTGAAGGCAAGGTTATACCAACAGTACCTTATTAATACAATCTTTCTTCCTCTCCAGATGAAAAAGGATGGCAAAACTGAAAAGACCCAACCAAAACCAGCTAAGCAGCAAAATATGATCCAGGCAGGGTGGGAGGGGAGTAATTCCCTGGGAAATGCCATCTCCTGTTAACTATAGTCATAAACTCAAATTTAAGGAAGCAAAGCAGGAAAGGATGCATTTTGTAGTATAAGGTTTTGTCCCACAGGAGCTGGAATAACTTGAATGATAGACACCCATCACAACATAGCTCTTAGCTGTGTAATGATTAAACCACAGAATTAAACCAAGCATTTACTAGATTAAATAAAAACCTGTTAAACCTGATTTCCACAGCTGGATTATGCCTTCTTAGGCTACAGCAAAACAGTGAAGATTAGCTGAAGTCCTTCATAAAGGAAGCCCACCTAAAATAACCTTTGCTTCATTATCAGGCCTAATCTCACAGATCTGAATTATATCTTTGTCACAACTAAAGACACAACCCTGAAGGACTCTGCTACACATATGACCAAGTGGTGAGCTCCTTTATCTACCTTAGAGGAACACCAGGCAACCAGGAATCAGTTTCACTGTCTATATTAATCTTTGCAGTACAGAGGTTGCTAAATCTTTGCATACAATAGCTCAATATTTACCCAGAGCTGTATGTAGGGGCATGACCTTGCCTTTAAATGGGAGCTGGCCACTGCTACTACAGAAGATAAAGAAGTGGAAGATAAGAGCTTCACACACACACACACACACACACACCCATAGTGTCAGAAGTCAGTCACCTTCCAAACAGCTGGGTGGTTTTGCGAAGACTCAGTACCCATATTCACAACCACTGTGCTGGTGCATCAGCTACCTAACAAGAGGGAGTGGGAGCAGGTTCTAGGTAGTAACTAAATTCAGCTGTGACATTTCATTTCATACTGAAACATATTTTTTAATTATTTTTTTTTTGCTTAGAAAATGCTCACATGCTCAGCTCAATTCTTGCCAGTTTAATTACACCTTCAATAATTCATCCAGTCATTGCTTAATCTGCCTACTTGAATTATTAAGTAGAGGAGTGGAAAAACCTGCAACTGAGCATGTGAGATGGAGCACTCTAGGAATGCAGCTAGGGCTGGGCACACACAATTTCTGAGAGAGTGAGTCCTGGAGCAATTCTCCCTCAATGACTCTGAACACACAGAATTTCCTTTCTTCCCTCCCTGCTTCCCACTCTCTCTGCCTTTGTGTTTTTCCTTCTTACTAATGCTTCCCATCACCTTTTTGGAACAAACCTTTGGGTATACTTGTGGCTTCCCCAGCAAACTGTCTTTTTATATGCTGAATGGAAATGTCAGGTCCCAAACACACTTCCAGGTGAGACCTTAGATGAACAAGGAAAGGTTTATTTTCAGGAGCTAGGGAAGAGCATAAGGTATCTCAAACTTCAGTGGGGTAAAGATAAGGGTTTCAGACAATAGCTAAAGATGAAAAAGATAAATCCTTAGAAGAAAATATGGGAAGAAGGAACATATAACAGATGAGTCAGAGATGTGGGAATAGTGAAACAAAGCTGATAGCTTCACTGAGACAAAGGAATGTGGAAAGCAAGAGGGAGAACGGATTTGGGTTTATATATAAAATGCCAGAGAGAAAGTAAAATGGCACGATATAATTAACTATCCTTATTGAAGCTTTCTTTCAGCTGCTAAATTTGCATATATGTTTCCCATATTGATCCACATTTCCGGTTATTAACTTGTGACAAGGTCATCCCCTTGAAAAGAATTTCTGAACAATAAAATCAAGTAATTAATTTCTCTGTTAGAGAGCTTGTTTAGCCAATAACTGTTCTTAATATTTTAAGACAATTTTCCCCTACTTAGAAGAATATATGGAATATGTGTGAATAAGTAGCAGAAAAAACCTTACCCCTCAAGGAAAGTGGTGAGCTAATTAGAGCACTTC
Organism: Falco punctatus; assembly: GCF_963210335.1. Classification (NCBI taxonomy): domain Eukaryota; kingdom Metazoa; phylum Chordata; class Aves; order Falconiformes; family Falconidae; genus Falco; species Falco punctatus. The sequence goes on along the minus strand of NC_137583.1, from coordinate 84,575,258 downwards.
TCATATGCTGGTACAATATTAAAAAACAAAATGTGGCTTTCTGCTGGCTTTGAGAAAACCAGTGCATAAATTAATTGAAAGGTATTGCAGCCAGATATACTACAGGGCAAGTAAATCAAAACCATGCTGGTCATTATGGGTTATAAAATCCACAACTGGTGGTGGTCTGCAGCTAGCAATCTGTATTCTCTTTACAGGGTCCTATGAGATCAATGTGCTTATGACAAGATCTCGGCACTTATGATGAGATCTCTGCATTCCCTATAGAGTACCAGCACTGAGTACTCTCCAGCTGTTCATTCCCCTTCCCCCTCCATACACATTTCCATACTGCTGCTTTTCTGATAATTCCCCATGGCCTTGGGACTTCCACTGCAGCTAAAATAAGATATAAAGCCATATTAGTTTCAGCATAGTAAGTACTGCATCAGACCTCTAGTTCTATATACTGCCAGTCTTTCCAGCTGATCAGAAGCAGAAAAAATTGGATATACACATATCTCAGGGTGAGCAAACGGAGGCTTCTCCTCAGAACGAGCTCTTCATTGTTAGTGTTACGTATTGCTGCCACTGGAGCTGTGCAGACACAAAGCATTCTTTTGTAGAAGCTGAATTTCACAAAAGAACAATGTCCTTTTCTTCAAAGGAAAATGCAAACTGGAAAGAAGTCAACGAGGTACAGAGAGTCCTTCACGTTTATTGACTATCTTGGGGACTGAATGTTGAAAATAATTTGTACCAGGTTGTTCACCAGTACTTGAGCTTTGTCTCAGAATTTTTGCTTTACTGGAAAATGACTGAGGAAGAGTGTGGGAATGTGCCAGTCCAGGATTTAAAACTGAAAATGGAGGAAGCCTGAGAATACTGTTTAACTTCTGCTCTGCATGAATTCATTTATTGCAAAATCTGGAGGGACTAATGTAGAGCCCACCAGTAGGTTGGCTGGAAATATGGAACCATGCTTATCCACATGTACACAGCTTTGATCAATTGTTTACTGAAGGTGAAATTAGCCCCAAGGTCATACACAGAAAATAGGACAAGGGTACTAAGAAAACTGGGCTGTATAAAATATAAGTTATTTTAAGAAAGGTGTCCAACAATTGGTGTTTTCTTAAAATTTCAAATGGGGAAAGTGATTAAGTTGGGAAAACACAAGACACGCCAAAGCCATGAATATTTTGGCAGTAAGGTACACAGCACAGGGAAGTCCACCACAGCCAAATTATAATGTAAATGTCTAAATATTCAGGCACTGCAGCAAGAATTGCCTTATGGATGGAGTCCAGGAAAGCAGAGCACCAAGCAGTCCATGGAAAACAATAGCTGGCAGTTTCCGCAGCAGGAACAAGACTAGAGGTTGATGCCTGGCCTGTCAAATATCCCCCATACTTCCGTCTGTTTCACTGGTGGAAGAACTATGCTACATTTCAAATAGCTTCAATTTAAAAATCCGAGCTCCATATTCTCTCCAGCAAGGGCAGCAAGAGTGGGCAAAGGAGAATTAGTTAGTTCCTGCTGCACTCTGTCCTGATCTCGGCACAGACCCAAGAATCTTTATGCCATGTGTAATCCAAGCTTGCTGTGTGTGGTGGCTGTTGATGGATGGAAAAGAGGTGCTGCAAGGTTCAACTGCCCTCAGCGAGGGACTGCCTCCGCTCCCCCCTGCCTCCTCAGGACCTGAAAAGGTCAGATAGTTCATGCTTCCTTTGACCACCAGGTACGGCAGAATCTGTCCCTTACCACGGAGGGGCCACAGCGCGTGGCGCAGTCAGGAAACACACAGACCCCCCACAGGCACAAAGCCTGCTGCAGCTGGCAGAGATGTGGTTTGTGCCATCTCCACGAGGCCTTGTACTCGCTTGTCCCCAGCAATCAGCGGGAATGATTATTTTCCACAACTACTCCTCTGAGACCGTCAGCGCAGAATTGCTGTCAGTGCTTCTGGGCAGGCCAGTGATCATAGAATCATAGAATCATTTAGGCTGAAAAAGATCTTTAAGATCATCAAGTCCAAGTCAACCTAGCACTGCCAAGTCCATCACTAAACCTTGTCCCTAAGCACCACATCTTAAGACCACTACACGTCTTAATACCTCAAGGACGGTGACTCAACCACTTCTCTGGGCAGCCTGCTCCAATGTTTGACAATCCTTTTGGCCCAGAAATTCTTCATAATATCCAACCTAAATCTCTCCTGGCGCAGCTTGAGGCCATTTCCTTGTGTCCTGTTCCTATGTCATGTAGCCTAGAGAGCGAGAAGAGATGCTTTTCTCTAATGGGCACACTTATGTCATGAGTGTGAAGAGCCTGAGAAGTGAACTATAAGCATGGCTTTTTCTGTATAGGGGACACCTCCTGCCTCTTTCAGAAGCCAGAGCTCAGTGGCTTTGCAAGCAATACCCAGTCCACCAGTAAAGCAGAATCCTGTATGCACCTGCCTTTTCTGTTGAATACACATGTGTCTGCATTCTGGTGATCTTCAGAAACTAGATGGCTTAGGAAAAAAGATTCCTGGCAGAGCTCCATTGGAATGCCACAAAATTGGTGTTACCCCCATTTTGTAGACAGAAAAGAGAGGCAGAGAGAGACGGACAATTTTCTGCAGTTATTGGCAACATAACCATGTTGGACCACAGCTTATAGTAACCACTTAAGGGAAGATGCTCAGTGGTGAAATGTTAATGTCTATTACTTGACCAAAGTAACTACGGATTTTACTGTTGAAGTAGGGACCTTGTAAGTCACATTTTTCTTATAGCTTTTTCTGCTGCTTGCTCTATTAATGAGATATACATGTGGTCATGATTAACACCAGCTGCAGACAAGTAAGAGGAATTCTGTTGGGACATGAATATAGTATGCACAAAAAGTAGCCTGCCTGACAACACTCTCTACATCTTTGAAATCAGCAAGGAACTTTCATGTTTTTATTTTTCACCTCTACAGGCTGGGAAAACTCAGTGAAACATTTATCGCTGGTCATCAATTTCTCATTTCAGCTTTATCTTTGGAAAGAAAGGAATCTTGCTTAAACCCTCAGATTCTCCTTCATATTTCTCAGACCCAAATGTGGCTATAAGATCTGTCAAAGAAGGATACAGAGTTTTGTTGGGTTTTGGGGTTTTTTTGGCTCCTTCGAGTGCTATGTTCCCGATACAGATAGTATTCTTGAAAATCATATTAACAAAGCCAATGTCTAGGCTTTTGGGAAGATACAGTCATTTCAATCAGGGTCATATAAAATCAGTAAATTGAAAAGAATTCAGTTACTTTTGATCAAGATTACCTATTCTCAATTGGTTGCTTGTTGAATCTGAATGTCATATAACCTAAGCAGCAGATCCAGGGATCCCAGCACGTACCAAATCAGCAGAATGAGAAAGATACACTCTGGTGGCTTAAAAGCAAAGTACATCTCTTTGATCAGAAAGAAAAGGAAAAAAAAAAAAAGGTTGCAAATTCTCTTCCTTTGTATTTTTCAGCATGAAGTGTCTCGGAGTAAAAATGTGTGATCTAAACCAATTGGTACTGCTTGTTTTGCTGAATGATTTCTGGATCTTGTGTTCTTGTTTTTTCCTCAATTTAATTGATTATGTAGTTTATGTTGGGCTTTTTTGTTTTTCTACTCGACAGAGTCTTGTATATAGCACATAAAGAAGGCACCTTGTTCCTGCACCAAAGGAATCTAATCTGTGGAGGAGAAACCGTTTACTTCTAGGACTACACTTACTAGATTCATACATTAAAAAATTCCTAGGGACAGATTCTGCCATTGTTGTCCAGCTGAGACATACTCTTATAAATAAGCCCACTGCACAGAATGGCTTTTCTTTTAGGGTAAGACACTATTCTGCAGATGAGAAGTGATTGAGTCTGGTCCTTTGAAGTTTCCTGCAAAAATCACAGGTTTTCCTCCAGTTCTCAAGTGAAAGGAGCATAAGGTGGCATCATTTAGTAATAAACCAGATTTCAAGCTTCTCTGAAGAGCTCTGGATAAAGGCTGTCATGGGCCTATGTCGCAACAAATGTTCAGATATATAGCATCTTTGCAGCAGTTTACTTGATCAAAACACAAACCTAGCTAGATTAATGGCCACTGCAAGTAACAGTTATTATTCCCTAACCTGTGACACAGCAGAGAATACAAAAGGCTGATAATCTGCATATAGCTCCAGTCTCTTCTTCTGCCACTGACTGAGGGCACAATTTTGAAGAATTCACTTGCTCTTTCTGCATCTCAGTTTGCCACCTGTCAAGAAGGAACCATGCCATTTAGCTTCCAATATAAATTGCTAACGTGAAAGTGATGCATGATAGGGCAGCGTTTGCTATGCCATCCATCTCTGCAGTGCCACACATATGAGTACTTTGCAGTTATTCACTCAGTTGCACAATGTAGGTATGTTTCTTGAAGAAACTCCTATTGTACTCCTCGTATTACATACACAGCAACAGGATGCCTCTTACTTCTTTGTCCTCGCCAATAACTGTACCTTCTTGGTCTTCAACCCTTCTTCCATTCCTTTTTCATAGTAACTTTGTGGTAAACTGCTCTGTGCTGGACAAAAATATCTGAGAAGGATTTATTTGGGGCAAGAGAAATTGAAACATCTCGGTATTCTCCCAAACTCCTAAAAGATTACATTCTTTGTTCATAAATGACCGTATCCAAAGCACTGTGGCAGAACTGGACTCATGGGCTCAAGTATGTATCATGATGGGTGTTGGCAACTAACAGGCTTAATTTTTTTTCTCTTGATTTCAATTAAAAAATGCTTTCGTGATCTCATTAAGTGACTTTGTAACACAACAGCTCGATGATTTACAGCCTGCCTCTCAGTCACTTGGAATGACAATTTCCTTTAAAGAAATCCTACTGAAGTCAATGGCCTCTTGAAGATCAAGGTATCATTTATCCTGTTTAAAAGTGACAGGATTATGTACCTTTAATTGGACCAAATCCTGATATTATTCTTCAAAACACCTTAAATGCTTTGCTTGGTCTGATTAGGACTGATTGGGAACAGTCAAAAGATTAATGAGTAGGAACTTTATGAACTATGAAACAAACAAAAAGGTCTGTCCATTGTGAGCCTTAAGCTATTCGGTATAGCCTCTTTAAAACCACTATTCTTTGTATTTAATATTAATCCCAGATTATAAAATAAAACATACATCTTTCCAACAGCCTGTACAAAATCCTCAGTTCCACTGGAAGTATTTCACATAATGTGCTCTAGAGCTACACCATAATGGAAAATAGAGCAGTAAGCCATATCGCTAGACAAGCCGATGAGCCTGCGTGATGGAGCTAGGAAGAGAAAAAGCATTAGGATACCTTGGGAATGGATGTAAAAGCTGTCAGCTGTGTAAGTAGGGACTGATTATCCTTCCCACACATATAACACACTACATTTAATGTGCCTGTTCCTCTGGAGCCTCGTGAGCTGATCCCAAATTTAGGACACATAAAGGATTAATCATGCTTATACCCAGGACCTGTCAGACAGAACATTTCTATATGCTCATGTAGTGAGAACAACTCCATCCGAACCACCTTCTACTGTACAGAGAAAAGTCCGTGCCCTTTCAAGAAATCAAGAGAAAGGGTCAGATGCTTGTGTATTTGGATGATCAGAACACCCTAACTATACCCCAAATTTTCAGAATCATAGCATTGGCTTAAAAGGTATCACACTAAAGAAAATAGTAATATAGGATTGGTTTTCTGCCTAGTGATTTTCCAAGTTTTTGCTTCTTTGTTTTTGTCCCACCATCTTAGAATGAGGAAAGCTGCTTTATTTAAAAAAAAAACAACAAAACTAAAAAATTTCATGTGATCCAGGAGTGACACTTTAGATAAATCCCTGACAAATACTGTATATTGATAACGCCACAAAGGCTTTCAGTTTGGATCTTTTGCTCCAGAGTAGTTTCAGGTTTGCTTTTCATATGTTCACCCAGCACATTCAATTTTAAATGAATCCTATACCCTTTCTTCTAAATATGTATATTGTCCTCAGCCAGGAAAAACTGATATAGGACATCTGAAAGGAATTCAAGTAGCAAATGATCAGACTCAATTTACTGCATTAATCAAATGCATTCTTAGTTTTCAGCTGTAAACCCAACCTGGGTGGTAACCAGCAGCAGTTTCACAGGTACCTGCTCTGCACTAAAGAGATATATACTTGCATACATCCGTATGTCCAGGGTTTCAGCACATTGGACCAAAATCTGCCGTGAATTATACTCCACCAACTCCAACAGAATTTCCAGAGTAAGCAAAACTACATCCATCACTGCTGCATAGTGTACTTCTTTTTCATTCCTTTCATTCATTTTCCTCCCATTTGGCCCCATTCTTAAAGTCCTTGGCAGGTAAAGAGTTAGGCAAATTATTTGGAAACAACTTGTATTTACTGATTCTCATTCACTGTATAAATTACATAATGTAATCATGTCAGGTAAAAGAAGGATTTCTGCTAATATCTTATTTAAATACTAAGTAACAAGCAAGTTCCAAAGATACAGGTACCTTTATCACTCGTGCACTTCTAAAACATTTGAAAACTTTGATGGGGCATACAATTGTCTATTCCCTTCCAAGCAACTAATATTCATTTAGACACCACATTGGTTTTCTTTTCTTTCCACTTCATGCCTGCTGTTTGCAAATTGATCCTTATGACTCTACAAATTCAAGGCAGTTATACCTTGAAATTTATTGGAATGCTGCCAGACCTATTATTTGCAGGACTTTCTAGCTGCATAAAAACGTCAACTACCTGAACATACTAGGCATACAAAGCAGCATAGAAAGCCACCTGTAAAAGAGATGTAAAAAGAGTTCCACTATCTTGTTAGGGAAAAATGATATGTACAACTGCAATTTCAAGTAATTGACCCAGCAAAGAGAAAAAGTGTATATATATATATACAGAAAAGCCAGCACATTAGTTCTTAATATAGATCTAATTAAATTTAGCTGGAACAATGAATTACAGTAGATTAGTTTATGTCTCATAACAAGTATTGTATTTTTCTTTGTACTTTGCAAATTTGGTCTTTTTGCAGATCTTTTGCTTGCACAGGTGCATATTCCTTGAATCTGACACTGTTTCCTATCTCACTAGTGATCTCTGCCTTTTGCTTTGCACCTACCAGAAAGCTATACTCCTCTGCCATCTAGTGCTTTAAAGAGGTGTATTTTATATGAACTACCAGCTCTTGCTGCCATAGCATGTTCAATAGAATACATGAGGGCTGTGCAGAAACCTTTTATTAAAATTTCCTTGCTAAATGGGAGATTAGAGAGAAACTTAGTTTATCAACCTCTATGGGTATCGTAATTGATCACTGCCAGAGATCACCTCTATCTCTGCAGATATTAGTAGGATACAAAATTGTTTAGCATCTGGCATTCTTGTGTTTTACGATATTGCATCACCTTCCTGTATCTTTCTAAAATGTAAAATAAATTAATTTTTGCATAAGATCCTTATAGAAGAAAAGCATAATCAAATATAATGTGTATTTAATCATATGAATTTTTCAGACAAAATAGAATGTCTTTTTCAACTACTAGCAGCTTCCCAATGTATCAAAGTGAAATTCCCAAGGCATACCTTGGGATACTTTTTGTTTTTAAACAAACATACTTTTTGTTTTTAAATAGATTTTGGAGTATAGCATTTGTAACTGGCATGCTTTTTGTTACCTTTAGTTTACATTGTTTCAAAAGTGTATGTTTATACATTAGCACTGTTGCAATTTGTATTTCTTTCAAAATTACACATAAACATGGTTTATTTCAAGTAACAGAGCATAACACATATTGTGGAGGAATTCTAGATTTTTTCTTTTTTTTTTTTTTTTTTTTTTTAAGTAATTGAGCTTTTATTATCAGTGTTAATAAAATGAACCTATGAAAATCAGCCTTCCTTTTCTTTTGAAGGGAAAGTCATTCCCACTAAACTGTTCTGACTCTCACTGAAGACAGTTTCTTTTTCAGAAAATTAACTGGTACTAGAACAACTGCACATATAAATTTTCAATATTTGTCAGTTCTAATTTTTCTTCTAGAGATCACGAATACCAGATATTTTACTTTTCCCCCCTACATTACTCAGAAACCACTATGAAACATTATCAAGCATCTCCTTTTGTCCAGATTGCACAAATGCAGTACTAACACAAGTGCTATGGCTGTGAAATGAATCATCACTTAACTGTGACCTGGCAAGTATCTTAAAATTTCTAGTGTTGACACAACCTAACTTCACTCACATTTCATAAGAACTCTATTTGTAAAGCATCTTCATTGCCTCACTGATCCTATAACTCAGTAAACTAATGCAATATACTACCCATTATTACTCCATTAACAGAAACAACATGTCCTCTCATATTTAGAGAAAAATAGTTTTCTTCTTTTCTTTAAATTTTAAATTCTTTAAATTTTCTTTAAACCTCTGGGTTTCTGAGAGATTAACCTATGACTCTCGACATCCCAGACTTTATAGACTATTTCTCTACAGAACCTTTGTCAAAAATATAAATATATAAAAAGCAACTAAGACAGTAAGGTGTAATTGGTCTTATGATATATGGACAAAGAAAAGACATCCCGCCCCCCCCCTCCCCGAAATACATATGCACATTTCCCTTGGAACAATATATCTGTCTTATTGCTTGGCTAACCTCACCTCCAACATGTCAGTCTCATCCCATGCAGCTGTCAAAAGTAAGTTTTCCACTCTGCATCCTGCTTGCCACCTTTTACTGGCTTCAGTTCTGAATAAGTGTAAAACAGATACAACTGGAATAAATCCTGTTTGGACAAATCAAAAAGAACTTACATTTTTTGCTCGGATACTGTCAACTAAATAGCATCAATTTACACTCACCAGCTTTTGTTATTCCCTTGGACTACAGGAGAAATGTAACATCTCCACCAACATCTGTTCCCACCAGTTAGGTTTCAGAATGTGGAATCCAGAGCAAGGAGCATAGAAGTGCAGCATTAAAGCATACACAAGCCCCCTCCTTGAGCAAGCATAATATGCTCAGCCACATACAAACAAAGGTTATTCTGGAAAGCATGTTCCCGTGTCCTTCACTTTCACGTGCACATCCACAGTGCCACTTTTTGGACCCTCACACAAGCCAAGCTACAGGAAGGTACCCACCAAAAACCAAGCTGTAGAAAGCCAGGGAACAGTTCTCTGTCAGCATAGCTCCCCAAACAAGGCTAGCAGGAGCAAATACACTCAAGTGCTGAAGAGACACAAGGGCAACCTAGCCAGGGTTAGCAGCATGCTTGCATTTTTTGGCAGGAAACTGCTGAGCCATAATATCCAACAGTACCGTTTATGTATTTAAGTCCCAACCTAAAATTCAAACCAGTCTTAATTTTAAATGCAACAGTGCTCCTGCGTGGCTAAACTGAAGTGAAAAATCCCCAGCTACATGCTGTAACTGCACCACTGGAGTACCAATGGACAGTAGAGGGCACAGCTGCCTTCTTTCTGCAGAAGACTCAAGACAAGCAGGAACCACTTGCTGTGCTTTGCGGTTTTCCAAGCACACACTGACCACCCAGACTACTTAATGGCAATGGCTGCAAAGAATCAGCTTTGACCCTTGTCAAATTTACAGATTTCCCATCATAACATTTTGATTTGTTACTTTGCTCAAGAAATCAAGGGCACTTTGAAGGGAGAAATCCAGGCAGATTCTGTAAGAGCCATGCAAATAACCAGATTATCTTTCCTTGTAAATATCTTCTGTATGTAATCCATATTGGGTTTGAACTTTTTTCCCCCCTCCCAAAGAGCAGCCGACAAAAACAGAAAGCAGGCTTCCCTGGGAAACTTAACATACTTTATTTTACACCTGTGAATCTTTTCCCTTTGTTACACAAGTGTTATTTACACCTAAAACCAGCATAGAACCATTAGCATACAAATTACTCAGTGTACTGTACGCAGAAGTCCAAACCCAATGCAGAACCTGATTTCTCTTTAACTGTTGGCTGCTATGATGTATCACTGAGAAGTATTTCCCACTGCATGCTATAGAAACAACACCTGACTGCAAATTTCTATGGCATGACATGGAATTCAAGCAGGCTTTCCAAAAGTTCATAGGGTTTCTGTATCAAATCTGAATGAGCAAAACAAGGAAAACATTCTTGAAAATCATGATCTTTCTTGCTGTAGCAACTGGTTTTGCTAGCATTAGGTCTACAGCATCAATTTTGAACAAACCAAGATGGACGCTTCCTGGCTCTTTCAATGATCCGCTTGCCTTCATCCTTTTCTGTGAGCTTTTCTCCATCATATAGGATGACAGTCTCTACAGTTGGAGCATTAAATGGTCCTCCTTCCTTTTTATGTATTTCCAGCCGTATCTTTTGAGTTTCTGCTTTGACCTTTGCATAACAATAGCCACAGAGGACATGCTTCTGTTTCAAGTTTCCACACTCAGGACAAACATCTATGTTCCTCTAAAAAAGACAGTGGAAATAGGAAATTTTGTAATTTGAACAACAGAAACAAAAGACACAAGAAACAATCACAAACTACTAAAAACGTTAAATGAAATACCAGAGAAATTCAATTACCTTTTCATAACGTATTCTTCCTCGTAAAATAATTTTTCTGTAATGTATTGCTATGTCAAATGCTTACTACTAAAAATAGCCTATGAATTCAATACCTAAATCATTATGCCTAATGATGTCTGGAAGACTCAAGACCTATCAATTCAATTAGTTGCACAGAAAGTACAAAACTCTTCCACTCATACTAGCTGTGAATAAAATTCACAAGCTGTTGGCTTGCACTTTAACTGTCACTGTTTATTTAATCACAGACCACTGTCACGCATGATGAACATACTGTTACAAGTATTCTGTGATTACAACGTCTCTTAAGCTTATTATAAACAAATTCCAGAAAGCTTTTTCAGTTCAGTATTGACCACTGTAACAATTCTCTAAAATAAGTGAGATGAACAACGATTGGCGTAAATCTTACTCCAGCATGCTTGTTTGTCATTACAAAAATTACTTGCAGTGAGTAAGGTGGCAAGCCTGTAGAAATCTGGTGATTACCTTTACTTTTATAAGCTTCTGGGGATTTCTTCTCCTGCAGCGGTTCACTTCAATGGTGCGCCGTGATTTTGGTGCCGCCATCCACAAGATGCTATCCAACAGGCTTGGCGCCTCATCACTTTCACTGGTGTCATTTACCGGTTGTGGAAGAAAAGCTGGAGCTTGGACTGCTAGTGCTGGTCCTGAAGGAAAAAGAAAAACTAATTCATTACAGGCAAGCCCCAATTTCGCCTTAAACCGAGGTAGTAAGACACGGATGCTACTGACACTCCCAAAGCGAGGAGGCAAGAGCGGCCAGCGGCGCTCCTCACCCGATCCCCTCATTGTCCCCAAGGTGTGTACTTTCCTGCTCCAGCCCGCTCCCTCAGCCGTTAAACGGTAAAAATGAGTCTCGCGGCCCCGACACCGACCTCTCCTTCAGCCGAGAGAACAGGACGATACCTACCCCAGGGCGGGCTCTGGCCCCCGGAGAAACCCGGCAAGAGACTGCGCTCCAGCCGCCCCCAGCAGCGCTGAAGGAGACCGCGAAGCCGCGGCAGAGGAGAAAACACCACCACCACAGCCGCCATCGCCCCTCAGAGCCCCGCCAAGGCCTCAGAGGCGGGGTAAGGCGGCCGCCCGCCCGCGGGCACACTGGGCATACGCACCTGTCTCTGAGCCTGCCGGGAAACTGAGTGTCCGGGGAGCCCCGCACTGCAGCGGGGACCCGGACCGAGACTTCACGTCCCAGCATGCCACTCGCTGCCGGGAGGCCGCGGCCGCGCAGGCGCACGCCGAGGACTTCAACTCCCAGCATGCCCCGCCGCATTCCTCTTGGCCAATGGCTCCCCTGGCGGGCCCGGCGCCGTTCCCAGCATGCCCCGCCATTCGCCACATCCTCGCCAATCAGCGCACGCGCTGTGTTCTCGTGTCGAAGCGGGAGGAGGGGCTGCGCCTGCGCAGCGGGGCGAGATGGGGGCGGAGCCTTTCAAAATGGCGGAGCGCGGCTGTAGCCTCTCCCTCACTACGTTCAGGTACGCGGGGTGGGGGGAGGGCTTCAGGCCAGGGCTCTCGGCACGTGGGCAGGCTGGCGGGGGAGGGGGAGGGCGGCGCACAGCCTGCGTGTGGAGCGGTTCTCGGCTGTGGGACAGGACGGAGCCTGGACTTTGCAGAGTCATCGCGGAGCCGGGCCTGCGAGCGTGGGGGGCCGCGGGGGCTGGGCCCGTGGCGGGCGTGGGGAAAGCGGTGGGGAGTGGGTGGCTCTGCCTTCGCCTGAGGAGGGCACGCAGCTGCCAGGCGTCTCCGTGAGCTGAACGGCCGCGGGCGCAGGTGGGGGCAAGGGCTGGAGCTGAGGTGAGTGCCGGGCCCGCCTCGTCTCTGCCGTAGACCTCGGGCCTAAGTGCGGTCGCTGCTTGTGTCTTCTCTCGTTGCTGTCAGAGTCACTCTGGGGCCAGCCTCAGGTCAGTCCCCTCACTGGTGGTGCCTTATAGCGAGTGCTTGGTGAAATGGTTTCGTGAACTTAAGGTTCCACCACACACACATACATGCTTGAGGCTGGATCATAATTCTGAGCTAACTGGAAATGCGTGATGGTAGCTGAACTGTGGTATCTCGAGAGCTTGCTTCAGAACACACTTTGTAGACATGGGGATGAAAGAAGCCTACAGATGAGTTTTAACTAGTTTATTTCCCTTTTTTGCTGTCCTTTGCAGGCAGAGATCGCCTTGCACTTTGTCTTGTGCACAGCCTGCATGTGAGATGATTGCATGCACAGAATGAATGTGTTATTGGAGTGGTACCTATTAAAGTGTTGCTTTAATACATACACTTAAGATTAATTCAGAGAAAAAGAAATTACTTTCCTTTTTTTTTTTGACTAAATTATTAAGCTATCCAGAATTACGTTGTGGGGCGCCCCTTTAAAGGGGCAGTGGCTTCACCCAAGGTGTGGGTGATCCACAAGGGTGGAGTGAGGCTTGGTAGAATGGGGTGGGGCTCCCCTTTAAAGGGGTTAATACTTCACTTAAAGGGGTCATGGTTTTGCCCAAGGTGGTGGGGTGCAGAAGCTGAGGGGGGGGGACTTGCTGGTGGGGGGGCAGGGCTCACCACTGGGCCTTGGCCAGGTGCTTCAGGCAGTAACGCTCAGCCTCAGCAGGTTTGTGGTTGGTGGCCTCCAGCTCACACTCACGGCAGCCAATCTCATGCTCCTGCAGCTCTACCTGCTGTGCTCATTCCACTGTTCCACCACCAGCACCTGCGCCCACTGCTCCTCAATCTGCTGCTTTGTCCTCGCCACCTGTGCCCGCAGCACCACTCAGCCCTGCAATGGCACCGAGGCAGGTGGGGGGGGATGGACCCTGGCATCCTGGGAGGGGTGTATCCAGGCAGTCAAGAGAACTCGGGCACCCCAGGGAACCCATGTGTTAGAGGAGATCCTGGCATTTTGGGATCAGGAACAAGGTGCTGGGGAGACCCAGGTGTCTGGGTAAGGGACGTAAACATCTCAGAGGAGCCAGGTCTTTGGGGAGGAGGACCCAATTGTCAGGGGAGACCCCAGGATCTGAAGGATGCAGGTGGCCTGGGGGGACCCAGGCACTGTGGGGGGAGTGCAGGGGGGACCCAGGTATCCTGGAAAAGGGACCCAAGTGGCCAACATCACATCAAGGAAAGACCCAGGGGGGTGTGGGGGACCCAGGAGGGATCCCAAACAAGCAAGGAAGAAGAAACAGCACCCAGGGTGGGGGGACACTCAGGCATCTGTTGTACAAGTCGGCCTGGGCCTTGCAGATCTGATGGTGGCATTGCACAGCACCTGCTGCACCTGGAAGTCACACTGGGCCTGTGCCATCACTGTCTCACCCAGCAGCTGTGCTGAGACCTGCTCCTGGCATGCCTGTGTCTCCTGTGGGGACACTGGGGTGCATGGGGACAAGGAAGGACACTGGGAGATTGGGGGTGGGGCCATGGTGACACCATGGGACTGGAGAGGTGTGGGGACGTTAGGGGACATGGAGGAACACCATGGGATGGGGGGGTACATGGGAAGATGAGGGTCCCAGGGACATCAGAGGGGAACGTGGAAAGCCACAGGGACCTCAGAAACAACCTGGTGACATTGGAAGCCCACTGGGGAGTGTGGGACGATGACATGCTGTGGGGGATCTAGAAGTCTCAGTGAGGAAAAGGGGGGGGGGATTGTAGGCACGTAAGGGACACAAGGGGGGCTCAGGGGGATGTGGGGGTGACTGAGGTGACAGGCTCACGTGGATGCTGGTGTCCTGCTTGGCCTTGGCCTCCCTGATGTGAGCATCACACTGGACCTGTGCCATCCGGTCCTTCCCCAGCGAGTGCAGGTAGTCTTGGGGACACTGTCCCACCCTGCCCATTGAGGACTCCAGCCATCCCTGCCCCAGCAAGCGCTGGTGGCCCTGGGGACACTGGAGATGGCCCTGTCCCTGTATTGTCTCCCCATCCCTGCATCTGGATGTCCCCAGTCCCTGTACCCACCCTGGTGACCCTGTCCCCACACCAGTGTGTCTGTCTTTCACCCAACATCCTCCTGCCGTATCCCTGTCCCCACAACACTGTTCCTCTGCCTCGATCCCAGTATTTCCATCCCTGCATGTCCCCCCTCTGTCCCTGTGTCCCTTTTTCTGTGACCCTCCATCCCTGGATCACTCTCCCTGTCCCCACAGCTCCCTGTACCCCCCAGATCCCCAGTGCCACCACCATGATTATATCTCCATCCCCACCATGTCCCCCCCAGCGTCCTCAGTACTGCTGGCCACACTGATATCTATGTCCCTGGCTGTTGCAGGGGTCCCTCAGGATGTCACTGGCCACGCTGACACCCATGTCCCCACCCTGTTCCCCCCCACTGTCCCCCCCAGTATCACGTGGTCATCGTGGATGGCCTTTAGGGTGTAGCTGACCATGCTGGTCCCCATGTTGACAAAGTGGGATGAGGCCACGTTGAAAACCTGCACCCAGAACTTCTGCTGGTCCTTGTAGATTTCCTGGGTGGGAGGCATTGGGGGTGGGGCTTAAGTGGGTGGGGTCACCCCCAAGGGTCAGGGCCTTTTGGGGGTGGGGCGGTGTCACCCCCAAGGGGTGGGGCCTTTAGCGGAAAAGTGACTTCCAAGAGTGCGTAAGCCTTTGTGAAAGGGGTGTGGCCTGTCCCAAGGGGCGTGGCCGGCCCCACCCCTCTCAGCTCCACCATCACGTGGGCCTTGATGAGGGCTAGTGGCTCTCCAGGGTGATCTCACTCTCCGACTTGCCCAGGAACATCTGGCAGGCGGCCACCAGCATCTCCTTGTTCTGCCCCTGGATCTTCACCTGCAGCCCCAACCCAGGCATAAAAAAGCAACCCCCAGCCTTACACCCATGCTGGGCGTCCACCGTCACGGCACGGCCCCTTTAAGAGCTGTAGATTTATTATGACAAGGATATTGGGCGGCTGCTCCCTTGCGGGGGGGGGGGGGGGGAGCAGGATAGACCGTGCCAATGCCTTTTTGAAAGAGTGCTTTCCAAAAAAATATTGGGGGGGGGGGGGGGGATATAAGCTGCTTTTAAGATGCTGCTGCCCCTTACCAAGGGGGGTTAAGCCCTTTTAAAAGTGCTGTCCCCCCCTCCCTTGCTGCAGGGGTTCTGAGGGGGCTCCACCACAACATGTCCCTTTTAAGGGGTCTCACAGAGTGGAGGAGGGGGCGATTTCACTATGACATTGCCGTTTTAAGGGGGATCTGATAGGGTCCACCTCACATCACTTAAAAGGGGCTGCAGCAGTCCTGCTGGGAGGGGTGGTGGCAGCTGTAGGGACACAGGTGAGTGTAGAGGGGACACGGGTGGGGGGGTACCTGTGCAATACTGGTGACAGAGATGGGGACGCCATGGCAGGTGTACACCTTCTCACTGCGCACATTGAAGGTCAGGGTGTTCAGGGAGATGCTGGGGGAGGACAAGTCACTGGAGTGTCACCCTGTGTCCCCCATCTTTCCTCTCACATCACACAGCCTGCCTCCCCATGTCCCCCCTGTGCCCCCCCTACCGTGTATCCCCTCACCGCTGGATCTGCTGTCGTGTCAATTCGGCATAACACATTCAGATGCCACAGGTATTGTACAATCCTGTCCTGTCAGCAATTTAGTTTTGGAATTGTCCTTGGAGTAAATCCATGCAGTTTACAACCATTGCAATTGTGGCAAATGGATGTCACTCACATAGCAGAATTCAGCAGACTAAAGTACGTGCATGTCACATTTGATACCTTTTCTTCCCTTATATGGGCCACTCCTCTCACAGGTGAGACAGCAAAACATACTAAAAAACATCTACGCAGATGTTTTGCAGTTATGGGTGTTACACAGTATACAAACGGATAATGGTCCGGCATATGTTTCACGTTCCTTTCCTCAATTTTGTCAACTATGGTGTATCCGACATCAAACAGGTATTCCAAATTCTCCTACTGGTCAGGCCATCATTGAATGTGCACATCAAGTTTTAAAAAGCTTACTTGCAAAACAAAAAAGGGGGGCAATGGGTCTATCCCCACAAGAGCATATTTGGAAAGTTTTATATGTCATTAATTTTTTGCGCTTAGCAGGTACAGCAGAAAATCCACCCATAATTGTTCATGGAAAAGCATTAAACAGTGACTTATCAACACTAAATACTAAAGGAGTCAAAGTAATGTGTAAAGGTCTGAACACTGGCCAGTGGACAGGTCTGGCAGAAGTACAATTAACTGGCAGAGGATATATGTCTATCATTACAGATTCGGGACCAAAGTGGATTCCAGCTGGCTCATTGGGTAAAACCATGGAAATCACCTGCATTGATAGGAGGAACACCACAATAAACGACACAGGAGATTCAGATGACAATAGGAGCCAGTGATCATCTTTGTTCAGTCTGCCACTGGTGTAGGTTGTATATAATCTGTCATTGTACATTTTGTGGTAAAAATATAATCCATTATAGTAGATCTCCGGAGATATATTTCACTAACATTAAGTCCATATTGTGTTAGATGCAATAACATTTTTTAAGTAATCCAGAAAAGATATCTTTGTGTTAGGATGAATAGGTTTGTAAGGATTTAAAATGAGAATTGTGGTTATTTTATGGGGATTGTGCTTGCTGTTTAAATATATAGATGTAATAGAACATATGCGTAGGTTACTTAAGAACAGGCAAAATGTATGGGTTAATCTTGCTAATGCTACTGGTCCAGACTCCATCTGTTTATCTATGTCAACTCCAACAGATCCCTTTCGTACCTGTCTAACAGGGGTTCCGACTTTTGACCCAAACCAATTTAAAGGATGGGTCAGCAAAAGTGAAATTCTAAACAAAGCTGAAGTTATTACCTTTGCTAAATTGACCTGGCCCCACTCGATGGTATTAAAAAATTGGCAGACATTGAAAAAAGGGCTTCCATAACATGAAGATGCTATGCAGACTGTACTTATTTTTCAACATCTGAATGCTTCTATGGTACCGCCTCAAGAGCTAGATCTTTTAGGATCTCTGAAATGTAACCAATCCTGCATCAAGTTTGGGAATAGAGAGGCGTTATTTGACAACTTTCTTCAAAAGGTATTGAGAAAAGGGCCATTACTGACATACCGGAATGGAAGTTTTTGAGTGACCCCTAGGGAGCACTGGTATAGAAATACTAGCATATGGTGTAACAGAGGGTTATGGGTTAATCTTATGGCACCATTACAACCCTGAGCATTGCCCAAAGGGTTGTTTCTGTTTTGTGGGGATAGAGCATGACCTGGAATCCTGGCTAAGGCTCTCAGAGGGCCTTGTTATTTAGGCAAGTTAACTTTGTTTGCTCCTACTCAAAGACAAATACATAAAACCCGTTGGAAAAATAAAAATTAGTGCACAGGAAAAAATGAGCAGTATGGCAACTGAGTGAAAACTGCAATGATAAAATTCAGCTTTGGAACACTCCATTACGAGTGATTTCTTCCGTGTTTGCACCATGAGTTCCTGCTGGCAAAGTACTCTGTGATATACAAAGTTGGGATGTTGGGCTGCTAAACAACTTAACCTGACGTCAGATATTTTGAAAAGTTTATTGGTAGATTTGGATAATACAAGGCATGCTACTTTACAAAACCGTGCAGCCATTGACTTTTTATTGTTTAGCACATGGGCACAGATGTGAAGATTTTGAGGGTATGTGTTGTATGAACCTGTCTGATCACTCAGTTTCAATTCATAAACAATTAGAACAATTAAGAACGAACATGAAGAAACTCATTGTAACAAATGGAAGTCTGGGCCAATGGCTCAAGGGTTGGGAAATTAATGGATGGTTATTAGATTTGGTGAAACAAGGTGTAACGATTTTAGCAATTATTTTGTTTTTGATGCTTCTGATTCCTTGTATTTTTAAACGTATCTATGGAATGATAGATGTTTTGACAGTCCAGGAAGAAAAAGGGGGAATTGTGGCAATGTATTTGGAAGAAAAGGGACACCTGGCCTATCAAAAGTTGCTCTTGCTTTAGCAGCTTGGTATGATTAAAAGTTTTATCTGCTCAGCAAGGCCACACAGTTGTGTGAGAAAGACACCTGGAATGAAGAAAACAGGATCTTTGGCAGTTAAGCAGGCAGAAAAACAGGAGCTGAGCTGGGAACTGATGACTGCAAGAATGTCAGCAATTTTAATGATGAGACTAACTGCTTGTATGCTTTTAACCAATTAGTATCTGTATAGCAGCATGTGAACAGTGTATGTAACCAATAGAATTAAGGTGTGACTTGTGTATGAATATTAATATTGTATATAAGTTTGCAGAAACTTAAGTGGCTTCAACTAGGATCATATTGATATGTCGTTGAGTCTGTGATTTTGCTCCTGCAATTGTCCATGTTTGACATTTGCCATAGCAAAATTTACAGAGGAGTTTGGTGTATGGCCCATTTGTGCATCTTATTTTTGGGAACCACAAAAACCCCAGAACCTCATTGCCATGGAAAAGTAATGCTCAAATCTGTCATAGCATAGCATACCAAACCATAACATAAGATACCATAAGATAAGATAACATAACAAAATTTATTAACATAACATAATTAATATAATTTATTAACATAACCAAAGTTATTAACATAAAATAACCTAATTTATTAACATAGCATAATTTATTTACATAACATAATATATTTACGTGACATTATTTGTTTATGCAACATGACATAATATATTTGCATACCATACCATACCACACCATAATTTATTAACATATTTTATTAACGTATAATAAACATGACATTTATATAACATAATTTATTAACATAAAATAACAATTTATTAACATAACAAAATAATTTATTAATGTAATATGATTTATTAATATAACAAAATGGTTTGAAAAATATAACAAAATAGTTTATTAATATAACGTTAAATAATTTATTAACATAAAATAATTTATTAATGTAGATTAACATAACATTACAACATACTTTATTAACATAACTTATTAACATAACAATTCATTAACATAACATACTTCATTAATGTAACATTTTATTTACATAACATAATTTAACATTAATTCATTAACATAATGGAACAGAACTAATTAACATAACATAATTTATTTGCATACCATAACCTAATTTATTAACATAACATACCATACCGTCCCATACCATAACATGCCATACCATAACATAACATAGTATACCATAACACACCATAACAACATACCATAACATACCATAACATTACATGCCATAACATACCATGTTTTTGGCTGTAGTGTGTTTAGAAAGTGAATTTTATTCCTCTCTCACAAACACTTCAATCCATTTCAATTCTGTTATCACCACATTTACACCATACAGGAAAATCCGTTTTGATATGGCCAAGTGCTTTTCTTTCATGTCATACTTCAGTTCTGTTTGGTAGCCAGCTGAGGTAAGGACAATTAAAGGTGCAGTGCCAGCGGTGCTGGTGGGGTCCTTCCCTGACCTCATTTAAACTGGGGAGTAATTGCAGTGGAATAGATGTGGCTAAAGCAGCACTAAAGCTTTTGCAAGATCACTAATACCATTAGGTGATCTCAGTATCAGCTCTGAAGATTTACTCTGAAAATATTAGGGATTGCTCTTCAGAAGGCTGAGCTACTGAAGAAAAAAAGTCAATCAGAACAAGATAATAATAAATTACTGACAACAGGCATCCACATGATTCTCTAATATTTTTTGTGTTAGTGGTTTTTTTCTACATCATCATATCTATAAACTATTTATCCCCCCGAAATATAGTAATGTTGAGATTTTTGTTTACTGGAAGATCTTTTAATTGGTGAAGAACACATTTTCTGCTGGTGTAGCAGCTATAAGAAACCATCAAAAAATACAACTCAATTTTCAGTATTACAATATCCTACGAGCTCTTGTGTTATACCATTTCTGACATCCCCATTGCCCATAGTGTCTGTAGTCCCAGCTACACTCGGAGTGAAAGGAACAATTGTTGAAAACCAGGGAATGGGGAAATTATTACAGAAACAGATGAAAAAAAGATTGGGAATATTTCACCTGGAAGAGACTGGAAAGGGCATGATTTGTGTATAGGGTAAACAGAAAAGAGATTAGAAATGCCTTCATACCTACCTGTGCAAGAGCAATAGCATTGTTTCAAAATCTAGGAACAACGTAACTGTCCATCTGGAATGCAACAGGAACGTTCTATCTATTTCCAAAAGTTTCAAGCCTTATGTCCAATATACTAACTTACACTGGACTGGACTGTATGTGTCCTTTTGTGTGATTTTGCCTGTTTATCTATTTAAAACACCCAAGACAGAAGAATTTACAAGCCTGGATGCAAGTTCCCTGTTTTGGTATGCACTTCCTTTATTCCCTACTCAGAAAGGGGAAATACTATAAATGAGTCAGCTGATACAATATACACTTTCTACAGCACTCCTATGACGACAAACATTTCTTTCTGTACAAGAGCGACAAGTATGAGAAATCCACCGCCTCTCCATATACAGGCAGTGCAGCATGCAGCTTCAGAAAGTTTCCAAAGGCACCCGGAATTGCCTGGGGGTATACAGAAGCTGTGTAGCAAATAGCAGTAACAGATCATTTCAGGAGAAATATTAGTTCAACTGCAACCAATTTCCTGCCCTTTGCCATGGGAGACTATTCTGCATGAGCCTGTTTTTAACTCGGGTTATTATTTCTTTACTATGTTGTGATAGCTACAGGACTACTGCTTTCGGTTTATCGAAGCAAATATTGACTTGGAAAAATGGAGTTATTCAGACTGTATGTAAAGGCAGAAATAATACTGCTGCCCTTTATTTCAGAAGCAGAAATCATAGCAAAAGAGCTATTGAAAGCACTGGTGCAAAATGTTATGAAATTAAAGTCTCAGGGACCAATATGAAAAATGTAGAGAAGAACCATCTGCCTGCCAGCTTCTGTGGAAGATGCAGCCTGTTGTGTTAACCTCTCCGGGAAATCCCAGCTTAAAGCAAAGTCCTCCAGCCAAGCTGCTGCCTTTGTCCGCAGTGCACAACGGGTCTGTCACAGTGACTGATCCTTTGGCCCTGGCCCACTGCTGTGGAGATGTCGAGGGACCCACAAGCACCACTGAGGCTGCCTTGTGACATTGCAAGTTTGAGGGTTGAAGTATCCTCTGAAACCAACCTCTTAAGACCTCTCACACCTTCAAATCTGCAGTTTGTCACCTCTGTGGTTTGCCTCTAGAAGCAAATAGAACCACAGCGCAACTCTACAGTGCTGGTTTACGGAGTACGTTTATCCAGACCGCATTAGGAGCCCAGGTGATGTCCCAGCTGATACCGCTGTATGAATGCCAGCAGCAACTGTAAGCTTGCACAAAGAGCTTCCCAGTGTGCTGACAAGAGCAGTCAGAGGTATGGGAGAGGGAAAGGATGGCAGTGTAAAAAAATAGCAAGCACTGTAGGGTAAACAAAAACTGGTACACCTGTTTGCTTTCAATTATACTGCAGGGAAACAGGAATGGCATGAAATCTCCAAGGCAGTGAGTAAAAAGTTGTTGAACATGCTTTTAAAAATGCATGAGCATAGCTAACACATGAATTTCACTGTTTAAATACTGCAGAACCATAATAAAAGAGCAGAGATTTTAGTTCTGAAAAACTCACTTGAACCAATTTTAGGATGATTGACAAACCAAAGCTGGCAATGGGTGGGGGACATTTTTAACACTGAAAGGCAAATGGAACCCTTTACCAACTATCACAGTCCATTCCTCCATGGAGTTCACTACTCATCAGAAGATCACAAATACGTTAACTGAAAAAGCCGAGTGTGAATTTTATTCAGCTGGCCTGAATATCCAGTGAAGTCAGTTGGACTGTAGAGCTCAGGAACTGAACCTGAAAGGTTCTTTTGTTTAAAAGGAGCAAAATCTACCAAGAACTGAACAGCTTTAGGGCAAATACTCATCTCAAGAAAGGTACAAGTAAGCAAAGAACCTACAAGAAGGAAAAATAAATCACGAAATTTAGTGGCATTTTAGATATCAGGATTATAAGGATGAAGTGAGATTAACCTCAAATCAAGCAGATTCAGATGCTTCAAGAAATTAAGACTAAACATGTAGCTCTTGAGACACATGGATAGAATATGAAAGAAGCAGCAAGGCCATCATGTATAATTGCCTGCACTGTGACTGCATAATGCAGGCATGACCTAAACTACTAAGTCAATACCTTGTCTCAGTTTTCCAGGAAGCTAATGACGTCATGTGTGTGGGAAAAGTAGAATGACAAAGCGGGCAGACAGCACGGAAATGGAAATGACCACAGTCAGGGAGCTTGTGGGCTCAACTTGGATAATCTCTGTTCCGGAAAAGAAACAGCATCTGCAGTTCTGCCTGGGGGCAGCCAGTCTGAGACATTCTGGGTGCATCAGAGGCATGTCACATGCTTTACTTGGCAGGAAATAGATATTATGAATATTTTTGGATGTGAGGAAACTGATTAGAAATTATATCATCATCTTCTAGACTTGTGTGAATAGTTTAAGCAATGGTGATTTTTTTTTTTACTCATTCAATGGTATGTGTAAAAGGAATCAGGGGAAAGCATCGTTTGTGTTCTATTTGATAATCAGTAATTTAATTTAGTGAACTCTTCCCACATCAGCAATAACCGAATTTTAAATCGGCAGGTTAAATAAAGAGAACCTTTCAATATGTGACTGAGGACTTGTTTAAATTTCTGGTGCAAATTTTCCATGTTACCCCAGGGATGAATGTGACCTGGAAATCCAGGGGGAAAAAAAAAGGTTTATTGGTGTTATGTAAGGAAACAGGGTCATCACTATCAGCATATTCCATTTACAAGACTTCTCAGAATTAAATCTGTAACTCCTTTAAATTCAGATAGTGTATTATAGTATATGAAGTTCTTGTTTAAGACTAGAGATTCATGCCACTACTATTGCATATAAAGCAGAAGTTCAGATCAGAAATGATTATTTCATTGGTGCCTTTACCTGGTATTAGAGCACCTCTAGGACTGTTTATTTATAAATTGCACATATATAAATACATCATCATAAGTGACACAGCACACACGAGGTTTAGAGCACACAACCTGATCTGCAGATATTGAGCTATGGTTAGAAATACAGTCTTCTCAAAAATGCTTCTACTTGATAGATACATTTCCCTTCACTTTCCTCTGTAGTTACACTCAGCAGATTTGGTAAAATGTACAGATTTTATAAATACTTCTCTAAGGTTGCCATCTTTTGTATTACTTTCTTTAGGTTCTTCCAGCTAAGACAATTGCTGTCCCCTCTTACTTCAACTAGCAGTGATGCGAGCTGGCTTTGTGCAAGACGCTGCTCTCTCTGTTTGCAGAGGATGGCGGTAGCTGTCCGAGCAGCAAATAAAAGTGGCAATGGCCATGCAACATGCAGCCTCCAATCCGTTCAAAGCAGTAAAAGACAGCAGACATTCAAAGCAGGGAAGTTTCTAACGCATTTCTTTTGCAACTGAATCTTTATTCTCTGCTGAGGGAGAAGCTGACAGTTAAAAAGATAAATGAGAAACAAGAAAACTGGGAGAAAAAAATAGCCTCCTTTTCCCACAAAATATACTAACTATATTCAGCTCAAGAATGGTGTCTATCATTTTTGCAGGGAGTAATGATGTCTTACACAGAGCATAGTCTGCCATGGGGAGCAAAATTCTGTAAATGACTTTGAAGGGGTTTTTTTTCAGTTGAAGTGGTGGACCCACTTACACATGTTTATATATTTGTAACAAAATAAATAGTACTACATATTTTTAATATATTACGTACTTATACCACATGTAATATATTAAATGTATAATTGCATGTGACATATGCTTACAAACTATGTGTGTCTTACAAAATTCATATTTTCTTTCAGTTAGATATTTAGAAATTTGGGTCAGTATGTATATGTATAAATTGAACATAAAACCAAATGTATGTTTTGTGAAGTACATTATTACAGTGTCATCTAAAATCATTCATTGTGTCTGCTGATGCTCATTCCAGTGTTCCTGCTGCACGAACAGTGGGGTTTTTTTATTGTGTTGCATTTACAGACATAAATTCCAACTTGCACAGTGACATTAACTACCTGTGAAATAACAATTACATCTCTTATCATTTTTCGTTCACCTTCTTGATTTCTTTGATAAAGCAAATATTTGCTTTTCTTGTCTGATCTGAGTAGGCAAAATCATTTATTCATGGAAATAGCACCATTGGCTTCACTGTGGGTAGGACTGAATATGCTGAAGTCCCAGGAGTTTCTTAATGAACTAATTAAATCTTTGCTCTTACAGTATAACTTGTTTAAAAAGAGCCGTGATCTGTTTTTCCATGTTGTGTAATTGCATACTTAGACTTGCTTTAGGCTTACAGACATTATTGCCTTTTTGTATTTTTCCTTCTAAATGCCAACAAATGGTATTTACTTTCTGAGCAGATTCCACACAGACCTTTCCTTTCCCCAAGATTAAGGCTTTTGATTCCTGCAGCATCTGAAAATTCTGGCAACTCTCCAATCGATACATTGAAAGGATTTTCTTATTAGTATCTTATCTGTGTTTCTTGGTGAGATGTTTGGCCTCAAGCATGTAATCAATAGCTTGCCAAAACATAAATTCCTTCTCAATTTTATACAGAAGCATTTCTGCATTCACACTTTTTTTTTCTTCTATGGCTTAGTGAATTTACAAGAATATTCTGATGGAAATAAACATTCCCCTGCTGCCAAAAGTGATTATAACACTGTGCATCATAAAAATCAGCTTCCTACTTTAACAGAAAGTTTTACATAATGAGGAAAATGTGCCTGAGAACAGCACGGAACTTGGAGCAGGAAGATGTTTTCCTGAAAGAATATAGTAATTTATTTTTAAATGACAAACCTATTATCTCCAGAATATATGAAAGTGGCTGTACTTGGATTATGGAAAGACATGAAGCATTTTGGAACAGGCTTTTTTATTTAGGACATTTTTTCTGCAATTTGCTTCGATCTCAGAAAAACACATGGGTGATCATTGCTAGAGAGGGACCTTGTGTTTCAGTCCTATCAAAGCACATTCTGTGCAGAGCATATTGGGAAAAGATAAATTAAAAAAAAAAAAAACAAAAAACACACCAACAAATGAGTGCCTGTCTATCTCTCCTTGCAATAATGTTGTCTATCTTCAAGCAATGAATGTCCATGCCAGCTCTACAAATTCATCACTAGTATCAGTATCTGTTAGGACTTCATTTTAGGGACAAAACCATGGATAAAGACTTCTTCCCAAGTCCAAGCTCAAACTAGTTTTGACACCCCAGAAAAAGGCACCGAACTAAGTTTGAAGCAAAGTCGAAAAGCTGTTGGGCTACACTTTTATTGCGTTTTTTTCCCCCTCACATTTGTCTCCATGTTAATATTACTTTTACAATTCTGTCACTGGCTGGCCTCCCTCATCATCATGCTGGTGGGTGGATGCATTGGTTGATGGCTCTCCAAACAGTGCTGTGCTGGCCAGCTTCATCAAGAAAGGACACATATGTAAGCAAGAAGCCAAGGAGGAGACAAGTGTTTTCGTGAACTTCAGCAAATTGTCTCTGCAGCCTGACAGCTGCAGAAACTTCTAGAAGCCAAGCTTATCTACAGAACTGATGGAGAAAGCATTGCAATTTGATGGACATTTCATACAGAAATACAGGTCATTTGCAGTGTACCTTTCTGACCCTAGCTTTTTCCCCTTGCTTTATAATAGTTGATCATCTAAGTTACATGTGTCATTTTAGCTCATAAAACAGTGGCTCAGTTTATAATCAGGATGAAGTGCCTCCAGCTTGGAGATATCTTTTAAACCCACGTGTCTGGATTCACAAATACAACCAATTACGAGAGCTATAGAGAACACTCCGATAAAAGGGCTTTTTTAATTTTAAAAAGGAAAAGAAGGGAAGGAGGCTTTGTGAAAACATCTGTGATGTTTTGCCTTGTCTTCAGCTCTAGCTCCAGGGACTCCTGAGTGAGAATGACACCTAGCAGGATGATTACTCATGAAAAGAGGGAAAACCTTGTCACCCAGGGGGCATTATCATGTACTGCATGCATAAAACTGTTCACCCATGAAAGCTCTGATGCCACAGGTTTCCTGACCTGATCGCAGCGAAGAAGACGACCTAAACTTCCTTGCATCCTAATGGCAAGTTATCCAAGAAGCTCTTTACCTGGCAGCCCTGACAGCTTGCAGGGTTTGTGCCCGAGAGCGACAGCACGCTATCACAACAGCATGGCATGTGCACTCACAGCGTTGCTAACGCAGCTAAAAATATTGCAGTAGAATAAAGCAGGGATCTGTAGGGAGTTTGTGTGCCAATAGATGTCACTGTTGAATATCTTATGTAGCTTTATCATCTGGCAAAAGGCTCCCCGACCTAGCTGTGCTGGGAAAGGTCTGTGTATGTGTTCCATTTTGCTTCATAGGCTCTTGTCCATGCTTTTTTATGGACAGGTTTATATGACAAAGAGCATGTAAACTGGGGCATCTGCTAGCTAGGGCTTCATCAGTTAGATGGTTAAAAATAAGTTTCATCTGTCATGCAGCAGCAAAAGCAGACCTTTACCGTTGACCTGTCTGAATCTGCAGGCCTGGCAGTGAGCAATGCCATCTGCAATACAGCTGATAATCCGGCTTTGCAGGGACAGCAGAGGTGAAGCCGAGGAGCCACAGAGCTGCACATCGCAGCCCGCAGCCGCTCCAGCGTCTCAGTTGGCACCAAGATAGTATCTGCTCACATGCCGTGTTGTTGTGGGCACATGTAACTGAGCACAGGACTTGGCAGGGCTTTTTGGCAGCCGCTGCGTCTGACTCATTCTCCGAGAGAAATACCAGAGCACTCCTGCTAAAGCATTGGGAAAAAGCGCCTCTTCCATGCTGGAGGCATCAGCTGGAGACTCTGCTCTGCGTGGAGGAGAGTTTTTCAGGGGGTTTTATTCTTTCACCAGGGGTTTACTTCCCCTTACTTGCCAGATCTTTCATCCTGGCCATCTCCTTTCATGCTGTGGCCCCTGCTCATGCTCCCCGCATCTCTGGTTATGTAGCAGGGGAATCACAGAAAATGTTGCTATAATTAATGTGCCACTGCAGGATCCTGCCCTGCTCGCATTCTTGGCTAATGACTAAGCTCCTCTTTTATTCCCCCTTATGGCAATCAATGTGCATCAGTGCCTTTACCCCAAATGGTAATGTTTTTATTAAGGACAATCGAGCATATCCCTTGCTCGGTGATGCCAGGTAGCACACAAGTGGTTTTGATCCTATCAGTGTAACCAGAAAATCCAAAGGGTTTTTTTGGCTTCCTGAATTTCCTGCATCTCATTAGACTGTCCGGCGCACATCTGTAACAGCTCACAACCAGGCCTGTCAGCACATGGTTCATTAAAAAGCCATGGCTGCCAGCTTCTTTTGGCCTAAATCCTTCCCTTCACGGCATAATACAAATACTGGTCTGTGCACCAAGTACCTTCGTGGGAGCTCGAGGGAAACAAAAGCAAACTCTTATCAAGCAGTTCAGCTCTCCGTGGGTGTCAGCATGTGCTGATGTGCAATAGCCTCTGTGCTCCTCAAGAGTGGGGAAGTGGAAAATCCCCACAAATGAGACTCTGACCTGAGGAATTTGCCTTGTAATTACACAGAAAGGTCCAATGGATGAGAAGGTTATGTTTTGTCCTCATGTGGTTTTTTGTTCATTTTCTTTCCTCCCCTGATTGTATCATATGCAGCTTGCAAGGTATACACTTAAAAAAAAAATGAGGGGGGAAAAATATGAGGATTTAAGTCAGGGCTGTTATTTCCAATTCTCCTTTACCCTGTCCTAATTTAAAAAAAAAACAACCAAAACATTTCTGGTAAATTATTAGAATTTAATTCTTGGAGCATGTGAGCTACTTAAGTCAGAATACCTCAAACTCAAGCCGCCTTGAAACTTTTGTCATCCCAGTAACAAAAGCTGGAGGTACAGACCGAGTATCATCACCTTGCCCTGCTAATACTGCTCTTCCTCAGGAATCTCAGACATTTCCTGCATTTGGGATCCAGGGAATTTCTCATGAAAACATTGCTCAAAACCTATTTTGGTTAAAACCATCTTGATTTATGGTGACTTAAAATATTTGACTGTCTGTTGAAGCACTAAAAAGCATTGATAGTTTTGTGGGCGTGCATTAAAGGAGAAAGAAGAGTGGTTTTTTATTTAACACTAGCAAGTTGGGTGTTGTTTGTTTGTGGTGTTTTTTTTTAATAGCAAAAATGTTAAAATCAGGTTATCAAGTTAAATATGGATGAAAACAGAGGTGAGTGACACCTCTCCTTTCTCCTCCAGAGCCAATTTGTCCCATAAGCGAGAATGCCAGAGGGGCAAGGTTTGCTTGGAAGGCTCATACAGGGCAGTGCCAGCAGCCCTAGACCTCAGCTGTCTCCTGTGGGATACGGGGGTTGGAGCAGGTGTCCCACCTGGGACAGCGCTTCAGTGTGTCCACCGGGGTGGTAGGTGGACTGGGCTGGGCAGGTGCAGGGTGGCACGGCCACCCTCATCGTGCTGGAATGAGTGTTTGTGTGGTGAGTGCTGGGAGAGGCAGAGCGAGGATGGGCAGCGGCTGTCAGCTGCCATGGCCAGCGGTTGGGGTAGCACTGGACAAAGCACAGGGGACCAGAAGCTGTGGTTGCCTGTCATTGTCTTCGCTTTCCTCTTCCACACATCTGTCCCCACCCATTTTCCATAAATCTTTCTTTCCCATCCTGCCTGAGCAACTTGGTGAGCTCAGGTGGGGTCACCATTAGGGTGCCAGGTGCTCTGTGGCTCAGCTCAACGAGAAGGGCTCTGCAAGGCACACAAGCTCTTCCTGCTGCCACCTTCAGATGCTGTGGCCCCAGCCTGGCCTCCCCAGTGCAGTGGGGGCTTTCCAAGTGCTTTTTTCCCTGGCCCAGCTTATTAAGCCAAGCCCTGCTCCCTGGATGAGGCAGGCACAGCCAGGGACAGAGCCGTCTCAGGGTGTCGCGCAGCGCTGTGTGATACGCTACAGAGCACAATCAGAACTTGAACAACTTTTGAGTGTTTTTAATTAACCTGGTTTTCCTCTCCTCAGCATCCCTTCCTCAACAGGTTCCCCTTGTCACAGGGGTTACCTGCCAGAGTTGCATCTCCAGCTTGTTAGGAACAGGACTGGGTGATTCGCTCTGGGTGTATACTTTGTTCAGTAAAGAGGGCAGCAGTGGTTAGCTAGAACTATTCACAGCAAAATACGGAAAATGGTTTTAGCCATGAAGAATTGCTGAGAAGATTGAAACTCTTAATCTCAACATTTCTAGAACAACCACAGCAAAAAAAGATTTTCAACTGCAGAAATTGTTTCTAATAAAGAATTTTAAAAACAGGAGCAAAACTTTCAGTTTCTACTTGGTGAAAAGGGTCAAAATATTTGGCTTAGCTGAAATACAAAGGCATTTTTATTCTGGCTTTCCTCAAAACAATTTGGGAGAAAATGTGTTTGCATTGGCTTTGCAACTGCAATTTACTAGGGATAAACTTGCTACAGCAGAATTAAGGGTGTCAGGTAAGATCCTTAGCTAGTTTTGGAAACCTCCTGATACACGTCACGGCACCGATCCTGGTGTATCTAACAAAGTAACTGGTCCTGCAGACATAGCTTGCCTCCCTGTTGTTTCCTCTAGACCCTCGGTGTGTTCTTGGGGGTCTGTGACAGACCCTCTTGCTTTGAAACCTGGGACTGGGTGGACAGATGCTTATCTCAGCTGTTGCTGGATGGAGAAACCCCCCTGTCTTGTGATCTGAGCGTAATGAAACTTCCTAGAAAAATAGACCTTTTGAAATCTCTACTACTAATCACCCTATGTGACGGAAATCCTCTGTCTTTTGTTAGTTCCCTGTAGCATCATTACTCACCACTTCTGGAGTTTGCTTACCCTTCTGATGTGTAGGACTTCTTTGTTTGAGACACTATTACTGTGTTTCATGTGCTTGAAAGTATTCAGGCAGGACCGAAGCTGAACCAAGCTAGTCATTTCATAAACAGCTCAGGGAAATACCTCCCCTGCTTTTGACAGGTTTGCCATTTAATCTGAAGCAAGATAGGACAAGTGACTGTGATGAGCTGAAAGAGGGAAGGTCACATGAAAGTTGTATGGCTAATGTCCTTGTAGAATGCCATTTTCCCCTCGAGCCTCATGAAATATTTGCAGAAAACACACACGTCTGACTAACATTCAATTCAACCTTTAATGGTTGCCAAGTTTTTTTGAAGGTAAAATAGTACAGAGTCCTAAGGAAAGATTTAGAGATGTTCCTGCTTGTGTGTATTCATCTACGATGTACTTCAGGTGTTTAAGGTTTGGCATTTTTTTCCTGGTTTATTTTTCACTAGACTGATCTCATTTGGGTACAGAATTCTCCCTATCTCATCAGAAAGAAGCTGGCGTATTTTAATGGCAATTATATAAATAATAAATAAGGTAACAGCTATAGTGAAGCCCCTTCTGACTGACTTGCCCTCAAACTGGGGTTGCACGCAGTAACTGCATCTCAGTACTGGGAGTTCCCAGACATTTACAGTTCTAACAGTTGCTCTGGCCATCTCTATGTCCCCGTAGTAAATGAAACACAGCAAGCCACGTTTTGTGAACCTGCTTCCAGGAAAACATCATCTCAAGCAATATGGTCTCATGAAGCGGGGCCTTGCTAGCCTCAGTGAAGGACAGAGCTACCAGGGCAGCTGTTTCTTTCTCTGCGGCAGTGTTTGCAGCTGGCATGCTGACTAAAACGTGGGGCAATCTAAGAAGAAATGGAGGGCTGAAGGAAATTCCATCAGATTTTGCGGAAAACAAACAGAACCATTGATGTAAAAAAATATATATATTATGCAGTAGATAGATTTTTTAAACAATATTCTGTTATTTACAAATCACACATAGTTAGATAACACAACCTGTAATATGCAACATTAAAAAACACTTATCAATGCCTATTTTCTTTTGTTTGTGTTTTTGGTTTTTTTAATTTTAAAACCTGAGACTGCTTAAATACGATTTGTGTTAGCACAGGTTTATTATAAACACGTGTGAATATCCATGTGAATGCGCCAATCCTGGTGGGGTTATGATTGAGGGTACTTAACAGGAAAGAAGATAAAATACAGTTTTAGATGTACTATACTCCCCATAAAGATGGAAACAAGCTAAAGAAATGGCAAAAGATGAACTGTAATGAAATGCATTCTAAATATCACCCACACAAT
Source organism: Falco punctatus (assembly GCF_963210335.1). Taxonomy (NCBI): domain Eukaryota; kingdom Metazoa; phylum Chordata; class Aves; order Falconiformes; family Falconidae; genus Falco; species Falco punctatus. The sequence goes on along the minus strand of NC_137583.1, from coordinate 84,543,307 downwards.
ACAGTTCTGTGCTGATGCTGGGCAGTAACTACGTGATGATGCCTAGGGTGGAGCAAGCCGTGCTCCTGTTGGCTTCAGCTAGTTTTTAGGGACACTCAGAGTGAGGGTGTTGGCTCATGGTGGGTGGCACCTGTAGGCTCCTGTGCTGAGCATTCTCTTAGCACTGACTGGCGTTCCAGAGCAAGAGCGGGGCACTGCTGTCCCTGTGTTTATCTGAGAATGATGTGCAACAGCAGGATGGCTGGGGGAAGAATGAAAATAAGAAGCCTTCACAGGAAGGCTATACTTGCTGGAAGAAAGCAAGCTTCTGGCAAAACAGTGAGATGAGGAGGGGTTTAATTTTGCTGTAAGAAGTGTTTTCAGAGAAGTTGGTTTGGGTTGTGTAGCTTTTCATAATATTGTCTCTCACGAAAGCCAGGGGCAACTGCTGGGGTCTGGACAGACCTGATGCTGCTTTCATAGCATGAGTTGTCTGGGCTTTTCAAGTGCAAGGAATGTAATTGCTTTCCCAGGAGGTATGCCTAAAAGGCCTAGACATCAAAGCTAACAAAAGTTCATCTGCTGAAAATGGAATAAATACGCATGAGTAACTAACATCATGTGGGCAAGTGCAGTATGTGAGTCGAGTGGTGGCTTAAGTTTCTGACTAAGCTGAAAAGAGAAATTGCATCATCAAAGCTTGATGACTGTCAGAAGAAGCAGCTACTTTTGACTCTGCAAGACTGAACCAAAATACTGAAAGCAAATGGATTTTTCCCATAATTCATTCAGATTTTTGCTTGGATTCTTTCCAAACTTCCCATCATGAAGCCATCTCTAGAGTATTTAAATATATAGAAACATATATTTTATAAATATAAAACTATATATCCATTTAGGTGTACTCATATATATTGCAAAGTGTATGCTTTCCTCTCTTCCGTAAATGGGGCAAATTGGACATTTTCTCCAGAAAAAAGCACATCCATAACTCTTTTTGTGAGAAACAATTAAGAAGTGATAGATGCTAAGACTATTTAATGCTGGTGGACGCAGACAAATTTCTCAGAATCAATATATGTTAGCACACTGCAACTAAATGAATCAGTGTAAAATAATTATACCAAGGTACTAAGATATATATATATAAAAAAAAAAAAAGGTGGGGAGGAAGGGGTAAGAGAGAAAGAAAACATTAAAACATAAGACTGGAAAAGTCCCAAAAGGATTGCCATAAAATCATGGAAAAGGTTGCTCCAGGTCTCAAAGTATGTGTGAAATAACAGACTGAAGAAACTAGTCATGTGAGTCTTTATTGGGAATCCTATTTATTCCAACTAAAACTATGTTACTGCATATTAAAAAGTAAATCACATTACGGATACAGATGTCTCCTCACATTGCTCTAGCATCATAAAAGTGACTCATTAAAATTTCATTTTCATATTCAGTGTTGCTGATACACACTTCATTTACAGTAAATAAACCACATACTAGGTTTATAACCAAGACTGTTGGTGCTGTATAAAGAGTGACAGCTGTTTGGTTGAGTTCCTTCTGAAGCAACATACACACTACACTGCCAGGTGTATGTTCATATGGATAGCAGATGTGAAAATGGGAACTCCACTTACCATTTTTAGTGTGGTTTCATGAAAAACAGGCAATGTATGGGACTGTCAGAGACATCATTTATTTTGGTCCCTGAAAATGTTAACTCTTTGTTTAAAATTCCCCTCATGGCATCCAAAAGGGAAAAAAAAATCCAGATTCTCCTAATTCAGTCATTATTATAAACCATTTTGGATGCTTCCACAATCTGTAAATTTCTTTTCCATCTTACACGTTCAGGATAAAAAATTCCCGTTCCCTGAATGTTTGTTCTTCACTCTAACCTTCTTGCACTGCTAATACCTAGACAAAGAAACTTTACCCTCCTGCACTGCAGAGGCTCTTCCCCTTCCCCAGAGCTCTCCTTGCCTGCAAGAGTGTGCTCCCCAGCACCTTTCTGGTCAGGACCCCCAAAATTATTTGCAGCACTGATAAGCTCGCCTAGCAACCTCTTTAAGACAGATCAAACATTGAGTGGAATGCCCTTCACCTAATGTAAGTATATAAGCTGAATGAACACTGAGACTCCTTATTTAGATTTATGGTAAGAAATAGGCACTTCCTTGGTGTAGTTCCCCGTACGCTCAGACAGACATTTGGAAACCGATGAGTCATACCCTAGAGTGCTGTAAAGGCAATCTGATTGATTGCTTCATCCCTCCGTGTCTGCAGCTGAGTGGGAAGTGTCCCACGGCAGTGCCTCTTTCCCCCTTGTTCCCCTCTTGGTGGAATACCATGTGCATTCTCCAGGAATGCTGCCAGTGGCGGATCAGATACTGAGGATATCCTTTTGCAACCAGGGCTGAACTTCAACAATTATTTCCACAGGAGTAGCCATATTCAGGTCATCCTTTCAAAACTCAAGGACCGTAACGAAAGGAGCTGTTCTAGTCGTGATTAACGGCAAAGTGGTTTTGCTTTGGACAATACAGGAGAGGGCAGAAGTCACAGACAATGTTCATAATGGTTAGAAAGAAATGAGATGCTACTCCTTTTGAAACAGCAGAGCAAGGAAATATATAATGGTTGATCCAAACAAGTCCACAAAATCTATTTACTGAGGTAACACAACGTCAAAATATCTTTCTGTGAAAGCATCCAGTAAAATAAAGGTTGGTGTTTTCAGGAGAATTACAGGAAGGCTTAGCGAGTTTGCTTTGGAACATGTGATACTGATGTCATTGGACAGGCTGGGGTTAACTCGAGCGGATTTGTGAGCTTCCCTAAGGGCACAGCAAATTATTATTTCCAGATGGAAAGATATGCTTCAGAAAATAGTTTCTGGACATAACTGCTGATGAGCCAGGTAAGCCATAAATGCTAAAACGAGAAGATGACTGCTAGGGTCTCAAGAAGATAAGAGCTGCCTGCAGTCTAGATGACAAAGCACAGCACAGAGGCAGATGGAAGCAATCCAGTGTAAATGATTAACTTACTGAGAGCAATGACCAGTCTTCTGCTGAAAAATTTTGGTTAATTTTAGAAAGTAATTCTTTTGCATCACTGTTGCTTTTGGCGCTTTCTCTCTTGTCTCCGTCTGTCCTGTCCTTTTGCATCAGATCACATGGTGCAGCATCTGCCACTTGTGCTGGGGAAGGCGCTTGAGGAGGAAAAGCAGCCCAAGCAACTGGAAGAGAACAGTCAGGGAGAGCTATAACCCTGGAAAATATCGGGGTGATGGGCAATCTGTGGTAAGGCTTATATATAGGGCAGCTGGAGGCTGATGAAGAATAGCTAGGCAACTGGATCTTCTACCTTTGCATGGTAAACTGTCAGCCCTTTACAAGTGCCTCAGGATAAGGACTTAAATAAATAGGCCCCTCAAGCATATTTTACAAGAAGAAAATACATATATGCTGTTTGTGGCCTTGTTGCCAAGCTTTTTCTCTTCTTGCCTAACTATCTTGAAGATCTTAGAAACACCTTACTGCCTCAGACACGGAGAAGATGTGTTTTACAGAAGTCAGCTTTGGCCTCCATACAGCAGTACAGACACAGGGAGAGAGGTCACGTCATGTACTGACTTTCCTCCACTGTCTTGACCACCAACCAGTTCACATACAGTTTGGATATAGCTGTAGTGACTCCCAAGTCACGTTTCTCCAGTATGCATCGAGTCCGTTTGCAAACAGAAGAGCTTGGAAGCAGCTTAGGAAAGCTATCACTTTATTTCCTTCTTCTGCAAGACACAACCATGGTTCCAGATAAACTGTATGAACTCTTCCGCGTTTGGTTGCTTCTCCTTAGAAAAAATGAGTTTTGTGGGTGGAGCGCCCGTGGTAACAGACAGCTAGTAAGCTTTAAATGCAGGCAGGGCTGGAGCACTGCTGTGACAAAATGTTTCTTCATGGAAGGGGAGGCACAAGCCTCATCTGGAGAAGTTATTTTCTTTACTCTGAGGCAGTGCAGTGGAACAGCTGCCCAAAGAAGTTGTGGAGTCTCTTTCTCTGGAGATATTCAAAACCCGCCTGGACATGACTGTGCAACCTGCTCTAGGTGAAGCCTTTAGCAGGGGTTGGACTAGATGATCTCCGGAGGTCCCTTCCAACCCCGACCATTCTGTGATTCTGTGATTTAACCCTTAAAATCTGAACTCCATCAGCACTAGGTTATTAGCTGTCCTACTGATATCTATATGGTAGGATATGGCAGGATCTAGTAGATCAAGATCTGGCTTTTTTTCACCCGTGTTACAAGGGCAGCTATTTTCCTAGTGCAGACACAGTTCAGGAAAGCAGTTTCACTTCAAACCCTCCAGCAAAGTCAGGTGAGCAGACCTTAACAATCCCACATAGTTTCTTAACATTTCCCTTACCAATTAGGTGAGATCACCGATCATTAACATTTAAACAAGCTTGCTCCCAAGTGTGACAGGAATTTTCCTATAGCACAGTAGGACAAGAGCCCTGGAGCTCTCCCTCAGCCAGGCACTTTCCTGCTTGCAAAGACGTAGGTGACAGTCAGCCGTGCAATGGGTGTTGATGGCAGCTGAGAAAGGACAGGTTAGGTAGTGTCTGCCACAGATTGTTTAGCAGTTTTGCAAACTCTTCGAATTTTAAACTCATAAATCTAATCCAGGTACGCATGGATGTACTAGGATTTCAGCTGCCCCTAAAAAACCTCCAATTGTATAACTTCTTTGTGAGGATGCATACTTTACAGGGTTTAGATTAACATAAATTGAAATTTTATAGGCTGCAGAGGAAAGAAGACATTTGGGAAAAAAACATGTGATGATAAACATTATATTAATTTACTGATTTGCAAACAGTATTATTCCTGAATTGCCAACAAGTATTTCAAACTGAAATAGCACATCCAGGAGTGGGAAACGTCCGCACCCACTGGGACTGGTGCACTCCAGTGTTCATAGAAACAAGTGGACAATTAATTATTTGAGGCCATAAAGATAATTAAGTCCTGTGCCTTCTAGTTCACGTGCTTCTGTCAGCTACGTATCCCATCTCTGGGGCTTCAGTCTGCATTAGTAATTAACATTGTAACTAGACTAATGATTGCAAAATTTTAATCAAATTTAACAGCTACATATGATACTACAATGAAGTCAAGTGGTTAAGAAACACCCCAAAATCCCTTATGAATGCCTTCTCTGAAGTCTTCACTGTCTTGTTTGGGACATCACACCTTAGTAATTCTGTAGAAGGCTTAGATCAGTACTGGCACAAAGCCAGTGTCCGGGTTAAGTGCTTCTTGTCTAGCCATGAATGAGGTTTTTGCTTGACAAGCATGGGCTGATGTGTTTCCTTCATCACTACCCTTGTGGCAGTCATTTTAGGAGTGACGTGCCCAGTGACACCAGCAGTGGCCGTATTGCATGTGCATCTGAAGAACTCCAACCCCTGCTTGTGCAGGGATAGGGAAGTTTTTTTTAACTGTGGCACCTGGGGTAGATGGCAGCACAGGACAGAGTGGTGGGGCCAACAAATCCTCTGCTCTTAAGGTGCATCCTCATAGGCTTGTCTTTTCTGTCAAGGCTAATTCTTTTGATCTCTATATCAAGTCTATGGTTTGGTGCTGAAAAGGTGCTTTGTAGCATACATTTATCTCTGAATTTAGGTCTGCTTTTAGTCAGAGCACAGTCAATCTGTAATCTCCATGGGATTATCGAGCTAGGAAGGTGACTTGGATAGTTTATTTCAGACCATCAGAGCATAGAGTTTGTTATTAGTGCCTACAAGCTGAGTTTATTAATCTATTTACATTTCATGGAGTCAGTAAAGCCATCCAGCTCAGTCTGCCTTTTAGCAGGCATGCAGTAGTGTGCTCTTTTGTCATTCTTACAGATGTTTGGGATTTTGCTCTGTTTTTTTGCTCACCATCTCTTTCATGCTGGGTAGGACTTGCTTTTGTCCAGTGTTTTTCTCAGGTCTGCAGCTGATCTTTTAAACAGGGCTGTGATATGAACTGCATTTAGTATGCTTGTACTGAGATAAATCAGTAGAATGTGTTCATGTGTTATATAACATCTAGCTTGTGAACTTCAGTATATCACCACAATTTACTTCGACAGTGTGTTCCATTTCCCCTTTTCCATCATGTACAAGCCGAGGATATTCCCGAGGCACAGCTGTCAGGCACTGTTGTGTCCCCACTTGGCTGTCACAGCCCAAAGTGGTGCACACACACTTCCTCTATCATGACATTGGCACCTGTGCTCCTTCTGGCTCCAACCAAAACCCATGCCAACGCTTCCAAAAGGAACAATCCTTAACATACATAGCTGGTGCTGAGTCTGTCCAGTTATTGCAGCATGAGAATGCTCTGTGGAAACAAGGGTGAGTAACATGCCAAAAGGGATGAAAGTGTAGTCAGTTTTCTTTACGGGGGTAATGTTGACCTCTGAAAGAGCAAATAAGGGGAAATACATCCCAGATTTTTCTAGGTTGAACATGCTGCAGCTCTTTCAGCACCTTCCAGGTCAAATAGTGCATATATTTCCTCACTCCTCTTGCCCCTGTGCTAGTAAATAATTCCAAGCTGGTGGGCAGGGAGGACGTTTTGGATTCTTCTGTTATCTGCATAAATGTGAACGCAGTATTTTCCGCAAAGATGCTCCCTTAACTAGCCCCAGATGTTAGATGATTCATTATGTTACAAAGCCTTAGTTTAGTGATTGTAAACTCCTCTATTTGTACATTTAAATCAATTTCCTGTTTTTATTTCATCTTACTTAATTGTTACTGCAATAGATTGTAATGAATTATAATAGTGCAAAGATTTATTATCCATCACAATAGTAATGAAAAACACATATACATCTAACCCAAGAGTACAAAATAACTTTTTCTTTCCCCAAAATATTTCTGGATTAATTTTTTTATCCAGAAATTTTTAATTTTTTTTTTTTTAATTTAAAAACTAAGAATCAAACTCTACTGCTTGTAATTTTAACGCCAGTGCAGAAACAAAACAGGGAAAAAAGGAATTAATTGGAGCCTCCATAGAATAATTGGGAATGTAATAAGGGCAGCAACTCCTGTAGTATTTGCCTCTCATAAGAAAGCATAGAAGTCACACAAGAGGGGTGCCTGAATGAGTGATAACTCCTCTTGTAATAGTCCCTGAGAAAAACTGCATAAGGGAGAGTGACTGTATTTTGGCAAAGCTGAGACCAGAATTTATTTTCTTTTGTGTGTTTTATTCCCCTCATGGACCCTGATGCTGGAAAACAGCTGAAAGGGGCACAGGAGATAATCATTACTGTAAGTTCTGTCTGATACAATTGAGCAGAGTTACCTAGAAATCAAGTACTGCAGATTGCTCCAGGCCATGCATCCTAACCCAAAGCCACATGCAAAGCCTTGGAAAATTAAAATGCTGCAATTGGGTTTAACCAGCCCAAAACCCCAGGTGATGAGTCACTCTGACTACATAGTACATATTCTTCATTGTTAAAGGATGTATTGCTGCACCGAGAAATATATCAGAGGAATAACCAATTATTAAAGCACATGTGTTTTGCCAACACTACAAACAATTCTAAAAATTATTCATAGAAACAGAGAATCATTTAGGTTGGAAAAGACCCTTAAGATCATCAAGTCCAACCATTAACCTACCACTGCCAAGTCCACCACTAAACCATGTCCGTAAATGCCATGTCTATTCAAAATAAAGGACTTCATATTGAAAACCACTTTTTTTTAAAAAAAAAAAGAAAACCTATTTATATGGCTGAAATGAGTCCACTCCAAAGCAGCCATCCTAACTCCTTTGCAAGACTTCTGAAATCACCCTGATGGATGCAAAAGCAATTAAACTGTTAGGTCACAATTGCAAAATACTAAATAAAACAATGGAATCTTTCATGTCAGTTTATCTCTACATGGAAAGCTTATAACTATTACAATTATTGTCTAAAATAGAATATTGAATCTCCAAGAAAGTTGTGAAGCACAATAGTATTAGAAATGCAGCAGGAAATGGGGAATAAACCCCACAAACCCACACATTCAACCCCTTCTCTCTAAATTTAATACAAATGCCTTTGTTTGGAATCTCAGCAGTCAGTAAGAACTGACAGTCATTAATTAAGGTGACTTTACAGCTGCATCTGGCTGGTGAAGAAACCCAAGGGGCAAGCACAAGCTCACTGCTTATCCATGATGCTTGACCACTGTCACACTCTGGTGCTGCCTTGGCCTGTGGCACCTAGTATGGGCCAGGAGATTTGGGGGGGACAGTGAGAGCAGGGTGCCCCACTTAAGCTGTGGTGTGGGTGAGACTACTCCAGGTCTGGCTCCCTCCAGATGAGATGATCCCCACAACTGCCCAGCAGATTCAGCTGCTGGGACTCCCCTGTGCATCTTCCATGACCCACCCTGGAGCATGCACTGCTTATCCCCACAGGTGTGTGGGGCAGGGGCTACACTGGGTAGGGTACAGCAACCAGGCTGCAACACACAGTTCCCTGCTCCATTAGCACAGACACAGCAAACATTAATTCTCTGTAAGCTTTTCATATCTTCCCAGGGAAAAAAAAATAATTAACAGAATCTTTCAGTACTAATTAGAAATTTGTGCATTTACAAGGGCATAGTAGTGCCCTTCCTTTGCCAGTAACTGACTGTGAGTGCCCTGCTCAACCACCCTGCCGTTCTGGATCACTGCAATGATGTCTGCGGTCCGTACAGTCGTCAGGCGGTGAGCAATGACAATGCAGGTTCGACCTTGCCGGGCATTATCCAGAGCTTTCTGGACGATCTGCACACAGATGTTAGGAAAAGAGCGTTAGCACCTGGAAAGCCTTCACTTTTCATAGGAACCACATTTAATTTCTTACTCTTTGTTATCACCTGGATATATCTCCCATAGACTTACTTGTATGACTTTACTTACGTGACACCCTTACTCAACAGGGTTTCTCACTGAGGTCAGTGAGGCTAATCAAATGAACACGAGACATTGAGAAGTGGGTTCTTGGGTCTCCAGTTTGGATCAGAACACAAATTCACTATTTACATTCAAATACAGCTTAATAGGAAGACAGCTGAAGAGTATCAGCTCCACATAGTGTTTTCTACTTAAAGTTTTGGGGTTTTCAACTTGTTTATTGAGTACACATGCACAGCTTCATAGTGTTTTCAGTTCACAGGCTGCAGCTGGAAAAAGCTACGGTGATACACTTACCCTGTTGTTTCACAGCTGAGCATTTGCAACAGGTTTGCATTGATTTTGTTCTACTGAAAGCAACTAGCCACGTACATAGACATATATATTTCACGTAACAATCATTACTCACCTTTTCGCTTTCTGTGTCAAGAGCAGAGGTAGCTTCATCCAGAAGCAGAATGGCAGGATTACGAACCAGAGCACGGGCAATTGCTATTCTTTGTTTTTGACCTCCAGAAAGTTGTGTTCCTTTCTCACCCACCCGGGTATTATATTTCTGGATGGTAAAAATTAAAAAAGAAGGCCTGTGAATACTCTTAGAAAAGGAAGATTAGAAAAGTAAATGCATGGCTCTAGAAAAGATCAGGCATTCCCATCTTGAAAGAAAAGAATACTGCAAGTGGTTTTAATAGAGCTAAGGTTTTATGAACACCTCTAGTATAAACAGTTATATATACAGCCACACACATTTATATCTGGTCTGAAAATTTACTTCCCCAAAGTACTATGCCCATACGATCATAAGTGTAACTAGATATTTAATGCTTACTGACACATACATGAAAAACCTGATCCTGCATTAGTTGGGAGTTAAGAATCCCAAATGTCATTAGTAGTAATGAAGATGAAAATGATGTAGTGATGCAGAAAAATATTTCAAGTTACACAGAACTACAGTGAAAACAAACTATCAAAGTATTTTTCCTTGTTAGAATCAAATTCTTGGCAGGCATGAAGGTCAAATGCCATGCCATTCACTTTTGATTTATTGCTTCTTCATATTTGTGAAGAAACAGTCCCTGTGCCTGCCTGTCCAATTAGAAATAGAGCATTTAGTTTACTGAATTATTTTAGAAAAAAAAAATTTTCTCAGAGAAACTTGAGAAGTTTCTCTTGTCAAAAGAAAAAATATCAAAAAAGTTACGAGGATTTACTTGTACATTGAGTATTCTCTTCTTTTACACCCCTCATTCTGCTTTGTCTAGCACAATATTAATTGGAATATTAGCTCTTTTTTGAACAATCTAAGTAGTATTATAAGCTTAAAACACACTGACATTTTTCAACTTAAATTCTATACTTTTTCCTATTAAGGGAAACCAAAATGTTTATTTTTAATTTGATCAAAGTGAGCTCTACCTAAATTTTTCCATATTGTTCCAAATATCTAACCTCACTGTGAAGAGAAGATCACTGTCTCTTACCTCTGGTAGTTTTTCAATGAAGGTATGAATATTTGCTGCTTTAGCTGCTTCTTCAATTTCCTCCTGACTAACTGCCCTACTGTTGTCTCCATATCGAATATTTTCAGCAATGCTGCAGTCAAACAAAATGGGCTCCTGTGACACTAGGCCCAGTCTGGATCTCAGCCATTGTAAATGTAAAGATCTGGTATCAAATCCATCTGCTAACTAGAAAAAGCAACAGAAAAACGATGCCAAGTTGACTACAGAGCTCATCCACAGATACACACTGTAAACCCGAAACACAAATTGTAAGAGGAAGGAAGTTATATGTTAGATTCCCAGCCAAAACCAAGTAAATTTTGCAGGCAAAATAGAAAAGAAGTAACAGTATAGATTAGATATTTCCTTTCATTAATTTTTAATTTTGTATGTGGTTTTGTTTCCATTTCCCAGCAGACAGAAAGAGAGTGCAGATCACAGGCAGTCCTGCCATCCCTACTGGCCACAAGAAGCACCAGGAACCTCCTGGGAAAGCCTGTCGATAAGAAGCTGAACACGACAGTGTTCTCAGTTGTAGGCCTTTAACTCAACCTTCAAACCTCCAAGGAGGTTTCTTTGGATTTTCTATACCCATTAACAGGGATTGCATTGAAAAGCCCATTGCAGTCTTCTGACGGTGATGCAGTAGCACCCCTGGAGGGTTACATTTGTATTGTCTGAAGCATATATCTATATTCCTAATGAGTGAATTCATATTGGCGAGATGACTTACACGCTGACAAGCAAGTGACGTGAACGTCATGCCCCTGTGAGACCAGACTGTGAGCAGCTCTGGGGAGGCAATGCAGCCTGACAGTCATTTTACTCAGTGAGATCCGTGCCCTGAGCCAGCACACCGTGCCACCACAGGTGCCACTGCTGGTACATGTGGTGAATGCCTGGTGCAGGCAACCGCAGGGCTCTTGAGATTGTCTACAGCTCCACTGCAGCCACAACCTCAGTAACCCACACATCTTAAAAAAAAAAAAAAGTCATCTTGCCAGCATCGTTTAAAGCCCCTGAAACCTTGGAAAAAGAGAGTTCTGTAGATTTAATTGCTATTAATGGCCACTCGAGTCTATTTTTACCACTTGTCCTTCCACAGGGTCATAAAATCTCTCCAAAAGCTGAATGGATGTGCTTTTGCCACAGCCACTGCTTCCTACTAATGCCAGAGTCTGTCCTTTGTTAACCTTCATGTTGAGTCCTTGCAAAACTTGAACTTCTGGCCTTGTTGGATATACAAAATGGATGTTTCTGAATTCAATGTTGCCTTCAAAATTGCTCTGAAAAGTAAGAGTTCACATGCTCATATTAGCATTTATTAGCTTTAACCATAATAACAGTACAATAATACTTAGATTTGATTATTAAAGTGAGAGAACTGACAAGAAAGTTTGGGAGGGTGTTTACAAAACTGCTTTTGAAGTCTTTTAAATTACATATTTCAGAGCACTGTAACAGGCTTCCCAGAGAGGTTGTGGAGTCTTTTTCTCTGGAGTCATTCAAAACCCACATGGACACAGCTGTGCAACCTGCTCCAGGTGAGCCTGCTTTAGCAGGGGCTTGGACTAGATGATGTCCAGAGGTCCCTTCCAACTCCAACCATTCTGTGATATATACTGGACTGACTGTACTATCATTATTTATGGGATGATCTGCAGATGTAAGTTACTAGACTCTTCTGGAGAAACAGTTTTCTGCATCTGTTGTATCTGTTTTTCACATCACGTTTGAAAAGCATATCCTTACACAAACAAACCAACGTTAACATTTTCATTTCTGACCCATGTAATTGAGGCACTTATACCCGATATCATCTATAGCAGGGGTCCTCAAGCTTTTTAACCAGGGGGCCGGCGCGTGGATGAAGTGGCAGGCAGTCATCTGCAGCCGCTTGGTTTGCCCCCGAACCCCCGGCAGGTTCTGTAAATACCGGGGGCTGGACTGAGGACCCTGGGGGGACGTATCCAGCCCGCGGGCCGTAGTTTGAGGACCCCTGATCTATAGCATTTGCTTTCCTGATCTCACACTGCAGGTAGCACAGTTTGAAAGAATGTAACACAAGGTCAAGATTAAGATAGCAGAGCTACATTCTTCGGTAGGTAACATACAGGCATGTAGGACAAGCTGTGTTTTAAATAAACAACATTAATTATTAATTAGCCATTCTAGCCAGGCCAATTACTAATGACACGTAGAAGGAAGGAGGCATACATTGACGCTATTGCCTCTCCTATTGTTTGGGGTAGGAGCCAGCCCTACATACATACTAGCAGCATTGCTAGTACAGTGCTCTCACAGCAGCTGATTATCTAATTTAATGGACTCAAAGCTTTGTTTTGCTGAAGTCACAGGCATCACAGGTATTTGAGTCCAGTCTATATGAGATATATTTTAATTTAAGTTTTATTTTACCAGAGACCTTCTGCCAAATCTTTCAACATCTGTGCCAGAGGAGCCTGGTTCAAGAAGAAATGTAAGTGTGCTCATAACTTTAAAGGCTGTAAATCCTTTATGTAATTTTATGTATAAGCTTAAAGTTATAGAAATTTGATTATAGCTTCCTGAGTAGGGGCTATCATCTAAAACCTACACAGCAAGTTCATTTTAAACTTAGATGAATTTGCAAATGTAATCCTTCCAGATCACGTAAACTGAAAATATTTCATGCAGGAGTATGACAAGTGCTAAGGTCAGTTTCCTTAATGACAATTTTGGTTTAGAGGTAAGTTTGCAAGGATTTTTGGAGTATGTTTTTGGTTATTTTCTTGTTGTTTTTTCCCTTGTTGTTCCTCTCCTCCACTTTAGAGCAAACTAGATTTATTTATTGTTAGCTTTGACTTCACAAGAGCACATTTTTACTTGTAAGGGTTTCTTTTTACAGTTGTAAGAGGACAGCTCTTGGCAGAACTGTTCTGTTTCTGAGGGAACTAGTCTCTCTTATCTACAAGAAGACTAGAAAAATGCATTTATGTTTTATTTCTCCTTTAAACCCTTACAAAGGCAACAGAACTGTTAGTGGAACTGACATTGTCAGTGTTTTCCTGAAACCATTTAAGATGTGGGTCAGTAGAATGAAAAGTGGTTTTTTTAAGCCCATTCAGAGCAAAACTACACTTCTGACTGAAGAACAAAAATAATATGGTCTGTTAAAGGACAATAAATAGAGTTGGTACCACTATTTTGTAACACATCAATCTCTTGTGACAGACAATAAAATATTACTGGTTTAGTTTGTTTCAACATTTTTCGGAAAACCCACCCCAAAACACCAAGCCAAAAAACCCCAAAACAATAAAACCCCTTACCAATTTTTCACCTTCTTCACTGTAACTGTCAATTAGAGGTTTTCTGTCCAAAAGCTGAAAGATTCTTTGGGCTGACACTCTAGCTTTGCCATAATCTGGTGCCAGGGAAGCAGACTGACCAACATTCATAGCTGCAAATATGATTGAAGAGAAGACTCTACAAAGACAAAGCATCATGCATTTGAGGTAGAGCAATGCGTTGTTTTCCTCATGTGTAAAACAAGCTTTCAGAATACAGTTTTTCAGCATCTTTAGATTATGACATTTCTAGAGCTCCTCACGCCCAGAAATGTCATCCAGTATTAGGAAGTTCTATTTGTTCCTGTAACTACTTTGTAGATGAGCAACGGCATGACATCACTTTTCTATATAATACCCTCTGCTTAGAAGGAACATCAAACTGCAAAGACTTCTCCAAAGTAGGTGAGCTGAGCTTGCTGCTCACCCTTGCAGCTTCACTGCCTGAATATGCACCTTCCACCAAAACAGCACCGCTGCCCAAACTGTGCTCCCAACCAGGCTGAATTCCTGAATGTCTGTGCCCCATTACCTCTATAATTTGATGAAATAATTTGCATGCATTAAATCACTATCCTGTGTATAATTATTTTTTTTTTTACATTTTATAAAGTATACTCACATAAATACATTTTCGAAGTTGGTCAGACAATGGGCAATGAGCCAAGCCCCAAATCTGAAGACTGCTGCATCAATAAAGTAGTTTGCACATTGAGCTACTCCATAGGTAAATCCATAGAGAGGGGCTTTTTTTAGAGAATCTCTGATAAAGGAAGAGACTTTCCATTAATAACTTAAAACGTAACCAAAACAGCAGACACTAGCTAGGGCATGGCCAGATATCTGGGTTAAAGTTTTCAAGTAATACAGTGCATCCCCTGAAAACACAACAAATCAGCCCAGAACACATGCACACTCACAAACAACCCCTGCCAGACCCTAGAAGCATCCTGCATCATGACATGGAACTGCTCTTTGGACAGAAAGCAATGAGATCCTTTATCCTCAGTTACGCTATCTTGAATCCCTTCCTTTGCTTTTTCTATGGCAGGGCAGGTCACCAGAGCAGTTAAAAAAATAAAATTTAATAACTACCACATATGACCCATTTTGTTAAGCCCAGCCTAAGAGCTGCCTGCAGGCTTCCACCAGGTCTTCCCATCTGAGCAGGGACCTCTCATCCCAGTTCGGAAAGAGATGTATTGCTGGGTATCCCCTGCAGGGATTCAGACTAAGCCTCTATTTCTCAATCCATCCTTCTGGAGGAGTTTCATTTTGTGTAGCTAATTCAATGCACACTGTATAAGAGTCTGGAGGACTCTGCCCTCATGGTTTCGGATGGTCTCTGAGGAAATGGAAATCTCCTTTCTCGTCCAAGCTGTAAATCAGAGACCTTTGACAGTCTGGATGAGTGTCCTGCCCATATCTGGGTATTACCAGATCACCAGACACTGAATTGTAACAGTTTTGGCTGAGGACACATTATGCAATGCATCATTTTCAATTCCTTTTTCTACATTAGTTACCTTGAAGAAGGAAAGAAACAAATTAGATTTTGCGTCATTTTATTTAAATAAAATGTAACTTGAAAAATCTGGCATCCCTGATGATTCAAATGTGTTTCAGTGGAGACAAGTCAGTGGGATGTAGCAGGTCAAACAAGGGAAACATATGAAGTTCATTTCATGATTTCAAAACCATAAAAGGGGAATAAAACTGGTTTATGTTAAAAAGGCTGTGGTATGGGAGTTAACTGTCAGTTCCTGAGTTAGCTAGCATCAATGCAATACACTGAAATGAAGCAAACATATGTCCTACATTCTAGGCATACACAGGCAAATAATATTCTGTAACACACACAGAGAATGCAGTTTACAAAGTGTTTCCATAATGAAAAGGAAAATTCTGTAAATGTTTTTTTTTCACTCTGCGTTTAAGAATGTATCTTAAAATATATCAAGTGAACAAATTTCAAAACTATGTAAACAGCTATTGATATCCCTCCCAATCTTTTGGGTACTGGATAGTTTGCAAGAAATGTATTTACAATAAATCTGAGAGACTGAAATCTACAAAGAAAGAATTATTAAAGAAAAAATTCCCACCTATATGGACCATTCAAGCTAGTCACATATCTTTCATAAAATGCTTCTTCCCTGGTCAATGAAGCTACAGTTCTTATGTTTTCAACCGATTCTGTTGAAATCTAAATTAGGAGATAAACAAGTAAGAGTTAATCCCTTACAACCGCAGTCTACGACTTATCTCCTAAATGCTTGATCTCTTCTCAGGTGTTTGTTATTTTAAGACCAGAAAGTGCCTGCTTTAGAGAGGAGATCTAGGTCTATTACCATGTGAGGGAAAGCCCAGAGCAATGAGATGATTCACCCCATGTTCACAAGACAAGGAAGGGGCTGAAGCCAACAACATCTTAAAGTTCAGAACCTTGGGCCAGCACACAGCCCCTGCCTTAACCCATGGTTGTGATCCCGATGAATTAAACATCATTTATAGAACAGGAACAAGCCCTAGTCATATGGACACAGCTTGCAGTTTTGCATGGACTACTTCTGTCTACTAGCGAAGTGCTATCAGGTAAATGACGGCAGTACCCTGAAACTTGAGCACATTAATGGTTTGCTACTTTATTCCATCACAAAATGCAATGTCAGGGCTTGACAACTCAGCCCTGCAATACTGCTGGCCACAGCACAGAGCAGTGCAGGCTACACTGCTCACCCTAGGCACAAGGCACACCAGCGCTGGTGCTGCTCTGTTACAAGCTGTCCCTACCCAGCAATCCACTATGGAGACTTTTAAAAGCGTTTTTTTTTCCTAATTTACAGATGGTTTGTGTTATCTATGTTTTGCTTTTCTTGGGGAAATATAAACATTCCCTTCATTCCCCACCCTGTCCTGCCCTCTCCCTCCTTCATTTGGCTTGGATAATTGAGTCAGCTGTAATATAGCTACAATGTTGTCCTTAAACAGTGATCTCACACCATAACCCTGTAGTTAAAACTGGAGAACTTACTCTTCCAGCCTCTTCCAGAGCTTTTTGATCTTTTGCGGCATGACCAGACACAGAACTAACACTTGCAGCATTCGTAGCAATAACGAAAGGAATGCAGGCCAGGATAAGCAAAGTTAACTGCCAGCCGTATACAAAAGCAATAACGATGGCAGTCAGAAGGGTAGAGACAGTCATAGTCATCAGTCCAAGGCGGCTTCCAGTTGCCTAAGAAAACCCCAGAAACCCCCAAATATCAGTCACTCGACTTTCTTTTTGTTACTTGTATTACCACTTCAAATTGCTGTATAGCCAAGGCCAGCAGTTCAGCTGGAAAATGAAACCATGTGTGGTCATGTGCGTGGACATGATGCACCTCCTTACATAACTGTTCTTAGACACTCCTTGTACCTGCCGGCATTCAGGCCTTCAAGCGAGGTTGAAATAGTCTAAACAGTTGGCCATAATAGTTGTTTAGTGAAATATGTATCTGGGACTTCCCACACTACCTGAGGCACAGAAGACTGCAGCCACTGTCACAGTAGGGCAGGTTGGTAGTTAGGTGCCCAGCATTAGGCAAGAAGGCTGTTCTAAATACAGCCATCCACTGACCTGTCCCACTAACTGTGGTGGAAAGTACTCATTCTCACGTTCTCACACTGCTACACCTGGGGTTGGGTTCTCAGAAAAACAATCTGGGTTTGGACCCTGCAGAAATGTTTTATCTGAGTTGGATAGCGAGTGGGAAAGATGAACTCATACTGAAGAACTCTAACCTCCTCACAGCCTGTGTAACCTTTTCATCAAGAACTTTTAAAATGAGAGATGGTTAGCATCCAGCATCCGGGTGGGCTCTGATCTACAGAAAAAAGGTCTGAAGACAACCCTGTTGAAATAGTTAATCTTCCAAAATTTGGCTTGATGGAAAAAACAAAAATCCTTGGGTGGGAAGCAAAAATTCTTCTCCCTTTTGCCAAAGACTTTCCTGCCCTGAAAAGACTTTTCTTGTTCAATAGAATTTAAAATAGTAATGATTAAACCAATGCCAAGGTGAATTGTTGCCATATGTTCTAGGGGTTGCACATAAAGATGGATTTGGAAACTTCAGCCAGCGCAGCATGAGGCACAGTACTTACTGACACTGTAGTGCTGCAGAGGACACACTAGCTCTGGAGACCAATTCATGGCCTTAGTTGACTTTTGTAGTTAGGGGACTCTACACACCCCTCCTTTCTACTGCCCTGACAGGGTGATATAGTTCAATACCACTGAAGAAAGCTGGAACTTTAAAAGATGAAAATCACTACGTTTTCTCAAAGACTATTTTCTCACTACAAGCCCATAAGGAAGGAGGACAGGAGAGAGAAACCAAAGTCTATGGAGACTGAAAAATGTAGGGATTAAAGAGGTTTTGACGTACAAGTTCGAAAGAAACAAAGACAACTTAAAACAAACCAGTAAACTTTTCCCCCACAAGTTGTGCAGTGATTTTTTTTTTTTTTTTTTAAGGAAAAGGGAAGAAACAGAGACACATTTGGCAGATTGTCAGGGACTGATGATGAGGTAAGCAGTGGGAGGAAGTGGTCAGAATTTGCTCTATTGTCCCACCAGTGTCCACTGCTTACCTCTCCCATACTAGCACCTTGAGTCATTCCTTCCCTTGGTCATTGCCCTCCCTGGTATTCTTTATTAATGCTGGGCAATTTCTTTCAGTTTGGTCTGCTTGTGTGTGAAGTGCATTTGGTGGGGAATGGGAAGAATTCTCTTCATTAAGGTCAGTAAAGGTTTGTATCATCTGCAGATGCAACCTTTTCATGGCACTCAGGTGACACCCATCATAGGATGCAAAAAAATGGGGTCCACTGATTCTGGTCCCCAGCACATATACAGATTTCACTTTGCATGGTGAAGTGGTCTAGAAGTTATATGTTTAGCTTAAAGACTTACAGGGAAGGAAATGAAAGGTACATGAACAACTGCTGGATTTTTTTATAGTTCTCAGAAATTACTGGCTGGGAAGCCATTTCCAAAGTGTCAACAGCATGCTATGTAAATGCACCTGCCAGTGTGTGGAGTAGATTTACTACCTTGTGTTTTGAAATAATTTAGTGGCTCTTGACAATTTGAATTAATAATTGTAAGGAAAAAAATACTTAATAAGCACACAAAAGAGAACAGCATACCCCTTTGACTTGGGAAGCATCTGTAGCAAGCCGAGTTAGTAGAACACCAACAGCATTTTTCTGATCATCGTACCATCCAACCTCCTGCAAGAAAAGATGCTAATTTGTCTCTTAAAAATTACATGTTCTTACTGTATTTCAGATTTATCAGGATTACTAATAAAATGAACAAATATTTCCAGCTCAGGTAGCATACAGGGAAACAGAAGTACAAGTCATGATGGCTAACTGCAATATTCTTCCTCCACAGTCAACATCTTCCAAGCAAACTAAAAGAAAAAGCTTAAATACTATTCTGTTATGAACATCTAATTGTTCACAAA
This sequence comes from Falco punctatus, assembly GCF_963210335.1. NCBI lineage: Eukaryota > Metazoa > Chordata > Aves > Falconiformes > Falconidae > Falco > Falco punctatus. The sequence continues at coordinate 84,524,014 of NC_137583.1, read as the reverse complement.
GTTGTGATGTTCTTCTGAATGTACCTATTTAGAAACTTTGATTATAAACCCCCTCCCCTTTCACTCAGTCCTTCCATGGGCCTGAAAAAGTTCACTATTGCCTTCTTATAAGTTATTTATTCCATTAACTATAGAAGAGCACTTGCTTATCTATATTTGTACATACAGAAAGGAAATGAGGCTCTTTTATCTCTAAAGGCTATGGCAGATTTTGGGTCTTTTAATCACTAATTTTCCCTATCATATTTCAGATGTTGCTAGGAACACACAGGTTCTTGATCCCAGTGGATGTGTGCAGTGCCAAGTTATGCATTCTCAAGACTTCTATACAAGTAACTTGAAATTGCACAAATTAACAGGAAAGGTTTAATATAAGTGTACTCTTCTCACAGGTAATTCTTGATGCAATAGGGCAATTTGACTTTTTTGCAACAAAAAATTATCAGATTGTCTGTTTGCTATGGATTGCAGCATGTAGATTTAAATTTAAACAACTACACAGATTACCCTTAAATCTATATATTACATACTTGCATCATGACCACTCAAGCAAGGGGAGATTAAGCCTTTTTGGTCATCTTTGCACAGACAGATCTCCGCAAATTTGTGTGCTATTAACATGCCAGAAATACACACATTTGAAAAATTAGACTATCTGCAGTAGCAGTATTAGGCCAACTGCACGTGGATTAGGAGATTTTCAGAACAGTCGTACTTTTTCCTAAGCTAGTGGTAGAAAAGATGTATTTTTGTTTTCTTTTCTCCAGACCACACAATTAAAAGCCAATGTGTACCTTGTAACAGTCTGCAAAAGCCATCTGGCTCTCATGATACCCTAGCTGCCTAATTCATACCTGCTGAAGCAGTGCTCTGAAGGACAAAGAACGCAGTCTCATTGTTAGCATTTCCCCAGCCTTCCCAAACATGAATCCCTGGGGGAGGAAAGAGTCACAGTTTCTCATCTGATACTTTAACTCTGTCCATAAAGCCACACAGCAAAAGCAATGACACCAAAAAGTCTCCTACGACCCCCTGTGCATGTATACATCTTGGGAAAAGCACCATTCACATTCCTGGGACCTGAGACTATTCTCCCCACATAAAAGAAGCAACACGGCAATGAAGGCACGAGCTTCATTGTAACACCTTCTTTGTATACCCCAACAGCACTAGAAGATAAATCAGCCTATCTACTCTGCTACCAGAGACACTCGCTCGCAGCAGTCATAGCAATGGATTTTACAATACAGACACCAATGTGCAGTAACTTTTCTGCAAGCTGTGAAGCACTCATAAGGCAACAAACAGTAAAGTTTGCTTGATGGTATGAAAAATACCATCTGCTATGGGAAGAGTCTATTTTGTACTTACTTTGGCAAGAGCCTATAGACTGTCAATGAGAAATGACAGTCTAAGGCCAGACCCTCAGCTTTGATTTCAATCACGCTGAATTCATATCGCCTTCAGTGGCTTATCTAAACCAGCAGCAAATATAGACATATGTCTTTAAGAAAACACACCCATAAACCCCACATATCTCAGGAAGAACCCTGGCACTTCTGCATGTATTTGTAAGCTCTCATTGGTATCTTGCTTCTCAGACTGCACTGATATGCTGGGCAGTTAACTTCTAAAATTTCAGTGTAGTGACACTTACTTGGATTATATATGCTGCTAAGGTAATCACTCCAAGTAAAAGAAACATTAAAGAAAGCACCAAAGTGTTTTTACTCCGCTTTTCTGGATCTGTTTCTTGAAAAGCCTATGCAAGAAAAAACACAAAAATGAGTATGTAGACAATAGTGCCAGTTACATAAACCAGCCTTCATCTCAAGAAGCTTGTCTACTTCAATTTCTCTTCGCAAGTATCCTGGATCCTGAAATCTGTCTGCAGTCAACTTTGCCGAGGGCCAGAATACAGTCCAGCTTTCCATTTAACCTACATCTCGCTTATTTGTTCCTCCAGCTCCAGCTGTTGTTCCTCCTTTCCTCTGCTAGTTAGATGCAGCTCCACCAGGCTCTGCCTCTACAGGGTCACTTCACCAACACGTATCCATTTTTCATTGGATCCATTTATACAAGTGAGTTTTACCCAGTCTTACATGGGGAGAACTGGCTGAGCATGAGGGAGGCTCACAATTGCAATGCCCTTTTGTGAAATTCACAAACTTACCCCAATGATTTTTCCAAATATAACAGCAAATGCAGGATGGACCCCACCTGAGACAGCAGCAGCAATCACTCCCAGAAGTACATACAGCCATTCAGGTTTGTTCAGAGCCAGGATTCTTGAGTAAGGCACAACAGGGAGATTTTCTTCCTACATGAAATGGAAAGCTGCAAGTTTTCCGTGGAAAGTTGCAGAACATTAAATTCCTCAGACAGTGGGTGTTCATTAGGCTTTGAGCAGTGAACTGTCTTGGTAAATTACTGAAAGCCCTCTCTGTGCACTCAGAGTGAGAAAACATGCTGGAGATCCGCTGCTTTGCTGTTTCATATCCTACAACTTCAACTGCACTGTAAAAGTTTGGAGGCAAAAAACTTAAAAGGCAAAGTCAGGAGGGGAGAAAGGCCAGGAGCATTCATTGAAAGTCAGATAGGAGTGGTCACCATGAATGACAAATAACATTTGAACTTTTATAAAGAACTAAAAGTCTCACTGTTCGGAGCACAGAAAAGATTCCTCCCATTCAGCTAAACACTAGTGGGCTGGCAGGAATGCAATTGGGCAGAGGGGTCATCTTTCTCTTTTAAAAACTATAGTTTATGCATCATTACCAAAGCATGAAAGAGGCATATGTAACAGTCAGTTAGCCCGCATCACCTTTGAAAGTACAAAAAAATGCCCTGTTCTGCTTCACTAATTTATTCAAGTGCCTATGCCTCCACAGGGGGAGTTCTGGAAAAGCACAAAATGAAAACATTGGAAATGAGACAAAATATTAGGCAGGATTATGAGTAAGTTGTTCTTGCTTCCTGGTTATATTATCCCATGTTTTGGATGCTGAATGAAGGTGGCTAAGCCTTAACCATAAAAGTGGGCTGAGCTTCCTGAAACAATTACAACTGCTGGATGCTTGGTTTCTTAATTTTCTTGTGAATACAATGAATACTGAAGTCTTGAACATGAACAGACACTGCTTCCTCTGAAGTCTTAAGCAGTATTAATACACAGACAAAAAGTATCTTTTGAAGTCGCATTCACTTTTTTTGTGATAGCATGAAGGAGCTGGATCCATTCCTATTATCTGAAATATGCATTAGCTGGAAGCTATATTTTGGTGAGAAGGAATATCAGTAGATACAAATGACACTATTTTAAATAATCAGATGTTGTATTACAGATGAGATCCTAACTTTCATAGCTTTGAAAGGATCCATAGTTTTCCTTCAGATTTAAAATTCTATTTCTTCACTTCAGGCATCCTGAAGCCAGGTAGAAAAACCACAACCCAAAACAACCCACCAAAACCACTCTTCCAATGCATTTCATGAAAAAAACTGCTGTAGTTTAAGCACCACAAAACAAAACCAAGTTTCTGCTGACCTCCCTATCCAAAGTCTGATCCAGAGTCCACTAGAAATCTGCTTTTATTGATTGCCATGAACATGTTTTACCCAACTGGTAAAAAAACAAATTTCTGTCTCTGAAACCTGAACTCCTATATAGCTTTTATTTCTATATGACATTTGTCAACTACAGTGTTTTACCTGAAAAATACCTCCAGAACTGGATGTTTTAAAGCATATGCTAAGACTGAGAGGGAGAGAGAATAATGGTTCTTTTATTTTTAATACACCTCACAATGTCAGGGTTTTGATATATGTTTTTTTCCTCATTTGCCATAAATATAATATGATATTCCAAAGTGCCTTAAAAATTGGTATGCAGAATCCAGGGATTACATTATTCACCAGTATTCACAACAGTGACTGTCAGGAAATAATGAAACCTGTAAATGAAATCTCACAACTAATTTTAATTAGATGGAATTAAAACATCAGTAACACTGAAATAATGCACTTAATTTTATGAAACATGACAAATCAACAGCACAAGTTTTTTCCAGCTCCACACTAAGTCAGCAAGTGTTAAAATGAAGTTTTTTTAGTAAGTTGTACACAATTTTCCCCATACTCCTAGGACAAATACTCAGCTCCGTTGCACTGGCAACCAGCTATGTAAAAGTAATTAAAGCTATGTGCTTTGAGTTTATGCTTACATGTTATCACTAAAATTTTAAATTTAAGTTTAAAACCAACCTCCAGCTCTTTCTTTTTCTTTTTTCCAGAGGACTTTTTCTTAGAAGAGCGTCTCTTGCTCTTATATCTGCTGGATCTTCTTCGAATGCTGCCTCTCCCAGGGATCGCTGATTCTTCAAAACTATCTTGAAGAGTCAGCTCCTCCACAAGATAATTTCTGTAATTTTCCTCATATTCCTCACCTCCTGTGTCTTCACTGTCTTCTGATGTCCCATCATCTTGAACATTATTGCTACAACCCTAGTGAGAGTTCAGGAAATACAATCACAAGGTATTTTGAAGCAGGGAGAAGGAAGAGTATATTTTTCTCATGAGTACTGCTGTTTTAATCATGTGATCGCTGTTGCCTATAGGCCACATATTTCAGTCTGTAATGGCAGAGCAGTAGACTATTTGGTACTGATTTTTTTTTTTCTTTTTCTTTTCTCTTATTCTTTAAGCAGTCTATGGAATCCACCTGGAATCTAACAGTCCTGTGGTTGTGCCATAATTATGTAGTCTGTGCCTTCAACTCACTTATGTTTTTGACATATTGGATTGCGTAAATTTGAAACACTTTTATGGGTAAAACACCCAAGAATTCCAAGCCTGTGTCCATGCCCAGACTAGAGTGACTGAGCAGCTGCCAGCTGGACAACATGCAGGAACTACAGAGAGAAAATGGCTCCACATACCAGCATTTCACAACTTTGTGAAATGGAGAAAGAAAATAAATAAATTTGCCCATACCTGCTGCATTACAAGGGAATAGTAGACTCCCTTCTGCAACATGAGTTCACTGTGTGTTCCTTGTTCAACCACTATGCCCTTCTCAAATCCAGCAATAGTGTCAGCCGTCCTGATGGTAGACAGTCTGTGAGCAATCACAATAGTGGTACGTCCAGCGCGAGCCTTACAGTAAAACAACAGAAGAAGTTTACATTAAAATGTGCAAGAAAACAGCACAGAAAAAAAACCCAAAATTATTTTAGGCATTTATAAGGTAAAATAAATCCAAACTTTAAAAATATTTTTTTTTCTAAAAGCAAAGATACATTTTTTCCTGGTTTCATGTCTCTTGTTTAACAGTCTAAGGATACTTTCATTTGCCTAAATCAGGCAGAGAAAACCACATTAGTATTGTTAGACAGGCAATGCGGGCTGTAATTAAGGTTATTTGACTTTTTACCAAACTTGAACGATTTGAGTTAAAGTTGCCCATAAAGTGTTTCCATGTGTATGCATGGGAAGGAAACATGGCAAGAATACTTAGATCTTTTCTCAAAATAAAGCTAGTATAGCTAGCATATAAAGGCTATTTTCTTTATATACTGTCCATGCATATTTTTGGAAGTATAGTATTAGCATGACTTCTGACAAGACTTTACAGGAAAGTGTAGAGGAGCAGAGCACATCTGGGGTCAGAAATGGGGTTTAGCCACTCCCTAAAGCTTTTTCCCACTCTTTTGAAGTATGCTACATCTCAAGTCAGGAGCCTGGTGAGATTTGGCGAGGAGAGCTGCTGAAGCCTCCATCTGCAGGTTACATGTTCCATCCCTCTCCAGCTCTCACATGCAGACCAGTGATGTTCAAAGCTCTCATGCAGCAAATAAGCACACGCCAGCTTGCAGCTGCTGGAGAGTGCAGCTTTCCTGCTTGCTGATGCCTGCAGCAGATGGTAGCTTGGGGGCAGGAGGAGAAATTCTAGAGAACCTCACACAACAAGTATGTTCTGCAGTCAAGGAGTCTGCTGGAAGTTACTTGCTACAGAAAACGTACATAATATGGGCAAAGGAACAGGAGTGTGCAGAAGATGAGGACAGTTTCAGTAGGTGAATGCTTCCATGGAGATCTGGCTTCTTCCCCTACACCTGCTATCTAGTTATCATGGATCTGATGCAAGTCACTCAAAATCTGTCACAGGAGGTCTGCCTCAGTGCAGTTTTCATGCCTGTGCCCTAACGTTCAGAGGTGCAGAGTAGCCTTCACAGCTGCAGTTGGGAGCTGTGTTCAGCATAAGCAAAATACTTTAAAAGATGCAAAGTTATCTGAACAGCAGCATACTACAAGTATCTGCATATGAATGCTCTGAAACAGCGTGCATTTGTGAGGTTAATATCTCTGCTTCTCAGCTGTAAAAATACTGAACAATATTAGACCACTTTTTCCACTCAGGGATACTAAGAAGAAATTTGTAAATCCCATTTGGGGACTACACCAGTAAACATCAAAAAGTTGTGAAAAAATTAGTAAGTTATGATTCAGGGCTCATTTTGGTGTGTTCTGGGAACATGCTGAAGGATGAGGAAGAAAACAGAACAGTTACATTAACTGAGCGATCTCCCTCTATGTTATGCACCAAATGAAGCAATAAGCTTCTGGAAAAGTTCAGTATTTGATTATGGAATTAAAGAACATACAGAAGAAATCTAAATTACAGCTGAAACAGCAATCATGTAGTGCTTAACTTTGCAACAAAATATTATTTATATAAAAATTAGATTAGATTAATATTATTTTTGCATCTATGTGTTACCTCAATAATAATATCAGTATAATCATGTGGATATAACCAACAACTACATGTTACCTCAGATTTAAAATGGACTGGTAATGAAGGTGATAAATTCTGTAATAACTCTTATTTCTCTGTGCATAACTACTGAAATGAAAGGCAGGATTTTTCACTTAGCTTTTAAGAATACTTTTAAAATAAACATTAGATAAATGAAAAAATATTCCAGCCCAACCATGAAGTTCTTTTAATCAAAGCCTTTAGGTTCCACTACATCTTGGTGGAAACGGCTGACAAAGGAGGGCTACAAGGAAGGGACTGTGAGCTGATGGGACAGAGTCATGGTTAGAAGTTCTGACAGCTCTGCTCTGCAGCAGTGCCAACCCTAGAGCTGTGGGGCTGATAAAAAACACAAGGGGGCAGAAATTTAGTATTTGTAACTGGCTCTGCTTTTGTTCTGTGATTCCCATTCAATGTCTGTAAAGAAAGAAAATGGCTAAATCCCAAGAGCTTTCTGAAAATTAGGAAGCAACTGTTCAACGAAGAATGAATACTAGGAATATCACACATTTCTATTAATTCACCTGAAAGGCCAGTCGGTCCTCATACCGTGCCTTGGTAAGTTGCCATCCATATTTCACCAGCAAATGAACAATTGTGATTTGAAAAAGGGAGTGCAGGAGACCCAAGTTAGTTACCCATGATAAATTGTCTTGGTAATTCATAATAATGCTAAAAAAACCCAAATAAACATGATACTTAAGGAGAGTTTTGATCATTTAAACTCCCTGTCAAAACACTGAAATTGGAACATCCAGCCAAATTTTGTTTTCCAGTGTTCTTGGTTTCAATGGAAACCTGCACTGCAAACTGCACATTAATTTTTCTTAAGTGCTATTACACCTTTTCATGGCAACTGGTAGCTTCAATATTGTGGCTCCTACCTTATCAAGAGCTGCTTGTACTATGGATTCACTCTGAGTATCTAGTGCAGATGTAGCTTCATCCAGAAGAAGAATCTTGGGATTTCTTGCTAGGGCGCGGGCAATAGCTATTCGCTGCTTCTGTCCTCCACTCAGCTGAGCCCCTCTTTCCCCCACTATGGTGTTAAATTTCTGAGAAAGGAGAAAACAAAACAGAAGCTGTGGGACATCTCAAGTGAAATCCTCACTTCTCTGTGTGCTCATAAGTACTCAGCTTTTAGACAAGCGGTAGCTTTATCTGGCTAACTTGAGCATGTGCATAGCACACATGAAACTGCATCTATCCACGTAGCCTTTAGCCAAGCCCTCCCACCCCCATTACATACTTTACATGCCTAACTTTGAACTTAAGGTTCTTCAAATCTTGATCTTTACTGCTTGCACAGAGAGTGCTTCAAAACCTGGGTTTTTGCAAGACAAGCCTGTAAAAGGCATCTCCATTTACTGAGGACTGCCTACCTGTCCAACAGGGTTGGGATCGTAGAGACTCACCAGGACCTATAACATTGCCTCCTCTGAACCCGAGACCCACCTCCCTTCCAGAGCCATGGCTTGGTTCCTACTGTCACTCATTCAAGTGGCAAGTTTCAAAGTCCAGTGTAGTCTTTTATTATATAGTTGTTTAAGAGTAAATATTGTCAACTAACTTCCTAAGAAGGAAGTTCAGAACAGATTGACACACTAGAAATAATACATGCTTGAGAGACGGGGGATGAGCTCTCTGAGGTAGAAGAAGAATTTGAAATCAAGTCCTGGGTGGGCATTTTTTCCACATCTTTTTAACTGCAGGACCAAAAGGAAGAAGATATCATTGTCCATTCCTGAGGATGTGTTTTGAATGACTGATCTCCTTCCCGCCCACACCTTGAAAGTAGTAAGGCACCTACTGCTAGGAGAGGGCTCAAGGCTGTGAATCTCAGGCAGAGGGAGAGCTCAAGCTCCCAGCTGCTGAAAATGGCCTTGGTTCAGGGCATACTTACCTACACCCCCCATTTCCTATTGAACATGCAGACAGCTCCTGACAAAGAGTTTCGGATTTCTGCATCTTCTCTTTAAGAGCCCAACACTTCCCACACCTTGTGAGATGGGTAGGAATGGTAATACAGCTGTGAAGCTTCCCTTCTGAGTTAAGGCACTGGCAGCTTTTCCAGACTTAGGCACAAATCCTTTGAGGGTAACCAACCAAAGGCACGGTATCTAGCCCAGAAAGGCCCTGAACTGAAAGCTGCCGGAGGCTATAAGAGTATTTTGAGAAGTTAAACTACAACTTGAATACTCATGCTCGCCCCCTCAGAAACAGGACGCTGGCCTAAATGGACCTTTTATTCTTACACTCAAAAGAAGTTCACAAACTCACATCAGGCAGTCTAGATATGAAGTCAAAAGCATTGGCTTCCTTGGCTGCTTGCTCAATTTCAGCATCAGAAATATCTTCTCGGCCATAGCGAATATTTTCGGCTATTGTTGTTGCAAACAAAACAGGTTCCTGGCTCACGATACCAATATTTTCTCGTAGCCACTTTACATTAAGTGTCCGAATATCCCGACCATCTAAGGTAATCTGATAGAAAAAGTGTATGTCAAAGAAGTTGAGAAATGCATTTTTTTCATAATAAATCAATTAATTACTATTACTTAAATATCAGCTACAAAGGCAAAAAAAAGAAAAGTCTTTAGCAGAAAACTATGTTGGGGGAGAGTTAAAACTGTAGTTTTTTATCCATTACACAAGCTAGTAAATGGTGAGCAGCAGCATAAATAGAGGTTTGTTCTCCTCCCCCACCCCCAGTAACCATCCTGTCCAACCTGGCTTAAGAGTTTTCCAGCTCTCCTGCATATTTTTACCCTGTTCTCATGCCCCTGTGCCAGTTTGCTGCCGTTGCAGTTGTGGCTACACTACTGCCTCTGTGGCTGTACTTTACACCAGATCAAAGAAATAGTCCAAGTTGACTAAAAAGGAAGGGAAAGTTATTTTTATCTAGATCATTTGCAGTGTGGTCCTGTGAACATTGATTGACATTAGCACAGGGGAGGAACTGAGGAACTGAGCAAACTGAGGCATGGGGACAAGAATGAACAGTCACAGAGACAACAATTTTAAGAAACAGCTGTGTTGATAAGATAGCCACCTTAATACACTATGTAGTGATAGTTCAGCATTTAATGTTTGAAATGCTTGCCTAGTTTCAACCTGCAGTAACAACTACTAAGTAGCATTCTTTAAATATGAGAAGAACATTTCACTGAAAAATATATTGTTTGTTTTCCTTCTTTTTCCCTTTGGAAATTTCTTATGAGAAGCATTTATCATTTACTGACTGGATCTAGTGTTTAGAGGTAGAGCAGATGTACAACGTGTAATGATGGAAACTTTTGCTGTGGGTTAGAAGATAGAGAAAATGAGCCAAGAAAACAACCACTTAAAATAGGAAAACTCCAGGTTTTAGTTTATGTTCAATGAACAGAAAGCGAAGCACAGCAGGGCACTGCTGGATTATGTTTTGCTTAACAAAAAAATGTTAACAGAACCTTAGAAGCCAATTACTGATTAAAATAATTTTAAATTCTGATCTTGCATCTATTCCAAGATTTGTGGTATTTACTATTTCTGGCACAGTAGTGCAAGAAGAACAATGAAGTCAAGCCAACAGGAGAAGATAGTTAATTTGAAATTTAAATTGTGCAAATACTGAACTATGCAGAAGTATACTCAAATTCAATAAAAAATAAAAATCGAGGTTCGGTCAAGTATGGGAAACTCATTTTTATCCTAATAGTTCTCAGTTTTTACAGCTCATTTGCAGGCACTCACTTCTCCCTGGACAGGATCGTAGAACCTCTGCAGCAACTGAACAGTAGTGCTTTTTCCACAACCACTGGCACCAACTAAAGCAATGGTCTTCCCAGTTTGAACTTTCAAGTTTAGACCTTTGAGAATCTGGAAAAATAAATAAATTATATCTTAGTTTGACACACTTGATTAGAGGATGGTCTGTCAAGATAACTGCAGCAATAATCAGAGCAGTAGTAAGGGGCACAGTCTGAAGGTATGCCAATACTAGTAAGTTAATCGTACCTGAGAATATTCTGGAGCACTGATATGAAAGGGCCTGCATCTGTGCTTGTGAAATGTGTTAGTCTTCGAAACAGGATGGCTACATGCAACCTGCCTTTTGGGAATGGCCCCTTGATCCTCTGGCTACCAAACCAAGCCTGGGAATTATTTGAGAAGATTGATAGCTGGAACAGGCCAAGTTCATGCCAAGAAACATTTTAAGAGTTCCCTTGCATAGACCATTGCATTCCAGTGCCTGGGAAAATTCCTCAGCACACTTACATCAACTAATATAGACATAGCCAGAGTACTCTAAACTTGATAGCTCGTTTTCTCTAGTTTGTGTGATCTGGTAGCAGGCTCGGGATCTTACTTTCTCCTGCTGTCCTCCATTTTCCAATGTGTAGGCAATGGCATAACACTTATGAATCTCACAGGAAAATATTTCTAAGGTGCTAAGCAGTATTGCTGAGAAACAAGCCTCCTCTCTTCTGTTTTTAGAATATGAATGGCTGTTTTGACAAGGTAACTGCTGGAAAGCTGTTACGAAATCCCAGCCCTCATTGTTAACTGCCTCAGCAACCCAGGGAGTAGTTACAGATTAATGACACCTTTGTTGCCATCTTCACATTTAGGAACTTTTTACCTCAAAAGATGTCCATGTCATATACTAGCAATGCTGTGTAGTTGCCAAAATATTTGGCTGCTATGGGAACTCTTCTTGTTTATACCAGGGTGATTTATAATTTTGCCTACAAGAGATTAAAATTGTTGCAATATTGCTCTCCTCTACTTGTTTTACATCTAGCAGGGTTTGTGTCTCCAAGAAGCTGATATCCTGGTGCCTGCATTATCAGGTAAGAACTATATTCTGGAAACCATAATTTCTCCAGATGCAAATAGTCACAACCATCTAATAGACTGTTTCTAACTCTTATCAGGCAAGGTGTTGTCAAGATTAAAACTAACAATAACTAGACTCCTTAGATCTCTTTGATTTGGTTTAGCCGGGACAGGGGAGATTACACTGTGTTGCATTTATTGTTTGAGATTGTGGATAACTCCTACATATCTTTGCTGATTCCTTCTGGCTGTATTAGATAACATTGATGCTTTTAGCAGGGAGAGCTGCTGAATCAGTAGATTTGGGAAGGATGACAGAATATTTCTTATTTCCCCTCCCGTTTGGCATGCAGACTCATAACACATCTCATCAGCCTGAATAGCATTTTTAGGAAGAAGAATGAAGAGTCTGCTTCTGTCACTTCTGATTTCTGAGCCAAGAGTGAAAGACGATGCATTGCACTGACTTCAGTTAGGCAGAAAGCCTAGCTCTGGGGTCCGCCCTTCAGCAGCCCCAGTGTCCTGGGAACAGGATTTGATGCGCAATGGGACAGATCTCAGATGACTGAGGTGGGAAGAGCCATCTGAAGAAATAGCTACAGTAATATGAATTTTCCCATTCTCACCACTGAATTGGCATATTTGGCTTTTAATTGTTGACGTTTAAAAATCTCTATTTCTACCTTTTTCTTCATCAAGTAACAGCAGCAGAAAATTCCTTTTCCTATCACCTTTATCAGGATTCTTGAAAGATTGTAAACTGTTGAATATGGTAGGGAAGTCAAACCAACTGTATCACCACAAAAGTAACTGCCATGACATGATGTACATAGCACTGCACAATAATGGCATTAAGGGAAATTCAGCTGGCAAAGAATGGGACATCAGTTGATTGAACAGCAATTTTAACATCTTCCCAAAATAACATTTGACTTACAAATGTATATTTAGGATTAATGCTCCCATCCATTTGATGGCATATTGTTGTAAAACCTATCTCACATGTCATTTTTCACATGGGACATCACAGCAACTCAGAACAGCCAAGGGAATGGAAAAAGAGCAGCTTCCTGGTTTGACTTTAAAGTCTGGAAGTTTTAATGACAGATCTTAAAAGTCTTATTTGGTTTATCAGAGCTCTTGCTCACAGAAATTCTGACTAGGAGCAACACATTCTTCTTCGCTTTGTGCAGTAGAAGAGAATGGTGAGCAGGTAGCTAGTGGCAATAGATCTAGAGCTTTGTCTTTGTGGACTACTGGGGCAAAAAAATAATGTCCCACCTCTCAAGACAAGAATGCATATTGTGTTCAAGAACAACAAGATTAGACAAACAATGCATACATAGGCTGCAGAATTACAGTACAACAGATTAATCCAAAATGAACACTTACTTTAACATCAGGTCTGGATGGGTAACTGAAATGGATGTTTCTGAATTCAATTTCTCCTATGAGTTTGTCTGGTTTGTAGCCTTCCTTAGAACTGCTATCTATGAGCCGTTTCTGGAAAGAGGTTTTTAAATATATTGCTGGTTATCACACTTTTGGAACCGCTAGTTTACACTGTGGTATATCATAGCAAAGATGCTGCATTTTACCCACAGGATGCTGAATGCAGAGGAGCATCTAACTGTGAATGCTACTTGGACAAACAGAGTACATTTTCAAACACAACAAAAACCACAGCAGAAAATCTGTAATTGCAGAACTTTACTGTCCTGCAGCCTAAACATGGCCCTCAGTATTCACATCAGGAAGAACGATGCAGCTGTTTCTCCATGAACTTTCTAGTCCTACTTGTTTGAAGTGTTTTATGTACACAGATATCCATTTGCTGCATAACACAGCAAGATCAAGATAACAATATGGAAACCCTTCACAGCAACACCAGCATTGCAGCTTTATAATGTTATAACTTTCAATAACACTATTAATTCCCTCCTTACCAACTCCCCCACAAAAAAAATCCTAGGTCAGCTGAAATTGTGTGTAAATGCACTTTTAAAAAATAGTATAGTGCCTTACTACTTTTCCTTTGGAGTTGCAAGTCTAATATTAAAGAAAGACCTCCTCCACAAATCTCAGATACACATGACAGGTTTCCCAGCATTCACTGTAAGAAGTAAAGAGGCGGTTTTCTTGATATGAATGGAGAGATTATGGGTTTCAGTGTTAGGCATCTATAGGGTTTATGGTTAGGGGCTTTTGAGCGTTTTTGTTACAAGGGGGGGAAAAAAAAGGGAAAAAAAGTGTGGTTGAAAGGTTTCTTTTGTGCTTACCTTATTGATAATCTGATATACTTCATAGGCAGCTCCACGCGCATTAGCTACACTTTCCAGGTTAGGAGCTGCCTGGCCCAGGGAGAAGGCTCCAATGAGCACAGAGAAGAACACCTGTGGGAGATGGAGGGCATTATCAGAGTTAACCGTGACCACAGAGCCACCAGCGCCTAGCTGTTAAATGCCCACAACTTTCTAGTGCACCCTTTCCAGGAAAATTAAATATAAAAGTGAAAGAAAGGTGCATTTCACAGTTGCTCCTGTCCACTCCTCATTTTCCTGGGGTGAATGGTAACTACTGACACATGCTTTTGTGGCATGAATGTTCAATGTTCTTGCACTATTTATCATGTAAAATAGAACAAATTTCTCCATTGCTTTCCAGATGCTGCTAAAATTAGCTTGCAAAATTTAGTCCAGATTTTAACTGAAATCCCACCTGTGGGACCAACACACAATAAACTTTACATGCTGTGAGGAGCCATACTGAGGAGAACACAACAGAAGTCACTGGACTGTGTAAGTTAAGCATGTAGCCAAACTTTTGACAGCAAGAAGATAGCTAAATACCTGCAAACCATTACTAAATTAGAAGCACTGTTAGTGTATGGTAAACACTTGCAGGTAAACAACAAAATACGCAGAAAACATTGTGGCTAAAAGAGATGGTGAAGACTTCCCAGTACGCATTCAGCACACCAGTGGGATTAATTTTATCCTAGTGTCTAGCTAGAATTTTGTTGGCAGTCCACGTTACTTATCTTTGCTGTCTAAACCACTGGTTCTAGGTTGTTCATCCTGCCTTACAATAGGGTCCAGGACAAGTGAGAAAGGCAGATACTTTTGCCTCTACACTGATTAGAGTGGGAATTCAATGTGCCCTGTTCAAAGTTGTTGTATCAAAAGCTAGGTAAGATAAATGCCTTCCTTTCAGTTCTTTTATAACAAGCAAGTCTCTAGCAACCAATTAGCAAGCAGTTGGCAGAAAATAGAAATAATTATATACACTACTTGCATAGTTCTTTTCTTGAAGTGGCAGAGCATTTTTCAAAGCTGCATTGCTATACTTACAATTAACACACGACCAATGTCATAATTTTCTTCCTCAGTAGTGAGCTTGGTTCCATACCAAAATGCAAGTGCATAGGATCCAAATATAAGAAATTGTGAAACACCTAGAGATGTATTGGTGGTAATGGATTTTTTCACTCCAACACTTCTAGCCATCTCTAAGTTAGCATCATATCTAAAAGTGAATAAGAAAACCATTAGCTTGACAGGTACCACATACCATTCTGATTGGTATTTCCCAGTGCCCTTTACTTAATTAAAGCTAGTTCTACCATAAAAGCAATTGAAGTCTCAAAGAGAATACAGATATTTTTAATTTTTTTTGAAAGAGAACTAGTAGGGGTATAATTCCTTTGAATAATTCTCCTCTGACATGCTGACGACATTGTTATACTTCTATGGAAGTTTAGAAAACAATTGAGTAGCATGCCTTCATCATCATGACAGAAGACACGATACCAATCTTGAGCCATTTGTTTGCATTAGTCCTGAAAGAAAACCTTTAGAAAGTTTTATCAACATTACCTATTGAAGGTAAGGTTTAGTCTTCCACATTTAAAAAAGGCAAAACAAGAAAAAACCCAACTCAGGCAGTATGGATGAAGGCAGGTAAACAAATAGAACCCAGAGCTCCCTCTAACGCCAGAGTTTTTCTTACTGGTCATTTTGACAAGTCAGGAATCTTTCTCTTAGGTTAGTTTACTGATTAATATGGCGATATAGCAAACAAGTGGACATGGAACACCAGTATAAAGACTGACAAGTTCAATGTGAGAATTATTTCTTCCAAGGATAGCTCATATTCATTCACCTCCAGCTTCCAGCTAATAGCTTTCACTTACACAAGCTCATTATAGAAAGTATAGTCTAGAAATAGTGCATCTTTTTACTTGTCAGCAACATGCTCAACAGCTTACACTTTTTTCCTAATACATGTTTTCTATACAAAACATTCCCCACAGTAGGAAGGCATGAAATTCAGTCAGCCAGGCAGGAATCTTAAACCAGTATGTTCATGTAAATTGCTTACATGCTAAAACCGCTACATTTGTTACTCAAATATATTTAAATGTTTTAGCTTGGCTGTGCTCTTAAAACTAACCCTACCTTCAACTCAGCAGCATCATAGGTCTTCCAGGGAAGTGAGAACTGGATTTAAGCAATTTAACAAGTACACGTGATCATTCAGCTACAGAGGAAGAGCCAAGCCACTGCCAGAAACAGATGACTGAAGGTCCCTTGCAAGCATAAACATTTGTGATCAGTGGAAGCACTGGGCAGTGAAAGGTTTCTTTTCCTAACTCTGAGGCCATTGCTCAAAAGCTGTGCAGGAGCCACAGTACAGAATTTGCAAAATGCCCCAGTTTGTCCCTGGTAGAAGTTTGCCTGTCCCTAGTAGAAAATAGAAAATGTTCCTAGGAAAGCCACCAATTCCGTGGTTAGGTTTTGGGGGTTTGTTTGGGGTTTTTTTGTTGGTTTTTTTTTTTTTTTTTACATTAAATGGAGGTGGAGCTGTGGAAGAGGCTGATTGCTCAACCATGGAGGAAAGGAAAGGCCTTACCAGCATGGAGTTACATGGGTATCAGTTATTTTTGTCTCTAGACCTCAAAAAAACCCAATAGTTTGAAATAGCTCCTATCATTGGATTTTCAGACACTGATGTTTGCAGGGACCAAGAAGAAGATGGGGAGGAAGGGGACAACTGATCTAGGCCATCTTAGGGCTTTTTTGTCTGTATTGTGTAAGCAGAAAGGGTCTTAATATTATTGCAACTTAAGCACAAGTCCCAGTAAGCAGAATACAGTGCCATAAGACAGTCAGAGCTCAGCCCCTGGAAGCAGACAATACAGGAGCAGGCTATAGGAGTTAATGTTAACATCACCTTAGAAATTTTGCACAAGACCAGGGCAAACATAACCGTTCAAAGAGATAAGAGGTTCATGGATTGTATGGATCAGGTCTTCTGGTTTGTCTTTCCCAACCGCATAGTATTGGCGATGCCCTGTATTTGTATACTGAATGTTATTGTTTATGCTTGTTATCTGACACATGTGAATAAATTTGTGGTCAGCCATATCCACCTAACCTTTTTACATGGGACTAGGGCCAACACTGGATTAGGTTAACTACAAGTATTAGTTTCAAATCACTAAAGTAATAAAAGCCAGTAACGTGATTTTACTTGAGACTGTTACTCAGTGAGGCTTAAACATAAGCTCATTAATCAAGGATCAGAACAGCAGGGCACATGTTCTAGAAGTTAAGCAATTAATCACATT
Organism: Falco punctatus; assembly: GCF_963210335.1. NCBI lineage: Eukaryota > Metazoa > Chordata > Aves > Falconiformes > Falconidae > Falco > Falco punctatus. The sequence continues at coordinate 84,506,747 of NC_137583.1, read as the reverse complement.
CTTTGCTGCATTTGACTAATAGGTAAAGATAACCTTCCCACCACTTTCACTTCAAATTCAGTTCCAGCTCTCAATCAGAGAATAAATTTGAGTCTATGCTGCAGCATTAACACAAAGTTGCCTGCATTCTCTGACTAGGTCTATTTACACATATTTATTTTCAGGCGAGCTGTCCACTTACAGAAGGATAAAACGACACCACGAAGAATCTCTTTCTTTCCCTGCCCCTCCAAAAAAATCCCAAACCCCATAGACCACAAAACCAACTCACAGCCAAACTCCTTTTCCATATTTTAAATATAATTATTATTTCAAAAACTTACTTTGCTAATGCCTTCTCCTGTCCATTGAAAGCCATAACAGTCCTGATTGCTGTCAAAATTTCTTCTGCCACAGCTCCTGCTTTAGCATAAGCAGTCAGCTCTTTAGCAGTAAGGGATGCCAGGAGCTGGAAAGTTGAAAACCAGATGTTATTTACTGCAGCCTACTGAAAGGGTATGCGCACTGTATTGGTAAGTAAGAATGATCAGCGATCAAGGCACAAGATGAGGTTTTAGGAAAGAGGGGATCAGCTCCTCTCCATGACCTGAATTTCCCCAAAACCCAGCTTATTCTTTCATTATGTCCTCATTACAGTGAAAGACCTCATGAGCATCAGATGAGCTTCAGAGGAGCTTCATCACTGATCCACTTTCCTCCCAAGTGGAGTACAGCCTATAAGCTATATTACGACATGTGTTGGGTCAGGGAGGTGTTCCATAGCTGCTCTGGGAGGGTATCTGAGGTGTTCAGAAGCTAGAAAACCAGTGGACATCAAAGTAAGCAGGGTAGTCACATTACAACTTCTAATGTTCTTCCTAGCTTATTTGAAGTGCTTCAAGTAGGAAAACCCCATAGTACTATAAAAAAGTAACCACTCAGGAATACAAGTTGTACCCATTAATGTGGGTGGCTACAACAGATCACAAGGGGAAAATGTTTTCTTATCTGAAAGTGAAACCTCTCCAGATATTACACTAATTTATATCATTCCAGTCTGCAGCAGCTGTATATGCGTCCTGGGGTCTATGCTGTACACAGCATCAAATTTGGTAAATTATTTTCAAGATATTGTATATGTGCAGATGGAAAGAGCTTGAAAGCATTTGTGTTAAAAGAGAGGCTCACATGAGCATGCCTGAGCTTCCCCAGTGCTCTGCATGAAGAAATTGCTGCACAAGGAAGATGTGCTGATGCAGATAACCCTCCTACCACATGGCACAAGGACAGAGTATGTGGACACAAGGAATATAACTTACAAGCACATGCTTGGGAACTCAGAGAAAAGCTACAGAAGGAGGAGAAGTCATGAAGTAAGCACGGGGCCAACTTCCCAACTTAGAAACCACACTAGGTTTCTCCCATTCCTCCCCCTTTCCTGTGCATAAGGGTTGTAATGTTTTTCTGGTTTGGTTTGTTTATCAATCCCCCCACACTTACGGTTGACCAAACTGCTGCTGATGCAGCAAGCAGAGGGCTGACTGACAAAATCACCAGTGTCAGCTTCCACCCGTGGACGAATCCTATAATAATCCCTGCCAGAAACGTGGCAAAGAACTGTACAAATATACAGATCTTGTCTCCGATGCCTTCGTGGATGGTGTTGATGTCACTTTAAACAATGATAATAATAATAAAAAAAAGATTTGTTAGCTTTGAATGCCCTTTATTCTAACTTCCCCCCGGCTCTGTTTCACACTGTGTGGCCTAATGTCAGAAGCTTTGCCATTTCCTAACTGGCACAGTGAAACTTCTAACCACAGCTACTGAACAGTACCATTAGCCTCTTGTGTGGCCAAAACACAGCAGAAACCTCCTATTTTTCAGGGCTCATTTTCTTTATTTTCCAGCATTCTCAGCTGTTTCTGTGCCCTGACACTGGGTCACAAATGACCTGGTTTCCTCATCCAGCTTCCAAATCGAGCAATACAAGTAAAGAGCCAAACAGCCTCCTCACCTCCCATGACCATCTCCAAATGATTCCTCCCACTCAGCACCCTGCTGTATTTTATGTTAGTTCTGGCTACAGACTCAGATCAAGGGTTATCTCCATTCAATCAGAACAACTGTTATTTGGAAGAACCTGCTTTTCATACACATTTCCTTCCCCATTTTCTCTTCCCAGAACACATAGATAACAGAGCTGAGAGTGATTTCATTCAAGCTTCTCTTACACTTTTCAGGACACAGCTCTAGCCAAAGCTACCTTAAAAACCAGAAAAAAATATATAAATCTGTGTTTATGCATAAAGTCCCATCGCATCCTGGGGCATACAGTCCTCATCCCTAAGTCTATTTAAATCTGTGGAAAAGCTCCAAAGACTTTGACTGGATGGAGTCTAGCCCAAGATCTGGCTGGATGTAAATGCAAGCTCATTTCCACTCAATATTAAGTTTCAGTATTTGTAAACTAGCTGGAGACAGCAGAGCTTTTTATCTAGTACTGTCTGCCACATACTTCATGCACGTTAGAAAGCCAACATCAGGCATCTCACACAAAAAACGTTCCAATGCATATATCACAGAAACTACATAAATGAAGCTGAAAATAATGAATTTCTTCCTCAGAGTTGTCATATTTCACACTATGTTTGTGTTTGTTTGATTTTTCTTTTGGCTGTGTGTGGTTTTTTAATTTATTCTTTTTCCATAGAAGATAAATGGCAGTTTTCTTTGAAATGGGCAAAAAAAAAAGAACAGAGCCCTCACTCTGTCAGTCTGGTGTTCAAAGTTCCTATCTGGATAGTATCAAACCAAGCCATCTCCTGATGGAGCACTGCAAAAAAGAACTTCTTCCGGATCCTTGCTGTCTGTCTTGTAGCAGCAATCAAAAATGTCCATACTTGGATGGTGCTCAGTATCAACACAGCACAGCCAATTCCCACATAGTAGTAAGCAAACCTGTGATAAGGTAACAAAAGGCCATATGATTCCACTGTATCTTGTGAGTTAGGCACACAAAGCAACAATTAGTCTTCATTTACCCCACCAAAGTAAATACCGAAGCTTCTGATACATTATTGGGAAGCCTTTTTGAGAAATCAAACATTTGGCTTCTGCTCAAAGGGATAACACAGTAAAAGACAATCCCCCAATACTCCTTTGACAGAATAACTACAAAGACTCTTACTTTGTCACTTCACCTTCTATATCTATGCCTGGAATCAATGAACAGCTGGAACTATTTACTGAAGTATCTGTGTAGGGGGAAAAAAGTAGTAATATTTGTCAATGTATTACATGTAGAAAATAACTCCTGGCAATCTAGGGTCATCAGTTTGGGAATCTTTTTTTTTATTATTTTGCAAGTAGAGTTTTGCAAAACAAAAAAAATCATTTGGAAAACACACATTTATTTTTAAGGGGCTTCCAGTAATTAGTGCCTGATAACTGACAATACAGAAGGCAGTCATGCTCCTTACTATCTTACCGATGTTGAAGTTCATTCATAAAGAGCACATCCAATGCAATTTTTTTTTCCTGGCCTAGCCATTAGAGATGGATTAAAATGACTGGGTCATTTGCAGCAGGATGAATTTTGCTCATTACATGCTTGTTTAGATGTGCACCAGTGCATAGTCTGGGGAGGGAAAAAATCTTAGCCCCTGTACCAAAACATAACTGGTAAATACAGAAGTTTAGTTTTAACTTTTTACCTTCTGACGTATTTGATTTCACACCACTCAGCACAAAGCTGTTTGTCATCTCTCCAAAGACAATGATCATAAGCGGCAATCCAGTACCATTTGCAGCAGCTGCGATCAAACCAACTACCATCAGAAGGACATCCACCCAGTCAGCATAGCAAAACTACATAAGCATTAAAAAGAGAGCGAAGTTATGCCTGAGAGCGTGTGTATTTGTTACAGTACAGAAGACTTACAGAACATGCTTTGTTTCTGCCTACATAATCTAAGTAGCAACAACACACCAACTGAAGGTAAATTCAGAACGTCAGAATTTTGTAGTGGGTCCCCTTACATCTTTAAATCAGTACTTAGTAAGGCTGCTAATTGAATATTGGCAGGACACACGGTTCTTCCCCAACTCAGCAGGAAAGTAAACCCCAAAGTATATGACCTACATGTGTCTAAGTGATGATCTTCTCTGTATAATATATTGCATTTTGTGTTCCAGTAAAGTTACATATTTACTAAGATAATGCCTTTGAAATGTAAACAAGAATGAGTTATTGACCAGCACCTGGGTTATATCTGCTAACAGAAAAATGTTTGCAGCAGAGATTGTATCTTAAGGCTTGTCTACCCTTGAACATTTGTTTGGTTTAAAGAAGGATGTGAATTTAAACTGCCTTTTTAAACTGCCTAAACCAGCTATTCCTGGATGTGGTTAATCTGAAATCAGAACATTTTATTCCTCACTGTCCTAACCCTCTTCCAAAGTGTAAATGGACATGGAATAAACCAAAGAATAAAACTTATCTTGTTCCAGAATAAACAAGTCCACGTGTAAGTTATTTGGAAATAGCTGTTGTGTGGAAAACTGACACAAAACCATATCACTGGTTCTCTCAAAGACTAGATCCCTCGGATGTCAAACACAGGAAAAAATCCTTTATAAATAGAGACAAGGCAAGGGACTGCGCAGCATATATGTGCTAGATCAGCCTTAGCAGGGGTGAGCTTCATCCTCCAACAGCACTAAGGTAAACTGCTATCAGTGCTACCAATACACCAAGGGAAGAATCTGACCTAACTGATTCTAAAGAGGTCTAGCATCAATAGGCGTCAGGCTTCTTCTCTAGTTTTTAATTGCCTATTGATTATAATTCATAAACAACTCACAATGGCAAATAAAGAAAATACAACGCAGATCATCAAACTGGACACTAACCAGTTCACAAATGCCAACCACACGTTTCTCTGTCTTCTCATTTTCCTTCCTAGGGGAAAATACACAAGACTAGTTAAAATGATTTTTTTCTAGCAAAGCCATGTTAAACTCCCCCCATTCCATACACTCAGGACATGAGCGGGCAATGTATTAAGTTCAAAGAAGAGAATACCTACTTTTTTCTTTTGGGCTTTAACTGGTCACTTTGTTCAAGATTTTCATCATGTTGGAAAGAAGGGTTGTCATATCCCCTGCTTGCAGATTCTGTGAAATAAAAAGCAGACTTTTTTCTTTTTAACGTAATAACTCATCTTTTGAACCAGCTTCTTGCAACTATTCCTGCTGATTCTTTAGCATTTAAATCCTAATGAACAGTTTTCCCTCATGTTCTTGGTGAATCTTTCTTGAGACTTCCTTTCTTTTCAGTTTATCTCCCTTACTCCAGAAAAAAGCTTCCAGCTCCATTTCTCAAATGGAAACAAGCTTCATTTTTTACAATTAAAATATATTTATACAGAAAGGCTATCAAAGGCTAAAAGCAAGAACTAACTGCAAACACCTACACAACTTAATGCAAATAAGAGGAAACCGAAACAAGCAGAATTGCTTATAGTGAAGGTTATAATTGCTCTAGGTAACATGGAATAGATGTGAGTTAAGGGAAGAATCATGCCTTTGCTTGTAATAACCATCTTAATTATTTCTTTATATTGCAGTTGCCACATGTACCACTTCCTTTGTGCAAGAGGCTTTAGAAAGCTACACAAAAGAAGAATCCTACTCCAGAAAGCTTATGATTCTAAATGCAGAAAATGAGATGCAATACATGGGTAAAGAAACTGATGAGCAACCACAGTAGGGAGCCAGCTGTGAATTGCATGGGGAGAACAGAGGCTCCACACACCAGCCACCCCCAGTTTACCTTTACTTTAACTGCTGACTTGCTACGAGTATAATTTTCCACATACTGTTTTTAACATCAGTCTATAAACAGTGGTTCAGACAACCATTTGAAGGCAATGATGTGCTTCCACCTTATTGAGCTGATCTTAGGAGCATTTCCATGCCTAGGCTAGGACTCACCTAAAGAGTTTTACCCATGTAAATGAATTTTATTGAACTTGGTGGAATGATTCATGCATAAACATTTTCTAGGTGGTGGCTTTATTTCACTAGAAATGTACTGTCTTCAGTAAAACCATATGGCAATCAGTAAAGACTTAAAATGTACCTTTAGATTTGGAGCCTTGGAATATATCCCTCAAACACACACAGCTTTCAGACCTGTGGCTTACCAGTGTCAAGGGGATCCGCCATTGTTCTTTGTCGTATGCTTATGAGATAAAGTCACATTAATCAAAACCTGCATTAAAAGAGCAATAGGCGTTTAGAACTAGTAGATATGTAAAGAGTTTGCATTAAAATATTTGTGGGTTTTTCCATGACGCATTACATTTTGCTCTCAGCATTGTCTTACTTAAATATAATGACTAAAGAAACGTACGTAACAGTGCGATAAGTAACTACTTTATTAAGAACAGTGCAGACTATTCCAATGGAACCTAAGTCAGGAGCCAGTTTTAGTAGTCTTCTGTGCTAAATCCCTAGATCATTTATACAGAAATTATTGTGGAGGATCTATTACAGAACAGATGATTTCCCTCATTATCTTATGGTTGATTAAAACTTGTTGAGCAGTCATAACATGAGCGTGATTGTAGCCATAAAGACTACAGACACACGCCATACGTTACACCATACACCAGCAGAGCAAGATTTAGAGGCGGTAAATGGCTGATGCTCCAAGTTTCCCTGGGCTTTTCTTGATGTATCACATATATAGATTAAAAGAAAAAAAAAAAAAAGAAAAAAAAAAGGCAAACCTCACACACATTAATTTGATGAAGGCGAAAATAATATCAATAACAAAATGAATAATCAAACTGACATTTAAAAAAAAAAAAAGTTTCTTTAAACATCCTTTTTGGCAGATTCCCGGCGGCGTTTCCCCCCACGTTATCTCGGCTTACCGCACAGCCCGCGCCCCTCATGCCGCCCCGGCGGGGCGCAGCGCCCACGCCCCCGCGCTCCGCCCGGCCGCGCCTTTATAGCGTTGGGCGCCGCCCGCCCGCCCGCCCTCGGCTCGGGTTTCAGGTGCGGGCCGGGGCCGGGCGGGCGGCGCCGGGGCAGCGGGGCCCGCGGAGAGGCTCCCCCGGTATGGCGGGCGCCTGCCCTCGGCAGCCCCCCCGGCGAGGGCCCGCAGGCCGCCGGCCCCGGCAGCCGCCCCGAGATCGGGGAGCGCTCTCCAGGCCGGGTCTCGCCCTGGCTGGAGCAGGGGGGATTTAGTCTGGCACACCGCCGCCAAGCCGCGGTGAGCGGGCAGCTGGAGAAGAGCCACTTGTCACAGTCAGGCCTGTGAAAGCTGTCTGCAAGGCCGTACCGAACCTGGGCATGGCTTGAGTGCATTCAGCAAGTTCTAGCTAAGAGCAAAGATATACTGATGAATTTGATCTAAGAATTGTTATTAAAAATAAGTGTTTTCATTTCCCACTCCCAAATGACATGAAGAGCAAAACTAGCTGAACGCACTGTTTTTAAGAGAAGCAAAGCATTTCATTTTGCTTATTTAGTCCCCATCTTTTCCCAGCAATTTGTGTAGGGCTTTGTTTTGGCACAAGTAAGGCTCTTTCTTGTTTCGGATTAGCTCAGGAGTGTTGTGTTTTGTTTTTTTTGCCCTGGCCCCCCGGGAAGAAATCAGGTAAACAGATTTACCTCACAGCTCAGCAGGAACCCTTCCCCAGTCCCACCCTCATGGGCTGGAATCTGTACCGCCTGCTTCCACCAATGCCTTTAGTCTTTATGGAAACTAACGTTATTTTCCCAGCCACTCAAATGCCATTATCCTAAAGCCAAGCCCCAGATAAGTAAACCAGTTACTAGCTGAAGTTATTCTCAAGTAACTCTGCCTAATTCAGGCTTCCCTCTTTTGCATTCCCCATGGGATTTGGGTTACATTTTACATGTTGGTCAGCATAAAAGGCATTAGGCATCATCACCTCCTGCACATTGGGACCCTATACATTCAGTTAGATTCAAACCCCTACATGTTAGAGCTATTATTACTTTATCTCATAAGCACTACCTAGAGTTTATATTACCAACTCAACATTAAGCCTGCATAACATACATCTACAGCTGTGCTACGTTCCAGAGAATTATCAAAAGCTTTGACTTCTGCTGCTATGAAAAAATCTGAGTTTACAGATTTTCAGGAGAGAAAACAGTAAGCTGAAGTACTTTGCTGTCCCAGCCCAAAGGTTCACAGCTGTGCACAGTATTTCCTTCACCAAAGGCAACAGGTTTTTTCTTATTCATCTCAATGGGAGTGAGACCAACTCCTCACCGTGCCTCAGTTTTTGTTAGAACAGGTGATTAACTTATTTTCAGAAGAAACTATAATCACACTTAAATTATTAAGCATAGGAACACCCCACCTAGAAAGCAAATGACTGGATTTGGTGCTAGTGTGGAGCTGACAGAGCACATAAGTAGTTAAGTAGAAGAATGGGGGTACTATGAACCCAAACAACTCTCTCTGACCAGTTTTCAGGGCTGCTAAGCACCCACACACCTTACTTGGGATCACTGGCAGCTAGGGAGTGTTTGGTACCTCTGAAACACACACACACTTTCACTTTTCAAAGCTTCATTATCAGTTATTCACACACAGTAGCAATAAAGTGTCAATTACAATCCAAATCCATTGTCCTACACACTGCATGCCTGGTAAGAGAAAGCCTCAGCATTCCCCTGCATAGAATTCAGTCCAAAAAGGGTATGCAAGATGAGCAGTGCCAGCAACTGATAGTGCAAGAAAGAGAAGCATGGGGTGTTGAGAAGAAAGCAGCTTCCTCCCGCCCGCCTCCCACCATTTCTTCCTTTGAGAGTGATGTTATACTGTATGCAGGTTAATGATCATCTCCAAAGTGAGGATGATAAACAAACCAAACCATGAACAAGCAGATTAAAAAAAAAAGAAAGAAAATGAACAAAAAAAGGAGCAAGAAAAAACAAGAAAAAATCTCCTGGAAAAAGATTCCTGATCTAACTTACTGAGAAACATCAACTCATAATCTAATTACAGTTAACTACTCTGTACTTCAGTAAAAAATAAGTTAGCACAGTCTAACATTTTGCAGAAACAAATGTTCAGGACTAAAACACATGTGTCAAGTAGATAAGACTCCCATCAATAAAAGAAAGCAACAAAGCAAGACACGGAATGATAGCTCACAGTAATGCCCTTATAGTTCTGGGGGTGAGGGTGACATTAAGGTAAAATATTATAACATGATTTTGAGAAGAAATGCTATTTGTTCTTTTATCCAAAAATATGTGTGGAGCTTTAGAAAACATTCACTGCATCTGAAAAGTATTTTATTCCAAACAGACAATATACACCCGTGCCTCCACATGTCTTGTTCATCTATCCAGAAACAATCAGTGAGAGGAAAAGCAAAATTAAATACAGTCAAATATTATTAATTAACACCAGTCATAACTGACTGAACTAGAAGAGATATTTACTTTAAAGAACTATTAACTATAAGACCAACATTACTACAAACAAACAGAAAACCCACCAAAAAAACACCCCAGAACACAACTTAGAAATAAGAATTCATTTGTCTAGCAAAGCATTAACACTAAAAAGAATACAATTTATGGTATGCAAAAGTAGTAGACACCCCATTTTACTGGAACATTCCTTCAAAATAACAGTCAAATACAAAGAAAGCATGTTATATCTTACAAGCGTTGTAGCTCATTACTGCTTTTTGACTTCTACAACAGACCAGAAGAGCACCAGCAAAACACCCAGCCTGCACCTACAAGCAACACACACGGACTCAGGGCTAGTATTTGACCTGTTACCTTAATCACAGGTGAACACCTACCTTTTCCATGTAGCTGGGTTGTAATTAACAGGATGGAGCTATAAAAGGTCTTCACTCACTGTCCTTTAGTGTTAGTTGCTTTGTGACTTTTGCATTTGTGTTGTGCCTCTGATTCAGCCAGGAAAGGCTTAAAAATAAATTTCAGTAGTTCTGGCTTTTGATTTTTTTGTCAGAAATCAGACCAAAATGGAACACTGATATTGCAGGCTTTGTGGGCTAGTCACCATTAATTGTAATCAACACCCGCATATCTATAGTAGCACAGGGACATATATGTATTGTACTCAATCTCAACAGTAATGTTATTAATAAACACTGGTAATAGCTGTAGTCATGGCACTGTACTTGCAGCCTTACTCTGAGACAAGGTCGTGTTTTCGTGGGCATAAAAGGAGTGGCTCATTATCACCCAACATTCTTCACTGAATTCCTTGAGTAATAGGTTATGAATGTTGACCATTTGGGTTATGAATATGGGAATTATGAATGCATCCTACATTGTTAACTTTTGTCAACATAAAAATTATTGGAAAGATTCTGCCTAAGGTTAATGAATGTCTGAGAGGCAGAGTTACCTCCACCACTGCCTGACTGATCCAAGTAGGGCTATATAAACTGATAATATCCAATACCCACAGGGGATGAAAAGGAGTCTTTTGTGGAGCAGCTGTGGACTTCTTTGTCCTTCAGAGATTATAGGTTTTTGCTCCTTCTCTGTCACAGCAGTTAATGCTAAACCTAGATGGGGTAGTACAAAACGGAAAGCCCATAGTTTCAGGATACCAGCTGGGGAAATGGGAGTGGGGTAAATTCTGTTGACTAAGGTAAGCTTAATTACACCATTGGTTAGGCTGGGGAAAGAAATCACATTTGCAAACCAGAAGTTAAGAAGTTTTCTAGTTTCTTTACAGGGAGCAGCTAACTAAAATGTTGTAATTCTCCGAACCAAAACCAAGTGACGTGTACTACTGTAGCATTGGCACCTGCAGAGCTGTCAGGGATTTGGTGCAATGAATGGAGAAAATCTGGCTGGAGGTGCGTGTTGGAAGAATTAAAAATCGGGTAGTGTAAAGAAATATGTCACAACACTTCTTGAACTTCCTGAGAAAGACTGAGCTATGTTGTCCAAAAGTCCTAATTCTGTAACGGAGCAAAACAATTATTTGTGGTTTTCCAGAAACCAGAGAGCGGGAACATACCTGATTCTTTTAACTAAACGGAGTTACATCAAAGACAGCTATTTAATCATAATTGTTTCTAACCAGAACAACTTGCGAGAATTTACTGAGCCTGATGTGTGTTTTACAAGTTCTCCATAATACAAGTTTTGTCAAAGGAAAAAAAACCACCAAGGCAATGCATTTTATTCCCTCCTATGAAGTTTGCATGTCTGTTTTAGGAAAGACTTAACTGCTAAGTGTGAAGAATTTGCACATTTCTTAAATGATTACTATAATTCTTCTTGCCTTTAAAATAAAGGTCAAGTCAATGTGGTTCATTGCTTTCCTATGAAAGAAATATTTTCTTTTTTCCTGTAAGTAATTAAGTGGTATAAGTAAAGGTCATAGGAAGCACTAAAGGCAGTCACTCTGCTGAACACTTTGTGTACCTTAAACAGGGAAACTTCCTACATTATCAAAATGGTGAGTTAAGTCAATAAAGACCTATAGAGAGAGTTCGCAGGAATAAATGTCGAGTTATATACCTATTCCAGAAAGACAGGGAGGAAAGAAAGGTTAAGGGCAGAGGAGCTGCCTTATGTAAGCAAGTTACTTATTCTAGGGCTTTCCCTGCATCAGGAGAAAGACAAACTAGTGGGTTTTGGTCCATCAGACCAGGAGTATTAAGAAGATGATGTTAAGAAGATGATGTTTCATTAGTCTAGCTAAAAGGAAAGGACTAGAGAGACCATTACATGCCTGGGCATCTGTTGGGCAACACAGGCAAGAGGGAAAAAATATCTCTTAAATTCTTGGAAAGTTCTGGGAACAAAATTTTCTTTCAAGAGGTGAGAGAAGTAACTGAAGATGGGTTTTTCTACAGTAGAATGCAATCAAGGAAGAACATTTGCATGAAAGTGATGATGAAATTATAATGTTGATGATTCTTTAGAAAAAAAGAGGAATGACAACAGAATAAAGAAAATAAGTTTGAATAGAAAATTATTGTTATTCATGGAAAGGCACTCTAAAGGCAAAGGGGGTAAAACAAGTTGGCAATTGCTACAAACTTGTTATGGGTTTGAAACACAAAGAGGTCATTCTTTCATGCAGAAGCACAGATCCATGTGTAGGAATCGTCTGTCAATAAGTAGAGGTTGGGAATGATTTTGTAGGCCGATTTTCTGCAGAATAGCATCTAGGAGATATACTGGATGGAAAACTGAACAGAAGCCAAAAATGTCAAACCGCTGTGAAAAAAAAGAAAAATTCACAAAAGCGCAGAAGAGTCATATGTGAAACACATGGAGTAGTTTTTTCTCTGCATAGCACTGTTAAGTCCTTAGCTGGACTGCTATGTCTAATTTTTGATTATTTCAAGAAAGATATGGGTGATAGGAATTATGGAAGAAAGCAAAACTGAAGGGGTATAAAGGACATGGCCTCTGAGAAAAAACAGATGGAACTGGGTTTGGTGCAGTGGAAAACATGCGATTCATTTTAGAAAAATATGAGAGACTCTTGCAAAAGCAATGTAATCCGGTGTCTTCCAGATCTGCTGTAGCACTGAATTACAGTAAGAAAAAAAAAAAATATAGGAAAATGGCAATTAATTGTATGGATAGTTAAGCACTGGGCCAGATTACTGGTGGAGCTGTTGGTGTCTGTTGGAGCTGTTGGTTAATTTCTTTTCTTTTTTTTTTTTTTTTTTTTTTTTTTTTTTAAGGTCAAGTCAAGCAGTTGTCTACAAGGAAAACTTTTGTATAGTTGATTTTAACTTGAGGACTGGGAAAAGATGGAATTGTCTTCCAGGATCCTCACTGGCTTTATTTTCTCTGTTGTGCTGATAAACATGATGAAAGGCAAAATGGAATGAAGGTGATACATCTTGTGTTTTGGTTAAAGACATGAGGTTAGATGTAAACCGAGTCTGTGGAACAGGTGGCTACAGTTTTGATGAAGATTTCTGCTAGTGAGAGGTTGAAAACTGAACAAGTGGTAGAGTCACTTCACTGCCTAGTCCATATCCTGGGGTGGATCATTGACATGGAGTATATATTAACTTCCAGGTTGCTTCTTGGACTGAACCAATTAATTCATTTTTCAGATGAAAGTGGTTTTGGTTTTGAGAATAGTTCGTTCCCACGTTTGCTCCTAAGAACTAATTTCTATAGGACAGTTTTGGTTCTTTATATCTTCTGCAGTCCTGGAACATGGTCCTTGTGCCCTGATTTCTGCACACTGTCACAATATATCCTGGAGCATGCAACACATAGCCTTCAATTTGGGCTATAAAAATATCTCTCTGTGTTTTTGCCTTCTGTGTAATGTCATTGTGACATTGTGACAGTTCAGCACTCATACACAGCACTATGGAGTGTTAAAAGACAAGGAGTAATCAGTATGTCTTAGGGGTTTGGGTGCACCACATGAGATGCAAAGGAAACTCAGACTAAGTAGTAGGCCATAGAAACCATGGAAAAGGCCAGGCTATTCCAGAGGGGCTATTTCTGAACAAAGTGGATACAAGCTGTTGAAACCATGAAGGTCATAGACCTCTTCAGGAGTTAAATGTTTTTAGCAGTGTAGATTCAACTACTGATGTGGTTTGTTCACTGGTAGGGTTTCATAATGTTTTACTGACATAACCCGGGAATGAAGTTGTGTGGGTAGAAATCTCATATTCTGTTTCTGAAGGGTCTTTTTTAGGACTCAGCCATCTCACACCAAAGAGTTAGATGATGGTGAATCAACAGTTCACATATGAAAATGTGAAGAACCTATCAGATGTCTTTACTACAAGGGTAGCATCAGTCAAGACCCTTTCTTTGACAACATTTTGAATGTACTGTACAATGCTGGACAGGGTGTGGACAGCACAGAGAATTTCAGTTAATTTATTCTTTAGTCTCAGACTGTCAGAGGGAATTACCAAGTGACAATTACTTTCCTTTAACTGTTTGTATTTCTCAATGCAATGCCAATTCTTGAGGCAAGGACCTTTCTCTCTTTTGCTGTAGCCTCTCCCTCTCCAATAATCTGGCATTTTGTACATATATATAATTTAAATAATGTGACTGAATCAAACAGGTGTTATTCATACAGGTAGCATGTGTTTACTACCAAATGATGTCCTTGACTAAATGTTCATATGCTCCCAAAGGTCAGAAAATGCTGTCCTTCTCATCTGAAGGGATCAGTGTAAACATCCCTGCTCACCGATCATGCACTTTATGACTCCTATGAGCATATCACTGGGTGCTTCCCTTGCCAGGACAGACCATGGTTAAAATGGAGTTGGTGCTTTTGTTTTTCGTTTGGTTTGGTTTGGTTTTTTGCAAATGTGTGCTAACAGTGACCTTCCACTGATACTATTTAATCCAGGAAAAGGCAAGTTTGAAAAGCAGAGGCAAAAGATAAGTGTTTGAAGATACATGTAAAGCATTTAACCTTAACTGAAATAAAACTCTTAAGAAGAGAAATAAAAATGGGCTTCCCATTTAAATAACATATATGGACAGCTCCCAACTGATGGAGAGGTTGGCTGTATCAGGACTGGGCTAGATCTGATGCCATGCAGTTCAAGGGCACAGTTTTTCCTAAATCACCTGCTTTCCCTACCAGCTCCACACCATGGTTGTTCTGTCTTCCAAGAGCTGCAGCACCTGCCTGTGCAGCTGGAATCAGCACTTCCCCCAGTCCAAAACCACTTTTTTTTTCTTTGTTTAGATGTTCACAATCTTTTTTCCATGCCTTGAACATTGAAAATCCTAGGTATCCCCTAACATTACACTTCATAGTCACCTCCAAGTTATATGGTCCCTGAGGGCTCAAATAGGAAAAGGCATCCTAGGATTAATGAGGAATTATCTTGGAATAGAGGAGATAGGGCAAATTTCTGAAGGCAGCTGCCTTATAGTACTTGTGCACAGACTACAACTGATCACCAGAATAAATTACCCTAATTATAAACCTGGCTTAAATCTCTTGTGTTAGAGAAGATGTTAGTTCTGCTCATAAAGTTGTATTCTGTGGTCACAGTATTGTTTTCCTTTGGGGTAGCTGTTTTTTTTTTTTCCATGGCAGCTCATTCACATGTACTGAGTCGTAATCTCTTCTGAGGAAAAATACTTTGGCACTTCAGACAAAAGCAGTAGGATTTCTGCCAGTGAGTGATTCCTGCATTTCAGACTGCCATGTCCATGGTGGCTACTCCTGGTGCTGGCTACCACGGTACCGTGATCTGGTTCAGAGGGAACAAGACTGACAGAGTGCTGAGGGGAGGAACAAAGTATTACACCTCTCTGTCACACAGATAGCTTGTGATGAGAGGCAGAGCAAGGACTCTGTGTCCCAAAGCTGGCTTAGTCAAACTCCAGTGCTTAAAAGGCAGATGCTGGCATCTTCTAAATATCCTCCCTTTTGGGGTACTGTGTGGTAGACTCTCAGTTATCACTTAAAATCTCCCTTTTCTACTTCCTCCTTCCACCTAAGAAGTAACAGTTATCTTCATACTCTGCAGGCTGGGATCTAATACTATCTCCTTTTCCCATACATTTCTGATCGAGTTCTTCAGCTGACAGGCAGTTTAGGACATGTTTTCTCCAGTGTAATCTTTAACAATTTATGCTCACAAGAGTGAAGGAAACCCTTCACACGGACTGAGGAGTGCTCAGGCAACCAAGGGGGCTAGTTACATACAGATCTTGGGTTTTGTCCTGTTGACATAACCTCTAGATCAGGACTGTCTGTACTGCTTTCATGCAGTGCTGAACTTTTAGTTCTAACTGTGTTTGCAATATTAAACTAGTTATGTAAGTTTACATTTCTGTATGCATCACTGCACAGTCATGCTTAGACTTTCACTAAACTTTCCTTGTACTAGTTTCTAAACAGATTACAAGTGCTCTAATGAACTTCTGGTTGGACCTAAATTAACATGGGCATCAAAAAGGTCTGATGAAGGATATTTCCTTTTAAGGAGGAGTTGGTGCTTCCAAGGTATGCACAAGAACACACCTGAACAGCTCTTAAAGATTCAGGAAATGATTAGGCTTTTCTAGTTAACAACAGCCTGCCAAAAAAGATTAGACTATCGGAGACTAGCTTTTGAAGTATATTAATCTTCCTTTACGTGCCTTTGTATATAATAAGGGTAGGAACACTGAAAGTAATTGTAACTACTGCCATGTATTTGCTAATTATTCTTTTCAAAAGTATGGCAAATTATCTCTGCTGTACTACCAAAATTTGTTTGAAGCTCCTGAATGGTCTCAGAATTGTCTAATGAGTGACTTAGTATAGGAATAAATTCAGGTAGCACATCAGTTAATTAACTGCCCCCTAAAATAACTTCTGTTCAGAGAAGAAATACTTCATTTTATGGCATCTTTAGTTGCATAGCAGAATGATAGTAAAGTAGATATTCTAAAAAGTAAGTATTTGAAATCAATTTCACCAAAAGTAAACTCAAAGAAGAGATAAAATTTTAAAATATTTGTTACTCAAATGTTACTTTGATTTATTAACAGATGCAAATTTATTTAGGTCAATGAAAAAAAAAAATTCCCTCCTGATCCTTCTTATAACAGTCTGTGTCATTCACTAGGACTCAGTTTACTATTCTGATGAACTGATACTTATGGAAATAATTAGACAATCCCAGCTGCGCTACCCATTACTAAATATCCTTGAGGTCAATATGTGCTGTGTATTTCCCTTTTTGATGTCATTCAAAAAAGCTTTTAATGAATTACAAGTGAATGTGTACCATATGTCCAAGACAGCAATCGGGAGGAGCTTTCAGACAGTATCACTGTGTATGCATTGAGGCTTTTTGTTGGTTGTTTTTTTTTTTACTGTTTATGTTGGATGCTATCCTATAACCATTAAGAGGACACAATTTATATATTTGTCATTTACTTTTACAATTACAAGCCAATTGTGTTGTGATGCTGTGGTATGCAACATCCTACAACATTCCTGTACCTATAAACCTGGTAGGCTCAGGACCCAGTTATTTCTCCTGAGATCTTGGTGATTTATTTATTTTTTAATCAAGAAAGCTATTATTGTCTCTTTCTAAGTCCCAGACCCCAGCATGAGCTTATGATAGCTTTAACCAGAGTCCAACAGGGAACAGTCCCTTCCTTGCCAAAAGCACATAGAAGTCCAGTCATGGAACAGAACAAAGCCAAGATTTACTGAAGTGCTAAAAATGATCAAGAGGGAGGGTGAGAAGCCCTTCTCCACCAGCAGTTCAGAACACTGTGAGACACACAACATCTAAATTCCTGCTGTCCTGGATGTGGGTCGTGGGTCTCCCAGAGGAAAAGGGTGCCCTAGTGCCAAGACACAATCCTTGCTGCAGCAGGAGAGAGGAGACACAGCTGTGCTGGTGGGAAGTCCAATAACTGGCACAGCACTTTGAGTCCTGGTTTTGGGCCAATTAACATGGAGTTATGTGCACAACATGAAGTGGTTTTACAGGTGAGATTAGACATCTGGTGATTAGCAAATTCTCCTTGCTAATGAGGGAGGATTAAAATTCTCTTTGGAAAATTACAGGTCTGCACTTGGCTCTCCTCTACAGCCTACACTGGGAATGGGATTCAGCTGACAAACTCAGACATCTACATTTATGCAACTACATGTTGATGCTTGCACGTGTATGTCCAAATTCCCATTGTAGTCAACAGGAGTCTAGTCAGTAATGTAGATATCTCCTTTAAGGTGAGCTGACCAGTTCTCTGCACTGGATATCTCACTTGCTCTATAGACTAGATCTTCACTGACAGTAATGGGAGCTGGGCAGCTTCTTTACAAGCAGACAGACATCTAAAATGACATGCCTGAATGTGGGAACTGTATCCCACCTTGAATGTAAGGGGTACATCATGGCAGTTTTGCAAATGTCTACCCCATTTTTTTCCCAGGTGAAGACCTGTAAAGAAGATGGTTCAATAAGCATGCTATTTGTTTAAATAAATGAAATCCAGAATCCATTTAGATCTAGCATCCTCTTGAAATGTTGCACTGGAGGAATCACAGTAGTCTTAGTTGACATTCTCTCAGAGCCCAAAAAATGAGGTTGACTTTCGGATAACTGTGCTTCTTGCTCTCTGAGACTCAGTACATAAGGCTCACTCTTTCAAAAAAGAACATCTGACGTTGTTAAACCTTGCATAATTGAAAGCTGTGCTTGTGGTTGTTTTCTTCTGATGATTTTCATTTCACATGCCAACATGTGTTTTGAAAACATTATGAGTTTAAAGTAACCAACAACACTGAAGAAGTGTGGTGACTTTGGTAAACATTAGGGACTTGTGTTTAGTGATTTGGGTATTTACATGCCAAAAAGTCATGTGGCTTATTGTGTCGATGGTCACAGACACGAAAAGAGACTAGCTAAATCCACAGTTTTAAAACCATGTATAGTAATTTCTCCTGATTAGACGGTCTATTTTATATAAAGCCAGGAATGTTACTGTGTTGGATAAAATTTGTTACTGCTGTCTTCATTAAAATGTCTTCATTGATGAAGAAAGACTGCTGTATAATGGGCAAGACTTATCCATTAAGGTAGATTTAATAAAATAAAATAAAATAGTATTTATCTACACCAATATTGCCACTGTAACTGTCAAGAAAGAATTATTGAGTCGAGAGCCAAGGACAGAGGTATATCTTGTTTTCCTTTGCTTTGTTTCTAAGTATCACAGTGATAGTTTAAAGCATGTTATGACTTTAAAATTCCAAACAGGTGAATAGTAGTCTTTCTAATGTATTTCTGAAGTATTTCTAAAACGATGTTGTCATGACAGCCTCAGTATTTCTATGGCATTGAATGGAGTTCAGGTTATTTCTTCATGGTTGTCATGTTGTGAAGGTGACGTCTCTTCCCATGGATTTCGGTAGGGAGAGCACCTTGCACTAAATGCAGCATTCAAGGAAGTTTTCAAAATACGTTTAAAATTATTTTGTGGGCAAATTAATTTTTATGTAGCTACAAAAAGGCAGGGGCTTTTCATATATTGTTTTATCAAATTATATTCTCCAAATGGCTAATTATTTTTATACTTTTCAAAATACTACATTTCAAAAGCTTTCCTAAAAATATAGCAAAACAAACATTCAAAGTAGCTTCCTTAAGACAGTATTTGAGTACAGGTGAGGAATGAACTTGGAAAATAAGGAGTGTTATTTTATTACCAGCAGCTGCTTTTATATGTATATCTGAATTAAACTAAATAGAAGTTCCTTCAGCAGAAGCTAGAGGGTTCACAGGAGAGGCAAATCAGATGCTGTAGTGGTTGATTAAGCCTTGATTCAAGGAAGTGAATATGGGGGATCAAACTGATACTCATCACAAAACTTTCCTTATGTTACGTCCCTTATTCCTGTAATTACATCACTCCCCTGGGCTTATAATGGTAGGAACTTCGCCCTGATTTTTTTAGAAAACAATTGTTAGAATGAGATGGTCTAGAAAGTTATGATTTGTTTGCTTTTTTAGCTTTTCTACGCCTAACTTGCATGGTTCTGGGCAGATAATTTTCCTCTCCCATTTATTAAAAACAAAACAAAAAAAAAGGATTTCATTGAAGTAATTAAGTATTTATTTCTTTATTACATGGAATTTATGAAATAAAGCTTTTGTGATCCACAGAAGTGCTGTGAGAATCCAAAGAAAGGGCAAAATGCTCAGATTCTGCAGACAGAGAAGTCAGATGTGTACCTGGTGCTAAATGCCAGGTAGTAAATGAAAAAACCCAAAACAAAACAAAACAAAACAAAAAGCACCCCAAAACCCCTTTTCTCCTGAGAGGGTGAAATGTGTGGGTTAAAGCTCTGTAATACAAATTTTTAATTGGGAATGGCAGTTGCCCACAAGAGATAATCCAGCACTTCTATGGCGTTAGCAGGCATGTTAAAGCCAAGGTCAGGTTTCCCACTGAGCAAAAGAAGTTATTAATATGAGTCATGCTCCTTTCAGATTTGCATGGTCTATGAAAGAAGCTGCTGACCTTTCTCAAGAAAGCACAGAACCATACCAGGCAGGTCAGGAAAACCTCTGCAAATCTGGAAGGCTACAGCAGGACATACCTTCAGTTTACAGTTCAGATAGTTTGTAAAGCATTGCCTATACTGTAGACTGTGGAAGAGCTACTATTGTGTTTTATGAAAAAGTTGCCTCCCATCCTTCATCTGCTTTCCTGTATGTGGAGTAATTTCTTTAAAAGAGAGGAAAAAGATCTCAGTATCTGAAGCCAGCAGTGTTCCTTAGTTCAGTAGCCGCCCTGCCACGACAGTAAAGCAGTAAGGACACACTGGTGGAAACATTGTAAGAAAAAGCTGAACAAGTTTGTGAATTATCAATATGCAGGGACACGCGCGTGTAGGAACATGCTCAGCCTGGCTTTGCAGCAGCCAGCATTTGCAGTCTGGCCTCTAGCTGAAACGTGATAAAAAATGTGAAGGGCGATCTAATTAAAAAGCTTGAAACACTGCGCTGAGGTCACTCCTGTTTACCTTTCTCTACAAAAGGCATGCCCTCTGTTGCATGCTATATAGTAATAAACAACCCTATAGAAAGGCACAGTGGCAACCAAGATACCTCCTGCTCTAATTCCCAGAGCTATTCTTTCTCCCCTCTGTCTTCAACCTCAAAAAGCTCCTCTTTTTCTGCCACCACCAGCCTCACCAGCCTTCTTGGGCAGCTACTGGCAGGGCTCAGCTGTGTTTGTCCCTTGTGCCTCTCAAAGGTCACCAAGGGCACGTGCCCTTGCTGCTACTCTGTGTGCCACCAGTGCAGAAAAAGCAGTCAGAGGCTCAATCTTGGCTCCGTAAGAACTGGCAGAAAAAACCAAAAAAATCACTGGGCATCAAAGGAAAATCCACGTATTTCCCTCCTCTCTCTGATCATGTTTAATATTCACCCATTGCCACCTCACAGTGGGAAAAATTTTGTTCTCAGAGCTGTTACTACTTTAATATCTTGAGTTTTGATAACGGCTGTCATCTGAGACTGAAGGTGTTTTGCAAGCATTACGTTATTGACTGGGTTTCAACTTCCTAGTGAAGCAGCAAAACCTTTTATCTCCATTATTTTACATCAAAAACCGGGGAACAGTACGTGAGTAGAGGATCAGTTAAGTCAATCATAGTAAAGTAAACCTTGCCAAGACATGTTGAGTGCTGGCATTGAGCTCCAGCTACAAAACCAGGCATTAAAATCTGGAAAGTTGTTGTAAAAATATAATTTGAAGTAGCCAAGTGAAATATTGGGATATGGCGTCCCTCTCACCGCAGAGCTGTTGAGGGTTATGGGCTGGTGTGGGATATGCAGATACATATAGTGACTCATTTGACCAATGTTTAGTCTGAACTTTGCTACTAAATCTCGTCTCCATTTAATATGACAATTATTAGAATTGAATTGAACTTAAAACTTTTGATGACAAATTACTAGCAAATAGACTGGAAATTCATACAGTGGCAGGCAGATAACTAGATATAACCACTAACAGAGATAAAATGCCTCCGTCCACCAAAGGGGCCATAAAGAGACAGGGGGAGCACTTACTGATTTATTGGGGGAGTCAGAAAATGATAAAACAAAACCACAGTTCCTGTCTCTTCTTATCACTTAGAATTTGCAATTATTATGCAAAAGGCATGGTACCTACCCTCAGACCTTCATTCACTTACTGTTATTCTCTGCCCTGTAGACTGATTTTGTATGCACTGAGCAGGAAGTTCCCTTGAGCCAGAGAGAAAACTTTAAGTCAGATTTCTTAACTGCCTTATCTGTTTTACAAACCCCTTACAAAATGCACTATCACTGCTTATCAGAGGGTGGTTTATGTTTAATATTTTCAAGAGATAAAAGGTTATGAACCAGGAACCTACCCCTGACATTAATACAAGATGACGGAAACAGGGAGTGGGGTTAATTTCATCTTACTTTTCGGTATAGAAAAGCTGCCTTTTTCCATTCCCATCACAACATAATGAACAGTCATAGCAAGGCATTTCAATGAGTAGGACACATGCTTTTCTGATGTTAACTAATTAATCCAAACAAACATCGCTGGCAGAGGGGCTGGTCGAGCTGCACAGCTGCCTAGCTGTGCAGAAGATAAAAGAGTGGCCGTGGTGCACAAGGCCAGTATTTAGAAGCCAGTCATTGCTGGGTACAGCTCAGCTGATCTCGTTTTACCAGGTTGATGTGCAGCAGCAGGCAGAACAGTCTTCACATTGCAATGGGTTTTGCTGCATTGTAAGTCAGCCCAGGGGAGGTATGCTTACGGCACTGTAACCAGAACAGGGTCCATAACATCACAACAAGGTTATGGATGTAAAAGGTGGCAAAAAGACGTAAAAAACTTAGAGGTATAGTCTGTCTATTGTCTCAGTTATTTCCTTTCTAAAAAGAAATTGTAGACACTTTTCTAAATTTTTCTCTGTCATAGGCTACAGCTTTAGCTGACACAGGCATGCTTTTGTCCAGGAACAAGCACAGGGAGGTGGCAAGATCAACATTTTGTTTTTTAAATTTTGGAAACTGGTATAATTTCCCCCAAAAAACCCAGAGTTACCAGTGAAAAAATATTGTTTTCTTCTTACCAAAATGATAACGCTTTCAGGGAATTCATACATAATATTGGTAACTTGCCACCCATTTCATACAAAAAAATTAATTTTCCATACAGTATTTCCAGGCTTAGTGGTAGTGTGTTAATGTTTGTTGAGTAGAAATGTCATGAAAATTATAACTTATTTCTAATAAAATGACCTACCATAGAACTTGTTGTCCTATAATTTAATATGTATAAGGATTTAGGATTATTGTTTACTTCTCCATAATCAAATCTTTTACATATTCTGATACGTCTATGCTTAAGAAATGGAAGTCTGAAATACACAGTGAAAATGACTTTTCTACCATTGCCTCCAGCACCTGGGAAAACTGTGCCTAGGAAAGTCAGACTTGTTTCATGTTTCCTTAGAAGGGATCCGCAAAGCTTTCTCTCCCCTCTTTAAAATAAAGTATCAGTTCCAAGTTGTCCTTCTGACCTATCTTCACTGAACCACATTCCAGCCAAATTTGACATCTGTTGTATAACACTTGAAACGTTTTTCCTATCAGTGTGGCATTTCAGCTGGATTTTTTCAAAAGATGCTAACATTTTTTTAATTTCTTTCTTAAATTATCCTAGTGGCTAATTTCCTTGTTATTTCCAATGTCTACGTTGGCAGGACTTTACCTGTAAGAAGGTAAGATTGACTTTAGTGTCAAAATAACTTTAAAATGACAGGGTCTTTAGACAGGAGATTTCTGAAATGCATACCACTTCCTAAAAATCAAATAGCATCAGAGGAAAATGTATTATTTTTCCCTCATAGACTTTAGATAATTTCGAAAATCTTCTGTGAGCCACTGAGATCTCCTTTATTCAATTTTATATATATTTGAATTATTCCATTTTTTATATTTTAGTTCAGAAATGCTTCTTCAGAGGCATGCAAGACCCAGTCCTTAAATATTTGCTCTTTGTAGAATGTGTAATGATGAAAGGCCTAAAGAAGAGGAAGACAACTGAAGGCTGTGACAAGGTTTGCACAGGTCTTGCAGCCAAACATTTGTCAGAACCGGGTTTTACTCCAGGGTTACATGAACTCTGAATGCAGCAAGTTCTTTGTTAAAGGGAAAGCAGATTAAAATACAATGAGATCTTTCTAAAATTAATGACCTTAATTAATTTCTTGATTAGACCACTGATTTCTTATGTGAGGAAAATGTGCTAATTCTAGAGTACCTGCCATTTATTAATGCATTTGCACACTACATGGAGAAATGCAAGTCAAACTGGAGTAGGTGCAAATTTGCACAAATCTTGTGAAGGAATGCCTGGTCAAGCAAAGGGGGTGAGCATGATGCTTTGTTTGAAGAAAAAAAGTTTAATGTGCAGTGAAAATTTTCTCCAGGATCTGTTTTGCTTTTTGGAGACAGCTGTCCCCCAAAACAATATATTATCTTGTCCTAAACATGGCTAGATTGCAAGTTGACTTTATGTAAAGTTGACTTTATGTCATGCAAAGTTTGGGTGAATGCTTCCCTGCTAGTCAGAAACTTTCTCATGCTTCAAGATCCTTTTCCAGGTGGATCTTTAGGCTCCAAAGCAAAATGCCTAGGGATGGCTGCGGCTTTGGCTATAATGTGTAGGTGTAGTTATTGGAGGCACTATTGGAGACAGATTAGTGGCAGATCTAAACATAAGTGCTACTTAGAAATATGTGCTACTTAGAACTTCAGTCACCTCCTGGTCCAGCCTACAGGATTGATGGAGGTGGCCTTGATACATAAATGAAACAGAATAGTTTGGCTTTTTAGTTAAGCTTGAAACTCATGTATTTAACTTCAAGTACACCAGGACTGTATGTCTTTTTCTCTCCCACACAAGTAGTTTGCATAATTTTTGTCCATAAGTTGTTATCAATAATTAGCATTAGTGTGTTTACCAGTTTTGGTATAACAACCAAAAATAATAAAATATTCATTTGCCCTTGGGAAAACAAAGCAGAACCATTCATATAAAGCATTAAAACATGGTTTGCTCCATTTACTGTGCACAGTTCCTGTCTCGTGGAACATTTGTTTCTTAGTATTTCATGCCCTAGTCATCAGGTTAATCATGAGACCTCACTGGCACTGAAAAAATCATAGGGCTTTCTAACTTTGTATTTATGATATGTTCAATACCTGAAAGAAGATAGAAAACATGGAAAACAGACTCTACTGTGTAAGTCACGTAAAGAGGAGATGGCCAATTCAGAGAACTTGCAGACACACTGCACACTTTCAGGAAACTAATAAAAAGGAGCAAAAAAAGGAGTAAAAGAAAAAAACAGCCCCAAACAAATGAAAACCAATGGCCCAGAAATGTTACAGCAGATAGTGCTTTTCCTGAAAGTTAATCATTTACTGCTGTTGCTTTCACTGAAATGCCGATTTCTTTCTGATGCACCATTCAAATGTTAGATAATGGAACTCCATGACATAAAAGAATGTATTTGGGTTTATCCCAAACTCAGTATCCAGCATTTTTGGAGGTTTGCTTAAGTTGGCTGTCTTCTTAGTTAAGTTTATTTTTCATATCTGCTTATCTCAAAATTGAAGGACCCAGCTAGCATTGCAAGTAGAAAAGCCAAAATGCTGTTGGAAAAAATTATGCTTATAGTATTTCTATATCACAGAGTGCAGTTAAATCTCTAAAGGAAGATTGCTTTGGAAAACTATAGCCTCCATTTGCAACCTGAGGATGTCCAGTTAGAGGTGCTTTTCAGGTTGCACCACAGTTCATGGTACAATTCTGTAATTATATTATTCAGGAAGGATTTTTCTTTATGCTGAAATCAGTTGAAGGGGAGCAGAAAAACATGGAATATTCTTTAAAAAAAAAAAAGCATCTTCCTTCATAATTTAAATGATCCAAGCCTATATAGTCACAGTTAGCCTTCTAGTTATGTATTCTGAGAGGAAGAGAAAATCAACCCTGCAAAGGGTGGTCCACAGATCACCTTGCTAAAAGCACCTGTCTAGCACCTGTCACTTCAGTCTAGCAATCCCGCCACACAAACAGTTTTTAAATTGCAGCAAAGTAACAAATTCCATGGGATAGTACATTTCAGCCAGATACCAATGCCTCCTACATTACTGGAGAAAAAATTGTTGAACCTACTTGCACCTGCAGAGTGGTGCAGCTGACAGCAGCAGAGGTATTAAAGGATACTGTGCTCTATGTGATTAATGAAGGAGGCTGAGGTTAATATTGTGGAAAATATTCTGTTAGGTAATGAGCATACATGAACATTTCTTAAGTACTTGGTCATATCTGGATTGATGCTATTGTAAATGATTTTTGGGGCTGTTTTGTTTTTTTTTTTTTCTTTAACAGGAGGCCACATAATGCAACAAGCATGTAGGAAGCTAACACAAAGAGGTGGGCAATTATAGCTGAAGGGTAGAGGAGAGGGGAAGTGCTGGTGTGCAGAGAGGAAAGCTACGTAGCTTCAAGGGCAGTGGCAGCTGGCTGATGTGGCAGCTGTGTTGAAGCTGGCTTTTGATACGAGTAGCCTTGTCAGGTTCTGCATTTCCCATTGCAGGCAGGGGATGCTTGGGATGCATCAGCTTGGTTTGTGTAGCTTGAGCCGTTCCAAATAGATTTTTGTTACATTTTTGAGAGCACATTAATTTGACCAAAAAATATTAGAAAATACTATGATCTGATGAATTTCATACCTTATGCAGCTTGAGATAATATTTACTTCATGTTATCTGAGCTGATGCAGCACTTAATGATGATACAAAAGTACAGGCTGCTTTGGATTAGTCATTAAAGTATGGGTCTAGTATCAACTGGAAGACCTCTGAGGGATCCCCAGAAGAAAAGGGGGAAAAAGAAGGTTTGCCATAATAGAAGGTTTATCTTTTCATGTTAAGGACTCCAGATGAGTAGATTAAGTATTGTGTAAATGCCATAATTAACCAGTTTTTCACATTGACTGGATTTTGGGCTGTAAAAATTAATCAAGAAATTCACTGAAAAAGTATACAGAACATATGCAGAAATAGCTTAGCTATTGTTGGATGAGTAAAATGGGAAAAAAAAGAGGAAGCTCTAAGAGGGAAAAATTATCCAGCCTACTGTTGGGTGAAGTTTAGAAAGCAAACACATTTTCAGTCAGAATTTCTAGTGCTGTACAAATAAGCCCTTTGTAATAACAAGGAACCATAACTTGAAAATATGAATGGGACTGCATTTGGAAAGGAACAACACAAAATCAAATCAAACTTCTCACCTGTTCTGGCGATTTGTACTTTTTTATTGAACAAGTATCCCTGGCATTTGAAGCCTGGAGTTTTCCCAAAGCCTTCCAGTGCCTCCAAACCACCACAGGACTTGTTCAGTTTGATGAGGCTGGTTAGAAAGCAAACTGTGCAGCTGAGCAGCAACAGGATCAAGCCTTGCGCTGTCTTTCTGAGGTCTGGACCCTTGCTGGGTGGCACTGAGGTCCTGGAGACCCATCCCTGCTCCAGGCTCTTCATCTGCTGATTGAACTTAAAATACAAATAGAGAGACTGGAAGGGAAGGATAGCCTAGGGCTCTGCCTTCCTGTACTGCTAGCCTGGGGGTACAGCTGGCAATACCAGTACTGGAGAGGGTGAGTGAGGCGTAGTTCACATGTTCCTTTTACTCGCAAGGATGGCTGGGGAAGTTCTCCCAACCGAGAGTGGATCCAAACTGAAAATAAGCCTTCTCTTCTACGGAAAAATGTGGCTTCCTGCTGGCCAAAACAGTTTGTAAGCTTTTACCAAGTCATACATGTACTTCAGCCCCCCTCCCTAAAAAGGGAAAATCAGACCTGGGATTTCAAAAGTAGGATATTTTGATTTTCTTCAATTCTGGGTGATGGCTTCTTACATTTTTTCCTCTGATTTTTTAGAAATAGATTTTTCCTTTCCTTTTTCTCCTCAAATATAGCACTCTAACACTTTTTTTTTTTCCTGGGGAAACAAGTCCAAACTTCTGTCAAAATTTTTTTTTCAGCTTCTGGGTTGTTTTGATAAGAGAATTTAAGCTTGGTTTGGCCCCCAAACCCGATTATTTCCCCAAACCTGCTACTGTACTTTATTCAAATGGAAAGAAGAACAATTCCATCATTTATTTCTTTTTTCCAATAACTTATCAACAACTTATTCACTAATTGTGGAGAACAAGGCTGGGAGCCCATTCACTGTTGAATTTGCTTATAGTATGGTGAGGAAGAAGAACTCTTAATGGAAAAAGCTGGGGTTTTTTTCAAGTGCCCAATGACTAGTGGCTGCTGTGTGGTGAATGTTTGAAAATGCCACCTTATACTTGGGAGCAGACACATTTGTCAACGTTGTCACTGGTACCTGTGATTGCATTTTGGACAGGCACAGCAGACTGTACTGTCCAGTATGAATGGCTGTATTTTTCTTCAGAACTCATAAATTCAATGTCAGCGGGGGAGGAGAGGAGGGCTTCTTGCACAGCAGGTTTTCCAGTCCTACAGAACAAACTACCTTCAGCTCTGGAAATATCTGCAATTAAAAGCAGCAATGATGTGGGAATAAGCTCCACATCTGCTTGCACTCAGCATTTAATCCACCCTGAGGCAGGCAGGAACCTACCTACTCACTGCCAGCAAAGCCACATCCCTGCAGCTGACCTCAGACAAGTTCTTGTTCTTGGGTGTCCCCTGTCACAAATTCATTGCTGCCTTGCCCTAACTTCCTTACTTTCTCTCCCTAAAATTAAACACTTCCTTTTCCTACCTTGTGTTAACAGATTTATTTAAGTCATACAGCTCCATGTATTGCATCTGACATGAAAAGTCTGGATGTTGGTTAGGGCATCTTTCTGCCACTTTAACAGAAGTAAAGGAAATACACTAATGCAATCCCATTGTCCTTGGTAAAAGACAACTGGATTGCTAAGCAGCAGTGTTCGATGTGGTGCCACCAGTTCCCAGATCCTGCCAGAAAATGCTCAGAAAAAGCCTTTGTTCTAGTCTTTAGAGAGAAATTAAGGCAGCCCATTAAAAAATAATAAAAAAGTAAATGAATAACCGATTATGTCACTACAAGTTCCTAAGCCTGTGATTTTATCTCAGAAGAAGCTGGCAATGGTTCTGTGCCCATTTTATTTTACAAAAGGATTTTGGAATTAAAAACTCCATTAGAACTTGCACAGTCAATTTTTGCAGGCAGAAAACTTTCAGCTGAACTTTGTTCAACCTGTTTGTTGCACATGCATTTTGTGCTAGTGACATGACAGCAGCTACAAGAGATCATAGGCAAACCGAGCCCATAATGCTACTCTGCCCTTGGGATTTTCTCTCCTGTCCCAATGCTGGCCTGATGGTGATGTCCACCAAACTGACTGTTACCAATTTTAATTTACAGGATCAGGGTGAAATGTCTATTTGGACAGAGGAGCTCCCAACGGTTTGGAAGGGAATTGCAAGAGAGGGAACTACATATCTGTGTAATTGTGGGAGATATCTGCCTCTCATTCAAAACATAAATACTTTTATTTTGCGACACTTTTGATCCATGGTAAAAATGTATTTGCCCAGGAACTCCTACAGTAAGGTGAGCTAAAATTTGCATTAACCTTGCTCCTTTGTGCCTGGTTTCTCTTTTTTACTCTGCTGACCTTACCCCAGAAAATCTTCATCATTTTGCCCTTCATCTTCACATTGTATCATTCATGGTGATGAGTATTCGCAGTGCTGGTACTCTCACTGTTTTGGACTAACTCAAATTAAAGCACTTTGGTGACTTAAAGTGTATCTACAGAAAAAGGCCTGGTTTCCACATTGCTCTGCCCCTGCCCTGACACAGCCTTAGCCCCATGATGTTTCTGTATGCAGTGTGACATGCTCCATGGGGTGCGGGGCCTCTCTTTCCTGCTGGTGATCCACCTTGGACAGCCACCACTTGGCCTCACACATGGAAGCATGTGCTAGTGCACATCTGCCCCACTGCTGGGTTCTTTCTGGATGACCCCAGAAGGCCTACTTGCACTTTGCTCACCTGAGCCTGGGGACCTTGGGGTGAGTCATCCCTAAATGGGACAAAGGTATTTCCATAAAGATCTCCCATAAAAGCAGTATGAAATTGTATCAAACTCCCTAAGAACAACAGAAAATCAAACCCGTCAAAATAAATAGCAATTCATCAAATCAACCAAAATCAGGCAGAAATGAAGCCTGCGAGCTTTCAATGGGAGAAATTTTTTTAGAAGCCATGAAAGCTACAGCAGTGCTGGGGCTACTTTGATCTGTAAGTTACACCGTGTGTGGTTGTTACTAACATTGACTGAGGATCATCTCTCAATTAGAGTTTATGCCTCTTGTAATCATTTGTAATCATTTGCCTTATTGGTAACTCACCTGTAACCAGACAATGTGTGTTTATGGCTCGTCATGGTTAGGCATGTATAAAAACCAGTCCTTGAACCAACACTTTACACATTAGATGTTGTCAGGGGCAGAGGAATAGTTTTAAGGAAACAACTTACAAAACTCCTTGCTTTGTCATAAGAAGGCCAATGCCAGATGTGGTGGGAAAAAGCCTGTACCTTTTAACACTATCAATTTTTTAATAACCCATAGCTTGTCTACTTAATTGTTCCACTTCCTCTTCAAAAGGTTAGTGATGCTGCAGGTGTGGAAGAAGACAATGAGAGAATGGGAAGTTTTGGAGGCAGCTTCATGAAAGGTTAAGGTCAGGTAGCCTCTTACAAATTTGGATTATCCTCCAGGTAGTCTGCTTCTCTTCACAGTTATGTTATATAAATCAGTAATCACAGCAACAGAAATACTTCTGGGAGAACAGGACTGTTAGAAAGAATTTGGAGAGCTGTTGCATCTCTGAGACTCTGCACCAGTACTAAAAGCAGGCAGTAACTGCTGACTGGGTCTTGAGCTTTTGATGCAACATACTACTGAAGACTTTTAAAGTAAAGCCATAATTTCTCTAAAAGTGAACATGAATTCATAAGACAAGAGAATCTTAGACATGAAAAGTCCACTGGAAAACACAGCAGGAAAATTATATGTGGGACAACAGTACTACAAATGAGGAAAAAGTCTATTTACCGTAACCTTAGACGGTGAGTGAACACGTCACCAAGTAGCTGTAGATCTGGATGTGAACACGAAACAGTGCATCCAAAAGCAAGCTTGTTGCTGAGTTCTGATAGTTTATTCCTGAAGCTGCCTTCCTGTCCGAAGTGTTAGGAGTCAGAGCTGCAATGGGTACGCATGCTCATTACTTCTGAATAATGAGACAGCACAAAAAGAGGTTTGGCATCCTCCCCTGGGTGGTGACCACTGCAAGAGAAATTAATTACTGAGAGTAATTTGTGTCAGAGTAACTCACAAATACTACTGCCACAGAAGAATTCATAGCCGGAAGAGGACAGAGAATCATCTCTGATTATTGCCTTTGACAAAGTTTCCTCCTTACAAACTTGATATCATGACAATTTCTTTTTACAATAAATGAAAACATCCATTTCATGCTGTGCTAATAAATGTGTCCTAAGAAGAGGTCAGGCTTGGCTGTTGTCTTCTGCTATAGATAAGTCAAAGATGGGACAAACATAACAGTCCTAGAAAGCATGAGCCTGACTCATCACTGTGTTTCTGCTTTTACAGAGCAGACCCTGGAAGATGGCCCAGGCATATCAAAACTGTTAGAGATTAGTTTTAACTTCAACAGGAGTTCATGCCTGCAGAGCCAAGAACTCCCTGAGAAGGGACACGGGCAGCCAGGCTTAGGAAGGCAAAAAAGAACAGGAAAGGAGTGGAGGGACTTAATTAGCGAACCGTGAAAACCCAGCACACAAGGAATCTGAACACAGTGGGGTAACAGAAGATACGCATAACCCAGTGGACTGAAAGCTCACCCATCTTGCTTGCAGGTCCAGCCTAGCTCTAACCTTGCATCAACAGGGTGCATTTATGAGGCAGGGGGCATTTAGCATGCCTTCTGCCCCTTCTACTTTCTTGTCACCAGGCACACAATTCATCTGCTAATAATGCACAGCCACAAGGGACCGCACCAGCTTGGGGTGGTATATAAGATTATGAAAACCACTAAGTATCATGAAAAGACCGGCTTTGAGTTTTTTCTGGGTAATAGATACCATGGAGAACTTTCAAAAACCCCAAACTCCTTTATAGGCCTTTCAGGAAATGTCCCCCACCAAGTCTAACACTCAGGAGTTCATGCAAATTGGAAAGCTCCTGTAACAACCTCCGTGAGAGAGACTTGCTCTAGCTAATCATCAAGGCCTTATCTCCTTCCTACTCAGAGCTGACTCAAAAAGCTGTGCCAATGCTTCTAGCAATACGGTGAGAATGGACAAATATCCCTACCAGCACTTCTTTTCATTTGGCTCATTATTAACTGCATGGCCAGGGTATTAGCCATGTTAAAACACTAGTACTGCTTTCTTCTCTTGGTGCTAAATATGATGAGTGCAGTATACTATAGAACCATAAAATACTCATCTAGGCTGTAAGAAAGAGTTAAGCTTTCCCAGACCACAGTAGGTCATCTGTCCAGTAAAAATTCTTCAGTAAAAATTCAATAACATTTCTTCAAAAGGTCTCAAACTGATTTTTTTTTCTCCTTTGATCTGAACCATGGTCGTTGCAGCAAAGCTGATCTCAGCCACAAATCTGTTTCCACACCTGGCTCCAACTTC
Organism: Falco punctatus; assembly: GCF_963210335.1. Taxonomy (NCBI): domain Eukaryota; kingdom Metazoa; phylum Chordata; class Aves; order Falconiformes; family Falconidae; genus Falco; species Falco punctatus. The sequence goes on along the minus strand of NC_137583.1, from coordinate 84,474,425 downwards.
AGCTGGATTTGATCAACGTGCTCCATGCAGGAGGGGTGGCAGAGGTCTGCCCGGCAGACACACGCTCAGTGGGAGTGAAATAGTGACGACTGTCAGCGCTTTCCTTCTTCAAAGGGCTCCAGAACAGTGAATTCTTCATCTGCCCTGGGAGGCTGGGTCTTGCTCTTGGGGAGGATTTTTCTTCCCCCTCTGCCCCCCTTTATCTATTTCTGAGAATAGATTTGTATATATTATAAATAATATGATACAATGTAATATATACAATACAACATAACATAGCATAACATAATATAAATAATCTATATAGAGTATATTGTATGTAATCTTTCTCGCATGTGAAGAACTAGTGATATTTAAAATAAAAGCGGTAGTATGAACGTTCTTTCCAGGTGTGGAAGCATGGTGTGAACAAGCACTGTTTTGTAAATGCGCTGCGTGCATCACGGGCAAAGTATCTCACACAACATTTTCAAAAGCGACCAGTGATTTTGCTGCCTTGTTTTTAAGAAGCCTTGAAAATGCTGGATTCTTGCCAGGAGAAAAGTTGTTTGAAGTCCTTCTTAGATAGGCCCTCTAGAAGTCGACACTCTCTAAATCTATAGCCACCTTCTAAACTTCAGGCCAAGATATAATTTTGTTTAGATCAAAGAGTTTCCTTGTGGGAAAGCCTTCCTGTGTCTCTGTAGCAAAAGGATTATCAGCATGTTAACTAATCTCTCGTATCACAGCATGGCGGAGTACTTCAGGCACTGATGTGCAGTGATTCATGTCCCCAGAAGGCAGGGCAGCACTACACAGAGATTTCCCTGGAAGTTCTTCTTGGCCTAGGGGAAGTTGCTGCTTGTGTTCAAGAAAATATGTTGGGAAATAATCCTCGAAGAACCACATTGAGATACAGTGAGTCACGCCTATGTTGGGAATGCAGTGGAGAAGGGGGTTGGGGAGGACATTCCAGAATGGGGACTGGATTGGCTGCTGTAGCTGGAGTCCGGTGCTTTGCTTGGGATCACAGCATGTGTTTATGCCACTCCTGGAAGGACTCCACAGCTGGACTGTGCAGAGACCAGGAAACTGAAAAACTGCAACTAAAGTCAAGTGAAAATAGATGACGGTCTGTCTGTTAAGAGAGAGGCGGCCAGGCATTCCCCTCCCCTTTGCTGCCAGGGTCATGGAGAGCACAGGGCTCCTGTACGAGAATCAAGCTGTGATGTACGCTGGGACGGTGAGATTTCCCTTCGTGAGCTGCACTCACAGCATGAGGACCCCGCTCTATCTTGATGACGCACTTTTTCTCAAGGTGACGGTCCCTGGGATGTGCAACTTTACCTGCGCAAGGCTACTGTTTCAGGGGAATGGAAAGTCTCAAAGCACAGTAGTAGGAACAAGGAGCCAGCATAGTCCATCAGAATCCCTTCCCCTTCTTCAACACCATAGCAACTGCGTAGCGTTATACATGTTTGAGCCTCTTCCCTTGCATTTCCTCTCCACTGAGCACCTTCTGCTTGTTATTTTCTTTCCCATGTGCTGCTTTCGTCCAAATCGGGGGCTTCACGTGGATGCCAGAAATCGATTTGCGCTATGAGGCTTCCCCCCAAAACAGGCTTGTGGTTCATCAGCAAACCTTTGCAACCAGGAAGCTCCTTCTTCCTCAGCGGTGAGTACAGTGGACTTTGGTTTGGAAATGAGAAGACCTTTCCCAAGTTGTGACTCATGGCCATGTTTCCCGTTGCACTCCGTACAGACTCAGGCAGCACCAGATCTCACCTTGTCTCCACAGAATTACTTTAGAAATTACGGTGGTGAAATGAGTGAGACTGATCGTATAGGAATGTAATCATACTGCAGGATTATTTTGTCATACTCTTTGCCCCCTCTGACTTTTCCTTTCAGTCACAGAGATATTTCACAAACCAATTTATAAACTCAGTTACGGTTATTATTACAAAAAGTTGTACTGGGAGCACTTCAGCAAAGGTTCTGCCATGGTCTGTGGGCACAGCAGACCAGATAGGTCAAGAGCTATGTTTTTCTTGGCTCACTGTTGTCAATGGTCCGTGACATTTGATGATAGGATGTGTAGTAACCCGTAACTTAATCTCTTATTAATCCAGAAGGGTATATGGCACATCTTTCTTCTCTTTTGAGCCTTCAGCCCGAGTAGGATATTAGGAAAAAAGTGTGACTAGAATAAATGTTTTATAATGTATTAATGGGATGCAGCAACAGAATGAACATTGTAAATTACAGTAATTACAGACTTTCTGAATAAGAAACAAGAAATACCAAATGGTCATGTGGAAGGAGAAGAAATGAGTTAACCTAGCCAGCCACTGGATGGCACAATTGCTCTATTTAACTATTGCAAAACTGGGTTGTTTTTTTCTTCAGATGCAAGGGAATAAACAAATCAAGCCAGGTGCAAGGTAGTTATTTACAGTCTAATAAACCAAACTAGAAAACCAAAGTCATACACCAAGTAGGAAGTAGAGTTTGTCATTGCACTATTTATGATTTCCCGCAAACACTACTGCTTTAACAGATCAATCAACCAAAACAACTATTTGAGCAATTGAAATAACACTGAACTTTGTTTTCCCTCCTGCTTATGCAGCTCCAATGTCTTGAGATTCATGAAAAAAAAAAGAAAAAAGAAGAAAAAAAAAAAGGATGAACATGTAGAAGTATAAAGGACTAAGAAAATGAAATTAAGCTTCTTGACCAAATACTTATTTTTTTAAAAAAATAAGTTACAATTAATAGGTCTAAACATTGAAATTATGAAAGTGTCCCTGATTTCCCAGTTGAGTTTTTTGAAACATCATTGCCTATTTTGTTTCAAGGCCTCTGTTTCATGGTGTTCAGTGTACTGTAATTACTTGATTTTTTTTTTGCTGACATTCTTTGGATCCACACCTTTTTTTCCTCCTTGCGGAAAAGCGGGTAAGATTTCTGTAAGGCTATGATGTTTACCTCCAGTGAGATACGTTGGTAGTTATATAAGCAGTATTTCGAAAAATGCAGACATATAAGGATGATAGTCAACCTTGGTAGTACAATAATAATACACAGCAAGAGCAGCATCATCCTTTTGATGGGCTTTACTGGCAGCCTGTTGCTCATATGGGACCCCTCCTCCCCAACTCCATTTTCAGCTGTGATTTTGACTGTTTTCATGGGGAGATACAAACCCAGTGACAACTGCGAAGTGGGTGGGCACCACTGTTTGCTCAGATCAACCACACAGAAAAGCTTAAGGACTGCTGATTTAACTTTTATTGTGGTTTTCTGAAAAATAACAATTAAAAAAAAGCAGGAGAAAGAGAGATTTGCACGATCACATAGTTTTTCAGTTGGCCGTTTGCCTTTAGTAACTTCTGAAAGATGACAGCAGCCTACAGTTCTTAAATATAGAAATTTCTCCCAGTTTGGGGTGGAATAAAACGGTACCTGGGGACAGAAGACATGGAAACAGCAGTGTCCCCTTACTGTTTCCGCAAGCTGGCTGTGGCTGGCCTGTCAGCACACCAGCCTGACGATCAGCGCATGCATTGCTTCAGCCTCTGGTCTGCCACCCAAAAAAAACAGGGACACAAGAGAGGCTGCTGGGGTTAACATGGAAAGATGAGGAGACTTCTGGTGGATGGAGAGCAACCAGACTTCGTCGGATCCATGACTCATTTTTTTTGACTTATTTTAAAGTCTGAAAGGTACAATCAGTTGCCTAGTTTCAGATGCACATCAAAATACAAGGAAATAAATAACAGTCCCTATGAAGGCTGTAGAAGCACAATGCCGTGATGGAAAGGCTGAGAGTAGCTCCAAGGGTTCGCATGTGGAAACGGTGGCACGTGGCCAGTTCCAAATCCCAGAGATACTGCTCTTAGAGCAAAATAAATTCTTTAATAGGCATAATTCAAAACCAGAAGAATAAACAGTATTTGTATGAATAGCTGACCGGTTCATGTGTGGAGGAGGGATCCCCTTGACAGGGAAAAGAAGTAGTACCCGAGACCTAAAACCACTGGATGAAACTGAAAAAAATCCTGTACTTAATATTACCAAAGACTCCTACACAAACCCAAGGCATGAGCATAAAAGAAGAGCTCACTTTTCTGTAAGGAGAAGAAAAGTCCTAGCACACCATCAGTCTCTAGCGCACAAGTCGGCTCTCCTATAGAAGGCATATGAGTTAGGAATCCTCATTCTTTCTCCTCAGAACATTTAAAATACAGAAAAAGAGGCAAAGAGGAGTATGATACACTAATAGAGAGGGCAGCGGCTGGCTCGTGTGTACGCTGCTGAGCAGAGGGGCCGTGATGATGGGGCACTGGTTGAAGTGCCCAGATCCTGAGCTGGGGCTGGGATTCCCCCATGGGGCTCCTCCTGAGCTGGCCCGAGCTGGCCCTCGCCCCTGGCACTGCTATGTTGCTCTCATCCTCCTCCCGGTTTATAAACCAGCTGCTACAGAAAGTGGGGAGGAAAGCATGATAGGTCAGAGAGGTCCAACTGGGTTTTTTTTTGGCTGGGTGGGTCCTATGCAGCACTCTACCCTCCTGCCCTCCCACTGCTCCGCATGCATCTGTGCCTGTCTGCATGGCCCTCCCCAAATGATGGAGAGTGGGTTCCTACCTGTCACCCCAGGGTTACTACCGAATGCCCCCAAACCAATGCTCCTATTGTCCATACCATCCCAAATGGATCATCCTGACTTCAGAGGACACCTGGGGTGGGGACTGCCTTTTTGTTTGGGGCTTGTGCTGCCCACGGCACAATGGGTGATAAACCAGGATCTGGGCTGGTCTTGTGGTACAACTAGTAACCCCAGTTTGAACGGAGTTAAAGGTACACTCAGAGTTATTTGGATCTACTGAAACTGCAGGCAAAATGAGCAGGTTTTTGGTGTCCCTGAATTTAAAGCTTTGAGCATAATAGCCTTCCATTCTAGACTATCAGTGCTTATTTCTCATAAAGAATTTAAAGCAATTGTCAGGAGGATAGAGCCCATAAAATAAATATACTGTAGAGCCCTAATTTATTCTCAGAGCTTTACTGATGCCGCAACCCACAAACAGCAACAGATCCCTTTGTGTAAATTAAAGCGTATATTTGGTTACAACCATCTGTTTACAGTGCATAGCTCTGAGCCCCGATTCATTATGGCATAACTCCAGTTTTGTAAATGGCACTTAGATTAACACTGAATGATGCTTGGATGGACCTGGCTTTTTAATGTTTAATAGTTTGTTTTTCCTTAACTATCAGAGTTATTATCTGTTTCAAAAGTAACAGTTGAGTGCAACGTTCATGTCCATGAGTCCACTAGAAGAAAGGCACTGCAGGTCTCCTACCACTGCCTAAGAAAAGGACTGTGACTATGGACTAAGAGTTCGAACATGTTATAAAACCGAAGTATTGGGCAATGTATTCAGGATAGTTAATATTTTTCATGGTGTGCTAATTTGTCATGTGAATACTTAAATGTGTGATAGCTTTGTGGGATGTAAATATGGCATCTATAGGAAGTTAATGAGTGCATCTGTACTGGCAAGCTGGTGTCTTTCATGTTTTGCTTCAAAGCCATGTTCTCCTGGTCACCCAAAAGGCTCATGTCCATCTGAAACAAGCCAAGTGGCTTCCCAGTAGAGACAACTTTACTCATGACACACTGCTGTCACCTTCCCTGCAATGCCAGAATGACAGGTCTGTGCTACACAGTTTACAAGTGAACATCCTGGCTGGAGGCACAAAGGGCTCTTCTGACACCAGTGACAAAACAGTGCAAAGGAAGCCAGTATAAGCTGTCCTTAGGTGGCTACCTTCCTGGGTTGCAACATTGAGTTTCTTGTCCACCTGATGAAAGCGTAGTGTTATTGACCTGAGAGACCTGCTATTGACTTAAGTCTTGCGAGATTTCGCCCTTCCGTTTTACTATCCTGTTGCAAAGTGAACAACGCAGACATTAGAACCTGCACTTTGCCAATATGGAGAACACTGGACTCAGGAGTGGTTTGTGCCTGTTGTTTCCAGGTTAGTACACAACCTATTGCAGGATTAAGTTGTAAGAAAAAAAAAAAAAAAGTTAAAAGTGTTCTTTTTCTTTTTTTACCTTTATTTTAAGAAATACCATCTCACCTCCAGTTATCTTCTGGGATCTTAAATTTCCTTATATTCATTAAAGAAAGGAAATATCATGGACTGCAACCACATGATTTGCCATCATCATGACCTGCTGATAAAGATGTGGGTCACTGGTCACCTCTCTAAGTCTCCTCCTTGCAGACCCTGCCCAGGGAATTATACATTGACCCATTAGACAGGAGTAGTTACAGAGAGGCTGAGTTTTGTAAGATGTAGCTGTTGCACTCATGCTTGAAAATGTGGAAAAACATAAGCCAGTAAGTTGATGACATGTGTTTCTATAAATATACAGCAAATAAAGTAACTGAAAGGAGGCCTGGTTTATGTTAACTTTAAACATTGCAAAGTTAATTGCAACTCTATTTTCCATTAGTTCCAATTCCTACAGGTATGTGCTGTATTCTAGCTTGAATTTTACATAAGATTGAATGAATATGCATTAATTTAGAATTTATTTTAAAAAATGTTTTATTGGAGCTGTCCTTTACAAATCAAGTTAATAATGCTATTTTTGAAAAATATTCAGTTTGTGTCTTAATCTGGTACTTCTACCTTTCTCTTTGTGGTTTTTTTTTTTTTTTTTAATAATTAAAAAGCAATCTCAAAGCATCAGAGAAGGCACAGATGCAAAAGTTAAGTTAAACTCAATACTATTCTTTAGCCTCATTCTTGACATTTTTATTACATAAGATGGGAAATTAGTACCAGATTGAGAGATCTTAAATATATTTTTTTCTTTGAAGTATCAACATTACTGCAGTTTCACTTTAGACTATCAATCAGTCCATTTTTTGACAGGAAAAGAAAATCATTAATAAGAATATACATATATCTAGTGTATCTTCCTTCTCTCTGCCCCCCCCGCCCCCCCGCTTTCACTGTTGTAGTATCAGAGTGCCTTCCTAAAGTTATGAGCAGCATTACATTTTGCTTTGTTTATATAATCTCTCTGTTATATTCCTCTGTTTAATGTTTAAAATAGCTTGGAGATTGTAATTTGATTTTGAAATATAGTAAAATATTTGACAGTGGATTAAGCTTTCTTGTAATCATACTTTTCCCTACCAAAATATTTTTTTCTAAACTATCAGACAGCAGTTAAGGGCTTAAGTCTCTCCCTCTGTTATGCCCATCCCTGCAGTTGTTTTCACCTCAAGAATTTATGAGAAGAGCTTCCCCTTTAGGATCCCAATTTAATAAAAAAAAAAATCTTACTCTTGCATCTCAATAGCTTAGGCAATGCTATAGATGCCCAGAGGGAGAAAACAAATAAACAGACCAAAAAAAAAGAAGAAACATTTCTGTATGACCTTGAGCAACATGCATACCCATTTTATGGTTTCTGTTGTATCAGTTCAAGGTTTTTATATGGAAAACTCAGCTGTTTTTTCCTTGACTGTTCGGTGCGTGTTAGTAATGACTTGTGGCCATGCAACTCTAGGCTACATACAGTCTCCTGATATCTTAATGGGGTCCCGCCTGCTTGGTGCCTCAGTAAGAAAGGAAAGGGTTTGGGAGGAGGTGGCCCTGGAGTCCCCATCCCTGGCAGAGCAGTGCGACAGTGCTGAGCAGACATGAACCAAGGACGTGCACCACCACTGAGGTGCCCTGCTCTTTGCTCAGCTGATGGGCTGTTAAAGCTGGTGTGTCAATGACATTTCATCTTGTGGTCTTACAATTTCTCTAGTTAATTTTTTGCAGCGATTCAGCCAGGAGAGCCTTTCTTTCAGCACCCCCTCCTCAAGTGCAGCAGTGTTAGGCTGTTCGGTGGCTGTGGTGTTTCAAGATGAGCATGGCTGGGCTCAGCCCATGGAGACAGTCACGTCTTGGGACAAGCCTGATGCAAGCTTTGCTGTCCTCATTCCACTGAAGACTGAATATGGCTTAACAGTAAGTTACTATGCGTAAATTTTACCTTAGAGATTGTAAATACACTTCAGGATCTTCTGGGATGAAAATGTTGCAGTTGCAAACAAGATGCTGCTGTAATATAAAAGCAGTCCATGCCACACTCCATTCTGCACTGCAAAGCCGAGGCACTTGCTTGTTGGTCATGAGTAAAGTGATGCTAGGAGGGATACAGCGTCTCTCCCCAGCACTGCCCAGTGTGCCTTGTGAAGGGTCACCTGAGTAAAGCGTGGTGCAGTGGGTTTGTGTGGCAAGGTTTTGGTGGTGGTGGGGGCTACAGGGGTGGCTTCTATCAGAAGATGCCAGAAGCTTTCCCCATGTCCCATGGAGGACATGCCAGCTGGATCCAAGATGGACCCACCACTGGCCAAGGCTGAGCCCATCAGCGATGGTGGTAGTGCCTCTGGGATAACATTAAAAAGGTGGGGAATAATAAAAAGTCTGCAGCAGAGGAACAGAAGAGTGAGACTACATGAGAGCAACAACTCTGCAGACACTAGAGTCAGTGCAGAAGGAGGGGGCAGAGGTGCTCCAGGTGCCAGAGCAGATTCCCCTGCAGCCCCTGGTGAAGCTCACGGAGAGGCAGGCTGTGCCCCTCAGCCCATGGAGGTTAACAATGGAGCAGATCCCCACCTGCAGCCCATGGAGGACCCCCACCAGAGCAGGTGGATGCACCCAAAGGAGGCTGTGACCCCCTGGGAAGCCGTGCTGGAACAGGGTCCTGGCAGGACCCATAGCCCCATGGAGAGAAGAACCCAGGCTGGAGCAGGTTTGCTGGCAGGGCTTGTGACCCCGTGGGGGATCCACGCTGGAACTGCCTGTTCCTGAAGGACTGCACCCCGTGGAAGGGACCCACACTGGAGCAGTTTGTGAAGAAAAGCAGCCCGTGGGAAGGACTCACATTGGAGAAAGTCATGGAGAACTGTCTCCCATGGGAGGGACCCCATGGTGGAGTAGGGGAAGAGCGTGAGGAGGAAGGAGCGGCAGAGTCAGCATGTGAAGAACTGACCACAACTGCCATTCCCTGTCCCCCTTTGCCACTCAGGGGGAAGACGTAAAGAAATTGGGAGTGAGACTGAGCCTGGGAAGAAGGGAGGGGTGGGTGGAAGGTGGTTTTTTTAACAATTTGAATGTTAATAAATTAATTCCCTCAAGTCAAGTCTGTTTTGCCCATGACAGTAACTGTGGAGTGATCTCCCTGTTCTTACCTCGACCCAAGAGCCTTTCCTTGTACTTCCCCTCGCCTGTCTGGTTGAGGAGGGCAGTGACAGGGCAGCTTTGGTGGGCAGTCAGCCAGGGCCAAACCACCACACATGGGCATGTGCGTGTGTAATCTCATTCCCTCCTCTCCCTGCCCTCTGCCCCTGCCTCCAGAGGCAAATCAGACGTGATTTCACACCAACCACAAGCACCATAGCAGACAGACAAGACCAGAACAGCTGTAAGGTTCAATTTTCAAGTTTTTATAGTCATGTGAATAATTCTGCATAATCACTTATGTGTGTCTAGAAAAAGGGCACAGATGCCAGCTATGTCTATTTTATAATATTTTATCTTCTTGCTCTATGGATGCAGTCTGTACCTGACCTTGGATGCTGCAGTCAGAACAGATCTCACGTACAGGCGAGGCTTTCCTTGGGAAAGCCACAGGAGCTATCCCGTCTGTGGAGCTGGTGCCGGTGAGGTGAGGCCTAAGCACATTTTGTCCTGTATTGTTACTTTCTCATGCCTTGTGGCAGTCTCCACTTCTAGCCAATGTTGACGCTGTATAGAAAATTTTCTGCACCGGTACTCCATGCTTTGCCAACATAGGGTGGACATCAGCCTGTGGTGGCGTCTCTCATGCGTGTGTAATATCCCCTTCAACTTCCCTATTAACTGACAGTACCCTTCACAGTATTTCTAAATTGCAGTTGAACCAAGTTACACTTTGCAACTCCATGGACATGGATGATGCTACCCTGGTGTAATGGACAAACTTCAACTTAATGTGGGAAAGGGAAGATTGTGAGAAGGGATGTTTTCCATAGGAAATGGGAAAATGGACTATATGAGGAGCATTTGGCACTTCTCTGATATGTCATACATATTCCACAAGTTTTTCAAACCCAACTCATGAGTGGGAAGAGAGCATGAATTACAGAGCAATTGCATAATATTTGGTCTAATATTGCTGCATGACACTTTTAGCCTGAAGCAATCTTGTGAATTTGTATTTCAGATTACCCATGCTCTTTCTCAAGAAATCTAATTAAACTTCAAAGATGTTCCCACTAAATTGAACTCTATAACTGCAGCAACAGGAATGACATCAGAACCTTTGGAAAGGAAAAAGACGAATACTGCAAGGAAAAAAAAAATAGGAAAAAAGCTTTTAGGAGGCTATTGACCATGGGCCAAACTATGCCCTCAGCTATGTATATGCTATTCCCATTGAAGCTAAGGGGATTTTTACATGCCTTAGCGCAGAATACAGTCCCTAGCTTTAGATAGCAAAACTCATCCATGGCCAGATGAGAAATACACATACAAAAATCAACATATGCTATAAATTTCACTGTATTTGGCTTCCTTATATAGCTATTTCTTTAATGAATATCTGTCTGCTTTGTAAAGGAGTTTCAAAATCACAGCTTTTCCTTCTCAGCAGACTCTTAGTAAACCATTGCTAGCAGAAGGCCTACCACTTGCATACAGTAAGTCTTTTGAAGTACATGTAGGTAATGGAAGGGAAGAACAACATCTTGGGAATTAAGCAGGCTCCACATTTATCATGGATTTGCAGACCTATTCAGGTTGGAAGGAACCTTGCAAGGTCACTATTCCAACCTCCTGCTCAAAGGAGAGTGAACACTGCATTAAACAGGTTTGGTGAGGACATTGTCCAGCTGGGTTTTGTAAACTCTGAAGGACAGAGACCCCACAGCTGCTTTGAGCAACTTCTTCCAATGCTTAATTTCCTCAGAATGAGCACTTTTCCCATATATTCAGTCTCAGTCTCCTGTCTCAACTTATGTCCATTATCCCACCATGGACTTTGGTGAAGAGGCTGGCTCCATCTTCTTGATAAACTCCCCATAGGCATGGCAGGCTGCTCTTTGGTCTCCTGAAGCCACGTCTTCTCAAGGCTGAACAGTCCTAGCTCCCTTGGCCTCTTCTCACTGGGCAAATGCTGCAGCCCCAACCACCTCAGTGGCCTTCCAATGAACTTGCTAAAGGTTCTCAATATCCTTCTTGAACTGAGGCCGTAAAAGTGGATGCAGTATCTAGATGTGGTCTAATGAGTGCTAAGCAGAGAGGGAGAATCGCTTCCATCATTTCACTTGCTACACTCCTGTTAATACAGCCGAGGATGCTGTTGGCTTGCTTTGGTGCCAGGGCTCCCTTCTGTCTCACATTCAGCTTGTGTCCACCAGGACTCCGAGATCGTTTCCAGTAGAGCTGCTCCCAACCAGGCAGACCCTGGACTGGATTGGTGCAAGGGGTCAGTCTGCCCCAGGTGCAGGACATGGCATTTGCCTTTGCTGAATTTCATGAGGCTCCTGTCAGCCCATTCCTCCAGCCTGTCAAGATGTCTACCTTCATCCAAATACTCACCCTATGCAGAAAAGCCTTAGAGATTCATACTGTGGAAAATATCTTAATAGATACCCGCTGTGCTGACTTTTACTTTCAGAGTTATCCCAGCAGTCTTTTCTTGTTTTTCAATTTTCCACTTCTTGGGATTCAACAAACGTAGGAGTGCATTTGGGCCTGTGCTGTGCCAAAAGTTGGAGGAATCTCTGCCAAAATTCTTAAGATCAGAACTTTAGACTTTGTCAAAGCCTAGGAGTGAAATAATGATTTCCCACCCCCAAAGGGCCATTTCTAAGGTGATAGTCAGTATAACAGAGGTTATGATAATCCTGGTTTTAACTGTTTTCAGATGCACCTTTGTTTCTGTCTCATTTTAGTTTTTGTCTTAGAAACAATCTTGCCCTTGCCAGAGTTGTGTCTAATTAAAAATTCATCTTATAATTCGGGGAGCCTCACTTACCAAATGACCTGCTTATCAGATGATACCATTTACAGCAGGACGGTTTAGGGCCCGTATATAAAACATTAATCTCTGCTATTTAGGCATAATCCCTTATCTCTGGTCCCCCAACTCTGAAATCTCTTCAGATTTCTAGACCCTTTCTCTAAGATCTACCGAGTTTGAATCTAAATTATCCAACCACAGATTGAGGCTGGGTTTTTTTTGTTTGCCCCCTCCATCCTCCACTGAAAATACTTTTGCAGAAGTTCTGGAGATAGGAAGGGATAGATCCCAAAGGATGCAGAATCAATGCACAGGCTTAGACACTGAAGGAGCTGTGGTGCTATGAAGCATGGCAAATGGACAGAGAAATTTAGCCACCAGGCAGCAGATTTGCTGGGTAATTGTGATGTTATAGGTACCTTCCCCATTGTGGGAAGTTGTGGACTAACTAGGTAGAAGAACTAAAAAGAAGTAATAGGCTGAGTGAGGAGCTAAAGAACATAGCTCTGTTACAGGAAAATTAAAAGTGCTGCAATCACTTCAGTTGTAAATCTTATAATCTCCTTAAATAAAATTTGTTTCAACATCCCTCTTACAACTCTGCAGGTTGTAGGGCTAATTCAATATCACATTTAAGAAATTCTCCCTTTTCGAGAACCCTCTGCATAGTGCCAAGGTGCTAATTAGGCAATTAAATAGCCAGCCAAGGGCATTCAAGGACAGCAACCCAGTTTAGGAGGAGTTTGGGGGGGGGGGGGGAGTGGGAAGAGACCAGCCACCCACAGGTATAAAGCTAAAGGCAAGGCCCAGGTGCCTTACTCTGTTAAGGCCAGCTCTAGTATGGAGTGAGTAAGAGTCTAGAAGTAAGTGGCTGGACAAGTTTTTTCACTGTCGTATAGAAGCAGGAGCAGAAGAGGTTGGTAGCTTTCTGGTTTTTTTGTGCTATGGGAGGTTAATGGAAGAAGGAGCAGCTGGCAAAAGAGACTGTTTGAGGAATTGCTCTTGCACCTATTCGGAAAGGTGAAAGGAAGGAAGGGAGAGCACTGGAAGTACTTTTCCTGCAGGGGGAGAGGGAGACTTGCAACAGTGCTTCCCCTGCGGGAAGCGCAGCATGTGGGTGTATGGGTCTCAGGGTAGGCTAGCTGACGCAGAGGAAAGTGGGCTAATGGAGATGTTAATTGAGGACACATTGGGGACGCTGAACAGTTTAGTCTTCAAAAAAGCATTGTACTGCTGAGAACTAGGCTGACAGAGGAGATATCCAGGGATGTTGTACTAGTAAGTGAAAGGAAACATGACTACAGTAACAAGTTTCTTTTAGCTTGATTATATATGTGCCCTCTCTTAATGCAAGTGCCCTTCTGGAATTAGGATGTCCAGCAGGAAGGGAAGAAGAGGAAGATGCTCTTATCCAGCAAACAGATGTACAGGGGTTCAGACATACAGAGAAACATAATGTTTGCCTGCTTAGTGTAAAGCTGGTAAACCTCAGAGGCTGTGGGTTGCAGCTGGTAGTATTTAGGTGAGCATCAACCTCATGAAGAAGAGGAAAGGTAGGAAATTCTGGAGGCAAAAGATCTTTTTTTTTCTGAAAAAAAACCAAACAAAAAACCCCCAAAAACTGGAGACCAGGAATTTGGTGGGAACTTTCTCTAAAATATTTACTGTACCTTGTGCAGGACTGGAGAGAGAAGTAGAAAGGCAGAGCTGTAATGCTAGAAGGGTGGTATCTGGACAAGATTTCTGCTTCACTTGGAAAGGTGCTACTTGCAGCCTAAGCAGAAGCTCTGAAAAAGAGAGATTCCGCTTGAATGAAAGGGGAACCAGATTGCTAGCATTTGCATTCAAGATAGCTGTGAGTGAGCAGCTTTTTCATTCAGTGGCTTCAGAGCTAAATGTGGTAGGATGGTAATTTAGTATAGGACTTTTGTCAAGGAGAAAGACATGAAAATTCTGTATCAAATGAAGTCATACAAAAATTGGAAGCATTATAAAAGGAAGAAGAAAAAATTCACATCGCTATGTCCCTATGTAAATAGGTGGTTCATCTACATTTAGAATCTTGAAAATAGCTTACTCATCCTTAAGGAAGGAAAGGAGGATGCCAGTGATAGGAGAGTATCGGAAAAGGGCAGCAAAGATGATCAAAGATAAGGAAGGCCTCAGCATAAAAAATGGCCATGTATGCTTGGACTACAGTCCAGGAAAGGTGACTTGGGGAGATGTGACAAGTTCTACAGAAGACAGAGGCTAGGGCTAAATGTGCTTTTCATTTGAATGCAGGAGGTATGGGCCGCCAAGCAAAATGCTGGGTTCAAAACAAAAGGAAGCAGTTCTTCATGCAGCTGTCCAAACGGTGGATTTTTTTTTTTTTTTAAGGTAAGTTCAATGGCACATACCTGAAAATGAGGGTTACTGATTAAATAAACTAATCAGATGTAGGAAATTCCCTAAGCTGAAAAATGACTGGATGTTCAGGGAAGTAATATATGCTGGGAGTGTACTTGCACTTCCCATGGCAGCTCGTCTCCACTGTTGCTGACAGCCACACCGGGCTAGGTGGACTCTAGGTCTGAAAAAATCTGGCTGTTCTCCTGGGGGACTGGTATAAAAAGTACATACTCTTGTCAGAACATGGTTCTGGTGCTGTGAGAGCACTCGTCGCTTCTGTATCCCTAAGGTGAGAAAGGCACAGTGCCACCTAACCTTCCTTGTGAATACTGTAAATGAAATCCTATTTTAACATCTTGTAAGGAAGCACCCTAGGGAAATGGAGTATTTGAAAAATATCATTCCAAGGGATATCTCAAAAAGATTCTAATTTAAAAAAACACAAACAAACAGATTCTTCAAGCAAGTCCCTCATACAAAAATCCTTTAGAATCAACAAGATTTCAGGTATGCTATACTGGTGACTTCAGGAGTAGCTGTGTATAAATTGACTATAAATTTTATATCCAATAAAACGTCAATAACCCAGGAGTTGTAATCATGGCAAAATTATAGTACTGTCTTCTTTGCCAAAGCTTTCTGAAGAATAACAATTCTCTTATCTTGCTGGTTCAAAGGACAGCACAGACCTCACTGTGCTGGCAAGTACCTGCACTGGCCTGGGCAAGCACCAGTAGCTGGGCACTGACCGAGTAAGGAGTAAAATTTGGCAAGGTAAAAACACTTGAATTCCATAGGAACTAGGTCATCAAAGGTAGCAAATAGCTTAATTGATAGCAATTAAACCTCAGTAACACAGGTTCTTTCAAGACATTTCATGTGATGCTGACAGCCATTTGTTAAATTTTCCCTTTTTTCTCCACCCAAAAAATAACTGAGTACATTAACACATGACAAAAAGCCAGCTAACTAGACAAGCAAAATTCCTGGGTAGTACAGGAATTTAGTGCATTATACATTATTTTCATGTAGTTAAAATCCAAACTATTTTTTGGTGAGTGAAAAAGGGATAAATAGAAAATGTAAGAACACTCCACAATAGTTGCTAGCATAAATCCAAGAGGGAACATCAGCTAAGACAATAAATAAAGATTCTTACGTTTCAGCTTGCCAAACAGGTTCTGTAAGATACAATATTTTTTTTGAAGAAGGAATATAACACATGTTATATTAATATTACTAATCTGTTTTGTATCTGATCTCAAAGGGGACCTTACGGACTCACTATTCAAAGATGTTTAGTGTGTTCACTACTAACACAGTCTTCAGCTAAACCACAAAGGCCCAGCAATTTCACAGAATTGAACCTTTGACAAAATAGTTGAAACTAAAGGTTTCTTTGTTCTTCCCCCCCCCCCCCTTTTTTTTTTTTTTTCTTTTTCCTCCCCTTGGAATTTAATCTCTGTGGTTTTCATTTTAGGCAGTGTGAAACACTTTCAGTCTGTCATATGACAATAAATCTTCCTTCTGAGAATGCCACTTTTTTTTGGTTGCAAAATGGTCTGATGCATTGTCTTTTCTTTCTTTTGACCTAATGGTTCTTTCCTATTTAAAAAGCAAGACCTCACTTTCAAAGGCATGAGGAATAAACTGACTAAAAAAATATTTATTATTTTTAACATAATGATTAGAACCTCTTTGTGAACCAAGAATCCTTGTGTAAGGTGCTGCATCTGTGTTTCATGCACAAAGACTCAAGGGGATGAACACTGGGGAGCACTTCAAGTCATGGTTTCAACACGATAGCAGCTTAGGTATTAACAAACACTGGGATATGTATAGGAAGTTTTAAAGGAAGATCCTGCTATCCGTTGGAAATTATGGTAGGAATCCCATTTTAAATACATATAAAGAAGGTATGTGAGACCATACCTGTAGACATAGTGCATGTACATAATTTAGTCTGACAGGTATTTAGCAATCAGAGATGGACTCGCTGATGCTGAGGAAAAGTTAATTTGGATGGAATATGCAGATACTCACACACACATATGAAGGTATACACAAAGAAATATTTACAAATTATAGAAATTGCCTTTGGAATGGTGGTACTGGAAAGGAAATGTGTCTCTGGGTTTTGTATGTTGCATACACCCTGCAGAAGCTTACAGCAGGAGAATCCCTGTGGGTATCCGAGGACTGGCTAGTTCACCAAGAAATAGCCATGACTTCTTAACATTGGAAAAGAGCAGAGGAACGTGACTGTGCCTGACCAGGTTCAGAGATGCTCAGTTTAGCTTTGCACTACAGACTTTAACTTGTTCTTGTCTGCCCAAAAATAAAAAAGCTGTATTCATCAGCTGTTTGCTGATGAAGCCCTCTGATTCAGTGTCTGCTATTTGCAAAGAAGGCACAGTGAGGAAATTTTCTCTGATAGCCCAATTCAGACATGGAGAGATTCACAAGAAGCTGAGAAAGACGGAAAGTATTTATTTTAGTTGGCTTTTTTTTTTTTTTTTTTTCCCCCACCGGAACCTGGGTGCAGCTGCAGGTTGATTCAAGGACTGAAGCTGACCTTAAACACTTCTGAAGACAAGGATAATCTAGAGATCCCCACGTCTGAGTTTCAGAAGTTTTTGAAATTCATGCTTTGTCCAGAGCAGAGTAAAGCGAAGGTGTGTGTCTAAAAATTCTGTGGAAGACCCATCCTCTGACATGTCCCCTGGCTCCTCAGTAGTTTGGCCACATAAGTTACACCCTTGATGATGCTTTCAGGATGGATGTGTTAAGGCTATGGTCAAAGGTTAAAGAGTCAGATGTGAGTTTGTGGGAAAGGCTGCTCCTGTGAGAAGCCTTAAGAGCAGAGGAACCTCCCTCAGGAACAGGTCCTGGGCTCTGCAGATTGCTGAGGCATAAACAGGAGGCTTAGGGATGAGACTTCGGGCCCCAAAAGGGGGACTTGGCAAACTGCAAGGCTGAAAGAGATACATCAGATGCACTGATTTCAATAAGCATATGTGATATAACTTGGCAATATTATGCTTTTGTGGTTAATCATTTAGTTTTATCAGCTTGCATACACATCATCTTTATTAAACAGTAACTGTCCTTCATGAATCATGCAGTTCAAGGCCAAAAAAATAGTCAGAGGCCATATTATGCTCTGAGCTGAGTAGATGACAAAATGGTTTGCAAAAAGATACTGCTCTCTGCCACCCACTGAAGTTTCCCTGGGATGACGGGCCAGGAGATGGTAATGTTGGGCCCTCTTAGTGCTAATAAATCAGACTGGCAGCCTACGTCTAGGTAACACGAACTCTATACAGCCCAGCCCAGCCTGGACCACCCCAAGACTCCCAAGCAGAAGATGAGCAGCCAGAAGCCCCTGTACCACACTGACAGTACCTGTACTCTAAACACAGCTTCAGACCATTTGGGATTCTGTAAAACTAGATTCTTTATTTAATTAATACAATACATTTAAAACTGTTTGGTTTTAAACCCAGGGTAGCAGGAATGTATTTCCAAGGTTCTTGTCTTTGTTGTAGACCTGAAAGCAGAAGAAACCACCCACTTCTCAGATTAATTCCTTACTAGTTTAAATAAGTCTGTTAACAAAGTTTTTATTCATCATTCTAATCCTTGCTTTTTGGTTGTCATCAAGCATATTCAGATCTTCACTCAAACTGTCTGTCCCTATCGCCACCCTCCCTGTATACTGGATCAAATTCTACACCTACCACAGAGGGAATCATGCAGGGAGAGAAATTCTGTAATAGCATGCACCTACGTGACTGGTGTCAAAAAAATGGCTGAAATCAGGATCTCTTTCCTCCTCCGGCTTTAGAGGCTGTAATTTAGGTTTCTTTCCTCTTTGGAGAGACTGAGCAGCAAGTCTTTTTCTTGTCAATGGTATCTGCAACAAAATAGCAGTTGCATTACATTAGAGCCAAATTAGGGCACTGTTGTGCCCTCACTTACAACTTCGTGGATATGAATAACATTTGATTAAATACAATGGCACTAGTGTCACAAACCCTATCTGTCATTATTTCCACATTTTTAAGGTATATAGGTGTGATTTACTTGCTGGATTTCAGGACACAGGAAGGAAAAAAAGAGACTTCATACAGATCACTTACCATTATTCCGTAACATGCAGGGTATGCAATACACCTTGGTGCCAGGATCACTGTCTATAGGCAACTGAAGTGTTAACACTAACCTTGATTTCAAGATTATTATCAAATGGCAAAATTAAACCCTATGTCTGTAGCTCACGTTTCATG
Organism: Falco punctatus; assembly: GCF_963210335.1. Classification (NCBI taxonomy): domain Eukaryota; kingdom Metazoa; phylum Chordata; class Aves; order Falconiformes; family Falconidae; genus Falco; species Falco punctatus. The sequence continues at coordinate 84,455,678 of NC_137583.1, read as the reverse complement.
CTTAAATCACATGTCTGAAATTCAGACCTAGGTTTACGTTTTCTCTCAGTTGGAGATAACATTAATGTTCCCTCGATAAAGCGCTTTTCAGGAAAACGTGTATTTCTCGTTTCATAGGACTGGTTGCATGTGCTTGCTCCGTGTGTCAGTGAAGGCTGATGACTCCTGCCTCTGTGAAAGGAAATTTCTCAGCCTTCAGTCTCATCAGACATATTGGGATTATGTTCCATACCTTGATAGAAGAAGCAACAAAGATGAAAAGATCATCCTTGTGATACTTATTTTAAATTCTAGTTTTGATGTATACCTTTTCCCAGAGTTTTTCTATTACATTGTTAAGTCCTGGACACTAACCGACGTGATGACTGAGCATGTATCAGTTGTCACTTGATTCTAGCTCTCTCTTTCTCACCCCCAGAGCAAAAACTGGGTATGTTAGAAGCGTGAACAGCTAGTTTTACCAGTGATGCGTCAGGTGTCTTAGTGCCACTGTCTCTTACTGAGGCATCATAGTCTTACAGCACAAATTTTGAATGTCTGTAGTCCTTTCCATGAAAGCTTCTGTAGCACTGTGCAAAGCAAATGCTATTATTGATACTGCCTGAGAACAGAACATGCGTCACGTTCCCAATCCAGTGGTGCGCTTTCATCAGTACTCATAAAGCAACTTAAGCCTGCAGTGAGCAGCATAGATGAGGCATCTGTGATTTACCCTTCCCCGAAAACCAGCTCCTCTACCACCCAACAACGGAACGCACAAGTAAGGCTATTGTAATAACCTATCAATCTATAGACTGTATTTCTACAAGAAGTATCTTCTTGTCCCCTACAAAGTGCTAGCACCTCGTGGTGCATTCATGTTTCAGTTGGGTTGGGCAAGGTAAACCAGCTGCACCTACGAATTGCTAACTGCTGTTGTGTTCCTCCCCACCTTCCCAACCTTCATCCAGAGCATGCATTCATCTGTGTGCCTACCTCTGATAAACATGGCATTCTTCATATTTTATCTCTCCTGAAACAGTATCATTCCATTTTAAAATGACTGTAGTCATATGCTTCCCTTTGCAGACATCTGTGCACCTTAATGAATGTGCTTTATATTTTTAAAAGGAAGTGAGCATCTCTTCTTTAACTTATCACAGACATTGAACACTAAAAATATGAAAAATCCATATGGATTAAATACCGATTTTTATTTTTTAGAGAGCAAGTACAATGTTGTTGCATTAAAATAATGCTATGTCATAGTTGTTACAGCTCTGACTGATAGAAAAATAAACATCTCAATATACTACAGTGTCAACTCATTAATAAATATCAAAATAGAAGTTAGTAGTCAACTGAAATTAATAAACAGCTATAAAAGTATACTATTTTAAATAATAAAATATTCAGTATATTTCCAGACAAACAGAAGTAGTGATTTAAAGGTATCATTTAAAATGTAAAATGAACAGTAAGAAGTTATAAATTTATTTTAAACCTCTTCCCTTCCTAACATTCTTTATGCATAACATCTAGAGAAACATTATTTATCTGTATATATTTTTTTACAAAAGGTAGTATATGTTAAATAGAAAGTTAAAAACTGTAGTATTATTAATAGCTGTCACACCATTGCTAAATAAGACACTTTAAAGTAGCTTTATTTTTTGAAGCAGTAGTAAGTAAAAGCGAAGAAGATGCTAGCACAGTGAATTCATCCAATGCTAATGCCTTCCCAAAAGAATCTTTCACCTTTCAACATCTACCTTCAAAATATAACTGGAACAGCCCAAACACAATATAGATATCAGGATGAAATGTTAGGATTTGGGTAGAAGCCATTATTTTAACAAATGCCAGACTTTTTTTTTTTTTTTTTTTTTTTAGTAAGTAGGTACCTTTTTTTTTTTTGAGTGTGTGCAGAAAAGGAAACAGAGAGAACTTGCAATCCAGAGCAGTGTTTCCAAAGTTTAAGAATCTACTTATTTTAGTTTTTTTCTTTTTCACCCCCCTTCCTCCCCCCATAAAGGCCAACCATTCTGAGCTGGCTTGCACCCAGCGAAACCCCACTGATTTGGCTCGCTATAGAAATGCATTCATGCTGGCTAATTTTAACCTTTTTTCCCTCTCCATGAATTTCAATTCTCTGTGAGATCGACGAGATGTCTGTGCATTGGAGCAGTGTCAAGATCATCATTAAAAAGTAGTGTTCTTCTTAACTACTGCTCCATTTCTGCTTAGCAAATAAATCTTTCCCCTCTCTTGCAAACGGACAGCCAGAACACTGGCACTATGCTTCACTCACAGTCAGAGCAGAGTAAGTGCCGCTCAGCACTGACTCAGCACAAATGCCTCTGAAGAAGTGCCCTTCCCCAGCTACAGCTTACATTCCTTAAGGCTGGCTGGTGAGCATCCTCAGCCTGGTGGGAAGTTGAAGGGCAGATGCCCGAAGACTTCTCAGCAGCTCTAACGGAGGTCTGCAGCACCCAGGTTGACAGTACGTACCAGCACAGGCAGTCCCTTGCTAGGTCATGTGCAAGGATTCTCGAGCAGTACAGATGCGAAGAGCTGCAGTACTGTGGCTCGCGGCTGCACGCGATGCGGTGCCAACACGCGGCCGAGCGCCTGGGACACGAGCCGCAGCAGCCCTGCTGGCCAGCCCGCTGGCCAGGCTTCCTGCCCCGACACATGGAGCGTGGTCTCAGAGCACCATCTCTGCGGGGATGCTGTGGGGAACTGTAGGACACCCTGTGCCTGCTGAGGATGCTGTCCCTTTTCAAGTCCCTGCGCCAGCAGCAGTGCCCTTGCACTTGCACCCAAGCTGTGTCTCTGCCTTGGGCATCCCTAGGCCTTACGGCTGCTTTAAGACTACGGTTGCCTGAAGCTGTTTCACATGGTCACTCCAACGGTTTGCAACACATTCTACATTTAGGTATGCACACCACGCAGGAAACAAATATTATATATGACCAGACTGGGAAAATGATTTTTTCCACTGCAGTCCGAAGAATACTTTACATAGCAGGTTTTCATGACACCACTGAGAGGAAAAAATAAATCCAGTTGAAAATAATGGATAAAATGTAAACTATGCCTATACAAATGTCCTTCCTTTTTAAGGTTCACTCTCAACATTCCTTGTGAATGTAAGGGAATTTCAGCTGGGCACAATGAAAATTCCTTGCATACCATGTGCACGTTTTCTGGACGAACCAGCTATTTTCCCACACACTTCTGCTGCAATGTTATTAATGTACTCACCATGCTTGGAAATAATCAATTCATAGCATTTCTTCATTTTAGTCTCTAAAAAAATATCTGAAGTAAAATGCATGCTTTTTCATTGCATAAACATGTAATTTCTGAAATGTTAGACAAGTAGCCAGTTAAAGGTAAAAAAAGTGAGACTAGAATTTCAAAAGTATACATATGGATTTTAACATTAACAAATCTGCTGTGAAAAGTCATGCACGTGTTCTGTTTGCAGGAGCAAATCTAAAAATAACTCTCCAAACCAATGATGAGATACAACAGTATCTGCCTGTATATTTTTGGGTACAGGCACACAGTTGAATTATTTGACTTTTTTTTTTCAGTTTTTGAAGAAGACCAGTATAAGAAGTTTGGAATGTTCTATTCTGAGGTTAGATATTACACACACACACACACACACACACACACACACACATTTTTATGAGCATCTTTGACGCACAATACATTGAAAATTAATATGAACTAATTCGTCTTTAACATCTCCCATATTAAGCACTATAGGAAGCAGAGTCCTTCTGCAATCGCCGAGGAAATTCCTTGTGAATTACAGGCTGCTTTCTCATTTAAGGTCATGTGCTGAGGGAACACAGCTCCCTAAATAGTGAGGCTTTTGTTGGGCTATTCATCTCCTGCAGCAGCTCTTCTGAAAAACATGGTCAAAGGCAGAGGGAAACAAGGACCAAGCAAAGCCAGAGTTTCTCATGGATAGATTCCATCCCTAGAAACAAAGCCTCCTCCCAAGGATCCTGCTCTGTGTAAGCTCCCCATGGGCCTTCTAAAAGCCTTGACCTGTCACATTAGCAGCAGCTTATTCTTTTTCACTAGCCTCCTCCACAATGCAGCAAAACCATGAGGGAGATGCAAAAAAGCTTTTTTTTTTTTTTTTTCCTTCCTTAAAAACCTTTTTTTTTAAAAAGTATACTTTTTTTTAACCTCAGGACAGCAAGCTGCTTACAGTGCAATTTGTCCTGTGAGCTTGCTCGAATTGACCAGAGCATTTTAAACATTCAGGCAGGTGTCTGATAAGGAAATACTGGCCGTGCCCCTTCACAGGCAGCACTGCAATGCCAACTAAGTGCTACAGAAGAAAAGTAGTTAGCACTGAGATGTGTCTGGAAGACGGCTGTTACAACTCGGATCTTTCTTCCACAAAGAACTCAGCTCTGCTGTCCCCCACCTACATAATTTAACTCACTCTAACAGTGAAAATTAATTTCAAAATAAAAAACATTAGCTATCACTTCAGTAAACACTTTAAAGGCCATTATGAGAAATACAATCTGAGGATTTCTTTTTGTTAAAAAAACCTATCATGCTGTTTAAAGAACATAGTCACATGTTTTGTTATATACTCAGATATTCTCTGCTGAGATTTTAATTTTTTTTGTTTGTTTCTTTTGTTAAGTGAAACAACCACAGACTGTTTCCTACTCACTTAAAAATACTAATGAACTGTGACAAGGGCTGTAGCAGATAAACCTTTATCAATCTTTTCTCTTTAACCCACTGAAACGAATTGTTTAGAATCTGTTCATTTACACCGGAGGAAAACCGTTCTACGTATTTTAAAGAAAATGAAAGTTTAAGGTATACTTGATAGATTGCAGAGTTAATCTATAATTAAGATAATACAATTAACCTATCAGTAAAATCAGGGTCAGCGTAATGAAACCCCCTTTTCTTTAAATGAGACACTTCTACCTGTATGGTGGAAAGCTCAGGGGCTACACTGAAGACTGCTTTAGAGAATCTAATACTCCAGTTTACCTTTTTTAAAAAACAATCCCTAAGAACTAAAGCTTTTATGACAATTTCTGGAAGGCTCATTGTCTCTGTATTATTTTTCTCAATCTCACTTAATCCATGACCCAAGAAATTGTGAACATGACACTGATCATTTGTTCTGCGTCCTGCCTTCCTTTCACATGTATACTTTTCAGATTTCAGTGGGAATTTACAGGAGAAAAACAGAATAGGAAATACAAATATATATCAATTCCTAAAAAACGCATATAAAGACGTCCTGCTTTGTTTCTGTAATTCCTATCTATGACAAGTACAGACTAATATTTAGTATCAGTAATTAATGTTGCTAAAATGATACACTGCACACTGTCTTCTGAGATGATTTTTTCTTTTTGCCAGCAAGATGTTAGTGCATTGGAAGTTGGTCAGATTTTTGTAGGGTTTTGGCAGTATAAAGTTAATATATCAGGTTGACTTCTCCAACTAGCATATAACAATAACATGTCTTATACCACTATAGATTTCAGGTTTCAGGGGTAAGAAAATGCTTCTACTTGACCTTGTAGCTCAAATTCTGCTCTCAGATAAGCTTATATTGGTCCCACTGTATTTAGAAGACTTTTTGCCCATTTCTGAAGGCAGAATTTGATCCGACATTTATGAAGTCAGTTAATGTGTTGTCTTGACAAAAAGACTCCTGTTTTCCTCACCTTCTTCCAAACTGCAGGTTCTTTTCCACATCACACTGGACACATTTCCCAATGCACAGTCACAAAACCTGAAGTGGTTAGGTAAGAATTCACAAAAAGTAATCCTGTCAACTGATTTACACAGAAAAAAAGAGCATGTGTGTGAAATCAGACTAATGTCTGACGTCATACAAAAAGAACAAAGCTCTTATTTGGCAAAACACTGACATGTAGCTAGCAAACCAAAACCAGCTCTGGTGTAATTTATCTACTTGCAATGGAGTTGGTGCTGCTGACTCCAAAGGTGTAGTCAGCCGGCAGTGATCATCATGTAGATTACGCTGCTGGACAGAGAAACTCTTGTTTTCTGCAGCCACTCAGCTTCCAAATGCCTTAAAATTTGTATAAAAGTTTTTATGTTGAAACAAGTATAAATTATCTTTGTGACATCATACATATAAAAAACTATATATATATAATCTACCTGTGTGTGTGTGCATGCATGTGTGTGTGTATACACACACAACTATACACCCACACCAGTAACTAAGCACTCATTTAATCCAGTCATTTTTATTAAGTAATAAGGAAAAGCTAAGAGGGTAAAGCAGACAAATCAGTGGAATTTGTCAACTGAGAGAAATATAAAAGTACCATTTACTCTATTTAAGAGCATTTGAATAGTTTCATCTCTTGCTATAATATATAGCAATGTTAATATTTCAGTCACAGCTTTTGTCCATTCCCACAGAGCACATCAGTACTAGCTACATGTAGAGTGAGATCAGTGCTTTGTCAGACCAGTTCATGTCTACATTCTAGGCCATAACTAAATAAATTAGAATACGCTAAAGTGCTACATCGACGCTAATGTTCCTCAACAGTAGTAATGCACATTTTTCTTTCAAACAAAAAACAAACAAAACCCAACCAAACCAAAAAAAAACCCACCCTAAAACAGCAGCTATAGTTTCAAACATAGTCACATTACGTGAATATGCTTACATGTCACTTTGTTACAGTATTCAACAAAACACAAAACACAAACCCATATGGCAACAGTCAAGACTCTGACAGAGTACAAAAGGTAACTTTTAAAAAGTCGAGCATGATGGAAATTGACATTTGCAGAAAACACACTGTCTTCAGAATTCACACTTGAAAGTTTCGTTTAATCGTAACTTGCTGATGTCGATATTTATTTCCTCTGGTTTGTCACGTCTGTATGTTACTGTTCTTGTACAAACAGTAGGCAAAAACATCTTATCCTTGAAGGAGAAGATACAATTTTTATCAACAATTAGCTAACTTTTATATGCAACAAAAAGATACTGAATATGATGGCTCTGAAATCAATTACCTTCTTTGTTGCAGATACTCTGTAATCAGCTGAAGATTTAACTTTATTGCTACTCCCCTGCAGAATTATCTGCCTGATGATAAGGACAACAAGCAACCCGATCAGAAAGGTAACTATAAAGATTATGGAAAAGACTCTAAAGTAGCTTCGTCCAGAGAAACATTCTGCAACAAAATGAAAACACAAACGTAAAGCCTAATGTACGGAATAGGCACATCCCTCAAACCCAAGTGTATCTACCACTGCATAGTAATGTCACATAAACGTAACATCAGCCTGATAAAAGTCAAAGGAAAATAACTTTGGGGAAGTTACGGGGAAAAAATGCCATATGCAAGCTTTTAAAGTGGAGCATATCAAGAAAGGCAATTCTGATTAAGATCCATGGAAGAAAAAGGGTGAAACTATTACTCCTTTAAGCTACAGAACTAAGACTCAGGCTTGGCCACCATAAATTCTCCATAAACCAGTGAGTTTATAGCTGAAACAGAATAACAGAATGAAATGTTAGAGATGTATGGGGCCAAGACAGTTTTATAATCTTCATAAGATTACAGTGCGGATCATTGGTGAAATATGAAGGAAAATGTGGTTTGATGAATTCTTGTCCAGTGCTCTCCTCACTGGTAGACCTCTCTCACTCAGTAAGCTTTCTTTAATTAATATTAAAATCATGAGAAAACTCTTCACAGTTAGTTTTCTCATTTACCAACAACTGTAAGATAAAAAGACATACAAAAATGTGAAGTGAAAAAAGGTAACCATTTACCCACATTTTTTTTGAAGCATGGTCTGATTGAGCTTTATGAGATTTTATTAAAAACAATTTTACTCTTCCACAGCCCTCACAACTGTGCAGCTTTTTGTACTTGAAAGTAATACTTAAACATTACTGAACATAAGGCAAACATTCTTACTTCATTCTTCCTCATTTCTGGTAATGTCAAATAATGTCAGTATATTCCAAGTAATAAAACATACAGATGCCATAAGAGATTTTTATAAATATTTCTTTAAGCATTGCTCAGGAAGGATTCATTATTATTAGATGTGACTTCTCAAGGAGCTGGGAAATCTGATTTAGCAATGCTTGCCAATCACATTTCCTGTTATTATTTATCTTTTACTTTCCCTGAAGCTATGAGTGATTATTCTTTTTGTCCTGCTCGCTTTCTTTGTTATTGTAATAATATGATGCACATTTGAAAGCCATTGTAACAGCAGTGAATTCAATTACTAATTGCAACAGAAATTCACCTCTTAGCAGAATTACCTAGAAAATGTCACATACCTGAAGTTTGGTCAATATAATGCAGCAAGTAAGTGCATGAGGTTGTGCACTGGTCAAGTTTTGTGTGAGATGCATTGTTAGAATGATGGCACTGAACACAATTCCTGTGAAATAAAAATGTAATTAAAACCCCATGTCTTTCTCTGCACTTCCCTTAGATCATATCAACAGGCTGACATATCACTTGCACATAATGTTTTCCTGTTATTAGCAAAAACATTGTGACATTTATTTTTTTTTCTGAAATGTGATGCTTCTCTCAGCATTTTATCCCTGTGATGCTTCTCAGAACCAGCTAGTCAGAAGTTGTAAAGTAAAACATATCCTTGGCTTCAAGCCACCTTCATCTGGCCCCTGTTCTGCATTTCGTGATGTGAGTTTTTCAGGCAGTGTAGCTAAGGATCCAGCACGTCAGCTATCAGCCTCCAGATCAGTCCCAGTCTTTCCTTATCTATGCCTCATTGGCATGCACGCTAGAACTGAAAGGTAGAGACAGGTGTAGGAAACACAGCTTTGTTAATAATTTTTTCGATGCTATGTTAAGAGAAAGGCACGTTAAGCTCCCGTTGCAGGACAGTTCAGAGGGTCAGCAGCACAGTGGAATGCAGCGCTGTCAGTGTTGCCATCTTCACTGTATAGTCTTGCAGAAGGTGACACAGGTGTCACGTGATCCTGAAAAAGCCCTGACTGAATTTTTAACAAAGCTCTTCCCTCTTCAGAATTTATTAAAGGCACACATTTCACAGCAGCTTTGAGCAAGTGTAAGCCAGAAGGCCAACTGCATTTTATCTAGCGAAGTCTTAGCAGTCACCTTTTCAGACATGGCCCAGCTTGGCTTTCCAGCATATTCACCAGATGAGCTATAATTCAAGTGAATACAAATAAACAGCAACTCTGTTTTGATCCCAATTCCCATTCCAATAAAAGGCTGATCTCTCACCCTCTCTGCCACAGTGGGATGCAGAACATTATATGTGCTGACAGGAGGGCATAGAAGAGCTGCGCCCAAGGACAGGGCTTCATCGACTGTTTAAGCCAGCACCGGTCAGTGTGCCACTGAGACCTTGGTCTAGCTTTTCTGCTCCTTGGGATGCTCATTTCGATCTCCACACTGCCCCTTCCTTTACATGGGTAAGGAAAAATGGCATGCTTTAAAACTAGCAATGCAAAGACTACGTGGTTTAAAACTGAGTAAAGGAGAATGTTCTTCTGGTAAGACCTGCTCTGCTGATCAATGGCAGTGATAATCTGCTCGTGTTCCACACCTCCTTCTTGCAGCCGAGAAGCGTAAGGAGTGTGCAAACCAAATCTGGACAACATTATTGGACTTGGTGGCCTTCAAGAGTAGGATTTACTTTTGAAATGGACCTAAAAATCCATTTTAAAAATTCCAAATTTATGGGGCTTATTTCCTACCCGGAAGATTTCATATGAAGAACCATCTTTTAATAACTGTATGAAAAACCGATACTCACAGGACACACCTCCTTTGACTCCAGAAAGCTGGTCTGGCGAACAGAGATACGGACATGCAATTCTCTTAATTGCCAGTGTGAACCCCTCAGCTACACAGAGAAAAGTCTCAAGAACAAACTGTTCCTACAGTCTAAATATCCAAGAAATACAGCACACATCTAGCCAAGCTACAGGGTTAAAAAGTCAAATCTCGCACAAGAAACGTACCAGTTTTCTTCACAGGCTTTGTTACAAGTAGGACAATATTCACACAAACGGCCAAAGCTTCTTGGGTCTGTGCACTCACACTTTCCACATACACATTTTCCTCTTCCACTGCAAATCTGACCCTTTGAATTCAGGCAGTGCTTTGCTGATTGTAATGAGCACTGGCAACGGTCACCTTCCCAGCCAGCAAAGCATTTGCATGTACCAGCTTCACATTCACCATTACCTACAACATAAGGTAAGTCTTGAGTCATATGCTTTTATGAAAACATAGAAAGAAAATGTTTATTTGCAGATTTTGCATTGCTGGTGAGCTATTATAGACCTTGGTTTGCTAATTCGTTTTTTAAGTTAACAATCTGGGCTGAAATTATCAGCATGATGCATATTTATGGCTGCTCTTTGCTGTTGAACAAAAGCTGCTACCTTGATGTCATCCTAAAACTTTTTACCAGATTTTTCCCCTGTTGCCTTGGATCAAAGCAGTGGGGATTAAAAATTACACAACAATCAGGAAAACAGTCTTCAGGCAAAGTAAACAAACTTCTCCTTAGTAAGAACGCATTCAAATCAAATAAACAGCAAGATTCAGTGGAGGAAGGAATAATAACTGCATATGCCAGGTTGGGTTTTTTCTTCTCTTTTCAGAAGCACACATGACAGCACTGCTTTTCTGCGTCTTCTAAAGGGCAGGCGACTGAGCTGGACAGGTGGATACGCTGTGCTTATGAACTGTAGGTTGTTTAGTAAGAACTTAAAATGCACAGCCTCAAGGATTCAAAGGCTATGAAGAACCTCTGATGGCCTTTACAATTTTCCACGCAAAGCAGTGGGAGCTTTAGGGCAAAACCCATGTGTTTTCCATGTTGTAGCATTTACACAGGTGCACAGCTGACATCCTGATAACGGTTAGCCATATTTTTACAGTGTGTGAGAGCTCCTTTAGGAAATAGAGAAATAGAAAGTGCATAAAGCACAGGCAGGTGTAGCAAATCTCATGAGGTCTCCTCAACTGTGCCTCAGCAGTACCCAAGTTTCACACAGACTGTGACGGCCCTTCTTGTGCTGCAGGGTTCCACAGAGCAGCTGCAGGGAGACAGTCCCATCAAACAGAAAGGATTCCCTAAGCGGGAGTGAGGCCAAGGTAAAGGCTGCCCCATTTTTTGCCTGGGCTGGGCAAAATGGAGTGGGAAAGGGGCTCATCAGACATACCAGAGCAAGGCTCTGCACTGGAAAACATCCCACAAAGAGGCACACTGCTCAGCCATGGCCCTGAGCAGCAGGTTCCCCTTGTGGTACCCTAGGGCAGGACTTCATCACAGGTGACAGTCTCCAACACCTCTTAGACAAAGCTCTTCCTGCCTCCCAAGCTGACCAGGGCACCACATCTCAGGCTTTAGGAGCTTGTAGGTTTGAAAGGTCTGCTTACGGTTAAGAAATAGCAAATTTGCAAAGTGGGTTGGGAAGAAGAGTGAGAAGATGAATGGTAATACTTTGTGTTGGAATGAAGTATTTAAAGAAATTGGTAACATTATTTCTCTTCATTTTATGTGAAGTTCATGATCACCAGCAGAGGAAAACCAAAACAACTTTACTTAAATCCCTAGAGTTAATCTCAATTTATCCAACTGTGGTCAAAAAAATTGGTCGCTCAATTCACTCATTGGTCAGTATACAGTGAAATGAAAGCAGGCAGGACAGGAGTACAGATTTTAAAATACTTAATTACTTCTGAGGGGAAAAAAAATTCTTGTAGAGATACAGTAATGATAAGTGATTCAAACCCATTTTCCTTAGTAACACTAACTTAAGAAGTAGATGTTTTGCATTTTGTTCATATGCAATTTTCATTTCTTTAAAAACATAAAGTAGGCCACAAAAAGAATAAGAATTTCTAACAGTTCTCCCTGTTGATGTTTCACTTATACTCTCCTTTTTGGAGCAGGTGTTCAGAACCGTGTTAGCATATGTATCAGTATTTGAAATCAAGTGTCACTGTATCTCTCACAAGACTGATTTAGGGTGTTAGAAAATTTGAACCTCATCTGGAAGTTTTCCTCCTATTTTCTTCCTTCAGTCCGGAAGATTCCTTCCTAATATCTTCGTATCTCATATTCGCATTAGACTGAAGTGTATCTTACTTTCTGGAATAATGATACTGTTTTATCTGAGATATCAGTATTATTACTTCTGAAGAAGTTTGAGATTTAAATCTTAAAATCTAAGATAAAATCTAAACACTAAACTTTGAAAAAACTCAATAAAGCCCCCAAAAAGCAGTGCTTGAAGTTTAGAAGACAGTGCGTACCTCTGTGGTGAAGAAAGCCCAGAAGCATGGATTCCTACCAGGCTGTTCAGGACATTTCACACACTAATTCTGCACACACAGCTCTTGTACTTGACAGCTTTATATCGTTGTTTTCAGCTGCATCATGTATATGAGCTTCAGAACACAAACCAAAGAAAACCAAAACAAAAAACAAAAGAGAAAATAGAGGCAGAAACTCTGTAGCTTACCAGAACATAAGTGTCCCTGATGATACGGGCAGGAAAAATCATCCATTTCACAGTACTTGCCATATACTTTGCCTAGCTTGTTTTTGTAGCAGAAACATTTTCCGTCTATGCAGTTTCCTTGACCACTGCAGATGGGCTGGTCCCAGTACTGTCTGCACCTCTCAGAAGGAAGCGTCTCTCTATTAGAGATACAGCTGTTGTCACTGCAATGGGACTGTTTGTCATCAGAAAAAGTTTCATCAGCCCATACTCTTTTGTGCCTTGCACTGTCTCTATCCTGACAGGCACAGCTTTTCTGCACATTAACGATGGCGGTTTCATTGAAACCAATAGGCTTAAGTATTGCATATTTTTTTCCTCCAGTTGTATCACATCCATTCATTGTAACTGATACATTGAAAAGTACCTAAGAAGAAATAAAGACAGATTTTACATCATTATTATTTCCTATAATTTTTAACACATAAATAAAATAGCATCTTACATTGTATATGAGTGTGCACTAGCTAATAATAACAAAATACACAGTGGCCATTTGTCAAATATGATACATCAGTAATGACAGGCATCACAAATATAGTTAAAATCCTAACAATAGAAGACTGACAGAAGTCTACTTTTCATGTTAAGAAAGCATAATCACAAAATACAGGTTTATTACAAGTTAAATAGTAATAGAATTATCCTCCTCCTGTTATTATTTAATTTATACATTCTGTTATAATATAGAAATACTCAGATGAGAATTAGGACTAGACTGAGCAAGACAATACACCAACAGAAACAGATACTCTTTCCAAAAAGAACCTATAACGAATGTTATTGCTGCATAAATGGTCTGTGCAACTAGAAACCACACAGGTTTTTTGGAAGGCCCTATCTACTCCTACAAAACCACAGAAATAGCGTACACCTTAGTAGCATCTTATTTTTTCCCAACCCCTGCGATGGGGACAGAACAAGAGAGTCCGGCTACTCTTGCTGTGGTCCTGGGCAGACCAAGTGCTGCTTCAGGGCGGACCCAGTGCCTAGTTCCTGGCCGTGTCATGGCCATCACCACTATGCCGCAGGTCCTCATCCCAGTAGTGCCCATGGCAGCAGCAGCCCCTGTGGCTTTCTGGAGTCCTGGCACAGGACCCTGGATCATTTTCGTGGCTAGATGACTGCCATAGTGTTTACATCAATTGCTACTAAAAGTCTTTGAAAACTCTGGTGTTTGATACCTTCACTGGATAGCAATCTTGCATTTCACGATTGTCTGGGGGGATTTTTTGACCAGTAAGCTTCTGACAGGGTATTCTCACTAAAGCTATTTAGCCTGCTGACAGAAAACAACACTTCTTCACCTCCTCACAGAGAAAATATAATCAAGAGGAAAAGGCAAGAAAGGAGCCCCTGAGAAGCAAATACTTTTACTATTTACCATCAAAGAACACAGATTTCCAAATTAAAAAAAAAAAAGAACCTAAGAAACTGATTACATATGAGGTTGAAATTACCCGCAAAGACTAAGACCATTCATCTCTCATCACTGTCTCCCTACCCCCCCGCTGCACCCCCACACAAGAACAGCCAAGCCCTTGGGGACAATGGTGGCTTTGTGGTGAGCGGGGTTGTGGCTGCCTACACGGACAACAGGAGAAGAATGCTATGCACAAGCATGTGCTTAATGTCATATTGAGGGGGCACAGAGGCTTTGTCTTGCCCTTTGCCTTTCTTCTTATTTCTCAAAATGCAGCACTACACACATAAGCCCTCAGCTGCATGAGACCCTCTCGAGCAGGGGACTTCTTCCCTTCAGTTACAGGGCAAAAGTGTGGCTATGTAGCAATTAATTCATATGGCAGGTGGGTATCATGAAGGGGGGACAGGCTGCAGCTAGAGAATGTGCTTTTTGTTCACCACAGAGCCCTGCTAGGAAACATCATCTTCATGTACAATGCAGTACTGGAGGAATGCAAGGGAGATGAGAGGGGATAGCAAATCATGTCTTGGGTACAAATTGTAAAATTTGATGGGTCTGAACACAGCAGCAGAAAGATTAAACGTATTGCGACTAAATAACGGCAGCACTGTGAACGCTGACACTCACTAATAGCCGAAGTTAGTTTTGCACCCTGAAGAGGCAGGATTCTTCCTGAATATAATACACTTTGTGTTTTGGTAAAAAAAGGAAGGAAGAAGGATTAGACAATGAAAGGAATGTGAGAATTAAGGAAAAGCATTTTGCCTGTAAACAAATACTGAAAGGAGGATTTACGGTTAAAATAAATTAATCTCTTGAGGATGGCTCATTTTCAACAGCAGTAGAGGTTTAGGACCACATGCAATCTTTTACAATCAAATGCCTTGGCTTTTTATTAAAAAGAAACAGATATAAATATTTTTCTTTTCATTAAACAGAACAAATTCCAGCCCTATTTCTTATGACATGCACAGGGAACAACAATGGAGAAGAGTTACGAAGAAAAAACAGCAAATCTTCCTTAAACTGGAGAAGCTAATCAGCTGCAAGTCACGCAGACCAAATTCAGAAGAGCATAAAATACATCTAAATTAATGTATTTAAAATTCAGATATTTAATCTACTGATTAGTTTTGCTATTTCTACACACAGACACAAGCAAAATCATACCAGCTGAGACATATGTACATGTCAAGAAGAAAAGAACTCCTTGACCCTGCTCTCCAACAACACAGACCTCTTCCTGGCAAGCTCAATGGATTACTCTACTAGTCCAAGCAATTAAATAAATATATCAAGGATGGAGAGGTTGTTCTGGGAAGAAAACCATGTTCTTTACATTAGCCAGATATCTTCCCCTGTGTTTTCATGGTAGATGATGCTCCAGTTTTACAACTCATTTAATACTGTAGGCGGCACCAAACCAAATGGGGATAAATAATTTTATTAATTTGATTTATAAAATAACTAATTAAAATAGCTCTGACTGTGCATGAAGACTGCTAAAGCAAGGAAAGGGAAAGGTGGCATCCAGTACAGACCGAAGGAACACAAATTCCAGTGATTCCTTTGTACTGGTGATTATCTTACAACCTCTTTACGTACAGATTTCACCACAATGAACATGGTCATTGTGCCCAGTGGAGGACAAAGCAGGGGAATTTTAATGGACTTAGCTTTCAGGAAAAGCTTTGAGCCTTAGTTCCACGAGATTAGTGAGAATTAAAAAAAGATTCAGGAAAAGTAAGACCAGAGAATAATAGAGAGTCTGTGATAATTAATCATATGAATCCATTTTCAGTTAAGCAAATCCCTAGAAGATTTCACACCACTGAAGCCAAACCAAACAGAAAAACAAGTATTCCAGTTCCTTGAAGAACGAGAGCTATCAACATACTTCTTCATTATATCCCACATTTTTACATCCTTCCATGCCAGTCTTCTTACTTCCATCAGGACAGATCGCAGTGATTTTGAAATGAAGACCTTGGATCTGGTTATCCACTTGAATTTTCACTTCAGAGATTAGTTTCTGTAACCAGAAAACAAGTTTTAGTCACGTTGCATCTCAACATATAATGTGCATTAGCGACTAACACCAAGTATGGCGACTATGGCTGACTGAAAATGCAGAAAGCTTGTCTGTGTGAATAAAGGAATGAATTAAAGCATTGTTTCCCATATAAAGACCCGATTACATTCCAAATACACACAGCCAGTGAACTGTTAATTCTGATAAAAAGGATTACATTTTCCAGATAAAAACATTTTCAGCTTTTCTAAAATGGTTTTGAGACTATTTTTTGCAATTTGAATATCTATTCTAACTGTGTGCAACAAAAACTGCTTATTGTTTAAGAGACAACACTGCCTTTTAGCCACACATTTAAAATAAAAAAGTACACATACATACAACTATTGTTATCCAGCAGAAAAGGTTCCTAATTGACTTGACACTTTATAAAATTCTGATATTTTGCATCTGTCTTGGAAAAGTTTTCTCTGAACAAACCTTAGGATGATTGAAAGCCTGTTGGGACTATTCTTACTGACTAACTTCAGTCAGCTAGGACTATATAAGTCAACAACTGGTTGATTCCCTCTAGAGTTTGTTGCAATATGAAATAATGAAAAAGCTAGCTACTTTGCAACTTGTATTTACTACATGCTCTAAAATGCTACTTCCTTCCAAGAAGAAATGTTGCTTCTTAACCTTTTAAAAATTCACTAAAGCTCTGTACAAACTTGTAAGCTGAAAATTGCACAAAGATATTATTAAAATTCCTGGCATATTACTATTAAAAAAATTAGTTTAGTGGGATATTTTTACTGCTATAAATGGCTATTTAATTACATGAATCTGAACACATGTTTATCTTAGTAACTTTTTGAAAATTAGTGACTCATCGTTGGCTTTTTAGACAGGGATTTTCAGCCAGGGTTTTCCACAACTAAGCCTAAGGTTTCCTTGCCTAGAACAAGAGTGCAAGAGGCCCACTGTCATCGAACATCAACACTATATTTATTTTCTTATCTAAGTACTTTTGCTTTCAAGAAGGCAAAACATTCAAGCCCTGTTCACCATGTGTTTGTATATTACAAGCCCCTAAAAGTATGATAAAAATCTAAAACTATCAAGTCCAATGAAGTTTAGGATGGGAAGGAAGATACTGTCTAAAAAATGAAAATAAGGCAAGAGCAAACTGGGGGTGGATGGAGCAGGAAAGTCCCACAGAATCTTCCATTGAACTAAATAATTATTTTGTAAATTTTCATTTCCTCTCCTTGAATGTTTGCACTGCACTGCGCTCTGAAAACCAGGATACAATTTAGGATGGACAGTGTAAAAGTGCCATGCAAAAGGATATGATCATCAACATTTTTTGCCAGTACTTTCCTGCAAACCTCCATATTCAGAATGAGATTTCTTGATTTTATAAGAGAAAGTACAGTATTAGTGAGAAGTCCTCTGCAGTTTGATCACACCTTAACCTCCTCTGCTTTTGAATGTATTTGCCTTCTGCACAATGTTTCCAACATGACAGTAAGAAAAATGTGCACAAACCCACTCTATTGACTAGGAACAGAGATGTGACTTGGTTCTTCGTTATAGCCAATTTGCTGAAAGCAAACAGCCCGATTTAGGTGGTTAACCTTGTACAATGGAAAATTTCAGCCACCATGTCCAATAAATTAAAAATAATGTGATACAAGTTCATACCTTGCATATAGCTTTGTAACCGATTTTCCAGCTTTTGGAACCTGCATTTTTGTAACTTGCACACCTTAACAGCATTCAACTATTTAACCCATGATGTTCATTTTGATGCTGCCCTGTGGGCTCCCTGTGCTGTACATCAAATGTATGCTACCTGGCTTCATTTTCAAAGCTGTTTATGCCCCCCTCTTCCCAGGCTATCTTTCATTCATTATCAAGATGCCAATTTCCACTTTCAAGCTTCCATTCCCTGTAAAGCATTTGTGGAGAACAACTTGATGCTCTTTCCCATACTATTATTTTCTCTTTCCTGTACTATTACTTTCAGTTGAGAACTCCAGGCAAGATTTCACAAAGCCATTTCCATTGTTGCCTCTCAAATTCCTATCAAAACTCTTCTTTACTGTCACACCTCAAAACTCCAAGTTATTACGCTACTTCATGCAGTGCAAATCCTGCTCTCCACAATATCCACTGTTGTCAAACTATCTCATTGTACATTCCCACCTGTTGTCCATTTTCTAAGAATGATGCTGTAAACCCTTCTAGATACCGCACTGTCTTTTTGCTCTGAATTCGTATGGTGCCTAGACAGTGGTGTCTGGTCTGTAACTAAAGAACTGAGATGCAAAAATTCAAATAAATCAGGCACTTCTTTTGAAGTTATATGGCAGCAGGTGCAGACAACCAAAAAAGCGTATTTAGAAGCATCCTGAGAAAGGAAAAAGTGCTAGCCCTTGGCTTTGAGACCTGACAGCCTGGGAAATTGAGAGCTATCGTGGGATAGTGTTACCCACCAACCTGGACACTCATAAAAGTAGGGAAATTATCCTTGTGGACTTCAGATTGAAACCAGGTTCCTGGAAATTCAAACTTTAGGCTATGAAAGGTGAAGAATCCCTGTACAAATATGGCGTACAGCATTGTCACTCTCATCATACCTGATAGGCCTCCACCACCAAGTCATTGAGATTTGCTGCTTGTGATTCTATCTGTCTTGCAACAGTACCAGGCAACAGAGGTAACAGATCCTATAAAAAATACAATCATTTATGCACAGTTTTAATTTTTAATATAAATATTGTGCTTTCAAAATTGGAAAAAAAAATCAGGTTTCTAACCTACTTTATACCAATGGAACTGGCTTCCTTGAACTGCAAAAATAACATTGATGTTATTGTCAATCAATTTTTCAGAGAGCTGCCCAAGAGATGGATGCTCCTGCAAAATATAACAGAAAATAAGACTGCAAATTAGTATGGAGAAAAACTTATTTTTCACATATGACACAATACGAAATTCCAAAATTACCCCAATCCTTATTTCTAAATGTACAGAGAATTGCCAGGCCTATATCCAAAAGAAGGTGGGACCAACCAAATAAATGGATCATGACAAAAAAAAAAAACCATCAGGGCATCAGCCAGTCTGCGACAGGCTTATCTGTTGTCAACTATGCAGGGATGCTGCACAGTGGGAGGACTCATACAGTACTATGTATTGGTTTGAGTCTGATGCTTAAGAAATATGGATATAATGTTGTCCATGGCCCACCTAGAAGAATAACAAGATTCCTGAAAATGACAGGTGGGTTCTTGTGCAAAAGGCAGTGAGAAAGTACAACACCAGGGCAGCAAGATAAGGTGCATTTCTTGGAAAAGCAAGGAGAGTAATTAAAAGTTTGTTTCTCAAAAATGTATTTTGGCACCAGGGATCAGACACATCGGCTAAATGCAGCCACTGGGTCAAGTTCTAGCAGTGTCAGTATTCTGTACGCGTCTTACTTATGGCTGACAGCTTTCTCCTTCTCTGTATGTTCAAGACCTGCCTTATGAGTGATGCCTCCAGTCCTCACTGTGACGACCTGCTACATTTTCCTAACCATGCTTGTGCTTGAAGAAGGTAGCATGACTTCCACGTCCCTCCCCAGTAATGACATTGCTCTATTTGGTGAAGTACCTATGACGGCATGTCCTGTGCCAGTGACCTGCCCTTCTACACTTCTCATTGATAGATCTGACATGGATTTGAGAACAAGAGGTGCACTGCTATCCCTTCATCCAAGATCTGGGGAAGCACAAGGCTGGCTGTGTGGTCCCAGTGGGCTTTGTACACTTTCGTACACCCTATGTGAGATCCCTCCAGCTCCAGTACTCTAAAAAAACTGTATCTGAAAGTCACCGCTTATTTACTATACATTTGTGAATATTTTTAAGAAGTAAAACCAACACTTAAAATTCATGACTAAGCATAAAGAACTGACTGGGGCCTTGGCCTGTGTTTCCCCTTACAGAGATAGCATCTGAACACCTCCGGTTACATCAGGTCCTTCAACCTCTTTCCCCTGCATACTTCTGCTGTCTTTATCTGTCTGATATACTTAACCATCTGTACCATATTGTCTTGCTCTTGTAAAAACAGTTTCCCTGCACAATTCATTTCTCCTTAGAGTGCCACTTGTTACTCAAGGCACCCTGCAAGTCAGCTACTCTCCTAGCTGACTGCCAAGACAGCTGAGAAAGTTATGCAAGGGGACAAAATCTGTTTTCCATCATGTTGCACCATTATAAAGAGCCTCATATTGAAAGAACAAAGGAGTTTCTTGCTGCAGTTTGATCTCAGCCAGGGTTCACGCCTCTCTCAACTTTTCTACCCTTTGGTAAGAGATTATATTCCTTAAGATAAGTCATGAAAGGTAGGTAACAGCAATAAACAGGCGTTCTTACAGCTCTAGCTGGGGAATATGCCATACATGAGAGTCCAGCAAGTATGCATTCCCACTGTGGAGCAGTTGTGGGTGAACTGTTGTGGCAAGCAGTGGCACTGTTGTCATTTTCAGTAGCCCAGAATGCTAAGTCCTAAGCCCTCCTTCCTTCTCCATGGTCACAGAGCACAGTGGCGGGACCTCCATTGTGCTGCCCAAGCCTACAGGCCACATGCAACTGGCCGGCAGGTCACAGACACACCAAGTAGTCCCAGGACATGGGTGAGTGAAGCCAGATGTTCTGCAAATACCTTCTGCATTGTAAATGTGTGAATTGACAGATCATGAGATGGTGGTCAAATAAGTCAACCTTCTTGCTTAAGATGTGATACTAGACATGTCTGAATTCCAAAAAAGTGGCTGCTCAACATCTGTGCAACTAGTAGTAGAGCTCTGGGATCAGTGGTATCAGAAATGGGTTTCCAAGCCCTCATGAAACAAAAACTTGTTCAGATCAAGCTCACTGAAGTCAAGAGATGACATGCATAGATGTGCAAGGCTTGCCGGGACTGGATCCCCAAACTACCTAGTCTGCTTACAAGTAAAACTGAACTTTCATCTACTTATCAGCCCTTAACTAGAGTGCCCAGCTTGGTTAGCAGTACATTAGTCTCACTTCAGATCAGAAAGAAAATGTTCCTTTTTATTACAAGAGAGTTTAAAAAAGGGCATCCACAGACCCACTCTGTCTTTTTCATTTTAAGCATGTAAAGAGATGACATAAGGAACTCTTGGTCATTCACGGAACCTCACTTTGCTTCCTATGAAAACCTTGCTGTACTTTACGTATTTTTATCTTATCTCTTCCTACTAGTGCTAAGGTGAATGTGCTTTCATTTTAGATCATCTTTCCTGTTCCAATTACATAATTTGTTTTATTATTTTAACCTACTGTGTTAAGCTGAGAACTAATACAGATTAACCAATACAGTTAACCAAGCACAGATCTAATTAAAATGGACTAGATTTCTTTCATGTCTTACGCTTTTTTGCCGACCTCTGTGCGACTGCTTAGCAAACGTTAGAAAGAAACAGGCAGAAATTAACTAACTGGAAACACTTCTGATGTAGAGGCTAAGCTTACACAAATAAATAAAGCAAAGTCCTCTTAAATGGCACAAGGAGAAAATGAAAATACACCAAAATGCAATCTTGTGAAGACTTCCAGAAGCTAAGAATCAAAGTAGAAAAACAATGTGATAATAAATGGCTCTTTAATTTATCATAGCACAACAAAATTGCATCAGTAAGGAATAAAAAAACAAAAATATGTTTCATATGATGTATTTTTTTAAAAAATGACAGCCTTTCATGACATTTCATTTAAGTATCAAATAGTCTTTTTTTTTTTCCTCCTGATTTTACTTGTTCTTTATTGCTCTCTGTAACTAAAATAATCACATATACCACTGAGAAGAAAAAAAAACAGGAAACGAGTACACCTACCATTACTACTGTGTCATGACAAATCTACTCCAGAAAATATGTAATTCTGCATGCCCACTCTTATGTAGGTGTGCCAGAATTAGCCCCTGGCTGAAAAAAAAAAAAATGGGCTAGCAGCCAGAAGGACCAAAATGTGCCACCACAGATTTAAGCATCTTTCAAGGTCATTTAATTTGACTGGCTAAAAAGACTATTTTATTTCATAAAAGGTATCAATAGAAATTATTATGGAGATTTCTTAATCTATAAAATCTTATTCTAGTAAATTCATGATCTTTCAGACCAGAATCCAGAGTATGAATTAAAACACTTTCTTCAGTCAGCCATCAATCTATCATAGTTGCTTAGAAAGAGATTCATTAATTTTGTCTTTATTTTATATTGGTGAGTTTTTCCAGCTGCAACAGAAGTTAATTTCTCAAGTTGGACAGAAAATAAATATAGGGTTTTTTTTCTGAAACAGACAATGTCTTTATTACCAAAGGAATCCTGAACACCAGAAAAAGATTTGTACCTTCATCAACTGTTTAATAAGCAGAGCAAAACTCCTCTCGTTTATAGCACTGCAAGCGGGCGGGTGGGAAATCAAGATAGGGACACCATGACCTGTAAGTATGCTGTGCTTTGGGAAAGGAAAGTTTCAGCATTATCTGCATTAAGGAGAATGAAGTAAGGGATTGTTTTTATTTCAGGGACACTGTAGGAATATTGAAACTGGACAGGCTGGCTAGAGGGAAATAAATAATCCTGACATCTGTGAGGGAATATCCAAGAGGTGATAAGAGGGAGTATATGAATGCAAGAACATCAGATATTGGAAATCCAAACAACCTTCCTGTTAGCATGGGCTCAGCTCCCTCCTCCACTCAGCAAGGTCCTGAACACCCACCGATTCCCAGAAACCTCCTGTACTTCATGATCACACACCATACAGCATCTGCTTCATGCTGCCCCACCATCCTTGTAAACACTGGTTGCTGGGATTAAATTCAAGTCTATCCTAATTTACATGTAGCCCTCGCTGACTTCACTAGCACATTGCTGGTTTGGGCTGAACACAGGCTATATGCTTAAAGTGCATCTAGCACTGAGAATAAAACTGTAATCTGCTCTAATGGTACCACAGCTCATATTTCTGCTTTCTGGTGATTACATGGCAATTAAGTAGTGATTCATGTTTCTTAAATAAGTGATTCATATTTACTTAAGGAAATAGACAAAGCAATTTAAAAGTAAAAATCTTAGAAAAAAAATATCCTTTTTTCCAGTCACTGAGTCTTGAAGAAATTGTTTTGAAAGCTGAAAATATCTGCCGAAGGCTTTTTATTTTGCTACAGTGGATTTAATGCAACTTTTTGCACAGGTATGTATTACCATGCATTGGCTTTATACTGTGAGTTTCAAACTTATTTAATGCTACACCACCACAGCAAAGCTTTGTGGCACAAGAATATTTTCTAGTCCATCATGGTTTAATTAGATCATCACTGCGTACGTCTTCTGTTTTACTCTTACCAAGCTTTTTCAATCAATGTGACTATGCATCTTCTGGCCATAAATCAAGACCACTACCTTTGTCTTATTAGCAGGATTGTGCAATTCTTACATATTACTGGCTGCTTCTTGTGCAAAGTATCACACCAGACACTTCCTACTTGTCTTTTATACAATGTGTGTGCTTCTTCTGAGATGGTAATAAAAAACCATACCAAAACCAGTGACATATCCTCTGCTCTGTACTGCTGTCTCAGACTCCAGAGTACTTTACCCCAGACAAAAAGAATGTCAGTATTTCCAGGTGATTGATTCTTCATTTCACAACTTGCCTAGCTGGGAAAATACTATTCCAATAACTGAAATAAAAGCAATGCTTTGACAGCAATCTAAAAACCTCCTTTACAATCTTACACTGCTTCTCTGAAGGCAGAATCTATGACATATACCTTACCATACTCGTAGCTTTGATGTACACATTATCTTTCAAATGACAGTTTCCATCATGGGGAATTACGATCCCTGCTAATTTACTATCAAGGGCCAGATGGGAAGTTTGATCTGTCATCACAAGAAGCAGTCGTTTTGCTTCTTTACGCCATCCAATATGGCTCTAAAATGAAAACAAAATTAAGCATAAGAAAGCAGTAACTACATATTTTCTAAACCAATAATCAACAAAATGAAAAATGAACGTGAAAGTCTATGCTCAGACTCATTCCCTCCTAGCTCTGAATCGGGATTAAGCTTCTTACAGCAGCAGGGATAATAAGTACAGAGGGGTGTGGTGTCTTCCAGCTTACACACTAGGCATCAGCCTCCCTCAGACAACACTAGACAGCATTCCCCCCAAAAAGGGGTATTTTAAGTTTTATATGTAAACAGGTTATATTTTAAATAATCCCAGATTCTCCTCCACCACCGTAGAAACTTCTTGCTCTTAAAACTCCATCATTTCACTTTGTCACTTCAAGACTCCTCCTACCTATGTACCTCACAGCAACCCGAACTTTAAAGTAGCTTCATGTCCTAACCTGCTACCTCTTGCAACAGTGATGTCCTGGTTAAAGCAAGATGGAGCATGTTATAAAGTTCTATTGTAGGGAAAATGAATGCACATTAATATAAATTATAGTTCATGATGGTCATTATGAATGGCACATTGTTCTCATCCATTTTGGTTCACAATTCAGTTAGCAGGAAAGACTTCATTCTCATGAATGTTTCCATTCTATTGTTTTTGGAAGCACTTATTCTAGAGTTCACATGTCTTAAGTGTGGAGTATGTCCAATGAGAAACACTGAATTTTAAGGGATTTTTCCAAAGCTCCAGAATAATTTGTGATCACAATGTCTATGAAAAGTGGCTTTTATTTACCTGTTTTACCGCTCATCAGAATTTGAAAATAAAATTGGGCCAAACTTCATTTTTAGCAGTTTGGATTACTTTTTGTCCTTAAATCATTCTACTGCTCCAACAACAAGAATATGAAGATACACAGGATAGAATTGTCCTGACATCATCCCAAGAGATGAGAAACACCCCAAGCCTGTGATCTGGACAGAGGTTGAACTGCTTTCTTTAAGAGGACAAGGAAAAGTAACTTACAAAGCATTAGAAAACCCACAAATTGGCCAACTTTCATGATTTCTATTGCAGTATTATGCATAGAAGAAAAACAACATGTAAAATAGCCCTTTAGAGCAAGCAAATTCTTATCATTTAATATGCTTATACCTTGGGAACTACTGATGCAGATCTTTTCCATCCTTTTCTGCGTAGGAAAGATGGTGATGAAATTTTATTGATATATGAAAATTAATTTTTAGTTGATTTGTATTGATATTAAATATAAATTCTTTAAAAACTGAGATAACATTGAAATGCTTTTGTTTTCCTTACCTGCACAAGCAGATACCAAACTGATTCTTCAGCTTTCAAATACATTCTTAAGTAGAAGAAATGTCAAATGGTATGTCTTCACTTAGGAACACAAGGAGGGCTTTAATGATTTTTAAAATTAATTTTGTAATTGACTGAAATTAATACATGTGTCTCTTCAAGCAAGAAGAAATTGCTTTCATCATCCATTCTATGTTGGTTAGGCTGGTTAAAGCCAGAATTTGAACAACGTTATTAACCAATACTGACAAATATTTCCCTATGCTCTCCTTTTTCAGTTTCAATGGGAAACAGAAGTGTATAGCTAAGGGGGAAAGGATGAAAAAGGAGGAAGAAAATATTATCAGGCCTAGGACTGAGCACCATTGTAACCAATGTGTATATACATCTGTGTCTGAACTACCTTTTAGTCTTTTGTTAATAAGCTTCTTACCTGGCACACAGCTGCCTGGAGCATCGCATCAAAACCTCCTTCAGGTGTATCAATATTCCCAGAAATTTTTTGTTTATTCACTGCATTTCTGAATTCTGCTATATTGTCAGTTAGGGATAGTACATGAATATAACCATGAGGAGGCATACAGTCTAAATTATAATCACTGTACAAAAAAAAACAACAAACAAAACAAAAAACCAAAAGTCTAACACATTCCATATTTTCCATTTGAGGGAGATATAAATATAGCATCCCTACCAACTCATAAATCCTGTTACTAATGCAGAGGTATACATGCACAGTAAAAGCAACACTTAAAAAAAGAACAACTCCACATGAAATGAAACTTAGTGGGAATTAGTTCTAATTTATTATGAACAAATGTTTGGGGGGTATTTTATGTGAATTTATATAATATAACTTGATATACTAACAGTACATATATAGTGTTTCTGTACAGAATGAAAAGAAACACAACGTGAGTGATGGTAAGATCTCAGAGAGTATATGATCCCTTTTGGAACATCTACGGAGCAGGAAAGCTTTGCTTTTCATTATCTTGAGAAAGGGCTATTACACTGCAACTTTAAGACCCTTTAAAAGATCGCTACACAGGCTACTGGATCAAAACTCAAATAAAATTTAAGTCCCTACCTTTTCTAGTAGTAAGTAAATGCACATAAAAGAAATGTTGAGAGTAGTGACAGTTACCTCGTTAAAGGGATGGGAAACTCCATTTTCAGTAACGTCTTAGTTGTAAATGATACTTTTTGAAATTATGTATAAGGGAGAAAGTATGAAGTTTGACATAAGTAAGCTAATGCCACAGCACTTACACAGTTCGTTGCTCTGTGACCCATTTACATTACAGCAGTGGAATTTACAGCACAAATTGAAGTGCTCTTCTGATTCAGAGATGCTGAGCAGGTTTCAACTCACTTAACTTCTGTTGCATAAAGTGTAGGCATCCAGACTAAAACCTGCCAGCCCCCAACTCAATTCACAGTCAATGAAGAGAAACTGGCACTGTAAGGATTAATACCTCTGCAGATGTCTACTTCTAGGCAAAATGAATTGTGTCGTAGAAATGCCAATTTCCACTTCATTACATAGTCTAGATGACTGCTTTATACGTAATTTATATCTAATGAATTCCACTATTAATGCCCAATTCAAAACCCACTGAAACAGACTTCACAGAACTTTGGATGATGTCTTCCCAGGAAAGATAGTAACAAGCAAGAAGGTATGAACAGTTAATATTCACTTTTCCAAGAATTATGGTTTATAGAGATTTGAATTTGTTGTGAATAATCTTGTTCTCCAGGGCATTTTGGAAGTGATCCCTCACTTTATGTAAGTGTTGAACACAAGCTATAAAAGACGTGGTATGAAAAAAGATATGCCAGCCAGAACACCTTTCTTATTTAAAATGGGGGTTCATTCATATTACAACTGTGAAATTAGATCAGAGGATCACTTTTGTTCACTAAACAAGCTGAAAGAACCTGCATCACATCTACAAAAGCAGAGTTTTAAGAAAAGAGTTAATGAATACATGATGATACTCCAGAAAAGTCCTAGGTCAGAAAGTAAAAAACTTTGTGAATAAATCTAGGCAATATATATCTAAAATAACTAAGAACACAACAGTTAACTATAAAATTAAATGCAAAACATATTCAAATCTACCAAAGCAGCATGTTGTTTGGCATGTTTTGCTGAAGAAAGTAAAGCACATTTTTTTCTGATACGGAAACAGTTTTTCTGGAATCATTCAACGAGATATTTCAGAAGTAATCATTGTATAACAATTTTCAGCATTTTCTTAGGAACTTTTCTGGAGAACCAAGGTATAATGAAACAAAGATAGATTTTGAAGAACCTTAAAAATAAATATGCATAATGCATATTTGTGTAATTAAATGATTTCTCAGTGGTACAGTAAATATACAGACTACATACCTGCACTGGTTATGGATTCTGCCTGGATGAATGCTAATATAGGGTGACACAGTTTTATCCACATAGGATCCAAATCCAAGTCGAAAATCAAGAGAAATATTCGCCATCTTTTTAGATAATGCAAATCCAACGGAATTTAGTTTTTCTATGTTGTTGTGCATTGAGGCCGAGACATCAACTAAATAATAAAGATCCACAGGGTATTTCTCGAGAGGACGAACTTTTAACAGAAAGTTTGCTTCATTTCCTGATTCAAAGGAAACAAATAAGTTTATTTACTATCTTTGAATGGACACTCTTAAAAATACATCTATATTTGCAGCAACCTCAGCACAAAATTGTTTGTGTCAGCAAGCAGAAAAACAAACAAGAGATCCTCCCATGAGTAAAGGAAACCTTGAAGCATTGTTCAAAAATAAGCCATAAAGGGGCTTTCTGCAGAACATCTTGCCTTTTTTTTTCCTTGCAGGAGCACTGTGCAATTTATTGTAAAAATCTGACTTCTCCCTATTCTCTTTTAAATTCTTGGTTGTGCAATCCCTTTGGCATAGTATCAGTAAGCAGTTATGACTCACAAAGGACACAGATCTGCATAAAATTGTGGTCAGTCTTCAGGGTTGACACTTCTAAGTAAGAAAGTAAGTAAGTATATCCTGCCAATAGTTTGTCAGAGGAGTCTGAAATTATATATGTACCATAAAGGCAGCACAGCCTGGAAAACTCATGTAAATTATGCTTCAAATTTATACCAATCTACTTTCAAAGATTTGATGCAAAAACTTAGTAGGATCAAAATTTAAAAAAAAAAAAAATAGATTTTAATATTAAAAAAAAATCCATCTTTTGGCATATTCAAAACAGAACTCTTATTTCAGGATGACAAATGTCTGCCTCTCCTGCAGAACCTCATCACGTTCTTGTATGTAAGAAAACTGTTAATATTTTGGAAGCCACTAAAAATAGTCCCCATGCTTTTGCTTGCCTAATATTCTGTAATGCCAGCAACAAGAATGAAGTGACTGGAGTATGGGCAGCATAGGTACTGTCATGCATGACTCCAAATTGTTCATTATTTTATGTCGTCCAGAGTGTGAGCTCACAAAAGAAATGAGGGAGTAGGATCTTTGTGTGATGAATGCAGAATCTAATTCAGTATAATGCAATAAAGATACAGCAAAGGACAGGAGGAAGGGAGACATTATAGAAGAATTATGCAGGTTTTCAATAAAAGCTGTCTAAACACATTCAGAAACAAATTCACTAAAAAAAAAACACACCAGAAATGTGACTTCTCTATTCATGACATTTACTAGTGCATATGACTTTGCTAGATAACATAATTAAAGTACATGTAACAAAGGTCTCACCCAGAAAAGTTAAACATGCAAAGTACTTTATTCCAGTGGTCTTTGAACATAATCCACCTGAAAATGTCAGGATTTGTTTGTAACAGGTGTTGCATGAAGAAAACAGAATTTCAGTGTGCTGTAACTTAACGTGTTTCCTCTTTGCCAATGTAAATTGAACTACTTTTTGTAAATGAGCCTTGCAGGTCTCCAGTTTGCATATATTGATACGCTGAGTGCAGCTTCTATTTTTTTCCCACATAAATCCTGACAGTTGGGTATATATAAACAATGACAAAACTTCCCAGTACCAAAACAAAAACTTCTTTGTCTGCATGATTATACTCTATCAAATTTCTGTTTTGAAGCACAACTATAGCTGTATATCTGTGTACTTCCCTGGGGTATAAAATATGGGCAAGATGTCTATACATTTAAAGTTATTCTTCTGAAGCCCTCAGAATTTCAGTCTTCTGCCTCCCTGATGTAAGAACATCTGCAAAGCATATGAAACCCCAGACTTAATTTCACTATTTACTAGCAAAAAGTTTCATTAAATCAAATTTTAGAAAGCTAAGTTTTTTTCTATGACTCCAGTATGCCTTTGGAAATAAATGTGATTACAGACACATCCAGAGCTAGCTTGGTTCTTGGGACCATTTCTCAGGACAAAGCAGGGTATCAGTTACTTCTTTGGAAAGACAATGGGGAAAGGAGAGGAACTGTTGATCTTAATTTCTCAGTTTTATTACTATAAAGATGGAAAACCAGGGTTCCTTTGTGCTTTACACTCACGTAGGCCCTTCCTTTTCCCCTTGTAATTGACAGAAAATTATGTTTTATACAATGAAAATCAACAAGATATGTTTCCTCTTCTCTTGATGTTTTTCTACCAAAGATTGCTCCCTCTTAAATGAAATATTTTTTCTCCAACAATTGTTTGCATAAGAAAGAAAAAAATTGAATTTTATGATATGAAACATACCCTGCATCCGTTTAGATCACCTTCCACTTCTGTTGCTGGCTACAGCTATTTTAGAGCCAGAGAACAAACACTAATTTAACTTGAGTTCAGATGAGGGCAAATAGATATACTAGAAAATGTCAGATCCGTAAAGGGACTTGTAAGTTTAATTAGGGCCAGTTGTCTCACGTTTTATAAATTAAATGTTAGGCAGTGAATACCTAAGTCTCCTTTAGGAATCTGGTCCTTTCTCATATATTGGCTTTGGTGTCTTTGTTGTTGTCTAATCAATACACTTCAAATAATCAAGAAGCTTATCAAATGATAGAATTTAGGAATTCTAACTCAATTTACTTCCAGTAAGGAATACAGTTTATATGCATGTAAGGGAAAACTATTTGTGTAAGTGGCTAAAGAAAAAGAATCACGAAACCACAACAGAAAACAGAAAAGACTACCTAAAATACCTTTCCCACTTATTACTTGCATTATTCTGACCTTCAGCTGTGTTTGACAGAAACACTTCCTGCCGAAGACTGTACTTGAATATGGGAGCAATACCATCATGGTCCTACAGTATAACGTTACAGGATTGTTCTTCAAAATAACTATTCCAGACACTTCTTCAAAAAGTATCTGTACTTAATACTATTATATTTAGTATAAACGGACTATAATAGCAGTATGTTAGAGACAACCCAACCTGGACGCAGTTGGACTGAAACTTTTCCTGGTGTCACTTGTGTATTTGTTTCATGGTCACTGGGTATTGTGACACGAACTGTTGGATTTTCTACAAAATCTGATTGGCAGCCTCTTTTCATTAAGTTGAAAACAGTGTCACAACGTCCCTTCTGTGTTGCATCGGCCATGAAATCCTGTTCAGACAAAAAGTACAAAACAATCTGAGCTGAAAAAAACCCAACTGTAATATCTTCAAAAGAAAAACAAAATAATACTCTTTGAAACAATAAAATATGCTACTATAATCGCATAAATTGTAGAACGAGTTCATGGAAGCCATATGTTTCTAATAAGGGCAATTACAAAATATTTAAATTAGAAGTTAAACCTAATTGCCACAATTACTTTTTTCTACAAAGGACTAAACTTCTGTATGAGAAAGAGGATCTTGCACAATCAGAACAAGCTGACTTTGGAGAAAAAGGAAACTATGTACTGTCACTATGTCACTAAAAATGTTCTGTGCTATACTATGAGTTAGCTATAGCAAGAAAGTGTCATTCACACAACATCAAAACAGATTAGTTTTCGGAGGAATCCACTGATATTGTTACTCAGGCTAATATTTAAAAGTAGCAGCAGAAGTCAGCTTTCGGTTTATCTAACCTGAATTTGTCTATCACAGAGGTTTAAGTTTCACCCCATACCCTATAGCAAATCTAAAGACCAGCTGGACTCTTATTTCAATCTCCAGAAAGAGGAAGCTATGTCTACGGGACTGGATAGTTTAAGATGCCACCAACAGAAAAAGGCCCTGTAACAACCAAAAAGTGATTATTAGTAGGATGATCTCAGAAGCAGCACATCCTCTGTTGCAGTGCAAAGGGCAAAGTTGCCAAACTTGTGCCAACATGATCCAATGCAAAATTCCTTCCTGACCACAAATCTGATAATTAACATGATCCTGATCATGCAGTGAAGAAAAGACAAGATTCTTTGTACTCTTTCAAAGCATTGGTCCATCCCAGCCACAGCTGGGGACCAAACAATGGACAGTCTCTGATATTTCAGAGGCAAATGGGGAAAATAAACAATCAAAAAGTGCATACAACCAACTGTGTATTAGAGAATAGTCATCCAGACCCTAAAAAGGCCAGAGAAAGCCCCTGAAGAATGAGATTCAACAGTTATGTATCTTGTTTTTCAAGTTTCAATCCATTTTTGTAGTCTACTTCTGATATATTTTTTCCGTAACCTTCTTTGAGGACAACAGACACTACTTTTTTAGGTTACTGCTATTTATATACCCTTTTTGATGTATATACATTTCAAAAAGGTAGATTTTAATGTGTTTAAAGAACTTAGCTAGTCTCATTATTATTACTAATGACTGATAGATATGTAGCATTTTCTGAAGTTCACTGTGTGGGGGTGTACAGTCAAAGCATCTCAACAGTTCCTCGCAGCTGATTCTCTCATTAAAAATATTGTTTAAATGAAGCAGGCATGCTAAACTGAAAACTGCTCCTGTAACTTTACTCTGGAAAATTTCCACCTGCATTAATATGGGATTTGCCATTCCACAACTATGGACCGTGTGTAGGTGAACCAGCTCTCAAAGCGCAGTCTCAGAGGGTTTGAACACCCCCCCGGGTTTCGTGAACAGCTCTCAGGGTTGACAGGAAAGTTAAACAAGAGAAGCAGAGCAGAAGTGAAACCTGGTCAAATCTGAGCACCTAGTTAGAAGGAGACCTACTGCAGCTCCATGGCACTGGAAAGCTAGCAAGTGCTGTTCCATGATAAATACAGATGTAGCAGGATAAAACTGTACCTTCTGTAAGAGAGGCCATCAGGGCACAATAATGGACCACTCCACGTTGTCATCCATTGTGCCATCTAAACATGCCCTAAGGTGGTTCTTCCAAAACAAGCCCTCCATGCCTCTATCCATCCTTGTGTTACTTATCCCTATGTTTTTGCAGACTAATCATTCCAAGACACAATACCTCAGATAAAGTTACACCAGTGCCTTACATCCCTTATCTTCTCCAGGCACACTCTAGGAACTTACCTACCTCTTCTGCTAACCTGAAAGCTACTACAGATAATTTGCATGTGACTTTCAAAAGCATATGAGCTTGTAATTGCCAGGGATAGTCTTCAACACCTTGCTCCTCTGAAGTGCTTAAAACGGTCCAGCCTTACTTCAAATCATGTAATCAACTGTTTTCTTCTGTCAAACAGAACCAGAAATTCTTCTATTCTTATAGTTTGCAAAGCAATAACAATTTCAGAATAATTCTTCCTATTTTCTGTGATAAGTCTCAGAACTGACAGCTTCAAGTGTCAAAATAAGAAAAGGATCATTTCGACCATTTGTGACAGGGTCATAATATATGGTGAAGTCAAAGTTAACCCCGCTGTTAGTAAAACCTTTTACTAAATGCAATAGGCATGTATGTATACACTTGCTTTGTTATATAATGAGGACAACATAAATTACTGATAAGTAATTTTGCTTTTGAAGCCAAAAACTACTGAACTCTCAAAGCTAATATAAGTCTGCCAAAGCTGTCTACAAAGCAGATGGAATGCATTAAAAAGTTCTCACTTTTTTAAAAATTACTGCAATTTTCCAAATAAAAGATTGTATTTTCTCCTTTGGAAACAAAATATATTTCACACTATTTCTCACGTTCTCTCTCCAGGGGTTGTTTAAAGACATTCTTGCTATTTCTCACTATAATTTTCACAGTTTAAAAGCCTTTTATCTTTATAAAGATCAGAAGCAGCTAAAATATAAAGTCAAATGTAAATAAGCGAAACACCATACCTCTTGAGCACACCATCCACACTCCGGACCCAAAGCAAGACACTTTGTGCATGTTACTGCATTTGAAGTGGCACATCTGTTTTCCGCTGCAATGAAACATAAAACCAAACATTCATGATTTATGATGATATGTGGGAATTGTAAAATACCTAATTTTAAACAAAGATTTCAAAAATTACTTCACCAGATTAAGAGTGATGACAATGTATCCAAACAGAAGTAAAACAGAACAAAGGCAGCCCGGTGAAGGAATACTTGCAGCATTTTTTTTAATCTAGTCTAGAACTGTATGTACAGATTGAATGAAACTCCATTCTCAAAGCCAAATTTTTAAGGTCCTGATTTAGAATAATTCTGAAGTGAAAGTTAATCTTTGGCATGTACCTTGCTGATTTACTGCCTAATAGAAAAAAATTTACCAGGTAGCTTATCTCTTCATAGATGTTTTCCTTTTAAGTCATTTACACTTGAATGAGTTATTCATTATTCACTCCGTATGGAACCCAAAATATTTTCTCACCTTCTATAAATATTCCCCCTCTGCACTTTCTGGAATGAATAGTTTCCCAGAAGAGGCAGATATTATTTTTTTTTTTC
Organism: Falco punctatus; assembly: GCF_963210335.1. Lineage (NCBI taxonomy): Eukaryota > Metazoa > Chordata > Aves > Falconiformes > Falconidae > Falco > Falco punctatus. The sequence continues at coordinate 84,421,519 of NC_137583.1, read as the reverse complement.
AGAAGCGAATACAAATTTATCCAACATTATGTGTGTCACAGATTGAAGACACATCATTTTATACTAAACAACTGCAAAAATTGTGTCTACTAACAGGTCTACCAGTGAAGTCCTTTATATTCTTTTCACATCTTTGTTTTATAGGTCATTGCTTAAGTTACTACTCTTTGCTATGAAACTATGGCAGTAGGAATTGAGAAGAGAACATTTTCGAGGGCCTTGGTCAGCTCAATTTGAATGTCAGCATTAGTGCATCCTTTCAGCACAAGACTCTTGTAGACCAATGCGCCTCTACACCAAACAGAAGATGCCTGCCAAGAGTTGTGTGGAAGGCACATAATATGACTCTTCAGTGCCCAGCACAGTAGCAGTGCTGTTTAACAGCACTGCTTTGTGGCATATTCAGCATGGCATATTATAAAACATACTGGAAACAAACAAACAAAAAAAGAATTACTGCATACTGGAAAGTCTAGATCTGTTAATTGGTCCATTGTGATCATGTGCATATCATCACATCAAAACAGTTTGAAGAAAGGTTCTTCATCCAAAGTTTTGGCTGCATGTACTCTCTCTCAGGCTATTTCTTTCCAACCTGTAGTAGTGCAAACCATCTTCTCTTTCCAAAGTAATTAGAGCAACTTCTCATAGTAAAAAGCTGTATCAGGCTAACATGTACTACAATATCTTTATTTAACTGATGTCACCTATGGAGTCAAAGATGAGATCCCTTACCATATGAACAGCTAGTCCTCAACAGGTCACTCTGAGTAACTGATGATCCAAAGAACTAGTGACGGCTTGCAAGTTAATAGTATCAACAACATATATACCATTATCAGTATTAACAAGATAGAAAGGCCTAGTGCAGCACAATTGCAGCGTTATACTGGTAACACATATGTTTGTGGCAATTTTGTTCATTTCAAAGGTAAGACATATATTTATATTTTATATAAACTGCTGTTGACAATTTTTGCTATGCAGGCAATCTGAGAAAAAAAAAAATATATAACAGGGTGAGCAACTCTTACAGATATGATAGAAACAATATGCTGAAAAGCAGCCCAGGAAGGTGCTGGAACAGAGAGAAAACTGAGTAAAAGGTGGGAGAGGTGGGCAGGGATAAATAAAAGAGGAGTCACTAAGGACAGAAAAAAGAAGACAAAATCCAAAAGGTTCTTCTTTGTTATAAAAACAAACACAGCAAGTTTGATTTGGATGTGAAATGAGAGCAAGCTCATTCAGCACTGACACAATAAACATTTTTGCACTTGTAAGAAGATGGCAACAGCACTTTATGTTCTGCAGTCTGGAAGAGCAGACCTGGAGGCCACAGAAGAAGTTACCGCAAACCACAGGAGAGAAGATGAAGATTCCAGGTAGGTACCAACACGCACAGGGTTGTACAGCTTGCCACAGATGCCTTTCTAAACAGTATTGGTAAAGCACAAAGACACAGGATAAAAAGTTGTTGGAGAAAAAATAAAAGGAATGTAATTGTTCTTGGCACAGAATCATCACTCCCATCTTCAGCTTGATACCAAAGACAGTAGAGATAAAAGGCATTACAAGAAAAGGGGAGTAAATTGATGGATGCAGTAAAAGTGTCAAAGGACAAGGAAAGATAAGAACTGCTGATCTGCAGCATAACAGCGGCTAAAGACCACCATGGGGCAAAACAGGGAGGAGATGACATGGACTTTCAAGTTACCGGTCAAGTTACCATCCACCATAAGAGACAGAGCTGTTGTGATAAGAATAAATAGTTGATAGGAAAAAAATGAGAGACCTGTGTTTCTAACTACACAGATAAGGAATAAGTCAAATTAATTCCTGTTCATAGTAATCAGTAAACCAAAGTAAACCAAATAATGAGGTTGGCCTAATTAATTTCCTGCAGTAATGTCTGGGACTCCTTTCTTAAAATGTATAATCCTATCTGCATAACACACTTTTCCCAAAATTAAATGCCATCGACCATGTAACAAAACATTAATGTCTTACTGTAACGTGCACTTGCTAAAAAAAATAATAAAATAGTATGTGCCTATGGCTGTAAAAACTGTACCATATTTCCAGATGCATTGGAAAACTGACTGAAGAATAACTGTCCAATTTTTTTTTTTTTCCTGTACATTTGGTTTATTGAATTTATTGAAGTTTGATTTCAGTTTATTAATACAGACTGTCTGGTAAAATAGTGTGTGTGGGGTGGTGGTGGTGTGTGTGTGTGTGGGGGGGTGTGCGCGCGTGCGTGTGTGTGTCTTTCTCAACCGCTAGAGCAGAATCTTAAAATGCAGTTTGGATTTTCAATGTGATCATGGCAGAAGAAATGCTTTAACAAATGAGATACACAGTATTGCTGGATGCAAATCTCTGCTGATAACTCTCCAGCCTCAAGAGCTCCATTTTCGCAACATGAAGTCACGGATTGGCAATTGACGAGCTTGGTACCATTGGCTAAAAAAGTTGATTTTTTTGGAATAAAGAGAAACTTGAAAAACGTTTATTAATGCCCGAGACACACTCTGGCTACATCACTACTGTAGTTCCCAAGTACACAGTCCCTTATATCAGTAACATTTATGGACATGCTTATTATTTAGTTGTAAGTCTACTCTAAAACTGAAACTGATTTAGTATAAACTTCTAAGTTTCTTTTAAAAATCATATGCTAGCGCAAGAAACATCTTTTTTATGAGCTGGCTTAAAAAAGAACTGACATTTTTCCTGCCACTTCACCAAAAACAGAGTCCAGACAAGACTGAGTTACTGTTCAGCCAAACCTAAGGGCAAGTTTCTACTGGCTTAGTTATAGCTCATGTATGCCAAAAGGTATTTTCAACAAGGGCCAGATTTTGTACTGGGAACTGCACAGGCACACGCATGTAATAAAAAGTGAGTGCAGCAGGTTAAACTGCACTTTTCCAGCCTCCTCCAGAAAATACAACTGTGCTCCAACGACTGCAGCTATTTACAGCGATCACAGGTGTGGCAAGCCTAAACTCTCAGCAAGACAAGACAAATATCATATGTATTATAATCATATCCTGCCTCCCTGTTATGAAAATAACTTTATCGTGATCAGGGTATTTATCTCAGAGATGGAATAACAATAACACACACTGGCGTTTGAGAGGGGATGTTAAACAGGTTTTCAAGCAGACAGCACTTTGCTGAAGTACAGCCAGGAATTCGGATTTATATCAACTTCACAGTTGCTACATGTTTGTGCTGGTTTTGGAGTGTGTACCACTTGCCTTCTTAAAAGAGAAAGCCAAAACATAACTAGCATCTTATACCCCATAGTCTTCAGACTAACTGAACACTAGCTAAGGCAAGAAGATGTGAAATTATCTAGCTTCTGCAGAGCTTTTCCCTTATATTCTGCATCCAATCTTGTTCTAGGGCAGCAATCAGCCAGGCTGTCCCTCTCCCCAGATCATGTGGCCTTCAGTAACTCGTGTGCAGCATCACTTATGAGGGAAGCTGCAGCTTTTATGCAGTATACTGCAGTTCCCTTCACCTTTCTGTCTTCGGGAACTAATCAGCATGACTCCTGCAGAGGTGACAGCCAGTACCTGTCCCAGCTAACACACAGCTTTCCAGTTCACTTTGGCTGAATGTGCAGATACAACGAAAAGGACTGTAAAAATGCTACAGAGGGGGAATTTTTTTCCGTGATAATTGTGTCTGACACTTAGTTGCTCAGATTACAAGGAAAAAATGAGTGCCTCTGCTTTAACTGCCAATCCTAAAACCTAATCCTGGAATTAGGTTTTTTTTCCCCTTTTTCCCAAACAAGCAATAATTCTCTCCACCTTGTGTGCATGCCATGCATTAAAAACACACTTTGTCACCACCAGTTTTTCCAAGAGGGTTACAAGGTATGCCTCAAAATCAGCTTTAAGAGGTATTCACCCTTGCCCAGAAAAGGAGATTTCAACTTTAATACTGTACACCTATTATGCTTTATAATAAATGTCTAGGATTACTTGAGCAAAAATACTAGACAACTTTTATTCCCTCTTCCTTTTTTCTATTACATACTGGACTTGTTAATTGGTTTCACTTCTCTAGTAATGGTGGTCCACTTCAGTTTCACTATTCAGACAGAAGCTAAGCTGTCTGAAAAGCTGATTTGAAAATATTGTTTACCAGCAAGAGAAGCAGCAGTAAACCAAAACTTGGCATGTAAGAGACATGTGCTTGCTGAGAAAAAGAAGTGTAAAAGAAAGGTACAAAACATGACTGGCACTGTTAAATCCTGAGCCCTGGAAAAGTACTTCTGTAAATGTAGCAAGTGAGTAAAGGCAAAAACACTTCTGTATACATGGCCAGTGAGTAAAAACCACCTTTCCATTAAAACAAACAAGCAAATAAAAAGCCAACCCCAAACCAAAGAACACCCTAGACCACCTTTTTTCTACTAGGCATTCAAGAAAAATAATAAGAAATCAAGAAAAATGGAGTATATTGCAAGAGATAAACCATAATGTGGTTACAAAGAAAGTAAGAGATATAAATGAGACATAAATAAGAGGTATATGTGCACATCTGGATAATGCAATGAAAAGCATCACTAGTAAACAAGTCCTGATGACTGGTATGGGCTCCAATTCCTAACTCTGCCAATGCCCCCCTGATAGTTTTGAGGTTCCCCAATTAATTCACATTACCACACACAGTACCCTATGAATATGAGAGGCATTACTGAGAGCTACACAAATGATTTAAAAAGCCATCAAAATGCAAAGTTATGCCGCAGTCTGACTCATTGTATGAGAGTTTGTGCCTTTGCAAACTATGCAGCAAAATAACCAAGCTTGCACATTGTGCAAGCTGAGTGACGCCACTGGAGAGAACTGATGCTGGATATCAGCTGAACAAGGCAAAGGCAAAGGGGGAGGAGGAAAAGGGGGAGACCTCTGTCAACACAGCATTAGGAAAGCTCTGGCTGAAAAGGTCAGTCGTAGCTTACGCTGGAGGACAGCAAGTGTATCAGAAGCCTGCTGTGTAACGGCATGAGGAGATGGCGCTCCCAAGCAGTGTATGGACACTTCCATAATCAGGTAATAATATAGACTTTAGGCTTCGAGGAGGTCATCCTGACACCTCTCAGAGCTTCTGTGTGTCTTTCTTAGCCTCATCTTTCTGAGAAGTTCCATCACTTGTATGAATGTTGGACATCATTCAAGGGGGAAACCTGGAGAAGAGAAGCTTCAGGCAGATGCATATAACGTCGAGTTTTTCATGCATATACATCAATTTAGAGGATTTCTTTATTTTGTCAGAAAGATGCATATAGCAGCGTTTTGGAAAAGGTAAGCTACTGGTACAGTAGTTAGGACTCACAAACACAACATTCAAACCACAGCACCAAACATGACCTTGACTGGGCGAGACAGAGCTATTGACTACTCCTGACTGACTTTGTTCCCAAGCCGCAATACAGAATGAAAACAAGCATTGTAACCTTGATTTTTTTCACAACACAATTTATGTTTCTTGGCCAACTTTATTTTAGCCTTTCCTTTCTAAGAAACTTCCTGCTTTTACAGGAGATGGTTAAATTTTGTTGATGCAATCCATGGCTGCAAACAATGAGTCAAAGACTATTCGGCTTCTGAAACCAACCTGTTCTGTCTCTTGCAAATAAAAACATACAGGACAATTTACTCTGATTTCATCATTAGGAGAGACTCATTTCCCACAGCCATTAGCTTTTATGGCACAGGTTTGATGGTCCTGTTTGCACAGCTTTCCACCAATAAAAATGCAAAGCACATGGAACTAGAGAGCTTAAATCTTTTTTTTATTAAATCCCTTGATTTAGAGGGAACTTCAGGATGTGCAGAGCTGTGTTAATTCCCTTGTTTCCTGGGATGGAACACAGGCATAGGAGTCATTATACTTGAGTCATTTTCAGCTGCTAGAATCTCCCTTGGACTTGGCCAGCTTGGATACAGTCCTGCTGCTTGAGCAAAGCCTGGAATGGCCACTGCAGTATTATTTCATTGCGAATTTAATTTCTGGTGTATTGGTAAGCAGTGCTAGCAGGTAGCACATCAACAACGTAGAGTAGCCAGTATATTCCTGTGTCTGCTATAAAGTCTTTACCTAAATATGAGGTCATGATGAACATAAAGGTAGACACAACTTTTTTTGCCTGTTTAAGTTCAACCTTGAATAAAAGACAAGCCCAAGCTGTATCTCCCACCATCTTCTATACCTCACCTCCTCAAACCAGGCCCTCAGCCCCCAGTCGCCTCCCTAATCTACCTTTCTATTGCAGATGTAGTACTCTCCAAATTGTTGCTCTCTGCCCCGTAAGAGCTTACCAGTACACCTCCTCCTGCACAAACCCAGAAGCAGTGCAGAGGATCAGCAACAGCTCAGAGCTATTTCTTCCCAAGAAGTGTCACCATAGACCATCTCATCCACAGGTTCTTAGCCCACAGCAATGCAAACAGCTCGCTACACTTACTTTTAGCTGCATACATGGTGAACTGGAACAAACTTACTTGCATTTCAGACTGTAATTGTCAAACCTGAAAACCTAATGGAAGCAGTCCCTCAATTCTGAACACAAAATGATAACGAAATTGTGCTTCTACACAAGTTTTTTTATGAAACAAACCAAAAGCCCCAAACCAAAACCTGTGCACATCTGTGTATTAGGAAGACATGTCAGGGTTAAAACAAAACATTGAAGACATAATACATCGTTTACACTCACAATGAGAAAACCTCAGGAATATTAAATAAAAGCTAAGACTGGTATCAGAGATGATAACCACTACTCCTTAAGGACTTCTACGTAGTAGGTAGTGCACAAGTTTGGGAGGAACATTTATTCAACAGGGCTATTTAAAAAATGCAATTGCCTTCTGGAATACAAAGTGTTTGGTGTTTATTATTTTTTATTTCAGTAATTCGCTTTTCAGTAGGTTTTTCAACCTCCAAACATGGTTATTGGCCCTGAGACAAATGGACTGTGGTAAAAACTTTCTGGGATTTCTTCTAAATTATTTTTGTTACTTTTATACTCTTTGAATGCAGAAACATTATATGTCACATCTTAACTACCTGTGTGATAAAACACCACAAAAGCCTAAGAACCCATTTGATGATTAACAGCTGAATTAAAAGCCTTCAAAGGTGAGTTAAACTACAGTGCTTTTCTGAATATATAGATAAAAAACGGATGAACACAAAAATCTTCTAATAGACTACTGAGAAATTAATTTCTCAAATATGAGATACATGCATTGTTCACAAGCAAAACAAAAAAATGAAACTCTTACGATACCTACCTAGGAACAGACACTGGCCAACCCCCATTTTAGGTTTATATAAGCCTGTTAGTTTTGTAAAATTTGGAGTGAAGATTACACAAAACATGACTACAGGATATAAAATATGCAGACTCACATAGTAACTGTAATTACTGGTGCACACATACTGTTTCAATGCAAGCTTCTGCAAGTAAATATTCACATATGTGTATGGTCTGCAGGTGCACTTTAAATGCTCTGTAAGGGACAGCCTTCAAACATGCAAATTCAAGATTTTAAACAGGTAGCAGTTTATTTAATATTCTGAAGTAATGCCACAACAGCAAAATGCGATCCAACAGTTTTGCTTAGATTAGAAGAGCATGCTTGCTGATGTCATTAGTTTTATTTAGGTAATTTTGCATCGTTTGTGCCAGAGTGTAAGTTTTCTCAAGTTTTCTTATCTCCTGGGAGCTCTGTCTGTACAAGAAGATGGGCTCTCGGTTCAGCTTTCCAGCAAGAAGTTCCCATCTGAGAGAAGCAAGTTACCCCCAGCACAGTACTAACTCCTGTCACCCTGCAGAGATGACATGGAAATAAACTGTACTCTTAAGTACAGTAGAACAACTGGAATTCACTTAACCGAGTGCCCTTGAACACCGAGAAGGAATAGAATTTAATTTGGAAAGGGCTGTTACTGATTTAATCAGACTTGGACTACTTTTGTGATGCCACCATATATCATGTGACTATATTCATAACAAAGCTACAACAGCACAATACCAAAAATACTTAATTTTTCAAGATTTGAACCCAATGAAATACTGCTTCTAACAAATTCCAAGTCAACAGGCAGAGAAGGGGCCTGAAGAACAATAAAAATGAGCACCCAAGAAAAATCATTCCACCTGTCAGAAGCTGCATAATTTTCCTGCTCAGTAACTGTAGTTCAAATCTCTTAGTATCTTTTGATAATATAAATACTTTAGATGCATTACTGTCACCACAGGTAATAGGAAAAAGTCACTGCAGGCATATGACAATGAAGTCATGGGAACCATAGAAACATATGAAGAAAAAAGTCAATTATGAGCTTTGCAAATTTTTCCATTTAGGCAAATATATAGTCTCAACTAGAAGTTGCTTTTTGGCAACTTTCTAATGCTGTAAATTTGATCATCCTGAAACATTTTGCTCAAGGAGTTATTCTTGTTCTGCCACCAGAACAAGGGAGAATCCTGAATGACTGGCAAGAAGCTTACTTTTCTTCTTGAAGAAAGGTTCCATTACAGTGGACAGTGAACTCACTCATTACAGCCCTACCTCCTTCCCAAAAGCTAAACTAAATAGCCCAAGTCCATTTATGTAAACCACCAAAAGAAAAAAAAAAACAAATCTTTTAATAAAGTTCAAGTGCTTAGAAAAGAATAACAGACCATATCCTACTTTGTCCATAATAAATTATGCCTATTTAAGCAGATCAGAAGGAAGTATTACATCTTTCCACTGGTTAGACGGAAGTCAGCGATTAGTGATGTACACATACAGGAGCTTTGAAGATATATTTTGCTAGAAGGGAGGACATAAGTAGAAAATGAAACAACAAGGCCTTAAGAATTTGATTTAAAAAAAACCCAAACAAGTTTATTAACACAAAGGAATTGATATTATTTTCTAGATATATTTTTTTCCAGTACATTCAACTTGAGAAGCCAGTTTTATACCAAAATGCCTGCACTACAGTTACAGTAAAAGCACAGGACAGTCTATATATGAGTCCTGAAAGTATGACATATAATTTTAGTGTCATTAATGGAAGAACATCAAGCAAACTTTAAAGCTCAGGACACAAAGCCATTCCGCTTCCATTGTCCTCCTTACCCTGACAGAACCCATTAAATCCCAACCACAACCTAAGATACACCTATGTTGATACTAAAAAAGTACGGGTTTGCTATATGCAGGTTTTAACATGTATATTGGTCACAAATATAATAAATCCTGTATGTATGTAATTTCATTTGTACAATAAGGCTAATGTTTCTTATGACAGGCCTGTTCTAAAGTGAGATCCCTAGCTTCTAACTAAAGACTTACTCCCCAAAATAATGATTAATCTTTGTGAAAAAGTCTTGATAAATATCAGCACCCAAGTCAACTTACACAAATTTTACATGTAGTATCTTACGTTTCTCTTCTCATACTTCCTACCGTTGATTAGTAGCTAACACTAATTTGTATCTAGTATTATAATCTAATACTAAATTGTCCCAGATTCAAGACGCAATTAACATGGACATGTCATTATGACATTCCTAGGGACTTGAAAAATATTACCAGCATTTATGCACTTTGTGAAGGCTAAAGTAGATTATAATCTGACGTTTTAATGTCTCTTGTTGAACATACAACCAGATGAGGGCTCACTTGATGAAGATTTTCTTAAGCTTCCACAAAGCTCACATTCTGACATCTTTCTGATGCTATGGGGAGGTAAATTAAACTTAGATTGTATTTTTGCGGAAAATCAAATTTATTCATTCAGGCCTCTTGAATAATGGGGTATAATGCCTGCTTACTCATTTGTTACAGTTCCAGACCTTTAAAGTTTAAGGGCCAGAAAAGAAGCTGCTGCCTCTTCAAACTGCTATACAGAATATTCTTGCTGCATGCAATCTTCAGTCTGCCTTCACAACTTTCTGCAGCAACAGCATGTTCTAAATGACATAGAGACAACCTTTGCAGAGCACCAAGAGCAAGGTTATTGCTCTTCTAAGGTGGTAAAGTGCCCATCTCCTCTCTTTTCCCAGTCTCACCCCATATCAGACATCTGTAGTATGTAAGCATTGTATATACTATACATGCAACCACCAGTATCATTCAACTCGCAAAACCCATAAAATAAAAAAAACCCTACCACATAAACCCCCTAAAGAAACATGAAATTGCAATATATTATGAGAAGTGTACAATCTGCAAAGCAAATTTATGCATACCATGGCATCATATGCTCCTCGGGCAATGTGCAGAGAAGCAAACCTCCCCCTCGCTGTTCCTCAGAACTGCACCTACAGCCCTCTCAAACACCCAGGTTGGCTTTCCTGAAGATGGTCCAATAACCCTAGGGTGCAGATCACCCACACAGACTCAGGAAATTAAAACAGGGTTTTCTCTTCTTGGATGGTTTTAAGCCTTTAGGCAAAGTAGAACCCTCTCAGTGCTGACTATCCCATACACCACAGCTTCTTCCATTGAGTCCCAAAAGGAAATGGGCCATCACAGAAGAGAAATCAAGCACCAGTTAAAGCTACCATGATGTATCATTTATTTCACTTTTTTGTGTGTGCAGGTACTTTTCCTGACCACCCCTCTTCAAAAACAATTCTTCCATGGGTGGTTTAAATGGCTTTTCCTATTCCTTTGAGAACTAACAGAGTAATGATTCATGAAACTTTTGAACTAGAGGGAACACGCATGAAAATCTGACATGACCACTGGCAAAACACCAAATATCCAGATGAGGGATTGTTAATGAATCTGTTTGGCATCAGAAGTCATGCTGTTGGGATAAATCAATTAACCGTTGTCCCTGCCGTGATCACAGTTCCTCTGTTTTCCCAAAACCCCTAACTGGTCTTTCCAAATGACACTCTAAAGACAACTGAAAATATCAACTTTTAAAGGGTGAAGAGATTTGTCAACCATGACTACGTCACAGAATTTTTATGTGACTGTGTTCAGCTCTTAAATTAGGGATAAAGATTTCCATGACATCCCATCCCTGTGTGCATATTACAAGTAAAATGTTTACTTGAGCTTCACACAGGAATGACCGCCTAGTATTTCTGAAAGCACGAAATACCTTAGTTTTCAGATTTTAATATATGTAAAACCTGGTTTTAGGACACTGCTGAGATCTGAACCAATGTCCTCTGTTAACTGTCATTCCTCAGTATTTAAGCCCTACATGTTCCATGTGCTTATACAGCAGATAAAAACTATAGAGTTTCAACAGTTTAGTTTCTGAATAAAGCAAAGGAACTGACTGTCTCCACTGAAGCGCGCACTTACACAACTGGTTAACACAATGCATACATGTGCTCTCGCTGTAGAATTCAGCTTTTATTCAGTTCACTGGTTTACATCTTTAGGAATCTGTCAGATTTTAGTGTTCAAATATAAATTTGGGATCTGTAGAAATCACTATGGAACTAGCTCCATTCTTATGTCAGGTATTTGTTTTTGTTGGCTTAGTAAACTGCAAATTCCCTTTGGTGAGACTTACTGAACAAGGGACCCTTTGTAGAAGGCGGCAACACTAACCTTTTTATCTGAGCTTACAGAACCTGTAACTCGGGGCTTGCAACTCCACAGCATTGTGAGATTTCCTTTTGTGCTCCTCGTAACTCCAAACCTGAGACCAAATTCTACCTTTATTTATCCCCAAGCAGTAATTCACATCTGAAATTGCAGTCTGCAGAACAAATACTTCAGGTAGCATCAAACCGTCCATATTTCTATTAGCAGAGCCACAAATGCTCCAACAAGAATGAATAAATTTGAGTTCCATGTACATTTCATATTCATTCCAGTCTCTTTTAGACTGGAGATTCAATGCAACAGATACGCAGATTCTGCCAACTCTGCACATAAATAAACTGAAGTTGCTAATGGCACAGGAACAGCATGATGCTCTTCTCCATGCCCAGCACTGTCAACGCAGAAGCAAAGAGGAGTTGCTGCTTCAACAAAGCTGTGCTATTTAGCTGTACATGGGGCTGCTGCGCAGTCTCTCAGAGCAGTCTGCGTAAGTTCAAAGAATCCAGGTGATGTTGCAGTGGTTGACTGAGCTATCACAACCAAAAGTAAAAAGCACACAACAGTAAGAATGAAAATTTTCATGTGTTCCTTCACAGAAAAACAAAATAAACCCCTCTTCTTGCTTCAGCTGTGGGTCTAGCCCGTACAGTGGCTATGTGTGAAGGAAAGAATTAAGTATGACTTTCAGCTTTCATGAATTAGCAGAGGTTTCAAATGAAAAGGAAAAAACAAGGTCTATCAGAATTATGGTCTGCCCAGTCTGGGAGCTGTTGTCACAATAAACACGTAACCCATGACGTATCACCCATGTATATTTTCACTGTCAAGCAGAACAAAGAGACCAAGCATCCTTTGGCGCAAAAGCCCCATGCACAATCTTCCCCTGCAGGCATTCTGTTCTGATGCATCATTTGCACTACTGTGTACCCAGGAGCTACATTCGTGAGCCAGCACAACACTGCACTCAGGCACCAAAAACATCCTCTCCATAAAGTTTCAATTAGCCTTTCAACTCAATTACACTGCATAGAAAAGAATCCGGGATACTAAATACAAGTCATGTTTCATAAAAATGTAATAATATTATATTTTATTTTTCCTATTGACATTTAGTTTGGTTTTGAATTCAAAAGATGAAGCCAAAAAAGCAAAATAAATTATCCTACGAAAGTTAACAAATTATTCCATTGTTTATAATAGCACTGGGCAAAGCCCACTGAATTAGGCATGAATTTGTCACATATGCAATAAAGAACTTAAGACTAATACATTGTTCCCATTGTAAATCTTATTTTTAGAGGTTACATGTTAACATTTTAAATTAACTCCAGGCTTAAACTTGGAATATGCCATTATTCCACAAGGGGAAAAAGAAAAATGAGGAAAGGTGACTGAGAACTTGATCTGCTTTTCTGACCACCACCAGTTAAGCAGGATCCTTCGTGAAATACTTGACGAACCTGAGAGCCGCGTCTGATCAGCTGCCGTACGATCTAAGGTACGTTCGCAGGAACTCCTCTCAGCCTGCAGGCATCAAAACAGCTGCCCGGTGCTTTGAGAAGCCCTTCCACAGTTTGAGGGGGTACCCACATTTACCGGAGCCTTTGCCAGCACCAGTGCCAGAGCTCCCGGGGAACTGTCAGCACGCACGTAAACCAAGGTAAAGAGCTGATCCTTCCCGTAACCCTTTTAACCACTGTAAACCCTGCCGCTAAATGCCGTACCAATGATGTAAACCCGAGTGTTTTCATCCCTGAGAACTGCCCATCCGCAGCCTGTGACCCGCCGGGGGGCGTCTGTCTGCTGCTTCTCGGGCGCGTGCAGAGGGTGACCGGGCACCTCAGGACCCGCAGCACCCTGGAGTGCGACCCTCCCCGTGGCTCCCCACGCTCCCGGGGAGCTGCCACGGCTCCGCCGAGGCTGGGCGCTCCCGGGATGGACAGCCAAGTCCCGGGCACTAGCGGCGCCCCAGCCGCCCCAGCCCGGCTCTGCCCGCAGGTACCCTCCGCCCGGCAGCTCCGCCCGGCCGGCCGGGGCGGCGGGTGCCCGCAGCGACCGCGTGTGCCCCGGGGGCAGCCGCCTCGGCCGGCCGTGCCCTCCGCCCACGCACGGACCCCGCGCGAAAGCCGAGCCCAACCACAACCCCAGCCGGCCACGGGCACGGCGAGCAGCCCGAGGGGCTCGGCAACTTACGGCGCTGGCAGAGTCCCGGCACGGCCGCCAGCAGCCGGGCCGCCCCCAGGAGGGCTCCGGGACCGCGCTGGCACCTGGGCACGGAGACGATCCCCGCGGCGAGGCACGCCAGCAGCGGCACCCACATCATGCGCCGCGGCCGGCACCGCTCCCGCTCCGTCGCCCTCTCCTCGCGGCCGTGTCTCGGCGCCGCGGCGCGCTCAGTCCCGGCCCCCGCGGGGGCGGCGGCGGGGCCGGGGGAGGGGCGGCGGCGGGCCCGGCACAGGTAGGGCGCGCGGCGGCGGCGGGGCGGGCGCGGGCCGCCGCATCTCAGGGGCAGCGCCCGCCGCGCCCCCGCGCCCCGCCAAGGGCGGCCCCCCGGCGGCGGCGGGGCCGCGGCCGAACGCGGAGAGCGGCTCCCTCCATCCGCCTCCAGCACGGCGCGCAAATGGCGCGCGGCCGCCCGCCCGGCCCAGCCGCGGGGAGGCACTCGGCACCGCGCGGGGAGCGGCGGAGGCCCCGCACCTCGCTCGGGGAAACAACCGCCCGGCGGCTGTCCCCGCCTCCCCCGTCCGTCCCCGCCGCGCAGCCCCGCCGGGGCGCCGCGCCGCCAGGTGGGCGCTGCCCGCCGCCGTCCCGAGCCGCTGCCGGGGCCGCTTCTCCGCGCCGCGGGGCCGGGGCGCTGGGAGGGGGGCACGGGAGCGCGGCCGGCGGCGATGCGCCGCCGCTGCCGCCCAGGCCGCCCGCGAAGCCGCCGGGCCCCGCCGCGGCCGGTGCGCGCCGGGCCCGCGGGTCCCCCCCCGTTGCTAGGAGACGGCAGCGGGGCAGGTTCCGCGGCGGGGGCGGGCGGAGGCGGGGCCGAGCCCGGCGGTGAAGTCACTGCGCCCGCCCGCGCCTCTTTGTTCCGCGGCGGCTGTGGTTCGCCGCGGGGAGGCGGGCGAAGGCCTCGGACGCGGTGCTGCGGCGTCCGCCAGCCGCCTCTCGGCCCCGTGCGGCGGACGGCGACCCTGTCAGCAGCCCTCGGCCGTGCCGGCGGGTGCTGCCCCCCCGCCGTGGGAAGCCGGCCGCCGCCAGCGCTCGCTCCTGCCACCCTCGCGCCCCCCGTCGCTGCCCCCGACCTCAGGAACACCGCCGGGCGCCCCCTCCCCGGGCCGGCACGGCGCCTGGCCGCAGCGCTCCCCCTCAGCCCCCGCCGCCTCCGAGTTCTTCGTGTTACCTAAAAACACCTCCCCGCCTTTAATCGCTCCTGTCGCTCTCCCCGAATAGATTCTGCTCGGAGTTTCCACCCCTCCGGGCGAAGTGGGAGTAACGCAAAGGTTAACCGTGCCCTGGGCCGGGCGGAAAGTACCTCGCCGTGCGGGCCAGGAAAGCCCCGCCGGGCCTAGGTGCGTTCTCCAGCCCGCCCGCACCGCCCGGCCCTGCTCCGCTTCCCCGCACCCCTCGCGCACCGGGCACCTGGGCCTGCCGGGCGGCGGCGGGCGGGCCGGGCCGGGCCTGGCTGGGCGCTGGGCCCCGCCGCGGGGGCAGGTGTGCCGGCCGCGGGGCCTCCGGACCGAGCGCCGAGCCCGCGGTAACCGTCTCGCTTCGTTTTGTTGCTACCCAACAGCTGTCAGTGCGCAGGATCCCAAAATAGTGTCTCAGTGCAGCGTTCAGGTTTGCCCGTGCAGGGTACAACGTTCATAAATCATGCAAATGCAACCAGTGGAAGTACACTGCTGCTTCACAGGCTTTGTGAATAAAAGGCTGCTGAAGCATTTTCAGATCCTGTGCTAACCTTGCGGGGCTGAGATAAGGGTGGTTTATCATCTGCATGTCAGAGGTCAGAAACCAAATGCACACTGGGTTTGTTCAAGGCTGCTGAGGAAGAGATGGCAATGGAGCAGTCCTACACTCCCACTCTTGGGAGTTTTTAAGTGTTGTATCATATATCTGCTTCATCTTTGTAAAATCCCCCCTTTTTAGACATTCGAGTGTCATTCCTCAAGCGACCACGGCCCAAATAGGGATATAGGATGTGA
Source organism: Falco punctatus (assembly GCF_963210335.1). NCBI lineage: Eukaryota > Metazoa > Chordata > Aves > Falconiformes > Falconidae > Falco > Falco punctatus. The sequence goes on along the minus strand of NC_137583.1, from coordinate 84,405,729 downwards.
GAAAGCCATGTGCAGTGATGGTAACGGGATAGGGTAGCATCTATGTGACTTCAAATATTGTGGCATTCTTGACCTAAAAGCTCTTATTTCAGAGGTCACAATTTCAAACTGTGTAAGTGGTGAGCTACCGGTCCCATGACAGCTCGGTTGGGTGCAATTTTCTGAAATGAATGCACTTGTGGCAGATGAGCTAAACTCAATTTATTCCTGTTTGACACTATGTCGAACTCCTGGGTCACAATGTTGCAAATTCATAGTGATTCAAATGTATCTGGAAAAAAGGCTCCAGGATGAGACAAAGAAATTTGGGGAAATATCTTTAAGCAAAGTCCCAGCAGAAGCAAAAGTCACTGAAACTGAGGTCTCTCTGCTTTGAGATTTTTACCTGCATAGTCTTCAGTAATGCTGATGGGAGGAAGAATACAGCTAATACTCCATATGGATATGTTCTGTATGAATCTCTTTATCAGGCCTTAAATTATCATAAGCATTGTACAGAAAATGGCTCTGTCTTCAACAGCATGAAGTATCTTGTGAATTTCTAAGCATAGGCTGTTTACCATGCAAATAGGAAACAGAGTCCTTACAGGCACTACTCCTGATGAGGATGACATCTAGGGATTTGGCATTCTGGGCAGAAAGACAATACCTGCTGTCTAACGTGGAAGAAAAAAAAATGGATAGTTTTCATAAAAAATCTGAGAATAAGTAACCAGAACAACACTTTAGTCATTAGTTTAAACACTGAGAACATAATGTAAAGGATGCCAGTACTGGGTGACAGCTGTGCACCCTGAATAGTAAAAGCCACCAGTATCAGCAGTAACAAAGCCAAGAGCTGAAGGTGCCAATAGCTGAGGCCTCTATGGGTTGAGGTCACTGTAAATATTCAGAGCATTCTACTGATTTATGTAAAATGCAGCTTCTCCCTGTTTCTTTAGCTTCGTTCCTCCCATAGTGAAATACAAAGACTTAAAAATATTTACTTTGCAGCAATAGCATCTTTGAATATATTGTTGTATAGACAGTGTTTATAATGCAATGATGTAAGCTGCATCTCAGAGAACATTACACGGGAGATTTGAATAATTCTGGTTTTGCAAGTGGAAAAACTGAATCTCTAGGGTTGCATAAAAGACACGTAGCAAGGAGTTTAAGACCAGTGGAACTGGATTTAAGTCTCAGTCCATTGTCCTATCCACAGGGCCATGAATGTCTGAAGTAATGTGGTTGTGGATCCCCATACTTGGAGATACTTGACGCTCAGCTGAACAAGTTCCTGAGCAGCCTGATCTAATTGGACATGGTTGAGCAGAGGGCTGGTTGGGCCTTGTGGGGCTTTTTCCACTCTAGGTTTTTTAATGAATTTTTATGGTGTAAAGTGTGTAATTCTCTGTTCTTATATTGTATGTATACAAAATTTCTTGAAGTGTTATAACTGTGGTTTCTTTCCAGTATTTACATTTGCTTTATTGAAAACAAAATATAATTTTCTATTACAGTGCTGGTGAATAGCCTTTCTTTTCAGGAAACAGTTTTAAAAATGTTGCATCTACAATGAGTGTTCACTAGAGTCAAAAAACCCAAAGCATTTCTTACAAAAAACATGTTCCTTTTTTGGTTGAATATTTCCAACTATCTTTGATGTGCCATTTCAAGGGGGAGAGTCCAAACCGAGATTGCAAAGGGAAGATTGATGGTGTTTCACAACTGCTAATATCAAAACTTTTTTGAAATCAAAAATGCATTATGTGTTCATTAGCCTGTCACGTGATTTCTTACATTATCATGGCATTCTAGACATGATTAAAATCCCCATAGAAAGCATTTTCGTATACTTAGATTAATTGCACTTTCCTCCTACTTCCCCATTTTAGTAAGTTAAAATCTTGCTGGAGTACAGTAGTTGTGGATTTGGTTGCTTCACTTGATCCTACTGACATGCAAATTGTATTTCTTTGCTGTATAACTAAATCAAAGGATCACACGCTTGCCTGTCAGATACAATTGCATTTGCTATAGGTTGGGTTCTTTTTTTTACACAAAACTTGCATCTAAATTGCATCTGTTTCATATAAAAAAAGTCAGTGTATTTTGCAAATCTTTCATAACCCATCAATTTCAAGTGATGGAACAATTCAAAGTCAATAGCTGTTCCCAAGAAACAGATTGTCAAGGTGTTATGGGCCTCTCCCTGAGCAGTGTGGACTATGAATGATCCACCTATGCTGGTTTTTATATCCAGTAAAATGCTACATAAAATTCCAGCTGCCCAATGCAGTATACAAAAGTTTTGATAAAATATAATTATATAATTTTGACAAAGTTTTGATGCATTTAAATACAAGACATTAAAACTATGCACATTGTTTCTCATTTCTAGGCTCAGTTCTCACTGTAAAACTGTAATGTCAGCTTTCAAAACAATATTTACTCCCCCAAGTAGTATTTTCCATTATTTTTTCATTAATACCTACCTTAGTTACCAGTCCATGTTACTGAATTTCCTGATGCACATGGCACAAGGAGAGAATTGTGCATTTTAAAGAAAAACAATAATCCAAAATGACCAATACTCTAAATAGTTTTTTCATTAAGGCTTCCATTGATTTCACATTGGCGTTTCATGTGGGCTTACAAATCTTACTTGGGTTTGCAACTCCAGTGGCTTCAGTAGGCCTGTATGAAGCAATCTGGCAACATCTGAAGTGTTACCTTTTTGCATTTACCTTCTCAACACTTTACAGTTTGGTCAATGTTATACAGAGACAGGAGGAATAACACCTTCTATTTTTCATACGTTCAGCCTGGTGACTTGTGTATATTGTGTCTGACTGTTGTTCTTATTCAAGATTTCTTTGTGTGGGTTTGACTATCAGATGATTTTTTTCCTGGTCTAAGTGCCAGCAATATTTCCTCCCTTCTGCTCTTCTGTAGAGAATTACTTGCAAAACCCCAGCGGTACAATTCCCTTATTTTCTTATATAACCAATTGAATTCTAAAATTTGCATATTAAAAAATAGAGTATGTAGTCCTCCAGAAATTCCATATCTTGATCGTGTGTGCTTCAGTGCTTCCCAGAAGTGTGTGTTGTAAGACAATAGACCTGAGATATTTCACACCATTGCAAGAAAAAAAAATTGCAATGCAGATGGATTCTCAACCAAAATGGTCAGCATGCAGTTGAGACAGAGACAGTAGTAGCTTCTCAGGTGAGAAGGTATCAGACTGTTTAGGGTTTAGTAGGTGAAAACCAATGGTTTAAGATCTATACAGACACTGATTTCCAGGGACATCTGTAGTACAGACAGCTGATCTGTAAATTAGCGTTGAGGGGGGGCCTCAGTGAAGGTGTCCTTCTCCTCTGTTTCGGAAAGGGTAGGATGATTTTTCTAGAGACAAGCAAGCATAAGAAATTATCTATATAATCCAACAAAGATGCTCAAAAGCATAAACCCATGTATTGTAACAAGTGGTTGAAGCCTGGGGTTGTTTACTGAAATGCTCAAATAATCTTGTTCTGGAAGTATTTACTGAAAAAACCCCAGCAGTATATTCAGTTGAACAGCTGTATTCTAAAAGAAGAACATTTTAGCTGTTGCCACATGCAGAGTTTTAAAGAACACTGTTACACTTGATATTTTTCGGTACTTCCACTATGCTTTTTTATGTGACGGAACTGGTATTTGAGATAGAAGTGTTTTCTTCCTTTTGACAAATAAACTTGTGGTGTGCTTTGACAGCCTTTCTGACTTCAGAAAGAGCTCCCCTGTGGCCTGTGTTTAAAGTATAAAATTTACCTGGGGTTCTTCTAAATGCTGTCATTAATATTTTCCAGATATCACATCACAGATTTACAGACACTGCAGCTTGATTTCTGGAAGGAATAGGATAGAAGAGCAGTAGCCAGATAGGTTACTTCATTAACCTTATTTCAGTAGGACTTTTGCCTGAAGGACCGAAGACCAGACCCTGTGTTACTAATCTTTGTGCCATTTGCCTCTTTTCCTTCAATGACTATCAGAGAATGCAGAGCATATCATTTTACTTAGTTTCATATTCACAAAGGACTGCATCTTACCCCAAAACAGTCATTACAGTTTTGATGCTCACTGTATGGGTTTCCAGCTCCACAGAGGATGGGTGAAGGCCAGGTTTCCTCTTGATAGGTTTAGGTGTAGATCCACAGACACTAAGGCTGCTGAACTCCTCTGAAAATACACATATCAAAGGACAGCTTGTGACATAAGCAAATATTATTTTCATTTCTCAGAGCAGCAACAGCCACTGTGAAGTTCAGCAGCAGATATGGACTTTTATCAGGTTTGGGTTTTTTTTTTTTTTGTATTATTGCAAGCTGAAACTGTCCACAGTACACTGGCACTCCTTGTGTTACTTTCTTCTTTTACCTCCACCCTTTTACTTCTGTTCTTGTTGCCTGTCTCCTACCTTTCTCTCTGATACTTGAAAAAGGTATGTAACCACCACTTACTGCTGAGAGCCAGCTTAGGTGCAAATCAAGTGACTGTGTTACACCTCGGGGTTTTTAATTTTTCTTTTTTCCTTTTTTTAAAAATTTTCATTTTTCATTTTCATTTCATTTATATTCTTCCTCAAAATTTATTTTTTCCTCTTTTTTTTTTTTTTTTTTTTTTGCATTGAAGACTATTACTCCTGCCTCCTCACTGCAATAAAATTATTTTTTTACTCTTTCTTCTCATGATTTTTTTTTCCCCAGTCACTTTGGGGGGATCCTCAGATACTTTACAGGCCTCATGCTTTCCCTGTCTACCCCCTCCCTGCTTCTTGCACTTCCCTGATGGAGTCTCAAGGTCACGATTGCTGCTGATACAGCTAACTCAAGCAGTGCTGCAGTTTCTCCCTCATCCTCTTTCTGTGATGATATCACCTCTTGTCTGTCCCCAGGATTTAAGATACTGGGTTACCAAAGGGGGATATGAAATATTCCATAATAATACAGCAGGCCTGACAACATTTTGGAAAGTTTTCAGAGAAAACTCCCAGGTAAGCCCCTGTCACCATTATCTCACTCGTATTTCCCAGAGGTTTCCTATGTAATGTTTTACAAGGAACTGGTAGAAAGAAAAAGTTAGAATATAGTGGAGAAATACTAGGAAATATTTCTTGGGACTTCTGAAAGATTGAAGTTCCTCCTGAGAAACTATTGAGGAAATTAAGTGTAAGAGGTTGAAAGGGAAAGTTGTTGTTTAGAAACAGCACTAGTATTGTTTAACAGAAATTAAAGTTGATTTTTGGTACAGAATAAGCTCTATAGTTCACTCTCAAAAAGTATCCTACAGTTAAAACACGGAAATTTTTAAGTGGGTGATAGATGAATACAAATCATTTCTCCTGTCCATAGCTAAGCTGCTCAATCTGATGCATTGAGCAGTGGCCAATGAGTGGAAAAATCCCACAGACAAACTCTGTGTGTGTGGCAGAGGGGGAAGTGGGAGAGGTGGGGAACAGGGACGGGGAGGGTGTGTTTTTCCAGAATTATCACAGGTTTTGAGCCTCTGATAGGATTTCATCTGCTCTTGTCCTCAGCCTTGGAGTGTGGTGTGCCCATTAGAGGCAGGATGCTTGTTCTCTATGGGGTATTTATCTTGATACCCCCTCTCCACTCTCACTGCTAACGTGACAAAAAAAATCAAGAATGTTTAATGGTGAGATGGAGGAAGAATGGAGGCAGATGGGGACATTTAGAAATAATTAAAAAAACCCATTACTTACTGAGTTTTGTAATTGTGTCAAATATCTGTCTGTACATATGTCTCCTTACCTCTCACATCCTGCTTATCCTTACTTTGTTATCATTTTGTCATAGGAGCATGTATGTTTGGGCAGCACCTCGCACAAGTTCATCCCTACTTCTGAATTTTTTTTATTCATATTAATAAATCTGCTCTTGTCTAATTCCAGGATGTAGTAGAGCTGTAGTTACTAGTTTTACTGTTTTTCCTTTATGCTATAATAAAGCTAAGATTCTTTTTAAAATAATGTATAATTAACTTGTGGAATTCACTGATTCCAGGTAAGAACTTTGTATGATTTAAAAGTAGATGAGATATTTACATGAACTTTATGTGCCTTTAAGTGTAAAAAGTGTAAATTTGGGGTAAAAATTCATAATGAAGATAAGTTTTCATGCTTCAGAACAAGAACCAACCACTGTGTGGGGCTGCAGAGAAATTTCCCCTGCAGCCATATAGTGATGTGGTCTTTTAAAGATGATTTCTTTGCCTTTGCTGAAGCATCTGGTATTGACCATTACTGACGTCTGAATAGGGCATGAGAGGGACTGTGGGATTCATGTGTTGCTAAAGAACAGACACCACTTTGTTTGGGACAGATACTTCTAGCCTGAGTTGAGGCAGCCTAGAAGTAACAATTGTTTGATAACATTTAAAGAGTCGGTATAAACTGAGGACCAAATTAAGGTCACGCTGTTAGCATATACTTGGTAAGAGTACACAGCTACCTTTAGGATTTGCCAGATCTTATCCTTTTATCTCAAATGGAAAATATTTTACATAATTAAATTACAGGCAAACTAGTAATTTGTTCCTTTAGAATTTAGTTAATGTGATACTGTACCAGCAAATAATCCTTGTGTGACATGACACGCTAATGAACGCTGGAAGCTGAGGGGAAGTAGAGGTTGCAAAATATTTTAGTAAGCCTAACGGTGTTAAAAGAAAAAATGTTTCTGATTAGGCTTCTTTGGCTCCATTTTCGATCACGGGTGGTCTGTAATTCAAGACCCAATAGTTGTATGAGAGGCAGTCTATAGATCAAACAGAAGTGTTAAGGTTAATGGAGAAATTGCCAGGTGAAGTTGTATAGCCTATATAACATGGGAGGTCAGAAAAGTTAATCACTATATTCTTTCTCATTTCAATTCTATCAGTTTTCTAAGTGTCTGCATTTCTGCTGGCAATTAACAAAACTGTATGACTTGGATTTGGAAGAAAATGGAACACAAAATGTTAATTTGCAGGAGATGTGTCCAGGCTGACCCTGAAACGAGTAAGGATTACATTACATCAAGTTAAACAAATTTCACCATGCTCAACAGAAGAATACAGGTGCAAAACTGAAGTAAAAGAGAAAACAGCCAGCACCATAAGCTGTACAATATCAGTGATACGCACCTTACTTTTGCACAAACCATCATAATAATAACTGCTGTGGAAGGTTATGATCTCAAGAGATGTGATCAGTGTCATATACTCAAATATAACTGTGTGTGCCCCAGAAGACATAGACATACGAACCACTCAGAAGGACAGAAGAGAATGACTAGATCTTTTGCTCTTAGCCATTAACTGTCTCTCAGGGAATACTGCATGTACACTATGATCACAGCTCGAAAATGCACAGTTATGAATTTACTGATTACTTGTGGGTTTTCATTTTTACGATGGGGGCCAAAATGATGCTGTCACTAAGCTTCTTCCCATGTGTGGGTGGAAACCACTAGTTCTCTGTAGACTCTTGGTTTATTTTTTAGTGCATCTTTGTCAGTTGGTCAGTCCACTTCCCTATAAGAACATGAGAGGTGTCATTCCTGTAGGAGGAGAGGGTAAACTGAAAATAAAACAGATCAGATCCTGTGAGGAGTCAAAATGGAGTTGGGTGTGTAAATCAGGATTAAACTTCAAAAAGCAGCAAAAATGCAGTTCTTTGTTGGCCAGAAATTTTTTGAGTCTATGATAGTGTAGGGTTTTTTTTTCTCCTGAAATACCTCCTACTTAGTTTGCTCTTTTGTTTACTGTTTGTGCTCCAGGTTGTAGGATGATGAACTCATCACAGAAATGATAAAGAGAATGTGCATTAGTATTACTCCAACACTAAAAAGTTGACTACAACTTAATTTCAAGCTATAGGTTGATTCTGCAGTAGTTTTGCATGTATACTATGTGGCCACAACACTTCAGAGCCCTCTTTCTCCTTGTTCAGATCCCACTCTATATTCTACAGCCTACCAAAAAGTTTTGATGAGATCCACTTATATAAGAAGTAAAACACAACATTCACTGTATAATGTTATGAATTCTAGATACATAGATACATTAGAAAAAGGTGTCTTGACATGTTCATTGAAATTGAAAATTTTATAACAGAAACAAAACACCTTAGTAAGAAGTTGGTATTGCCCACCTAATACAGACACTGTGAATAAAAAGCAATGAGTTTGAGTTAATTGATGAAAATTAAAGATAGTTGTAGCTAGAGAGTTGAGGCAAAATTTTGCCTGTTGGTGCAAAAAGGAGCCAGTGGCCAGGGTTTCTTTTCCATCTGAGCTCCTGCTATTTCCAAGTAGCTTGAATTTCTAAAGACTGCCTAGAGAGAGCAATCTCTCCTCTGTTGAGAGCATAAGACCTATACAACCTGCCTGCTACCCCTGTCGCGTTACCCAAATGGTGGCTGGGCACACCATCCCCTTTTGCTCTTGAGCTATCTGTTGCTTGGTAGTTTATGCTTTTTTTTTTTTTTTTTTTTTTTTTTAAATATTGTTTCTTTGTTCTGACTTTCTTCTTTTACCAAAACCAAGTAGTGCCTACTGTTTTCTCCCCCTAATTTTTAGATTGGCTTTTAAATCCAAAGTATATATAGAGAGAAGAAATTACTTCTGGAGTGCTTGTTGAACTAGTGTGGGTTTTTTCCTTGCTTGTTTTTTTTTCCTTGTTTTTGTTTCTTTTTCTTCCAACATCTCCCCACCCCACCCCCCGCCCCCAGTCTCTTTCAGCCATAGCGACTGTAGAAGCTGCCTGTAACAATAATAGGCAAGCATTTTTCCATTCCAAACAGAAATGGAGCCTGATGGTATCCCTATAAAGGAATATACAAAACCTTTAGGTGGCAGCCAAGGGCTACAGTTTGGATTCCTAGATTTATTAGTTGTGTGGTTTATGGTCTCTGCTTCAGGTGGCAAAGAGGATAGGATGAAGAATTAATTTATTATCCATCCAAAAGCAAAGCAGAAGAAATGTCACACAGGTGAAATTTTTTGAAAAGCTGGGTTTGTCTAGATATACAGGAATGCACCTAGGAGCTCTTTCAGTGGTCTGTTACCTTTCTGCCACCCTCTGTCTCCTTCAAAGTACTCGTAAAAGAACACCCTAAAGCCTGACATCTTACTCCTGTTGATAAATTTGTTATAAAAATGGCATTCAATATAGTGCTTTCATATTGTATTCAGAATGTGAACGATAACACATGTCTGGACCTGGGAGGAGGTTGGAAACACTTGACAGCCCGCTGGCATGCACCTCCTTAGCCCCACAGCCCATCACAGCAGGTGTAGAGGAATGAAGCTGGGTTAATTAGCATTGATAATATACAACTGTGGGCTGGCTTCAGGGGCGGCGGTTTGGCTGATTTAGATGAGGTGCAGCTGTGGCTGGTTAAGTGAAGTGGTTGAGAGCCAATGGAGAGAGAGCAGCTGAGAGGGGAGAAAAAAAACAGAGAGAACACACAGCTTGGATGAGGCAAGATGAGGAGAAGGCCACAGAGGGACTGGCATGAAGAGTGTGCTGGTATGAGCTGGTAAAAGACCTTGTTGTAGCTTGGTAGTTTGAAGAGTGCTGTGACAGTAAGGAGCTGCTGGTCCTCTTGCTTCTCTGGCACAATAATGTCCCTGCAACTCTCCCAGGGAGTTTAGGGCATGCTGTGGGAGATGGCATTGCCAAAGATGGTCATTCAAATGGTATATTTAAGAACTGTAATACAGGATTACTGTCCTTGTGCCACTCTAAAACAGAGCTTTATGAAAATGTGGGTGGGTTTTTTTCCATAAAATGGACTTGTCAAAATCCTGAGGTTAATTTGCTGCTGTTATGCAGTAATGTTGAAATTCTGCTGAAATACATTGTTACAATATGTAATTAAGTTGTCTAGAGATGTCATAATGTTTGTTAATGAAAACAAAACTATTTGAAAGAAACTGTAGACTCCAGAGACTTTATTTTAGTTATTTATGCATCTTTGTTTTTACAAATAACTGCATAATGGTATATTTTGATATGGAACATTTTTTTTTTACTTACTGCCATTTTCATGCAAGAAAACATGGCCACATTTGTATTATGTATTTTGGGAGTTAAAACCAGAAAATGAGAGATTTAGTAATAGCCTAATCTGTTAATTACACAAAGAAAAACTTTGGGAACGGTACAATAAACAATCACATGCACCTACAAACCACATTGTTTACCTCAGCATTGTCGCACCATCCCAGATAGGCTGAAGTATTCAACATTGCTGTCAGAAGCCTATATATATGTGGAACAAATACCCAAATCAGCAGTGAGACAAGGAATTGTACCCTGATTACAAGCCAGATTTTAAAAATCAAGTAGCTAAATGACTAGTGATTCAATAACTAATAAGATTGATTTACATCAAGATTTGCATTGAAATATAGAACTTTGTTTTAATCAGTTTGTGAATATGTAAGGTCTGTCTGAGTATGCAGGTATTTATTAAATAAGATGATTTGGGGTTTCTTCCTTTTTCCATCTCTTTCCCTGCCATATTCTGTATTTTGTGTGAACCCATGTGAATGACTGGGGGCATACTGAAGTGCCATTTCCAGTATTTCTGAATCTTCAGGTACAAGCAAGGGTCTCTCCAGAAGACTTAATGGCTGTTTTAACACAGACCTGTGCTGGGGCTGATACATCTGCCTCTGTGCAGAGCCTGTTCGCTGGTTTGTGTCTAGTTAGCTCTGAGTAGAAGCGGAGTGGAAGGAAAGAGGTAAGCGAGCCTGGCTTCTCCCACCTGTGGACATGTGCCATGCTTTTCTTAAGGCTGTTATCCCCTTACTCCCTTGCGTTGCTGCATAGTAGTTCACCTGCATTGCATAAAAAAGGGCAGGCATCAAGCTTTACAAATCCTTTGCATTTTGTTAACTCCCATTATCTGGCAAAAAATTCCTCTTGTTCAAGTCTCTGCTTGACTGACTACAAGAGGTTTGCATTCACCTCCAGGAAGCAAAGAATAAGGCATTTAATTCACATGGTTGAAATGACTTAATGAACAGAATGCTCTGAGCCGATGTGGAACACAGCCAAGATACTATAAAAGATGCCCTTGTTATTCAAGAGTCGCCAATAGATGTTTACATGATAAAAAAAGGTAAAGACAAAAATTTTCCAACCAAAAGACACTCACTCCTCTTGCATGTATATTTCTCATTACTTGCATTTTTTTTTTGTTCATATAATAAAACACTGGAGACTGACTTCCTAGAAGCAGACTTACTAAATGGTCCACTCTTTATTTTAATAATTTATTGCTGCATAAACATTTTCTTCAATTAAAAAAATGCCCATCTACCTCATATGCAGCTGTGCAGTCTCTCTCGGGGTAAAATTTCTCTGGAGGCTCTGTCTCATACTAATGGTTTTCTAAGTGACAGTGACCAGCTGGACATTTATGCTTTGTCTCGTGATGAGCTACACTAGGATGGTTTGTGACACATTTCCCTGCCTGGGGAATGTTTAGTATATGGGGTGGCTTAAAATGTTTGTTTGGATGAGATGAGAAATGATCTCTCAAGTTGCTGGGAAGAGGAGGCTTAGTGCAATGGGAGGTAAGAGAGGATGTGTCCAGTATGGTGAAGAAGGAATTACATGCTAGCTCATCTAAATAGTAATAGCAGGTGTGGGTAATTGCACTTTAATAAAACTGTATTTGAAAGCAGCTAAACTGTAGTTTCTTAGCAACTGCTACTGACAGCCACATTTTAGGTGGCCAAGGCTTTCAAATTAGGCAACACCCATACCCTGCTATACAACAGCATTAAATGGAGAGAATCACCAAAGCAGAAGTGTTTCTACTCTCTAAAGAGAAGCACAAAAGAGGGCCAGAGCCACAGAGGTGGTGATGAAGTAGAAAAAGCAGAAATTAAATCTACATTTCTAGGTAAGCCTTTTTAGGGAGAACTGCTGGGAAGAACTGTTGCAGAGAAAGGCATGACCCACTAGACAATGCGATGTGGACTTTAGAGAACGTTGGCCGGGGTGTGATTTTTATGTTGGTAACTTCATTATTTTCTTAACACATTTTTTTATGTCTTATGTATTTGTCATGTAAAATCTATGTGTGTGTGTATAAAAGTGCATATAAAGGATTTTATTTTATGTGAATGAGTGTGTCTTTAGTGTGAAATGTAAATGTTGTAAGCAGTCTTCATCACTTAAGACCATGGTGCCAACGAGGTGGTCGTGGATAAGAACATTTCACGGGAGAAGACTGTGTGAAAGCCAACCAAGAAAAGATAAAGAGCACTAAAGAGGAGTCAGAAGGGTTCATATTTTTGGCTAATTGATGCAAATTTACATTTGGCTAACATCTTATAGTGTCTGAATTGTTTTCAGTTCCTTACGGATGCTTTACAGAAAGCATTATTTCTGATTGTTAATATTATCGTGAGTTAGCTAGGTCCTATCCTAGCAGTCAATAACACGCTCTTAATTTGTTATCTGTAGAGCCAGCAAAAAGTTAACTATATTTTTTTTTTCCTCATTTGAAACCAGAATATTTTCTGGCAATACATAAGATTTAGATACATTGCCCTGGGGAAAATTTCTCCTACTCAACATGGAAAAGCTAATATATTAGTTAAGGTGCTCCCTGGATTAACAAACTTCAAATTCTGGGCAAGTTCCCTAACTTCTGGTTTACTATTTTGGTGAGTGAGAATGTCAGTCTGTCTTTTACATGAATGGTATGGTATTTTGTGACCTTATTCCAGCTTCGTAAAATTCCTACTATTTTAAAGTAAAACTTGCGTATGCAAAAGAACAATGGAATTGCCTTATACAGGTTTTAAAACCTGTGTATCTTTCCATTTTTTTCTTCCAATTGCAAAGCATATATCTCTGGCCTGGCTTTCTGTAACACAGATATATAGAAAAGATGTTTGTGAAAAGGACTTGTTCTAACATGACATGCCAGCATTCATGAAGACAGTGTAGTGTTTATTTAGAATGAGATGAGGCTATACAGAATATACACGGTATCAAAGACTGATAAATAGTAATACAGTTCATTTTGTTCAGTCCACTAGCTGTTTAACTTCTATCCTATGTGTCCTCATACAACCTGTAGTACGACATAGATTCCAGTAAACCACAGTTAAGTCACTTAGTTATTTGATCCAAAACACATACAGTATTCCCAAGAGCTCCCTATGAGGTCTCCACATAGTTAGAGACAGTTCTTGGATTTGAGAAGAACTTATTTATCCATGACTGTTTGCTATTAGATGGTGAGTCTCCAAATATTCCTTTGTCAGGAAAAGGTTTTTAGCCTTTTAGTAACACCTCATTGAAGTATCTATCCATGAGCTTTTAAAAAACTGCATGTGAGACTTGCTGATAACTTTAATTTGTTGAAATCAGTCTGGTGTTTTTTCTTCTCATATTTCAGTGTTTTATTCCTGACTTGTTAGTTCTACTATTTCTTCATGTGACATAAACCTCATTTTTCAGTACTTCACTGTCTTGGATTTTTTATTTTATATTCCACAGACTTGATGAACGACTGTGACTTTCATTGTAAGACTGTACACAGATGCTATAATGCAGGATATATTTATCAGCTTGAATTTTAGGACAGAAAACACTAAAACTGCATGAACCTGAGTAATAATTTCTGTTGTCTTCAGTACCTCTAATTTTGATGAACATGTTCCTCTTTCTTTCTGCAGGTGTTCATAGATTATTTTTTTCCAAGCAGAAGTACTAAATTACAAATATGAGTGGACTCTGCAAGTCAATACAGACTGCTACACATTGAACCCAAATTTTCAAAAATGGCCTGAGATTCAAAGTGCTTCAGAACTGAGCAACACAATTTTAGACATCTGATGTAGACAGGAGCTGATTTTTTCCCTCTAGTTCCCACTGAAATTAAGTGAATTGCAATCTGAAATCTGAAGATGGCTGATTAATTCAGTGCACACATTGCAGTAATAAAAGCCACACATGCCACATGCGATTTTTTTTCTTACAGAAATCCAGTCTTGGTTACAAACAAAGCTGCCACCTCTTTCTGTGTTCCTTTTTTTTTTTTTTTCCTAGCTGAACTAGGAAAGGTTGGCTTAAATGATTAAAAACAAATTGTCACAGATACTGCTTAATGTTTGGTGGTTTTATTTTGTGGAATAGGAATGCATTTCTTTCAATACTTTTATTCAAAATGAATGATATGATCTTTCTTTAGATATTTCTCAGTTATGTTTGTTTCATTCAAGTATACTGTCTGAGTGATATTCAGAAACAACTTCCATATTTGTATGTCTTATTTACTTATGCCATATAGAATTTTAAAGGTGTCTTCATTGGCTGATGGCAGGGCACCTATCCTGTAAATGAACATGTTTTTGTAGTTTAAAAGAGATAATGTTGTCTCTATACAGCCTTTGTCTATTACTGCCAATTAAATCATTGACACTTTATTTCTCTTTTATTGTCTGTAGTCTAGGATTGAAATGCAGCAGTGACTCACTGTAATATAAAACAGGTCCATATTTTGCTTCTTAACTTTATGCTTCTTTTCAAAGTATGGGTGTGCCAGCTTGTGGCATCACTGGGAAAGAATTTGGAGGCAGAATAGAAGTATTCATTCCTCTCACCAGAATATTCCACCTATTTAAAGATCTTAAAGCAGGCAGATGGGAAATGCTTAGAAAAATACAAACCCAGGGGAAGCAGAAAAAGAAAGGTTGGAATGGACCATCTGTGAAAACTTTTTGAGCATCAGATACAAGACTTGAATAGCTGGCATAGAGAATGAAAGGCTCATTACCTCCAGATGAGATGCTGGGTCTGCCTTAAATATTGCAGGATTGTTCAAACTTCACAGGAGTAATTCTGGTAGTTGGATGAGTCACATTATCTGGGCTGGATTCAATAGGCTGACACCACCTGAGCAATTAAACAAAACAAGGGTCCTTTCTTTTATGCCAGGTTATACACAGGATTTTCAGTCTTGCTGTATTGTGCAATGCAGGAAAGCTGACTTTGGTGAGACAAATTTGGCAATTCCATGAGAATTCCTGAAATTATTTGAGTGAAAAACCAGCTGGATCATTTTACCACTAGACATACTGGTCTATGAAAAGTAATGATCAAAATCCTAACTATATAATTAGGGATATTTTTTCTTACTTTTTTTCTCTGATCACCCCCCACACACCCCAATTAATTTTATTTTCCAGTAGATTCTGATGGAAATATTTTTCCTTATTTTTTTGGTTTCTCTGGGTGCCTAAGTTTGAAGAAATGAACATTTGTTTTATTAGCAGTAATGTTAAAGAGCAGTAATCTGTTTTAAAAAACTATTTTTAACACTGTTATCATGTAGCAATAAACAATTCTCAGCCATAGAATCTTTTCCTGAGATGAAGGAGAGAACAGCTACAAATATGAGCAGGAGGTGAAACTGGCTATAATTTAAAGACCACCTCTAAAATAACCTGTATTATTTTGAAAGTAGTTGTAAAGTCATCCTGTGTTCTCTTCCCCCACACCCCTCTGCCCTGAGATTTTTGTTTGTTGGGGTTTTTTTTAAGTGAAGATCCCAGTTTCTGAGTAAAAACTTGGAATGTGTGTATATAACAACATAATTAGTGAATACAGTAAGTGAGCCATTCAAATTGGAATGAAAAATTCCCCACCAGATTTTATAACAGCTGCTGAAGTCATGTGGATAAGCCTGCTCCCAGTCTGAACATCACGGGAAAGACAGATCAAAGGATTGTTCAGAGCTAACCATGTCTAGAGTAGGGTAAAAGAAACAAGGGCAAAACTATGTTTATTTTTTGAGGGTTTTAAAAATTGCTTTTGTTCATAATTATTTAATAGAGAACAGAAACCTTGTGTTAAAAATTTCAGGCTCAATTTGAAGTTATTCACCCAGATTCTCCATAGGAACAAACATGTTGCTATGGAGATGGACCAGAGCAAAGACAAAATATAGATACAGATAAATTCCCCAGAGGAATGTAATTCAAGGCATAAGCACACTGCTTAAACAGTATAAACACTGTCCTGGTATGCCTTGTTTTCTCCATTGAAAGTACAATAAAATAACCCTAATCTTAAATGATCTGCTGTTGTTTTAGGCATAGCTTTTAAAAGATTAGTCATTCTTCTAATATTTTTTTTTCCATAAAGGACAATACAGAAACTTTTTTGTTATTGCCTAAGTGCTGTTAAAAGAAAAGGGGAAATCAACAATAAAATGGATAGAACTTTGCAGAAAAAGCAGTGGTAAGAACCTGATATAAAGATATCTTTGCTTTCTGTGAGTTGAATATTGATGACAAATGTATAAAATGTATTCCTGTTTCTTCATTGTTATAAGATATCCATGTGGAACTTCTGAGAGAGAAAGGATGGGTGCTTCTTCTCTGAAACCCATGCATCTGCTGCTTGGCATAAGCAAAAATTCTTTATTAAGCTTTTGGATAAGAGTATCTCTAACCAGTAATGCACCAAAGGGGAAACTCATGCCTAGATCAGTGCTACGTTCATTGAAGTGCATTATTTCTGTCTGTATTTCCTGCATGTGCTGTCTAAAATAATGGCTTCTATTTCAGATTAAGTATCTGATTGTATTATCACTTTCTTGTACGTCTCTGTGAAAATAGTAAGAATCCTAGCACATTGTATCAAAAAGGATAGGTTAAAACCACTCCTGTGGTTTTTTTCCCTCATATGCATTATTTTTCTAGGCCTCTCATTTTTTTGCAAGTATCTTCTGGAATTCAATGTACATGGCCTTTTATAGCATTGCGTCACTGTGTAGTACCACAACATGAAGAAGAAAATACTCAAACTATAAATCAGATAGACCTTCTTCATGGATACCCCATTCTTAACATTACATCTGGAAGCTATTAAAACGAGTGGACTTCTCTTCAGGGATATTTTAGAGACCATAAGGCACAGATTTTTAAATACTTCTCTGCAGCTGTGACCACCAGCCAGATTTTTTGATTGAAACGTGACTGTGTTTTATATACCTCTATATAGTCCTCTATATTGCATGTATTACCTAATGTAGATGTGTGTCAGCATTAAAGGGCCCGAGATGAAAATAGATGGGTGGTTTCAGAACCATGCTCCTGCAGTGAACATCACAGAGAATGAGGTCCCTTGGACCCTAGTGACCCACAAAAGCAGGACTTTGCTTCAGTCTCCACCCTTCAGCATTACAAACAGAAACAGATATGAAGATTTAACAGCTACAGACATCCACAAGCAGGGTCTGCATGGAGAAACTGTACCAGCAGCACACCATGGTTACCACAAAAACATTGTGTGCTTATAGTGGGTGATTCTCTGTTAAGGGGCACTGAGGAGCCCATCTGCTGGCCTGGCAGGGACTCATGTGCAGTATGCTGCCTTCCAGAAGCTAAGATGTTGCAGAGAGGCTGCCACAACTTGCCAAGAGCACAGATTACTATCCTCTGCTACTCTCATGTGGGCATGAATGACGCTGCGAGTCAGAATCTGGGCACAATCAAGGAAGACTATAAAGCCCTGGGGGGTGTAAGTGGAAAATTTTGGTGCCCAAGTTATCTTTTCTTCCATTTTACCAGTAACAGGAAAGGATGCAGCCAGAAATAGACCTATAATGCACACCAACTTCTGGCTTTGCAGCTGGTACTGTCATGAGGGGTCTGGCTGATATGACAACGGGACATTCTTTGACTATAGCCTGTTAGGGAGGGATTGGATCCATCTGCCCAGAACAGGCAAGGGAAGCTTTGGCAGCAAGCTGGCTGGCTTAGTAAGGTGAGCTTTAAACTGAGGAACTCAGATGGAGGGGTCCAAAGTGGTAATTCTCATACCATTGCATCCAGCTGGGGAATAAGCCAGGCCAACCTGAGCAGTGACATAAGCTCCTTAGCTGCCTCCACCTCAAGGGTGCGCATGGCTATGGTGGATCCACTTGGCATCCCTCTTGGGAAACCTGCATGCTTGGTTACCTCTCTGAAGTGCCCATACACCAATGCTCTCAGCATGGGGATTAAACAGGATGAATTGGAGAATTGTATGTGGTCAGAGGGCCATGATCTCATTGCAGTTACAGAGACATGGTGGGATAGTTTGCATGACTGGAATGCTGCCATGGATGGCTTTGTACTTTTTAGGAAAGACATGCCAGCAAGGTGAGGTGTTGGAGTTGCTCTTTATGTGAGGGAGCAACTGAAGTGTATCGAGCTCTGCCAAGGGGTGGATGGAGAATGAGTCGAGAGCTTATGGGTAAAGATTAAGGGGCAGGCCAGCATGGGTGACACTGTTGTGAGTGTTTGCTACAGGCCACCTGATTAGGAAGAGGAAGTTGATGAGGCCTTCTACAGACAGCTGGAGGGAGCCTCACGGACAGAGGGGGTCACTAATATTTGATTAAGATGGATTGACATCTCCTCATTCAGTTCTGGTGGTAGGTTGTTAAAATGATGCCCTTAGAAGTTCAGAAATATTATTTGAACCCCTTCCTTACCTAAACACTACCCGGGCTATTAGGGGCTTGCTCTTAGTAACTTTCTTACTACTAAGGTCAGGTTTAAAAGAGATATGTGTATGCTTGTGAAGGTTAGTAATAGGGAAAGCTTAATTTCCAAGAGCTACAAATGTTCCCAGTGCTGTCTGAAACAGGCTAATTTATGTGTGTGACAAATGGTTTTGACCTTGGAACCAGAGGCGGAATTGACTGAAGTTTTGGTGAAGTTTAAAGGGTAACCAAGTTTCTGTAACAGGGTATAACTAAGAGCTTAAACAGGAAGGGAAAACAATGCTGTGTAAAAGATAGTTAGCTTGAAAGCCTTGCTTTTATTGAAAAAGTTATATATGTGTCAAAGACAGGCAGGAAAAATGTGGATCAAAAAGAAACATGGCAAATCTAACCTCTGGAACCTAGTAAGAGACACAGCTATATTAAAATCCCATCAGGCAAAGAATGAACACTCCACACTACACAGATAACAAATCAGCGGATGGTGGCAAGGTTCTTCAGGCAGAAGCAATGCATTAAAATTACACTCGGGCAATCCGAGCTACTATATTCAGGACAAACACACTTTCAGTGTTAGCAAGAGAGATGTTAAAACCAGATGCTTATTTCTAAATAAGCTGTGGCACTACCATGCATTCTGAATCATGTCAATTTTTTTGGTCGTAGTAGAACATGGCATGAAAGTTAGATATTTGGGTATTGGCAACGTAAGATAACTGGAAGCCCAGGAGCCAGGAATGGGGAGGTAAGAGGTGATGCTGGAACATCTCTGCGGTCACTGGTGGCACTGGTTTCCCAGGGGTGAGGTCCCCAGGACAGATCCTGAGTGCTGCCCAAGGTGTACGAAAAGCCTGCCAGGTGTTTGCACAGTGGCACAGCTGGAATTCTTGGGCTGTTTCAGCAGGGCCAGGATAGTTTCTTTCCTTCCCTGGGTAGTCTCAAGGTAGAGGCTGTTTGGAATGTGTATCCCTCTGTCCCTCTTATGCGGACATGTAGAGACAACTGTAAGCTGGCGTACCCCCTTCAAAGCAGACTTCAGGGGCCAATCTGGCCTTTGTTGAAAGCTACATGAAAAATGTAGGGTTGGCTGCCTTTCTCTCTTGCATATTCATTTTCTGCTGCTTCTGAAAGGTTTCAGGAAAATACGTGGTTTGGTACATATGAAACCTGAAGCAAGTTTCGCACAAAGGCAGGTATGAATAGTCTCTTTACATATTCTCAATGGGGAGAGATTTTTTAGTACTTTAGTTTATAAAAACACATTAAGGTACCACAAATAGAAGTTCTTATGTTACTTGGTGTATGTGAAAACAGAATACTTTATAAAAACAAACCCACAAGAAGGCTTTACCTGCCCTCACAGACAATTGTATACAATAACCAAAACTGTTCTCTCACACTGAAGCGTACAGCACAGTGGTTTGCACACAATGTAGGTGATAAGCAAAGCAGTTGTGGAAGGCAAAGTCATATCTGAATATGAAATCTAAACCAATGAAATATGATTATCTTACCAAATGGAAAACAATTAAGTAGAATCTTTGAAAAGGAAATGACGGTTTAGTGACATCTGGTGATATTAATGCTTGTCTAGATTTTTCCATCAAAATGTGATATCAAATATTGGTTTGGGGGAATCCATACTATAATTTAAAGACAAATTCAGTTGTGCAGGTTTTCATATTTCTACTGGGAAAATTGAAATTATATATATAATTTTGGGGTTTGGCAGTTTAAAATGTACTTAACATCAAAAGTGAACTGCAAGCAAATATTTTTTTCGGCTTGGAATAATGGAAGTGAATAAAACTGAGCAAAGCAAGATGTAGACAAATATAAAAAAAAATGAAAAAAATAACTGGAGCACGATTTTACCATGAAATAAATCCCAAGGGGAACCTGCTACTCTTAAGCTTGTTGAAATTTGATTACTTCAGATGTTAAAATATTTTATAAAGGAAAGTACACATGCTCTTTATTTTCTAGATGTAAACACTGGAGCCCTGAACGACTATGGTACATTTTATGTTGGTGACAGAGTCATGAAACAAACGTAAGTATTTTTATTCTCTGTCTACAGAGCCCCAAGGACTAGAGGCTATAATGAAAACTCCGAAGAAATCAAGTGGTATCACTTTATCACTTTTCTTTAAGACTGAACTTTTGTTAGAGTGATGAAAGCAATACAAGATTTAATTTAATTAAATATCAGAATTTAAAATATTGCTAAATAATTTGAAGAATTAGAAGAAATTGTTTTCCCACAACTGCAGTTTCTTTTGTATGGGAGCATTAGTCAAAAAAAACCCACTGCTAAATATCTGAAGCCATATAATGAAGTATTATTTCAAGGCAGTGGTCCAGCATCAGAACAGATCTGAGTCACATCAAGCAGTATAACTTCCTATGCCATAAAAGAGGCATGAAACTGAAGCCACTGAGAATATTGTTCCAGCCAGATCACTGCTAGTCAAACAGAAGACAATAAATGTATCAACAGGTATTTCATAATTAGATTTCCTATATTCAAATGTCAGATTGGAGTGTAAAAATACAGGAATTGGGAGCAATAAAGTAGATTCTTGTCACACACAGAAATATGTTATGCATATTTCTGACAGGAGATGACCACTCATAAATAACCAGCTGGTGTCCCCAGAACTTCCAAACCTCTCTCCGATTTTTGTATTCAGCTTTTCAGTTCTCTACCGACCTCAGTTATACCCTTTCCTTCCTGTGTCTTTTGTGTTTTAATGGTTTGATATGTCATGATTTCTTTATCAGCCAGGTTCAGTACCGTCTTGAAACTTTGACATCAATAAAAAACTTCTGTTTTTTTACTAAACCAAGGGGAAAACCACAGTTCTTTAATATGAAGCCATAACTTCTCTATTCCAAGAGGAGACTCATGATTCTACTGCTGAGGAACAAGCATGGTAACTACACAAGAAAACTGAACAGGTCTTTCCTAGTTCTCAAACGGCACTTTTTTTCTTTTTTTTTTTTTTTGGTGGCGGGGTGTCACTGTTGTTTTTTTTTTAGTCTTTCATTTTATCTAATGCAAACCTGTCACCAAGCACCACTGGGCATGGCACACTTTGCTGTGATATGTAACATGAGCTAATGATGTCCTGTCCAACGAATTTCCTGGGAAAAGTAAGCTGTCAATGTGATTACTGAATGCCTGCTTCACAACGTTTTGACAGGGAAAAGCTCTATTTCCTTATATTAGCACTAAATGAAGAGCATCTAGATCAAGGACTGTTGCAGAAATTGGAAGGGTTCACGTATGCTACAATAAAATAGGTTTCCAAACTGCCTAGAAAGATAAATACAGATTTGGTGTTGGGAAGTGATCAACATATGACCAAAGAAGCTGGAAGCTGGAGCTGTGATGAAATGCTGCATTGTGGATATACAGACCTGGTTTGCGGAGATGCAAATAAGGTGCGAAAGACAGCTGGCCATTTCCTGATGTGAAGCTTTTCTGTTGAAGAAAACTAATCTGCTGAAAATGGAACTGTTCTGGGGGATGTTGATCTCTGTAGACACTCATTTGGCTCTTTTACAAAGTGGGTTTTATACCTTGGCAGCTGACCTAGGCACCAGGATCCCAAAGTTTTCATCAGTTGGTTTTTTAGATACTTGCTGGTTTCTGAGTTCCAAGAGCTCAGTCCTTCCAGGCCACTGCAATGTAGTGTGTGAAAGGACTGGGAAAGTCAGAGCCCCTGAGACCTCGCTGCCCAACACCCACCCATTAAAGAGCCCAGGCAACACATCTAGCTTAAGAAACACAGACTCAGCCCTTGGAATGTTTTGCTTTTTTAAAAATCATAACTTCTAGACTCCCATTAAAAATAAAAACAAAAATGAGCTTTCAGAATTACATTTTGATTTGTGACTCTTAAAAAGTAATAGTATTTTTTTTTGTGGAAGCAGAAATATGCTTCCTGATCAGATTCAAAGAGAAATGTTGCCTTAGAAATGACCAGAGATGGATGATGGGAAGACAAAATGAAAAAAAAAGGAAGCTCAAATGTATGAAACAATATCTACAACAAAAGATGGGAAAGCTAAGTGGAGATGGACAAGCTGGAAATTATCATCATTACAATTGATCAGCTGCGTATTAAAATGCAAGAAAATGTATTAGTACTAGCATGACAATTCAACTGTGTTAAAATATTTATAATAACAGGTAAAATGGAGCAATTTCATATCTCTATTTTCTTTCTGTTTTTTTCCCTTTTCATCATCGTCTGTTGTATTCAGCCTAGAGCTGCATGTTCACATAGCATTTATCAGTATAATACAAGGGGCAGGGCTACTCACAAAAACATAGTCCTCCTAGGACTTTTACCAGCTTTTGCAACAAAACCCAGGGCTGAAGTTCTGGCTTGATATATATCAGTGACTATTTTTTTTAATGAGATTGTTTTTACATTCTATTTTCTTTTTTCAAGTGTTATGCAGATCTATGACATTACGTAGTCTTATTATCCTGATTTTGGAGTCAGCAGATCTCATTTTTTACCTTCAAGTTGACCACAGTTTCTTTCAGTTCTTTCTGTTCTTTTCTGTGAGTTCTTTAAACTTTTGTAATTGTTTTTTTTTTTGGCCATGATGCAATTTTTCATTCCACACAGCTTTTCTGTGAGAGGGGTTCGCTAGACTGTGATTATAATTTCTCTGCATATCTGCTCTTTTATGTAGAACTTTCCCCAGAAATCCCATTTTCTTTCTATGTAGTAGTCATTCTTCTGCCCTCCTTGCTGGCCACCAATTTGACATACACTTTGTGACTTGCTTAATCATCAGCTAGTTCACTCAACATTGCAGTTTATTCAGTGTATTCATCTTGCAGGGATTTTCCAACTTCTCAATCTATTCATCCTGACCACTAACATTTAAACTAACATTGTTATTCACAGTCGTGACCCATCAGCTGAGGTATTTCAATTCTTGTGTGATCTTTATACATCAGCTGAGGTATTTGAATGACTGTGATCTTTAAATCGTTGAATTTTACTGGGCTCTTTTTGTTTTTCTCATCATAACATATAAGTCTTCTGCCAGTCAATTTTTTGAACGATTTTCTTCTCATGTAGATTTCTACCTAAATTATTTTTCAGTTATTTACTTTCACAGTATAATATAATCTTAAACTCACAGAAAATTCTGCTGAAAAGAAACCTCAGGAGGCATCTAGTCCAACTTCCCACTCACGACAATTATGAGGGGCAGACCAGGTTGCTCTGGGCTTTATTGTGGTCTTGAAAACAAAGGATGGAGACAGCATACCCTCCTCATAACCAGACAAACTGTTTCAGCTGCCTGTCTGTCTCGTGGTGAAAGTTTTTCCTTTTATCTAGTCTGAACTTCTCTTGTTTCAATTTACACCCATTGTCTCTCCTGTCCCCCCCACGTATTGCTATGAACAGCCTGTCTCCTCCACCTTCTCAATTCCACTCCATCTTCTTGGCAGTAGACCCTTCAAAATCCTCTCGGCAGGGTATTCTACTTCTTTTATTTGGCCACAGATGGCCACTGAAGTGAAAACTTTGTGCTGTTTGGTCACTAACCATTATCTTAAAAATCTAAACTAATGCCAGTATGTGTGGTTTTTCTGCTGCTTTACCCTTTGCTGCAATCACGTTGTGTCTTTTGCTAGCCTTTTCATACAGAAGTAGATTAATTTACTCCAGTCAGCCCTCACAGGATCGCTTTGCCATGTTTTAGACCATTTTATCTTATCCTGAGATAGTCAGATTGGGAAATGGTTGCACTGTTGTTGCATTTAACTAAACAATCACCTCCACCTTTCCAATGTGTATTTCGGCAACAATCAGGTGCTAGATCCTGACTGAGTTTCTCTGGGCAGCCTCCTTTCTGGCTCCGAAGCCGGGACATTCACTAAAGACCTTGCTGTGTTTTTCTGGGCAGCCCATTGAGATCATCAGACACAGAACCTCTGGGATTTTATCACTCTTGTAGTTCAGCTCTGTCTCAAATTCTTCCTCTTTTTTTTTCAATATTATGTATTTTTGGCATTTTGTTGTGATCCCCCCCCCCAATAACTGCAGATAAATATTGAGATATCATGTGTAATGTGAACTTCACCAACTAACCGAGCATAATATTTTTATTAGGAAATCATAGTCGTTGTTCTTTTAGGCAGACGGTGTGCTTTACCCAATGTGTCATAGCTGCCCAAACCTGGTGTGCCACATTTTTACATCTTCACCTTAGTTTAGAACACCTCCCAGAACAGGGAAGGTAATAGAAACTCAGTTTCCATATGCAGTTTACAACATGTTCTAGAAATAAAATTATTCATTAAACTTCCTTAGGCCAGCTTCCTGAGGCATATTTAAGAGACTAAAGAGATAAGAAAACCTAAAGCAATGTATGAAATTAATCTTCCCTGATGTCCCCAGCCAAGACAAAAGTCTGCCTTTCTTGGCCTGTGCTGTGAGTCTCCCCACTTTAGGAATTTTGGAGTCAGGATTAGCAGAGTGATATGTGTGCATAGTTAAAACACACTGCTCAAAAAGAATTTGATCCATCTCATCCATTGGCTGTTCGCAGTTACACTGAGTGAACCACAGAAAATTACTTTAGGATGTCTAGGAGGACTCAGAATATTTTGTTGTTGACTTTGGTATGTGTAGGTTTAAGACCTTGTCTAGAGCTGACGGACAGTTCTTTCTTTTCCTTTTTGTATAGAGATAAGGTATCACACCTTAGGATCAAACCCTAAGATCTGTGAGAGATTTAGCAGGTGGATAGGTAGGTTCTGCATGCTGACAGTTGAAAAGCTTCACTGCACACGAAGGGGGCAAGTTATGATCAGCTCTACAGATTTTTGACCAGCATGCCAGAAAAAGACTACTAAAAGTGGCAGCAAGCCGGCATGAAACTGTAGGGGAGCAATTTAGTGCAATTTGTCCTTCTCACCGAGACTGATTAGTCAGTTCATTAATTTTAGGCCCTTGCTGTTTTTTTTTTTTATTCTGTGTAAATTCCTGTTACAATTCTTTTCAATCATAAGCTGATGACTTACATTCAGAAGGTCACCCAGTAGGTGGCACTCCCCAGCTGACTCAAAACTGATCCAGGAGCCAGGAAGGGAGAACCCATGGCAGATACAGGACGGGGCAGACACATTCTGGGTGGTAGTGCGCACCGTGCCTTCATCTCGGTCCCTACTTTCCCACACAGCACAACACGGGGGCATCTTTTGTGCCTTTTCTTTGCCCCACTTGCAGAGGAGCTTTTCCAGATTTTACACCCCTCTCTAGAAGGTTTATGCTGTGGTTTCTTCCCTATTGCATGGCCTGCTATGTAGTCTAGAAAAAGGCTGAGAAGTGAGACTGGCGCAAAGGAAACTGGAAGTAGCAATGACCAGAAAAGAGCTGGAGAAATTAGATAAAGAGTGACACTGAAGTCTGTAAAGCGCATGCCTGAAGAAGGCTAAGATAAGCTTGGCATTTGAGTGAATACAGATAGATTGACGTGCATACACATCTGTCCCAAGATGTATAATTTACATCTCACTTTATTTTTTTGTGACCTTTAAAATATTTGAAGTTTTGCATAATTAACGTATTTCTTCTGGTTAGAGAGGCTGAAAGGTGAGAAAGGTTGAAATGAGAGATTAACTGATCTCTCCATTGAGTCAACTGATTAAAAAGGCACAGTGTGAAACACATTAAAACTGTAATTAATGGAAAGTATGAGATAGAAAAAAAGCATCAGCTATGGAACAAAATGTCAAATACGTAGAAAAGTCGACTCTTAGGTGACTTCTACTTAGTCCTAGAGTTTCTCTCTATTTTGGTGACTTTCATACTTCCACCTCTCATTTTTCCCATTGGGAAACACCTCAAATGTCTTTAACATTTTTCCTCTTACAAGTTCTGTTCTCTCTGCATTTCTAATATCTTTACTATTCCCAGGTTCCTGAAGAAGATGTCATGATAGAAGAATATGATATGTGACCAAGGTGCCAAAAAGTTGTCAGCCATGTGGGAAAGTGAAGTTCTAGGTTTTGGGAGACAGATGGGATGATAGTAGCATGCAGTTTACAATTAATATAATAATTTATTATTTAATTTCTTTGTCAAGGCATCTTTGAAAAGTCATGTTTCAGTACAAGCTCTTGTTTCTTCACAGCAAACCCCATCACAATAAGCTTGTCTTCAGCTTCCATGCACATGTTGTCAGAGGCTCCTCTGCTCTTCCCTTGCTTAATCTTACCACCCGGCTTCCTTCCACTATGTACCCTTCCATAGTCATTTGCAAATGAAATCATCCCTGGACAAATCATACAGGAGTTTTAAATCTAAGCTACACTTGTAGATATTTATCTTCTACATCAGAAAATATTAGAGGACATTTTCTTCGATATACTTGAGTGAATATTCCTTACAGCCTAAATAGATACCATTTTGTTTTCCAATTGAAGATACACTTCAGAACAAAAGGATATTATTCTTCATTCCTGAATATGTATTTTAAATTCTAATGACTAATCATGCAGCTGAATGTTCATATTGTGATAGGTCATTCTACTACTGTTTTTATTCTGCTGATTGTTCTAGATATTATTCTTCCTCACCTGTGCCTATTCAATAAATTGGTGCCTGCCATTATATTTTGCAGTTTATTTCATGCATGGAAACCAGGCTTATGAAGTACATAAACCCTGTATTTGATAGACATATAAGATATTTCCATATTAGAGACTTAAAACCACTGTGTAGAGTTAAAGGGTTGACATTCTGAGGGGTACAACAGGATTTTATTTTCTCGTATGATGCTGGTAAAGTGCTGAAGTGGTGTGTGTATATGTTAAGAATATACGTGTTGTTTTACTAGAATCAGAAATCTTTATTTTTACTCTTTTACCATTCAGGGATGGGCTTTTAGAGCGAGATCATGTGTGTCCTTTGTCACAGACAATGAGAAAAATGAGTAAAAAATCTGCATTATCGCTCATAGCTATGAAGTGGGGAATCGATGCAGCATATCTTCTACTTGCTGAGTTAAGTATTACATACATGCATATGTCATATATTTGTGCATGTGTATATGGCCCTGTTCTTTCAGTATGTAAACTCTAAATGAATTCTAAATTTATGCTAAATAAAAATGAGAAAATACTGCCACAAACTGTGGATGCCAGATTTATTCTGTCCTAGGCAATATTCCAAGAAATAGAGAACTACTGATGTTATTTCTATTACAGAGTCATTACTGTCAAACTCAGGCCCTCAAAATAATAAGCCATAGTTCATTTTCCCAGAAATATAAAATTATATTCTTTTAATTTCCCTGTAATTTTTTAATCTGTTACAGTATTTTTGGTGGGGTTTTTTTGCTGGTTTTGTTTTGTTTTTAACTTTTCTCAATCTATATGAACCGAATACACATACCTACGTGTACTTTTCTGTATTTACGTGTAAGTATTTGGAAGTCTGTGCATAGTTCTTACTTTTCCATACATATGTTAATTCCAGAGGAAAATCACTCCCAGTTGCACACACCCGAAATGTCTGTTTTCCATAGCCTGTCTGGCAGAAAATACTTTGTTCTGTTGGGACCATGATAACAGGGAGCTATATGAACTCTTTTATGTCTGCATGCATATTCTCAATTTTCCATTTACAATGACCTACATTGTATTTTAGATCTTTTAAAATTACTTGATTAAACAGGTTTGTCATGACAATTAAAAGTAGCCTAATTTTTTAGTGGCTATCATACATTAAATTCCACGTTTGTATCTTAACTCAATTTATAGGCAGTGTCTTGCTTTCAAAGACAGACTGACAAGTCTGTAATTGTAGTTTGTATAATTTTATCATTTTTTCCCAGCCAGAAAAAATATGCAGACTACATGTATAATGCTTCATTAACAGTCTTATGAAACAAACCCTTCAGTATCTGACTGCATTAAATTTTTTAATTTATTTTTTCTTCTGTAAGATAGAAAAGTCCTGTTATCTCCTCTTCACATGCCAAAAAATGGTAGAGAAGGTAGAGAGGAGAGATTAAGGTCTGACCTACAAAAGTTTTTAGCTTCTTAAAAAAATATTTTTTTAATGTTATTTGTTCAAGGTCATATGAGAAATCTAGAGCAAAGTAACACCTCAGATTCCAGGCTAATGCCCTCCACACATTGAATAAAATGCTAGGTAATATACTGCTAGAAGACATTACTGAAATCCACTTAAGGAGAAGGAAAAAGAAGAAAAAGGGAATCATATCCTTTAGAAAAAAAAAAAAAGTTGTATAAAGGTTTGAACTTACATTCAGTTCCCACCAATTTTTTTGAGAACTGAGAGCACACAGTATTTTGCAGGACTGTTCAACTACAGGTGTACTTCAATGTTTCAATCCTTGTGCTGGTCCCCAGAAATTTTTGAGTGCTTTTTAATCTGCCAAGTAAATGCATGCTACAGGGTGCCATCACTCTTCCAAGCATTCTTTGTTGTAGGTTGTCACTCATGTATTTGAAATGCACCTTTTTCTCCAAATAAGCTGAGTTCTCTACCCAGATTTTTCCTAACCCCTTACTGTGAATTTGACAAATCAATTTTCCAAAGGATCCCCATCCCAAAGCTTCTTCAGGTCTTAGACCCACTGTTTTTCCTATGTATGGTTTTGAGTCTGTTCCCAACAAAGAAAAACAGACTTTGCATTTTTTCTTTCTTAAATTCAAATCAAACATGGGAAACAACAAACAAAAATGCTGAATTTGAAGTTTTGCTAATGCTAAAGCTTAGACATAAAACTCCAGTAGAAGAATTTTTACAATAATCTGATGAACTGTGCAGAAGGTTGTATTATTCCAGGGAACACAGATCATCAAAACAAAAATTAAGCATGTAAATCCTGTGCACTCTTACTAGGAGACTGGCTAAATGAGAAATATGCAGACCTATCACCAGACTTTTACTTGACAAAGTTTCCTTCTCAGGACCAGAATGACACCATTATTTGCTACCTTTTTCTCTACCTGTTAGAGAAATAAAATAATCTTTGATTTGATAAAAAAAAAATAAAAATCCATAACCCAAAATCAAAAAAAATAAAAAGCAGTTGTATCAATCCATTTCTTTTATGAGATGCTGATATACTACTGATGATGGTCCAAAGTGCAAAATTTAATGTGCAGAGAGCCTGTAGTCTCTTGGTTGTTTCTATTTCTAGGGCTAAAAATTATACAACAGTCTTAGATATTTTGCACATTACCTATGTGGTAAACATTAATTCACCTGGTGAATAGCACATTCAATTTCTATTCTGCTCTAACCTAATAAAATTCCCAATATACAAGACTATGTTTCTAAGTGTATAACTGTGATTTTGTTATAAAACATGGTCCTTTAAATCCTGTGAGAGATTGCTTGAGCTAAAGGAGTAAGTAGTCGTACAATGTGCTGTGTGCAGTGTACAAATGCTTGTGGCACCTTTCACTTTCTTTTTATATCTAGGCTGTGCTTTGGAGGGGCAGCCTGTGAATTATGCATTGCATTGACAGACATGCATTAGGTAGGCATGACTGTAAACTATTAGTCATATGTATTCTCATTATTATAATGTACTTTTCTCCTTGCCCTGTGTTGCAGGCTGAGTAGCCAGTCAGGCAGCTGGAAATGACTGCTCCTCCTCTGTATGGCAGGGATGTATGCTTGAGCAGCAAAAGCTTCTCTCCAATGTAAAGCAATTCTGCATTATTTTGCATGCCAATGACAAAAGCAAGCTGGACTCTTTAATTTATTTTTTAAGATCCCGTTTGTATATTACTTTCTTTGATGCAGTCTTGAAAAGGAAAGAAAGAATCTTATTCAAAGTAGTTTTATAGCAAGTTTATTTTATCCATGGTCTGATCCTTACACAGTAAGGAGTATAACACAAGAGTCCCTCTCATACAAAAAATTATTATTATACTTCAATGAGAGATCTGCCTTCAAAAGCTGTAGCAACTCTGCTGACAACTGTGCCTTTTTCGGCACTGAGACCTCTGGAAAAAATGTGAGATAGCGGGGTGAAAGACTGCAAAAGAACACTAGGAGTGGAATAATTTTCCTGTAAATGGAGAAGTTTCCAAGTGCTAATCATGCTAAAAAAGGGACATTCTAATGGAACACCTAACGTTATAATTGGCTCCCAAGACCAATACTTCCTATTTCTAAGTGGCCAACTATGCCTACAAAGCACACAGTAACCCTTTTTTAGAAAACTAACCCAGTATTTTTACTGCCAGTAATGATGGGAGACATTCCAAAGCTTTAGAGTTCTGTTTAATTTAGCCAGTATTTTAAAGCATAGATTCCAGAACTGGTCTGCAGACCACTGGTGGCCAACAGCTGGTCGTACTGAACATTCAAATATGTACACTAGTCAAGAATGCTGGTTTTGCATGAGAAACTTGGAAGACTGATAACAGTCACTTGCTCTGAACAGCACTACAAAGCTTTAGTCACCCAGAGTTACTGGGAAACCAGGAATCAAACATGCATTAAGGCCACCTTAACTATTTTCCTGAGCATTTACTTTTACTTGTAGCCTGAAAGTGATGATTTCCTCCTAACAGTCATTAGCACAAGGAAAAGGTGCTGCAATTAACATCCCACAGGGGCCTGGCAACAATCTCAACATGAGAAAATTATGTTCTCTCCACCTATTTAAGACTGTAGAGAGGTGGTCTGCATGCCCACTCCTCTAGCATTCCCTGCTCCATTGAAAATGTATGTCACAAAATCAAGGGCTCAGAAGTTAGGAAATATTGCAGCTAAGATTCTTTTTGTACACAGTTACATGATTACAAAGTATTTTTACCCCTGATCCAGGAAGCAATTTCCTTCCAGATCCTGATGACCCATAGGATTAACAGGTCTCAAATTCATTTGAGATCCTATTACAGCTCCTCCAGTGAGGGGCATTTCAGGCAACCCTAAAAGTGTCCTCATTCTCCTCTTTTTTGTGGGTTTCTTCTGGATTATAGTTATGACAACAGAACAGATGCAGATCTGAAACAGGTATTCCCAAAATATTTGTAGGCTTTCTGGAACAACACTCGCACCTTTTTGCAGCGTATCTGGCAATGATTAAGTATGAATCCTTAAGTTTTATCTTCAGTCAGTATTATGAAAAGAAAACACAGAAAAGCTGCTCTGGAACAAGAAGAAAGTTTTCCTTTCTCCCTTAAGACAACATGTGCAGTCTGAACATCAAAGACAACAGCTGAAAGAAAAGCAAAAGGATGCATAAACTGTTCTAACTTAAAGATGTTTAGCAATGTTTCAGTTGGGTAATTGGGCAACATCATTTACGAAATCCACGGATCATTTCCATTTAATGGGAAGGGGGTATCATAGCAACAGAGACTCTGCTTTTGTCATCCTTGGCTCCTGAAGCTAGTGAGGTTACTTCAGCAAGCCAGTGCTGTCAGAAGCCCCTGGAGCATGCCACTTTGCCCATGGCAGTGTCACAACTTGTGCAGGGACCTTCTTGTGTGGCTTCTGCGTTCACTGTTTGGTGAAGAATGGTACTCTAGGGGAGCTAGTAACAAATTATGTTCAACAGGATGCTGATGCAAAAATATCAGCCTTCATATATTTGTAAGAGCTGTGTATTGTTCTCTTGAGACTGATGGGATTTAAAGTGGGACCTCAGGTCTTTGGAAAAAAAGGAAGAAAACTTTTTAAAAACTGCCTTACTGTTAATCATTGCATGAAAAGTGTGTTGTCAGGAGAAGGCTCCATAACAAACATTTTCTTAATGCATCTCATTCACTTAAAGTTATCACATGGCCCTACCAAGCCTTTCTGCATCTTTCATCCCATTAAAAATTCCAGAGTTTATTTATTTCAGCCCTTTCTTCCAAAGCCTTCAACTGTGTTAGCACAGTATTCTCTGTACAAACCATCCCAGGCTGGCCTACCCTTTGTTGCTGTAGTATATTAGGCTGGTCTTGGCTCTACAGATTCTCTTTTTCGCAGGATTGGCCATATCTTTGCCTTAAATACTCCTCTGGAATTTATGGGATCCTTCATTTTTCATAGATAATAAAGGTAGAAGGAACTGTTGTGATCACCTGTTTTGCCCTCCTAGATAAAACACTCCACATAATTTCTCTGAAAAAGATTAAACTTGAATGGATCTGCCCCAGGCCTATCTCATAGCTCTCAGTAGGCTTCCCATCCAGGAATGCCAGGCAAATACTTTGATATAATACTTTCCTCACTTTCTGGACTCTTGTCTGTTGGCACTATTTCTGACAGAACCTCAGTAGTAAAGACCTGCATAGCAGATTTTATGGTTTATCGAAGGTGGCATGGCGCCAGGCCTGTTGAATACTCCAAAGGTCATCACCTGCCAACAACTGCAGTGTGCAGCATCTCTCTGCTGCTCTCTTAAAAACTTCTGTGCCTGGAACAAACGCTGCAAGGCACAAACACGCCTGATTTACATATGCTTGCTTAATTTCTTGTCTATTTGGAATATGGAAGCCCATGATAGATTGACACCATTCTTTTAGTGTGTTAATTAGTGATCCAGAATGTAAGGTTTTAAAGATTTTTATGTGAACCAAACAAGAGCTTCATTAGATTTTGAAAATGCTGTTTGTAGAAAATGCTTTATAAACTTCTTTTTCACTTCTGTTTTCCTCATCAATAATAGTTAATTCTACATCTAATGATAAGCATAAATTCTTCATTTAAATGTGAGTTCACTGACTGAAATATAAAAAAAAGCAAAATAAGCTTTTACTTCTAATTGTATTATCCTGTTACAAGGAGGCTCTATAAAAATGCACATGCTTTGCTGGTGACTGAATACACTATGTTTCCAGCCTTGTGTTTCATGGGGAAAGATCTGCTGTTTCCATAGAAAAAAAAAAAAAAAAAAAAAAAAAAAAAAAGCTGGCAAAAGAACACGTTCTGGAATAGAATTATTCCACTATCAAATAAATGTGAGTTTCCAACCATTTTTGTGTGTGCGTGTGGAATAGAGCCCTGTTACAGCAGCTTTTTTTATTGCAAAACTTTTAAAATATGACTCATGGGTGTTTTGTCAGTGGAAATGTTTGTAAAAGATGTTAGAGTATTTTTTTGTTTTCAAGATGTCTGTTAACCCTGACTTCAAGTGTTTATATACAGATCACATTCAATAATCTCTTGATTTAAATCATCTGAAAGTTGGTGTGGATAAAAATCACTTAATCATATTTTTTGTTCAACTTGCCATATGATATCTCTTACAGAATAGAATCCATTTGTAAAAAATAATGTGTTTTACTGTAGAGATTGAATTTTCAACACTTTTTTTTGTTTAAATATCTGACATCAGAAAAGCATGTAAATGCACACTTCAATCAATTCCATTAAATACAAACATTTCAAGTTAAATATATAACTAAAAACTTTGTTACCCCAGAGGTTAAATTAATAATAAAAATTATCAGTACCACTGTAGATTCACTGATCAATGACTAAGTGGGATAAGGTCTTTATAGAAAAAGTAACAACAGCAACAAAAGGTCATAATACAAAGAAAGTTTTTAAGGCATCATTATACATGCTAATATGACCATTTGTTTTATCAAGAAACATGGCATTAACATCCAAATACTCAAAATCAAAACCTAAACCTCTCAACTCCTGAACTCACAGAACAATGTAAAGTTTTCTGATCTTTTGAAAGTGGGATACTGCTGATCTTCATAGTGAACATTGACTGAGTAAAGGATAGTTTAAAAAGATATCAGAAGGGGAAGGAAAGGGACAGGGACTAAAATATACCTTTCATGCTCCATGGATGTAACCAGATTTTCTATCCAGACTGAAAAACCATGAGATGTGGCTCTTGGCTTTTTAGTTTTTAAAGCCACTATGTTCCTGGTTATGGAATACAGAAACGACAGTTAATTTCTGTTTGTTTAATGGAAATCTTTTTCTTAGTCCTCTGATTTGGTAAAATAGTGTTTTATTTCTAACAAAGTATTCGGTTAAAGAAACAAAAAAATATTCTGTTGAAATTATGATTTGGCAGCATACTTCTGTCTCTTTGATCATCAGTATTTTGCTGATGTTTAGAGCAACAAAGACATATTTCACCTCTAGTAATATTGCTCTTTCTCATGAAAGTGAACCTGAAACATTTGGCAGGACATCTCCAAACATAATTAAATAGTAAGCTTTCTTCTTTTACCAGGCATAGCTCTTTTCCTGGTTTCCTGCTTTTCAAAAAAGCAATAAAAAGTGAGGGCAAGTGGCAATTACAGCAAGGCTGATACTTATTGAACATTTGGCCTATGTAATTTGGGAACTTCATATGAGGCACTGAGGTAATGATGGATCTTGTGGTGAGGTTATAATAAATGATTAAAAAATCTGCATCATTCTTGAAAAATCTATGTGTGACTTTGGGATGATTATTAAATAGAAGAAGAGATCAAAAGTTTTTAGTCAAAACCTCTGCTTAATTAATTTTTGCTATTGAAAATATTTTAAAATAAATGTATTTTTTATGACGTTCCCAGACATTTTTAGGAGAAAAAAAAAGTTTGCAGGAAATGTTTTAAAGTGTCTTTTTTCCCTCATTTTTTTCCTTATTTTCCTTCTTTCTTTCTCTAGAATTGTATTTTAACAATTTGGTTACAACTAGTTGTCTCAGAGTCAGGAAAAGATACTTCTGTGGACAAGTACGAACCTAACTTTCTAATTTTCCCCTCATCATTCTGCTGTATTTTGGACTACTTTATAAAGAAGAGTTAAAAAGTAAACCTAAATTCAACTGAACAGTTTCATTCGTCGGGAGTCCTATATATTTTAAGAAATGCAGTAAGTAGTGATTGAACAAAATAATGAGAAAGTGTAATTGTTTCTGAAGATAAAATGAAATGTATTTAAAATGAAATATATTTCAAATGAAATACATTGTAAAACATTTTTAAAAAAATGGAGCTCTATTTCTAACAAAAAGTTAACCTTTTTTCTTGGTGTAGTAATGGCCTATGCTTATCAGCACTTGAAACAAGAAGAAACGCTGCTTGATTCCAGGAAAACATTGAAACATTTCATCAGAGGCCACTGAAGCCTTTCCTTCTGTGCAGCTCTGGGAAATGAAGCCCCTCTTCTCCTCACTGTAATCTGAAGATTGTCGGGGGGGTTATTTTGAAGTCTATGACAATACACTCCATTTCTGTGGTCATGCAGCTTATAATTGTGAATAACTTCTGATTAAGTACTCAGAATAAATATTTACCTAGCCTGGGTCCCCTAATGAGAAAAGATGTTTGAGGCATCAATGCTCTTGCTCTTCAAGCAACCACAAAGAATGCCAGGGACTTGGTAAGATTTCAGTATTCATAGAAGAAAGAAGGAAAAAAGCAAATGATAACAAAATTTTAAGTTGTGTTTATGTTCTTGCAAGACAGAGATTTGCACCGGAAGATCACTGTACTGAACAAGCTGAAGACATGCCTGCCTCTCAGAAGCTGACTGCGACTTGAGTCAGCTGCTTTTTGCAAGCAGATGTGATCCTGGTATTTTATAACAACTGGAAAAACATCAAAACAGACTCACAGTTCCAGTTACTCAAAGCGAGATAACAGAAATCATGGATCTTAAGTCTGTGAGGGCTATTTTTGCAATGGTTTCTTGTAAACTGTATCCAATTATGGTTGATGAAACAGCAAACTTCCCCTAGAAAAAGTGACTTTATTCAAGCATACATGGATAACGACAGAAGGTTCATCTAGAGTCCACAAGATTACTCAATGTGGAGAAGTAGTTATAATGATGAAGTTACACTATTTTATTCAGGCCTGAGGCTCAACAACTGTCATGGAAACTTCTGTGAGTATGCCAATACTATGAAGAGCTTAGTAGTACCACATGTAGCAGAAAGGAGTTGGCAAAGGCTCCATTTGCTCATTACAATGCCCATGCTTGGAATTTGGCATGGCTTCAGACTGTGAAAATACTACTATTGTATGTGATAGCCCTGTAGTTGTTTACCACACTATCGCATTTAATTTAAATGACACAAATGAGATGTTATTTTTCAGGCCAAATAAAGAATAGTCATGATGACATCATAAAGAATTTGACCAAAAGGATAACATACGTGTGGAGGAGCACTGGTTTTAATTTCTGAACTGACTAGAACATGTTGCAATAGGAAAACTGGGAGACATGCAAAGAAATAATATGATTGTTTGAACTAATTGCGAAGTATTGAGAGTTTTAAAAATCACCCTCTTTCATACCAGTTATATGGAAAAAACCCAAAGAGAGTAGACCTTCTTTCCAGTGCAAGTTGCAGCAAAAGAAGGCAAATCTTACTTCTGTCTACTCCCATTGCTGAAATCTAGAAACAAGATGTCATTAGCACCTTGTAATTCGAACGGCAGAATGGGGCTGCAGTAGGAGGTTTTCACAGTACAGCTTCAGATTATGTATGCAATGAGGAGCACTCACCTGATATTTTATGTTAGAACAGCTCTAGTTACAGAATTCTTGGCAGAGAAACAAGGATAGAAATCTGTGAAGGGTGTAATTTCTTAACTGCCACAGACATTTTGGCAGGAATGATTTGCCAAAGGTTATATTCTAGGACAAATCCACCAAAAAGATGTGAAGTTAGAAATTCTTGGAGGTGCCTGAAATTCCAAGAGGAAAGTTCCAAAGAAAGTGTGGCTGACAAATAAAACTAGATGTTCAAATTCATCAAAGTATTTTATGACTTTTTCATTGGCTTATAAAAACATTTCCCAATGTCCAGCACTCAATCAAACTTTGAACAGAAGAGGCACCGATTAAATAAGATCTGGACATTTATAATGATGTCAGCCTTAATAGAATCACACATACAGACATGTTTTGGATAATGGTTCTAATTGCAACAATGCTTGACTGATTTTCCAACTTTATTAGTATGTTTCCTTTCAAGATTCATCTGCTTCAATGCACGAGGAAGATTCTACATGATGGAAAGGGGAATGTGAGGTTGAGACCTGAGTTGAAGTGGTTGGCATGGAAGTAGCACTATTTTAACCAGAGAAATGAGTCCTAGAAGAAGGACTGGAAGAAGTCCTTCCACATGAGGCAACCCAGCACACTCCCCTACTCTTTAACCAAATGCTCCAGGTACAGCTGGTCAGCAAATAAACAGCAGTAAAGGAACCGGAGCAAAGGCACTGCATAGCCAGTGCATGAGATGTGGCCCAGGCTACAGAGGAGCAGGAGACTGAGGTCACACGCACAAGCATCGACCTCTCGGTGAGGCTTGACAGGTCTTATCTGTTGTGAGGCAGTGTCAGCTCACTACAAGATTGTTAAAGTCAGATCAGAAATATGTATATTTGTCCAACCAATATCCTGTTTTCAAAAGCGATGAAGGCAGTAACGATGGGCCTGGTGGCACTGACAATGAATGCTCTTCATGGGCATATTTAAGTACTCCCTTCATTATAACAAACCGTGGCTTTGATCCACAATTTAAAAATCATGACTGAACTTATATATGATTTTACATGTTTATGAGGGGAAAAAAATGATGACTTACAGCTTGCAGATGTTGCTGAAGATCTCATTTCAATTTGCTTGTCAGAAAGATCACTCTTTAGACTTTCTTCAGATTTGCAAGTTGTTCTTTTCCCTCATATTTAAAATATTAATGTTTTAATGAATAATATTGTACTATGACTAAATTTGTCCACTTATTAATAAAGTGAGATAATGAGCCAATATTCCAAAAAGTATTTCTTTATATAGAAATCAAGTCCAAAATGCCAGTAAACTAAGCCAGTGAAAAAAGTAGCTAATAATATGAAAGCAAAAATGTAGATTTTTATACAGGGAAGTATTTATGAGCACTTCTTATGTGTTTTTGCATTTGCATTACTGTAGACTAAAGTTTTGCTGAAGTATGCCAGCATCACTGTCCAATTTATGCACGTTTTTGAACTTGGTCTTCAACAAGAGATGCATGCAAAGGGAATCCTTATGGATCCTCTGCAGTCCATACTGTTTTTCAGGACCATCTTACTTCATAGACTTACTAACTTTTGTGTGTTTGCTTACTGAAATGCAACTGGGGTTTTTTATTACATTTTGAGATGACTTTACAGCACTTTTTATTTGCTGTTCCTACTTGAACTTCCACTCACAGGGCAGTGCCACTGCTAGTTTAAACTCAAAGTTGTCTGAAGTCAGCGAAGTCGCAGCTGTTACCACAATCAGCTTTGGCACAGAACTCCTATTTCATCACCCCTGGATAATCACAGCTTCCTCACTGCATTTGTTTTAAGAGCCAAAAAGAATTGTGTACGATGCTGGAAGATGCCAGGTTAAGCACCAGTTGTATTATTTTGCTGGAAAATGTTTCCTGAAACCACACATGTCATTTACAGAGGTTTAAAGCTGTTTATTATTTGATCTTCTCCTTCTCCTGTAAGGCTCAATTAAGATAAATCATTACATTCAAAATTAAGGCAACAGGAACGAACCTATAAGATTTCTTAGTGAGCACTCCCTTGAGCCAGTCAGCACTGAAAGTTTTCACTGCATGCAGGAACCTGCCTTCCAGAACAGGTCCCATAAAGGCCTCAAACCCAAATATTCTCCATCTCCACAGCTTTCAGTTAACAGGGACCTAGTGTGCTGAAGCGATGTTTAACAGCTTTGGTGGTAAATGTAGGAATCAGATCCTCAGAAGATGTAAACTGGAATTACTCCCTTCACCTCAGCAGGGCTGTTCTGATTAATAGCAGCTGAATATCTGGCATTATTTCTTTTTTATAACTGCATTCTCAGTATACGCTGTACTTAAATCATACTATTTATTACACCTTGCAGGTTTTCTTTAAGCTAGCAAATAACTTTTAGTTGGAACCTTTGAAAGCCTTAAAAAAGAAAACTTAAAACAAAGACTTAAAGTGAAACGTGGTATTAACAGAAGGTGAGGCCAGAATATTGTCTTACTGCATGACTATTATTCCCATATTAGCAGCCTCAAAAAATGTTGGTACATACAGAGAGAGCTCAGCTTCCGCTGCCTCATATGCTGTGTGGAAGGGCCAGAGGTGCTGGCAGTGGGTGGAGGGCTGCTGTACGAGCACATGCTGCTCTGGTAGTGTAGGCATTAATCACAGTCATTATGGCAATCAGTGGCAACTGGTGGTGTTACTGAATAAAAGGATCTTTCTCAAGTACCATGGGCCCAGACGTGACAGCAGCTATTCCCAGAGCTGGCCTGAGAAAGGCTTTCCAGCTGAAATGCTCTTGGGTTCCAGCCCTATTGCTCCTAAAGCAGCCAGAAATAATCTTCCATTTTGGTAGGCAACGTTAATGACCCTCTAGGAAGGTCTCAGGGCCATTATGTGTGCTTCAGATTAGCCATGTGAGGTCACCTGGGAATTAAAGCCAGGTCCTGTTTTTCCCTTGCAAGGGTGACTGTGCCAGACCTTTTCTGAAAGGAGTGGGGTCAGTCTGCATTAGAAGGAACGTGATGTGCTCATAGTACACCAGAAATTTCTTGTAGGAAAAAGATTTCAGTTCCATAAATAGTGTTTTAAAGATCAGGTAGGTGTTTGTAGAGCTTTTGGAAAAATACATTTCAGTTATTAAAAGGTGAGATAGTATTGTCAGGATGGTGACAGTGTCTGGTTAGTATCACTGCTTGTGGAGCTGAGATATATATTCCGGAGCCTAGATTCCAGCTCAGAAAAAAATTCCATATACAATGTAAGTATGATAATGCTGTTCCTAAAGAGCCAAACACCAAAATACACAGTTAAATACACATCTGAATCACATCAACAACAAGATTAACTGATGTTTTGCTGGCTCCTAATTGAACACCTGAGTGATTACATAGCTGAATAATTTATGTGGGTTTTTTCCTTTGCATTGTTATAAGATTTTTTTCCTTGCTTGATGTACCTGACTGTTAGAAACAGAGTGTCTTTTTCCATGTAATGAGTGTACAGAAAGCAAGAGCTCAAATCTGCAGTTCTATACCTCAGATCTGTGATAAAGGCATAATGGAACTCAACTGATAAGAGTCCCCACAAAAATAAATATGATAAAATTATCTAGGGGAAATAGATAAAAAATGCAACTAAAGCCTGTACATTTTTAATCTACAAAAATGATGTGTAAATAATTGATGAATGAAAGCTGATCAGTCCAGTTCTTATACAGTTCTATGATAGTGTTACAGATAAATTGTTTTTCACGCTGCAGACATTATCCAAACCTTGACTCCTATTTCTAGTTGTACACAACATTTGAAAGGAAATCTTTACAATTCTTTATCTGATATACCACACCGTAAATATGAGTCATGAATATTTAAGGTATTAGACACAAAGTACTGGGTATGGTAGGTCAAAAATGTAGTAGACCAAGACTATTGCTTCAATTATTGCAGAAGAATGTGGTCATCTGGCTTACTGTAACAGATCACATCTCAAGGAAATGTCACAGGGAGCAACAACATGCTGTGATTAAGGATGCCAGGTGATTGTGACAAGGGACTAGAAGTCAGCCTTTTGCTCCATTCCCAGCTTCTCTGCTGACTAGCTATTTAGCTACTTTTTAGACCACAGTTCAGCAAATCACATTTGGGTTTATCATTAAATACAGGCTAAAACACTATTAACCTTAAAATAGGAGAAATGTTTTCTACTAAACTGAGGAAATGTTCTCTACTGGAGGAAAAAAACCCAAGCCCAACCCCCACTTTACAATGAAGAAAACAGAATTTGTGGCCCCGGGTTTTCAGGACTTATTAGCTCATGTATTAGTGGAGATAAAATCTGTTAAAGGGATGAATAGTTGGTTTATAGGTAAAAAGTTAAAATAATGCTGTAATTGACAGATATTTAGCAAATAATTATTTGAGATGGTAAGAGGGTGTAACATAAGAAGTTTAATGTGTTTGAGCCTTTCCAAAATTGCATTTTTATTGATCTGAAGTAAAAGGAAGAAAACATAGCTAGTAAATACTTTCAGCTTTAAATGGCATAGAGAACATGAAACTCCTTTTGTTTATGCCAGTGTTCAACCCCCATCTAACATGGAGACAATCAGATTTAAGTTTGTAATGATGCTAGAATACATTTTTCAGGTCTTACCCTGGTAGCTCAAATCTGATTTTCAGAAGCACCTGCTTTGCATGTAGGCATCTAAACAGAGGCTTGACTTTCAAGAGCATCTGGTATCTCCTGACTCTCAGTGAAGCACCCATGGCCAGATTTTCAAGTTCTTAACATACTCATTGCTGAAAAACTGGTCCATGTTGACAACCTATATGGTCAAAGCTAGCCACCCACTACTTAATTCAGCAGAACTGCTTGGGATCTACAATGAGATCAGATTCTGATTCTTTTTATCTATGTAGTATAAAAGCACAGAAGTATCCTTTTTTTTCCTGTATGGACACTGACTAACCACGATAAAAATAAAAATGTATTTCTCTGAGCAAGAGGAACTTCTGGAGCTGAATTTCTCATTAATTTGTGTTTTGAACTGGATTTTTAACTGTTAAAACCAGAAACCTCTGGATTTTTTGCTTTGATAGCGGTCTCTCTTTCATTTTTTGTGTTCTGTGTGATTCTCTGAGGTCTAATAATATAGTAACCTTTCCTCCACAGAGATCCTCAGCTTTTACTTGAATGAGCCTTTTAATGAAACTCACAGCATTGTAACAAATATAAGATTTCTGTCCCTCATTAAGCTGAACTGGCTAATGGATTCACAAACTAGTGGTGAGGAGGATCAGTTGGGGTCTTAGACAGACACAGCATGGTTGTATAGATCCTGTTTCCTGAGGAAATCAGGCAAAAAATAACAAGAACAAAAAAATCTTACTCGCTTCAGTTATTTTCTACACAAGTGTGGCTGAGTACAGTGTGGTAATCATTTATAGAAACACAAAATAAGAAATTTTATGAGATGGAACAGTATTTTTCTTGCTTTGCTGCTCATTACTCTTTAAGACACGAACCTTTTGGTCCGAACCCTGTTCTTTTGCCTTGTTGCTCCTGCTTGCATGATTTTTTTTACTGTCACATGGAACACTTTCCTTGGTAACATGCAATGTAAGTGAAGTGATCCATCTTAATGAATCTGTGGGATTTAATGAGGAACTAGGACAAAACCAGGGTTTTCCTAACCTGAAAGATGTTATTCTTTTGCCAGTCTGATGTTACAGGAGTAAGCGCTATGTGACCCTGTCTACTGCTGCTTCTGCCTGGGATCTGGAGGCACTGCTGCCAGCACTTCTCCAGGATGAGTCTCTACAAAACACCGCTTGGGCCACAGGCATCTTTGCCTATGTCTTATTGACTGAGGTGGGTAGGCTTACATGCTGAAGCCAAATGTATTTTCCTTCTTTTGAGGTCACCGGGTGCCTTTTCTCTGTGGGAAAGGAGTAAGTGAACCTTCCCTGCAGAGCACAGCAGATTCAGCTGTGGGAGAGAGGTTTGCTAGCAGCAGAGTGAAAATGGTGTAAACACAAAAAGAAATTGTTTGTTTAATGAACACACTTTGCATAAAGTAATCTAGCAACTAACCAAGCTAAACATCTTTAGTTAACAGAGAGGAAACAAATGTTTTCATGGTACAAAAGACATCTTGTGA
Organism: Falco punctatus; assembly: GCF_963210335.1. Classification (NCBI taxonomy): domain Eukaryota; kingdom Metazoa; phylum Chordata; class Aves; order Falconiformes; family Falconidae; genus Falco; species Falco punctatus. Next base: position 84,362,502 of record NC_137583.1, on the reverse strand, counting down.
GTCCTTCCCTAGGGAACAAGTTCCAACCCACTTGCTATTTCAAAAAAGAAGGAGATCATTCTCTACCATTTTCAGAGCCCTTCCTCCAAGTGCCTTTTGGCAACCATATGCTCACCATTCAGGAAAGTTCCTGCCCTGATATTCTTCAGTCCAATTTGCCAGCTATGTATTCATACTAATGTTTTGATTGAATGATCCTCTTTAAAGTTTTCTCTAATTAGAAAAAAAACCCACCCCTCTCTCTATTTAATAAAATGTAATGTTCAATCAGCATAGATCTTCTTTAAAATTTTCTCTTCCTTAGAAAAAAAAATCTCTTTTAAATACAATTTAATGTTTGATCAGGATAAGGACATGATATACTCTATCTTTCATGAAGATAAATATTAGAGAAACCAATGATTTTCCTTGGGATGTTGATATATGCAAATCAGAACAACTGTGTTTTCACTAGGACTTTCTGGGTGGTATTTTTTCCCCTTTTTTTTTTTGTTTTAAACAAATTTCAGTTCCTGGTCCAGCTCACCATGGAGAACCTGATTGCAATTTTGTTTTTTTAAGAGTGCGAGCAGATACAGTAAATACAGATACAGCTTCTGCTGCTCAATATAACATCTTCCTTACTAACTTCCATGCTGCATAGTGTTGTTTCAGTTTGGTCTATTGCCTTCAGCAGTTTCAGTACATATTCTTGCTGCAAACTTTGGCTGTAGTTTCCCGTGCTGTGGTACTGTTGCCACAAGTTCTGTGTTCATTAAAATGCAATGCCACAGATTTTGTTTTAAACAAAGGTTTCACCTTCACTAAAGTCTGAGAGAGAGCCCACTGAGGATACAACATGCTTTGAGAGTTGTTTTTCTGATGTTTAACATTGCCCAGAACTATCCTGCCCTTCAGTAACCAGCTAAAAGCTTTCTGATTGCTTGGGTACACCATTTATCAGGAGAGGTGGTTTTGCCTGCCTGGGTGGAGTATTCATTAGTGTTTGTAAAGCCTGCTTTGTATTAGAAACTTTTGTTAGTATAAGTAATGTCCCTTAGGAATGTGATTTTTGGCAACATTTGATACTGGCAAGAGCCCTAATGTGGACACAGAACTGGCAGAAGTACTTTTGCTGGTATAGATTATACTTAGGGTTCTGGAATCAGTAAAAACATTCAAAACTGCTTTTGCCAGCATAATATACTATTAAATGTTTTCTAGCATAGTCCTGGCAGAATCCCAGTTTTCACCCCCACACCTCTCTTGGTTATTAAGTGTTGTTTCATTGGGAGGTATACCCAAGCCGCTACCCAATGTGTCAACATCTTTGGCAGGACATTCTTTGCCGTGCAAGTTTTTCTTCCACTGGTGAGGAGTAGGGAGGAGAAAAAAAATATATAATTTGACCATGTCCTAGTGGCTTCTTTCTATCCAGAATGGCCTGACATTGTATTTTTTGTTTCCTCTCACACAGACATGCATAAATCATAGTGTAATAATCATAATATAATAATAATAATGAAAATAATAATAATAAATCACAGATATTTATATATGATAATATATAAATATATATTATCATATATAAGTAAATATGATTTATTATGATTATTTCTTATTATCATATTATATATTCGATATATTTTATATATAGAATAATAAATCATAATTTTTATTGGAAATAATTGTACAAGTAAATGTCACCATGGCTTAGGGCTTTGGTGCCCCTCTTCTAACAGTTTTATGGGCATGTGGGTCATATTTGTTTTCTCACAAGCTTTAGGAACAACTGAAACAAATGGGATGAGAACAGTATGTAATGTACACTGAATCCTTGGCATTTATCATTCTTATGATGAGAACTGCAGCAAAACTGAGATCAAGTCCAAAAAAGATATGCTACTTTCTGCCCCAGCTATTCAATCTGCTTCAGGCAAGTGAAATACATTTACAGACAGAACCTAAGTATGCCCTTTGACCCTGCAATTATTGCTAGGTTTAGCCATCAAAATATGTAGTCATTTAAACAAACAAAAAGGAAAAAGTCCGTGAAGTGGAAAACACACACTGTAATCAAATGAAAAGTGAAGACATGACTGCCACTTCCCATATATGTTATGTTATGACAAGCCGGAATGTAACTGTTTACACTCCCAAGTTTTCCAGGATCCTGCCACCACTACCAGTAAGGTTGCAAAAGCCAAAGGATGTGGCTTGGAGGCATTCACCCACTTCTAAAGTGAGGTAAATATCCCATGATGTTGCTTGTGCCCTGGCGCTGGTAGGCCCAGCTGCTGCAGACCAGCCTCACTACACTAGTTGCTTTGTTCACGTGGATTGACCCATCATGTCCAGCTTTCATGCAGAGCTTCCTATGTACATGTGTTCCTAGCTTCCAAATTTTCCATCTTAAAATTAACCTCTGTTGTGGTTTAACCCCAGCTAGCAACCAAGTACCGTGCAGCCGCTCGCTCAGTCCCCCTCTCTGGAGGGATGGGAAGGAAGATGGGAAAGGAATGTAAAACTCAAGGGTTGAGATAAGAACAGTTTAATAGGTAAAGCAAAGCAAACCAAGGAATTCATTCCCCGCTTCCCATGGGCAGGCAGGTGCTCAGCCATCCCCAGGAAAGCCGGGCTCCATCACGTGTAACGGTTACTCGGGAAGACAAACACCATAATGCCAAGTGTCCCCCCACTTCCTTCTTCTTCCCCCAGTTTATATACTCAGCATGACACCATATGGTCTGGAATATGGTGTCACCCTCTTTGGCTAGCTTGGGTCAGCTGTCCTGGCTGTGTCCCTTCCCAGTCTCTTGTGCCCCTCCAGCCCTCTGGCTGGCAGGGCCCAGGAACTGAAAAGTCCTTGATTTAGTATAAATATCACCCAGCAACAACTGAAAACATCAGCACATTATCAACATTGTTCTCAAATCAGAGCCAAAACACAGCACTGTACTAATTACTAAGAAGGGAATTAACTTTATCCCAGCTGAAAACAGGACAACTTCATAGGTCCTGCTTCTGTCCCAGAATATTTCTTCCAAAATTCCATTGATTTAAATGACAGAAATATACCTGAGAAATGGATTTAGCTTAGCAAACAAAAAATGTGAATAATATCCTGCCAAATGAGCTTGCGAGCATCTGCTATTGCTATTGTCTGCCTGTACAGCATGTGGGTTTCTCCTGTATGCAAACAGTGCATTTAATTAAATGCATGAAATTGCTTATTAACTATCCACATACTACTTAGCATTCTTAAGTCCTAACAGTCTAAATTTGCTTTCTGGAAGACTGCTTTGAAAATGAGTTGAAGTGCATAAAACCACAATGTCTCACCAAATGATGTTCAAAGACAAGTCATTGCAGAGTATAGGTTTCAGCGGAGTCTGGAAATGGAAGCTGGCTGGTCAGATCTGGTTTTGGAGAGGTAGCAGAGTAGGTAGTACTGTCTTTTAAACACCTATTTTAGATGCCTTCGAGGTAAACTCTGTTATGCAACAAGACAGAAATGGCTGACTTTAATAAGAATGTGGGAACAAATGATTGGTCACTCTTGTACTGAAAACCTAGATAGACTATGTTAGTACTCGAGCCCTTTTCTGAGGCCCAGAGGTGAACTGAAATCCTCTAGATGCTTTATGTGGGTCAGCAGGGTCCCACCCATGGGGTCCTACGATCCTGCAGATACAAATATCCTCTATAAGGATTTTCTAGCTGGGAAAACATTGAGAAGCATATCAGATTGTTTGAGTTTTTATTCATCCCTATAAAAAAGGATGTTAAAAATCATTAACCTAAACTTAAAATCTCTCTGATTAAGATAAAATACCACTAATACTTTTAAAATTATTCCTTAAATGGAAAGAATGGACTGTCAAAAGCATCTGGCTCTGAAAATACTTCTGCTGGGAACTAACATTTCTGCTATAAGTTAATGGCCCATTCAGAGAAATGAAATCTGGGGGAAAGTATCTTATCTAAAGGGAAATTTTATGTAGTAGTCTGAGATACAGAAAAGGTGTTGTAATTTAGAGTTTAGGATATGTAGATCTAAATTTATTATTAAATTATATTACCATAACAGTGAATTTCAACTTATTTGGAGTGTCATTGTCATTAGTATTAGACACACATGATAGACAGTACCTACCTCAAAAACCCCCAGAAAATTAAATATATAACAAACCCTAAATACTTGCTTTCTTAATAGCTCTGAGTAAGCCATTAAATGTCTCTGGAAATGTTTCCCTTCTGCTCCTGGTGTCTGACAGGGCTTTATCTGTCCTACATTTTCTATTTCCAGATCTTGAGTTTCTAAACTACACCTTCAGACAGGCAGTGGGAGTAGAAATTGCTTATTTTTTCTGTAACAGGTAGTTTTAGTACAAAGTGAATAACCCTGCGGTGTTACTCTAACCTTCTGCTTCTGACAGCAGGACAGAGCTCTCTCAACAATATACCTAGTTTATTAAAGTATTTGGTGATGGGGCATCTCTTTTTTCATCTTTGTCACATATGGTCAGGTGGGAAAGGCTGTTTTCTGGATTGTGGTGGGGGAAGAAAAAGTGCTCAGTTCTCTGAAGGAGCTGAGTGGTGCTGCAGTGGACTGTCCATTTAGTCAAAAGGGTGTTGGCATCATTTCAACTTCATTTTTCGCCAGGTGAAACCATTTGCTGAGTTTCACCCCACTTTGCTACCAGCCCTGGTCAAACAAAACCATTTATTTTGGCAGTTTATTTGGTGGAAATTGTCCACCACTATCGATACTATCTCCTACACAAACAAACCAGATTCTTTTTTTCTCCATTTTTTTATACTGTTTGATTTGTATTTGAGCATTCTGGAGGCAGGCTTAGAAAGCCTGTGAAGCCTCTTTTCATCAAAGGGGGGGTTTCAGTTGCGAGTCCTAAGTGACAAAACCACAGGTAGCAAATAACAAGAAGACTGGCAAATCATCTCTTCTTCAACTCCCCATGGCATTCCTGGCACAAAGACCATTTATCTTACCTCTCTGTGGCTATAATCTTTGTCCCTCTAATCTTTATCAACTTGATCCT